>NW_023425351.1:71703868-72303868 GCF_014108415.1 Molossus molossus
GGATGGATAAGGGAATGGATGGATGGATGGATGGATGGATGGATGGATGGATGGATGGATAAGGGAATGGATGGGTGGAAGGACGGGAAAACAGCTGGAAATACAATTCTGGTGCATCAGGACCTGAGTTCCCTGCTTTCTCACCCCCCCCCCTTCCCACTCCCCACTTCCCTTCGCTCAGACACAACTTGGGAACAAGCAGACAGTGACAAGTGATGGGCTAGGCTGCAGACTCGTGTGGCCTCCGGCTGTCAGGAAGTCTGACAGTCCGTCTCCCAGAGCGCGGTGTCCCTCCTCCCCCAAGCCCTGCCCAGCCCTTGCTCGGTGTCCGGGAGGAGAGGCGGGCTCACCACCTCTTGTAATCACGAGGAGCAAACACAACAAAACACTCCTTCCCGGCTCGTTCCCAAAATAGCCTCTCTCGCCACCCAGACACGCTGGCTGGCTCCCCCTCATTCAAACCTGACGAGGCAGATTTTCTAGAGCCCTAAGCCTGGGGGAGAAGGCAAGGGGCCGGATAGGCTGTGACTGCCACCGGGTGCAGGGCAGAGGATAACAAGGGTGGGCATCGCTTCAGAGGGGCAGCAGGGAGCTGAGCAGGGTGCCAAGACCATGCTGGGAGCTTGGCCATCACCAGATCCCAAACCCTCCCTGCAAGGAAGGTGTGCCATCCCCACTTCTTATATGAGTAAACTGAGGCCCAGAGAGAGGAAGTCCCTGCTTAAGGTCTCAAACCTGTTCCTCCCACACCTGGCCCCTCGTCCCAGGGCTCTGCCAACCCGAGTTGGGGCAGAGAAGGCAGACATGGTGAGCCAGCCCAGAGTAGTCAGGGAGGGCTTCCTGGGGGAGAAGGCAGCATTCATAAGAGGATTCCACCTATAGCGAGTGAGAGGCAGTGCACCAGCACCACCAGGGGGCCTTGGGGTGTTCCTGGAGCCCTGAAGCCTCAGCTTCCTCATCTGCATAATGGAAACAAGAACCTGGGAGGGAACCAGGGAACCAGGGAAGGTCTGAATCAGACAGAGGCTAGTGGCCAGCAGGGAAGCCCTCGAGTGGGCACTGACCCATAAGGCTCAGGGGATACGCAGGTGGCTCGAGGCACCTCTGTGCCACCCTTCTTGTGGGCACAGCTAGGGAGGTTTCAATGAGCCGGGCTGGGGACAGACCAGGCCTGAGCCCTCAGCCTGGTCTCTGAGGCACCAGGAAAAAAGCAAAAACGGAGCCACCTGAGCAGGGAGCAGGAGGGCTTGGCCCAGCCCCGACTTCTCGGCCCCTCCAGCCCACCCCTCCCTGCACCCCTGCTATCCAGAGGCACCTTCTCACCCCTGGGCCTCGGCCACCCTGTTCCCCTGCCCTCAGCACCCTTCCTGCTCCCCTGAGCCTCGGTCTCCCTGCTCCCCGGCCCTCAGCACCCTTCCTGCTCCCCTGGGCCTCAGTCACCCTGCTCCCCTGCCCGCAGCACCCTTCCTGCTCCCCTGAGCCTCGGTCACCCTGCTCCCCGGCCCTCAGCACCCTTCCTGCTCCCCTGAGCCTCAGTCACCCTGCTCCCCTGCCCGCAGCACCCTTCCTGCTCCCCTAAGCCTCGGCCACCCTGCTCCCCTGCCCGCAGCACCCTTCCTGCTCCCCTGAGCCTCGGCCACCCTGTTCCCCTGCCCGCAGCACCCTTCCTGCTCCCCTGAGCCTCGGCCACCCTGCTCCCCGGCCCTCAGCACCCTTCCTGCTTCCTGGGCACCATCCTTACCCCGCCCCGTCTCAGGCAGGGCCGGCCATGTGGGCTCCCCGAGAGGAGCTTACAGGGGAGCCTGGTCAGGTGAGTCCCCTTCCAGTAAGCCTCCCCCACACCACCCCAGAAATTGTTGACAACGTTCTTCAGGCTAAATTCTGGAGGGTTCAAACGCACTCAGTGCTCCAGCCACGGCCACAGATACGTCCTGAATGATCAGGATGGTCTCCCAGACCTGTGTCTGCTCTCGTTCCCATGCCCTGGCCTGGGCGGCCACCATCATCTCGCCCAGACACAGGCCACAGCCTCATGCCGCCCCGACCCTGACCCCATTGGCCACACCAATCTCTCCAACATAAATCAGATCATACCCCAGCCCTGCTCACCCCCACCCCCCAGCAACACCAGGGTCCCCTCCCCACCCCCGACTCAGCCCCAATTCCCGCCTCCACCGCCCACACACTGCGCTCCCCTCTCATCCACACCTCCCTAGAGCCCCCTGGCCCGTCCCCCCACACCGCACAGGGTGTGCCCCGCAGAGGGAACGGCCATCCCCATCCGGCCTGCCCTCCCTCCGGTGTGTCCTGCCCTCCCCTGGGACCCCGCTCCAAGGCCGCTGCCTCCAGGAAGCCTACCCGGGGTCCCAGGGAAGCCAGCGGAGCGCAGTGGGCAGTCACTGGTGTCCGAGCCATGATGAGACTCAGGCATCCTGGGGCTAACTGGCTGTGTGACCTGAGGCGGGTTGCTGAACCTCTCTGAGTTTAACCTCTGGGGTCTGAGCAGGAGTGAGCCCCGCCAGGGAGTCCCACTCAGAGCACTGGTGGCACAGGTGCCGGGAACGCCCAGGCCGCCCGGGGCGGGCGCGGACACTTCCACGAGGCGTGGGCAGCGCGAGGAGGCAGGCCAGGGTCTGGCCGCTTGGCCAGAGCAGGAGCCGAGGGACTGTCCCCAGGACCCGTGTAGCGGCCAGGGTGCCCCAGGAAGGGAGGGTGTGGAGTGCACCCTCTCATGGCCCTGCCTCCCCTGGGCTAAACCCCCAGACTAGGGTGCGAGGGAGCCCAGGAAGGGGCCCCGGAGGTACCGGGGAGCAGCGGGCAAATGTGTCTGCGCACCCAGCCCTCCCTGCCTGCCGGGCAGGTGGTCACCGCCAGCAGGGCCCTGCCAGGAGCTCGGGGTGACCGGCAGCCTCTCTGCTGCCTCTCCACTGCCCGTCCCAGCAGCCAGACCCGCACCGGGCGGAGGGTGCAGGGTGCTGTCGCCGTCCCCACAGAGGGTTACTGCAGGGCGCTGGGTGGACACAGCCGTGGTTCCTTGCTAGGTTTGGAATAAAGTCGAGACCTAGACTGTCTCAGGTCAAGGTCGTGGGAGAACCAGGAGTCCAGTCCAGTGGCTCTCTAGGGACGAGAGCCAGCAGAGGGGAGGGGAGGTTAAGGCACCAACTAGCCCAAGGGGCCCAAGGGGAGCACTCGGGGTGCAATCACCACCCTCGGGCCTGGAGAGCCAGCAAAGCCCAAGGGGGCCCGGGGGGGACACAGGCACGGGGAGGGGCGCAGCCCCTGGGAACAGCAACACTGAGAAGGGCGGGGCAGAGAGCCCCCCCGAAGCCAGTCCCCAGATTTTCCCTCTAGAGCCCACACAGCGTTTCCGAACAGACAGCGCGGGCGGGAACGCACCCAGACCTCAGCCCGTGGGCCCCCCCAGGGCACCCCGCTCCTAGGGCAAGTCCTCAACGGGAGCCCCAATCCCCACAGTGGACGACAGATGACACCCTTGGAGGACACAGCCACCCCCTCCAAGAAGCAGGACGTTGGTTCTGCCACCTATTGTCACCAAGCAGGTGACCCCTCAGGCCGACAGACACTGCAGCCCGGTCCCTCGGCTGACCAGCTGGGCTCCCGGGCCCGCAGCGGCAGGTCCGATGGCCAGTCACCTCCGTGTGCCCACTGGCGAAGTGAGCAGCACTCCCTTGGCTGTCGCTGCCAAAGTCCCAGGCTCGTCCCTGTCCCGGGACCTGCCTCTCGGTCCTGCCTGACGGGGGCTGTCTGAGGTGCTGAGACCCCCAGGCTCAGAGGTTAACACGAGGTGGGGAGGCCCAACGTCCTCCCAGGGGGTTGTGGAGGGGGCGGCCCTGAACAGCTCCCCTCGGGGACGAGATCAGAGGGACTGAATGTAAAGATGTCAGGGTCCAGGAGGGAGGCAATCCGGGTGGAAGGGTGTGTGCAGAGTCAGGGCCGCGGCCCGTGAGCTCACAGACAACGAGCCTGCGACCCGTGTGGATGGGGGCCCTGACTGTCACAGGGACTACTCTAAGGTCCCCACATCTAGGGGCGGCCCCAGGTGGAGCCTGGGCCCTTGAGGCCCCAGCTCAGCGCAGCTCCCCAGGTCTCCCTTGAGAATGAGACCCGGACCCCACTGCCCCCAGGGGGCGCCCAAGAGCTGAGCCCAGCAGGCTGAGCCCAGCCTCCCCATCCAGCCCTCCAGGAGCCGCCCCACCCTGCTTCCCTGTTGCCCTGGCAACCACCTTAAAGCATTTTGCTGCCCAATGGGAGGTGGGGAGGTGGACACAGCAACCGCAGGGCCCACACTGAGGCTCCGTGTGGCCAGGACTGGCCCGGGGCCTGCCGCACACGCAGCAGCCTGTCCCACCCCCTGCCCGCCTGTCTCAGCGTCCTCAGTCCCTTTGCTCCCAGGTCCCCAGGCCCGGCCTCCTTCCTCACACCCCACCCTACTGCAGGAGGGGCCGTGGAGGTGGGCAGGGGAGGCCAGGTGCCACCCTCCCTGCCCAGGAACCCCACGACCACTTCCTGCCTGGTGCCCCCCCACCCCAGCACCTTAGCTGAAGTGCACTAAGCACCCAGCCAGGGGCCGAGGAGGACCCAGCACGCCCAGGACCCAGGAGCTGTAAGCCTGGTCCCTGTCCCCCCACAGCATGGCCTTGAAACCCGCCCTACAACCACCCCCAGGGCAGTGCTGCGCCCGGCCAGCCAGAAACACGCCTGCCCTCCCATCCGGGCCCCACAACGCCCCGGCACCGGGCAGGGCAGGAGCAAGGGCAGGCCCGTGCGGGGTGGGCAGCGTGTCAGCCCGACTCCGTGCGGCTGAGGCCGAGGGGACGGAGCTGCCGGGGCCTCAGAGCCCGTCCTGACCACAGGACCCCACCTGCCCCTACCTCCTTCTCCCCTTTGGGAACGGCTGGGCCAGCCACCAGTGCCCCCTGCACCCACCTCCCCTCCTTAGTGAGGGCTGCCCAGAGACCCCCAGACCCGCTGCTCCCTTAGGCTTCTGGGGCCTCTGACCCCCCACTTTTGTAACAGTGACCCCAATGGCCCAACGGGACCCTTATTTTCTCTGCTCCCTGAACAGCAGATTTGGGTGGCAATGAAGGTGACCGACGGACACAGGAGCTCCCACTTGTCCTGTCCACCCCACCTGCCATCCTGGCAAAACACGTCCCTCTGTCAGATGGGCCTCGGACAGCTCAGGGCAGAGTGGAGGGACACGCCCCGGCCGGTGCTGGGACGGGTGGCCTGGGCTCCCGCCAGCAGGTCCGGGGGTGCACTTCTTAGAAAGGCCAGCCCCCGACCCCACCAGGTGCAGGCGCCACGCGATGAGCCTCACGCCCACTGCGGAGACGGGAAGGCTGAGGCCGGGAAGCTGAGTCTCTGGATCTCGGTCACAGGCGGCACTGCCCTGTGAGCAAAGACGCTCAGCGGCTGCTGGGGGGAGGGGACCCCACACCGGGCAGAGCACCCCCCTGGGCCACTCGCCACGCCCGCCGTGCTAGGGTCCGGCTGACAGCTGCACCTTCGCAGCCCAGGGGGCCGCCCCAGATGCTTCCTCACGGTGCCGGACCGGAACGGGCCCAGCGCTGTTCACGGCGCTGCAATCACACTCCAAGGAATGTGTCCCGAGGGGAGCTGGACGCGTGCACCGAGGAAAGTGGACGAGGTGGTCATTGCCACATTCCTCACAGTGGCAGAACCCTGACCCGGTCGACATCTCCACAGAGCGGATGGTGATTGGTGCTTCTGAAGACCACGGCCCGGGCGACCCCTGAAGCCACCCTGCAGAGCTGGAGCATCAGAAGCATGTCTGGACACGTTCAAAGGCACCCGGCAAAGTGACAGGGCAGGAACTGCCGTAGGAACTTGGTTCCAGTAAAATAAACGAGGACACACAGACGCCGGCCTGCGTCTGGAATGAGCTGGTGCACCGTACTCTTTGGGTCTAAGAGGCACAGGTTCTGCGAGGTAAGAGGTCAGATCTTCCTTTGTCGCGTTTCCCAACTTCCCTTACAATGATGTCTTATCGGTGTGGTTACAGCGTTTTGTTTTTTAAACTCAGGAACATGGAAGCACCTGACGGGCAGACACCTGACCTCCCACCTCCAGTCTGCCCCAGCTCTGGAATTTGGTGACTGCCCTGGGGACATCCCCACCACAGAGCAGGACAGGTGACCACTGCCTGCACCTCCATCCCTGGGGCTGCTGGGCCCCAGAGGGGAGAGCATCGTCGCTGCTCAGCTCACGATCCGCTGCGTCTGTCCCAACAACACCAGCGGCGAGAAGACAGCGCACCGGTAGAGCAGCAGCCTGCGGGGCACAGGTGCTCCTAGGGCAGGGGCAGCAAACCCAGCCCATCGACAGAGGGTGCTCAGGCTCCGGGCTGCCTGGCCCCAAACGTGGGTGGCGCATGTCATCGCCTCCCTCCCCCTCTGGGCTCGCCCCTCCCCGGGGACACACTCCCCGGCCCCTCGGGAATCCTCACTTCCGTGCTCTGTGCCCCAGTGGGCAGGAGGCTCGGAGACTCCATCTCTGCTGGGCCAGGACCAGGCCCACCCCCAAGGCCACTCACTCCCTTAGGTTCACCCTTCACTCAGGACTCCCTTGTGCCGGGGACACGGTGGGGATGTGGGAGCAGCAGAGGCCGCCCGTGCGGGGAGGGTCTGCGATGCAGAGGGTCAGGCCGCTGTTAAAGGTGCAGACACACTGCCCACTCGGATGAGTGCAGCAAGGTGGGCGCCCGAGGGCCAGGCGGGAGCCCCTGCATCGGGCGGGCAGCAGCGGAGCTAATGCCAGCTGCAGCCGTCCATCGCAGACACCTGCCAAGGCTCGCCTGCCCCCCTTTAAGTCCCAGGAGTCTGGGGTGGCTCCGTAGGTTTCACCCACGGACGCCACCCAGCTGGCCAGAAGCAGAAGCTGGGGGAGGGGCACTGTGTTGCCCAGTTGTGCGCACTGGTGGCAGGCTGGGCAGCCCAGCCTTTGGAGAGGTCCCCGTCACCTGCCACTAGTCACACAGAGATGTTCTGGGCAATGCCACCGCTAGGAACAAAGCAGCCAGGCCCCTCTGGCTAGTCGAAATCCACTCACATGGGCAAAAGCAGGAAAACCAACAGCCAACACCAGGCAATATTAAAAATCACGCTACAAAATGGTCTCAAAATAGATCCCAGTGGGCAATTCCCATGGCAACGGCCCCGAGTCTGAGGGCCGCCTCCCAGGGAGCAGGGAACGAAGGACATGGGGCAGGGCGGGCCTAGCCTCTTGGGACCCGGCCCACCATGGGGGCAGAGAGGGCCTGGCCCCCTTTCCAGCCCCAGGACTTCTCCGAGAAAGGGACAGCGAGCAGGGGAGGAGCCTGGGGCCCGGCAGCGGGGCATCGCCCTCACTGAGACGCCAAGGCTGGAAGGCTCGGGGAGAAGCGCTCCAGGCCCGCGGAGCCTCCCCGGCTCCTCCCGCCCGATTCTGGGTCGTGCACGGGGCACGGGGTCAGGCTGAGGAAGTGGGTGCACCACTGGGAGCAGCCAGTCCGCTGGGGGGCATTAAACATTCAGGGACTTGGGATGGGGAGAGGGTGGCTGAGGGAGGGAGACATCCCTGACCACCTGCAAGCCCTCCACCCACCCCTGCCCTGGGCTCTGGGCTCCCCGAAGGTGTGAGCCCCGCCTGGAGAGCACGTGTGCCCCCCCCCCACTTCCCACCACCTTCCGTAGCTGGAGTCACCCTCAGCTTCTCCCAGAAGCCCCTGTGACAGATCCTGCAGACGCTCCCCAAACCTCATGGGCTTACTTCTGGGCACACAGCCAGACTACATTTCCCAGACTTCTTTGCAGTAAGGCAAGATCTTGTGACTGTGTGCCAGCCAATGGAATGTGGGCAGAAACGAAACACACCAATCCCAGGTCTTTCCCAGGAAGAATACGTGTCTCCAGGCTCTTTTCCTGTTGGCTAGCTAAATGGAGAGGACACCAGGGACCTAGAGGAGGGCAGAGCCACAAGATGGAAGGAACCTGGGGCTCTGAATGACCCAGTGGAGCACGGCAGAGCCTCTTGGCCACCTGGATTAATATGAGAGCAAGCCCCGGCCGGTTTGGCTCAGAGGTAAAGCATCAGCCCATGGACCAATGAGTTGCGGGTTTGATTCCAGCCAAGAGCATGTACCTTGGTTGCGGTTCGTCCCCAGCCCTGCTGGGGTGGTGCAGAAGGCAGCCAGTCGATGTGTCCCTCTCACGTCAATGTTTTTCTCTTTCTTTCTCTCCCTCCCACTCTATATGAAGATAAATAAAAAAATATCCTCGAGTGAAGATAAAAAAAAAAAAAGAGCAAAACAAACTGGTACTGCGCTGAGCCACCAAGATGTGGGGTGTTGTCACGGCAGTTAGCCTGTGCTTACAGGTGCACATTCCTGACCCCTCTCCCAACAACAGAAGTGCCCAGTGGCGGCCCCCCTCGAGCCCCTCAAGCCCCCCTGGACCTTGGCCTCCAGACCCTCAGGAGCTGGTTCCCGTCCGTCTCCCGCCCTGGCTGTGAGCTCTCTGAGGCCGAGCGACAGCCTGGGACTCACTCGGTCCTGCTCCCCTAGCGGGGGCTGGCACAATTCGGGCACTCACAACTTTTGCCTGATGAATACACCAGAATTGCTCACAAAAGGGCCACCTGGAAAATGAGACGTTTGTCCCCAAAGGGCCCTCCAGCCTTGGTTTGCACCTGGTTCTCCATGAGTAAGCGGTGACTGTTCTGAGCGCCTCCCCAGTCCACGCTCACGGTACCCTCACAGACCAAGACGCCCATGTCCACGCCCATGGCTGGCAGGTGGCGGAGCCAGGATGCAGCCCAGGCGGGCTCCGGAGGCATGTGCCTCCCCAGGGACCCTACCTCCTGCTGTGGGTGCCTCCCCGAGGCCCTGAGCAATCCAGCCCGAGGGCTGATGGTCCCCAGAACCCACCCTGTGAACTGCTCACCCCCAGCTCAGCTGAGTGCCCATCCGAGAAGTGGGCAGAAGAGCTGCCCCAGCGACCAAACATGAGGCATCTGAGAGAGAGGGTGAGCCCCTGAGACAGGCTCCCAGCCCAGGAGTCCACCCTGGGGTCTTAGAGACCAAAGGGGACCACAGGAACACTGCCGTCTGCACGAAGGATGCCTCAGACACCGCTGTCCCTTACAAGGTGGGCACACGGCGTGAGTGCTTCTCCAGTACGGGCCCCTGGGGAGACGCTGACTCTCTCCTCCGGCTCTGCAGAGACGGCCTCCCAGACGTCCGCCTGCACCTCCAGCGGCCTCGGGGCCGGCCACGGGGAAGTCCCTGGTTCAGCGGCAAGGCCGGTCCCGACGTCCACAGACAGCACCCTCCTTGCAGATGCCTGCCAGCTGGGAGGCGCTGAGCTGGCCTCTGGCCCGAGGTGCCAGGCTCAGGTCCATCAGTGCCCCGCCTCACCGGGGCGTCAGCTCCATCCGCAGGCACAGCAACGAATGGCCTCTCCCAGGCTTCACGCCTTCCTCCCGGGGGCGCAGCTACCCCGGTGTCTACACCCCCACGCTGGCCTGAGACGACTCGCCGACGCATCTGCGGTGCATTGTGGTAAGGAACCCACCTCAGAGGCATGAGCATTAGACTCAGGGGCTCTTTGGAATAACCACGGGCCCAGCTAGAAGCACTAGGGGTGTCCATGGGACCCGGATCTGGCCAGTGACAGGGCAGGTACACCAGGGGGAGCTACTCTGTCCCGGATACACAGGGCAGCCCCAGCAGACACCTGCCCTGGGTCCTCCTCTTCCCACCCAGAGGGCAGGAGGAGGAACAGCCAATAATAAAAGCCACTCGCTGAGGGTGGAGGCCAGGAGGGGCCTAGGCCCGCGGTGACCTCGCCAAGGAGCCGGGACGGCCCGACCTGCTGCCCCCACCCTCCGGTGCGGTCAGAGCTTTCTTACGAGAAACATCTAAACAGCAGTCCTTCCTGACACGGGCAGTGACCGCCGAGCCCAGGACCTCTGGGGTGCGTGGCGCTGGGTAAGGCTGAGGGACCCGCCCAAGTCACCAAGAGTACCATGTGCCCGCGTTTTCCCACTCAGTCCTCACACAGCGAGTCCCGTCTGACAGATGAGAAAACTGCTCAGAGAGGCTGGGAGCTTGCCCACAATCACACAGCCGGTGAGGATTCGAACCCAGGTCTTCAGAGGAGCCCAGGTCCCTCCTTCACAGGACGGGGCCGGAGCCAGACAGGGAGGAAGCACACACCTGGGGCAGAGCAAACTCAAGCACAGTCGCGCGTTAATAAGCAAGAACCTGCTGAGCCCGACCTGTGTTCCCCACCCCGAGGACACAGGGACGGGAAGAAGCAGGGACAGGACGCAGCCCCCAGCACCTGCCACCTCCCGCCGGCCGGCCGCTCACACTCTGCCTGAGCCCAGGGCTCTCTCCACGCCCCCCCCCCCAACGTCACAGGTGCCGTCTGATGGGTGACGAGTGTCCTGGGTGAAGTGTGCACCCCGCTGCCCACAGGCTCCGCACCGTCCCGGGAGCTGGGTCTCAGCCCCTGCACCCCGGGGCCCCACCTCACGGCAGTGGGGACTCGGAGTCATGCCCGACGCCAGGAAGGGCTGGCAGCTCGCCTCCCGGCTGGCACAGCCGCTGCCCAGAGCGAGCTGCGTGGGCTCCCGGCTCGGCCTTCACAGCAGCCGACGTGCAGGGACCGGAGTCCCAGAGCCGGGTCCTCAGAGGGCACAGGGGACAAGGGGGCCTGTTCGGGAAGGAGCCTTCGCCCAGGCCGTGGAGAGAACTCTCCTGCCCCCAACTCCAACCTCCTGCTCATGTCCCAGGAGTCAAAGTGAAGGTGTGTCCCCGGGGTGAGGTGGCAGTTCCTGGGGCTGGCTGGGGCCTGACACTTACAGGGGGGACGTGGTTGGATGACCCTGAGGGCCCCTCTGGACAGTCCTGGGGCCGGGGGAGGGCAGGAGGGAGCAATCCCTTTCCTGGGAGGAGCCACCCTGCCCTCCTGTGACCAGTATCTCAGGGCTGCCTCTGTCCACCCCCACGGCCACCACCACTCACCAGACGGAGGCACAAGGCTGCGTCCCCAGCCCGGGTGTGCCCCAGGTACAAGGCTGCGTCCCCAGCCCGGGTGTGCCCCAGGTACAAGGCTGCGTCCCCAGCCCGGGTGTGCCCCAGGCACATGCACCACAACACAGCAGGTGTCAGCGAGCTGCCCATCCTGTCCCCTGGTCCCTAAATCACAAGGTCTCGGCCTCAGTGGCACTTCCTCGGGGCCACCACCCTGACCACTCACTCCCTGCCCTCCAAGCACGTCCCACGACTGAAACCGTCGTTACTGCCGGACACCCATCTCCCCAGACGTGTCTGTGTGGCTGACCCATCCGTCTCCTCCACGCTGAGCCAGCAGCTGCGGCACGGTGTCCAGCATGGGACAGCGCCCTCGTCACCCGCGATCGGTCAGCACGTGCCAAGTGCCAGGCAGCCGGCCAAGTGCTGGCCCCGCCGCATCTCATTGCTCCTCGCGAACCTCTGGGAAGCGCCACCGCTCAGCCGCCTCAACGTGGAAACACAGCTCCGCGGTGCACAGTGCGCGACGGGAAGGAGAAGCCAGTCTGAGCCACGCGGCTCCAGCCACCAGGCCCCTCTGCGCCCCCTGCAGATGCAGAGGGACAGGCCTCAGCAGGAGGGGGCAGCACCAGGCTGAAGTCAGCAGGAAGGAGAGAAGAGGGGGGTGGAGGAGTCGAGTGAGGGGAGCCACACGTCAGAAGTTCGGACTCCACCCTGCGGACTCCCTGGAGCCCGAGAATCTGGGAGCTGGGACGAGGCCTCTGGCTTTGGAGGGGTCACCGACTCCACCTTGGCCGGCACAGCGGGCGTGCAAGCTGGCTGCTCCCCTTGCTGGGAGAAAGGGGGTCCCAGAGCCGTCCTTGGGGCGAGGTGGTGGGTAAACCCTGCCTCGAGGGGTGGGGCCCTGCAACCTGATCTAGATGCCTGGACCCAGCCTTAGAGAGGCCAGTGAGGGGCCCAGTGCTCGGAAGGACCCCTCAAAGGACTCCTGTGACCCAGTGAGCCACCAGGAGGAGGGGTGCAGCTGTCCCTCGGCTGTGCCCCTGCTCCATCCCCGGCTGCTCGTGCAGAAGCCCCAGAGAGCCCCGTGGGGACCAGGTCAGGCCCTGTGCGCGCCCTGGGACTTGAGAGGAAATCCACCCGTGGGCAGGCCCTGGAGAGCGAGCAGGGCGGATGAGGGGTGCGGGAAACCCCGACTCCCACGTAGCAGGACTGCCCACCACTTCTTGCAAAACCTGCTGTTCCGATTTGTGGGCTGTTGTTTTTCAAGCATTTGCTTTTCAGAAAGATCTGGAGAATGTTCCAGAACAATTAAATATAGCTCCTGTGGAAGCTGTTCCACTTACATGCCCGTGCTCAACAAACACTCTCCGAGGGCCTGCTGGGTGCCAGGCGCTGGCCACCGTCTGCCAGGGCAGGTGAAGGAGGGGCAGGGCGGAGGGACAGCTTGGTGACAGGTGCTGAGTGGGCGGGGCCCCGGAGCCGCAGGGACGCACAGCAAGGGCACCGGACCAACCAGGGGACTTCTCGGGGAGGACTCTCTGGTGGCCAGGTGACCAGGTCTGCACAGAGCAGGGCAGTGAGGCCGGAGCTGAGTGGCACACAAGGGCACGGACTCCGGGCCCTGCGCCAGAGGCCGCTGGGAGCCATCTACGGCTTTGGGGCAGGGGAGTGACTCGCTCTGACCCGCGGGCTGGGGCAGCTGGACGCACCAGCACTGGCCTGGCCCCCGCCTTGTGCTCCATGGGAGGAGCCGGGGACCGGGCCTTAGTGCGGCATTGCCCTGCCCACCAGCCCCAGAGGAAGGCACGTCGGAGAGGCTCCCGCGTGTGCCCAGGAAGGACGAGGCTGAGCAATCCCGAGGGATAGCCCCCCACGGCAGGGGTGGGAGGGCGCAGCCGGGACAGCAGGCTGGGACGGGCACCTCTGATCTCCTCTAAAGCACAGTGAGGCCCTGGCTGGTTTGGCTCAGCGGTTAGAGCGTTGGTCTGCAGACCAGAGAGACCCGCTAAGGGCACGTACCTCGGTTGCACTTTGTCCCCGGCCCTGGTTGGAGTCCTGTGGGTGGCAGCCACTCGATGTTTCTCTCTCTCTCCTCCTCCCTCTCTCCCTCCTGCTCTATCTGCAAAAATGTCCTTGGGTTAGGATTTAAAGAAAAAAAAAATTAAAGCACCGTGAGGTGGGCCAACGCCCCTCGACGGGAGGAGCGGGAAGGCACCAGAGCGCTGGCAGCCTTGGGGGCAGGCGCCGCGGCCGGGAGCACGTGCTGGAGGAGGGGGGCCGCGCGGGCAGCATCTGACCCCCCACCTGGGGTGCCGAGCAGGTGTCTGGGAACCGGCGAGGAGAAAGCAGCGGAAGAGAGATCACGGCTGGCGGCTCCCTCCTGGCCCCTCCTGTCCTCCGAGTCCTTTACCAGGGACTCTGGGACACCCTGGTGCCAAGGAAAGCAGCCAGTGGACTGTGTCTTCAGCAGCCGGTCCAAGTGCGTCTGTCCATCACCAGCCACCGGAGGCCTCGGGGCCAACGCCGTCTGTGGGGTCATTCCCCACGTGAGCCTCGAAGGTCGGACAGGGAAGGGAGAGCTGCCCAGCGGCTGGAGTGGACCGTGTGGGACCAGGTCACACACAAGGACGTGTGGGACCTGACCATGGCTGAGGCGGTCCTGTCGCAGAGTGTGTGCCAACAGGGCCAGGAGGGTCCCTGCAGCCTGGGAGTCCCAGCCCGTGTCCCCGAGGTCTCAAGGCAAGTGATATGGGGCGAGCTGACAACCCCTCTCCATCATCTTCCCATGACTGGTCTAAGCATGACCCACCCTGACCAATGAGGGGGACGCAGAAGGTGCGGATGGGACTTCCAGGAAAATCCATTAGAAGGCTCTCAGCTGGCCGACCCCTCCGAACTCTGCCCCATCTTTCTTCCTGCCCGGGACACATGTGACCAACCCAAGTCCAAATGTCAACACACCACAGAAGACGAAGTTGGAAATCGAAGGCACCTGAGCCCAAGATGGCCCTGAACATGGTGTGTCACTCCCCAGACAACCCACCCAGATGTCCCCTGGGAACTCCACATCCTCTGGGGGCCTCCAGGCCACCACACCTCGGCAGGGGCCCCATCGACGTCCCTGACACCCACTCATCACGCGGTGGGTCCTTAGCAAAGGTGTGAGGTCCTGTCACTGCCCCGCATTTCTGGTGAAGCAGCCACAACACTGGACATGTGTTCACGGTGTCCTTTCTCATAGGAAGCCCCCAGCACACTGAACGCCCATCACAGCCGTCGTGAAGGTTGGCGTACGTGAACCACACACACAGACACCCCCAATTTGGGGACCTGGCTTTATACATTTTTATGGCTTTTGTTATAAGCTGTCTCAAAAATCTTCTTGGAAGAGAAAGGGTAAAAGTAAGCTAAAAACATGAACGCACATATAACAAATGCTACTAAAAGGAGACCCGCGAAAACAGTATTGGGGGGGGGGACTTACGGCAAAAGAGCATCCAACACAATAAAGAAGCTTCTTTGACACGAGCAGGCTCATCTCCACCGAGAAGAAACACCACACACAAACCTTCATGCGTCAAACCACATGGCTTCGAAATACAGAAAACGAGAATGGCCACAAGTACGAGAGAACTGGCAAACCAGAGTGACAGAGCACAGCAGAGACCATAAAGGCTGCCCCCCGGAATTACGCAGACACAGTGATAGCAGGCAGGTCGCTGCAAAGCGGGGCGCAGCTGAAACGCGCAGTCGGGCAGCCAGGCTGAGGGAGGGGACCGTGTAGTGGTGACGGACGGTGGTGAACTAAACAGGGAATACACACTCCACAAGAGCCACAGACTAAATAATGATCCTTTTAAACTCTGTACGTACACCTGCTTAATCCAACAAGTGTGCAGGGTGACTTAGCCACGGATCACGAGTGCTCCACCCTCGTCACATAATAAACAAGTCTGAGTCCACAGAGGTATGTAGAACTTTCTGCGCAACAGAGATAAACATTCTTTCCACGTATCTGTGGATTTCTACAAAACGCCCTCACGGAGCTTCAAAGGAAGAGTCCGCCCGATTCTGACGTCTAGAAACGGTGCACGAGAAACGCACCCGCAGACGGGGAGCCCTCGGTGACCGTCGGCTCTCCTCGCGGCCACAGCAGACACCTGGCCGGGACTTCTCGCTCCAGGCTCGTGAGAAAACAGACTGTGGCCGTGTGGCCGTCTAGGCGGTGCGCTGTGTCGCAGAGCCTGTGATGACTGCAACAGAGGTGGACAGAGACTGTCTGTCTGTCAGTCTGTCTGTGTCACAAGTGGGGAAACAGCTGTGACATGCACATCTGAACCCAGAAGGGAGTCCCAGGCTGTGTTCTCGCCACTGGGGCGGGCAGCTAATTACGGGGCACGGGGGAGCCTGGTGCGCAGAGTGGACCAGCTCCTGGTCAGCAGCAGGGTGGGCAGACTGTACCACTGCCTGGGCCTCGTCGGCAGGGACATTCCCCTCCCCTGAGGCTGGCTTTGGTTATGTGACTTGCTGTATTTTGTTCGCATGCTATTGGCCAAAGCAAAACAGTGGGGTCTGGGCATAAGGGCCCTGGCTTGCCTTCCCCGCCCTCCTGGGTCTCTGCCTTTACCAAGAGAAGGACGTGGTTTGGAACGGAGCTGGCCCGGCAGCCTGCCGACCGGCAGGGAGAAAAAGTTACCCAGCAGAGCCCCTGGCTGTGAGCCATGATAAATGGTTGTCTGGAGCCTCTGTTTGTGGGTGATTTGTTACCCGTCACTAGCTAACTGATACCGGAGGTCAGAAGCCGTATATCACGACAGAGCTACAAGCACGGACTGCGCAGTCAGACCGCCTGGTGCATCTCCGCGCTCGGCCACTGCGTGGCTGTGTGACCTTGGGCACCCCGCTTCACCTCTCTGACCTCCCATGTGCTCTGCAAGTGGGAGCTCCTGGAAACAGCTCCCTGACGGGGCGATGGAGAGATGAAACTGGTGGACGTCGTGTCTGCGGGAACTGGAGCCCAGGGCCACGCCCGGAATGAATGGCCCTGTTGTGGGTAGAGAAAAGGCTGACTTGCCCTGGGAGCTCGGGCCAGCATAACCACAAGTAGAGGAGAGACCCTTTGTCTTCTTCTATCTTACGGTGATGCCACCTCTGCCTTTCCCGACTAATTTAGAGAGGTAGTGAGCACCCTGTCACTGGAGGGGCAAACAATGACGCTATCCTAAGAGAGTAGGTCCAGATGACCCCTGAGTCCTCTTGACTCTCAGGCAACAACCACTGAGGCTGCACACCGTCTCCACCCCATGACCCCAGGCGGGTGAACGCATCTGGGACAGCGCAGGGAACGGTGCAGGTGTCAGGGACAGGACACGGGGCTTGACGGTGGAAGGTGGAGCTCACGTCCCAGCACCGCTGTGAGAGCCTGGGCAAGTCCCTGGATCTCCCTGAGACTCGTCAGCATAACGGGTTAATCCCTGACCCTGCCTATTTCACAGGGGTGCTACATGGTTGAAAAGGGGTAGTTGGAAGGAATTTGCCTTGCAGACTAGACAAGACAATAAACAAGCAATATCCGCAGAGCCGTCCATAATGACATCACTCTGGGCACCTTGACAGAAACGCCCTCCGTCTCTCAAGTTCTCTCTTTCACCGGCCCGGGGAGGGCAAATATGTGGCAAGCGTGCTACCATTGTCCCTTCTATACCCTGGCAGACATGACCAATCAACCACACACAGCACTCTCCCTGCTGGAGAACCATGGCAGACATGACTAATCGATCGTACAAGGCACACCTCCCCAGTGGGCTGCTTCTGGGTTCAGTGCTTTAGTGAACACAGCCAATCGGCGGGACCAGACTGACAGTTGAAACCCCTCCATCCCTGGAGCTGGACGGAGACCCATGGGCTCCCATCCCCTCCTGGTCCCATGGTATCTGGGAAGTTATAGATTCTGGGTGTCTACAACTGTACCCCACGAACCCTTGGACTAGCTAGGTCTGGAATTAAGGTGAATTCTCAAGGCTGTGGGCACCAGCCTTCCAACCCTGATTGCTAAGGAAACGTTCTGAAAAAGTAGAAACATCAAAAATGTTTTCAACATTGCTGAGAGTTGCTAAAGTAAAAATCTATATACAGAGAGAGGTTTGATAAAGAGGTTCAAGTATCAATAATTGGCAAAAAAAAAAAGTGGGGATACTTTAAAATCACTATCAATAGAGGAATTGTTAAGTAAATAGTAGCATGTTCATTTGGTGGATATGCAGCTGCTAAAATACATTTCCCTGAGGACTGCAAAAACACTAGGTCATGTTTGATATAAACGCAAAGAGAAAGGGGGCCCTGTGGCTGCCCACCAATACCTAAGTCCACTCCTTCCTCAGCATCAGAACCCCAGTTTGGTTGGAGAAGCAACACGTCCCATTTTCCAGACTCCCTTGCAGCTAGAGTTGGTCATGTGACACAGTCCTGGCCAATGAGATATAAGCAGGAGTCCTGGAGGGGGCCCTCCAGGAAAGCTCTTTAGAAGGAGCTGGCACACGCCTTTGCTGTTCCTCCTCTCGTCCTTGTCAGGAAGGACGCCGGAGGAGATGCTGAGAGGGAGCTGCCATCTTGGAGCCATGAGGCACCATCCCAAGGACGAAAGCCAGGCTAATGTGGCTGAGCAGAAAGAGACAAGGAGCCTGTCTCCGAAGGCATCTGGGAGCCGCCTGTCAGCCCAACTGCCTGCCCCAGAATTCTCCAGCGAGGAAGACAGAATTGCTGTTTGGTGAAGTCACTGCGAATCGGCTCCTCCGCCGCAGGCAGGCGAACACAGCCCCTCGCACGCGCTCCGGCGAAGTGATGAAGCAGGAGCACGTTCCGCGACGACGAGAATGTGCACGTGGACAGCTAAAGCCTTTGTTGTGTGTGACCGTGGAACCACACAAGAGTCGGGGGGACTTCAGTCCCCTCTTTGTAAAACATTCTCCATCACTGCTGACACTTCCCCTGTTTGAGGATGGGGGAGCGGTTTGTGGATCATACACACTGGCGTCCACTTCATCAGTGTCTGTGTCCCTCTGGCCCGAACACGGTCCCAAATGGGCGGCAGACCTATCTGCCAGCTGCCAGTGTTCCTCAGCATTCGGGGTGCTACCAAAGAGGCTGTTATCACCCCAGAAACAGCATTCACACTGTGACCCCTCCATGTGACCAGGCTCTGCAAGACCGGCTCCCCAACCCCCAGCATCCTGGGCTAGGCCATTCCTGGGCCCAGACAGACTGCTGGTCGGAAACCCGCACCCCGGCAGCCCTCCCGCAGAGTCTGAGAGACATGAAGACCTCGACACGCAGGTGCGGCCGCGCGGCTCAGGCAGCCTGGTAGCCTGGCTGGAGCGGGGACCACACAGCCCAGGCTCCCCCAACACGATGCAAGAGCCTCTGCTTCAGGTCTCCCCAACCCACTGAGCTCGTCCCGCCCACCTGAGCGGCTCACCCCAAACCCACTTGAGCGGCTCACCCCAAACCCACCTGAGCTGCTCACCCCAAACCCACCTGAGCGGCTCACCCCAAACCCACGTGAGCGGCTCACCCCAAACCCACGTGAGCGACTCACCCCAAACCCACGTGAGCGGCTCACCCCAAACCCACCTGAGCAGCTCACCCCAAACCCACCTGAGCGGCTCACCCCAATGCACCTGAGCGGCTCACCCCAAACCCACGTGAGTGGCTCACCCCAATGCCACCTGAGCAGCTCACCCCAAACCCACCTGAGCGGCTCACCCCAATCCCACCTGAGCTCCCACTCCCATCCACAGTGACAGTCTGGAAGTCACGGCAACAGTCACCCCAGGGCCCGGTGCACGTGGCTGCTGACCCAGCAGCCCTGGGCCCTTGCCACGGGGCAGGAGCACTGCTAGGGGCCACGGCAGCACTTTGGGATGGGGGGGCTCCAAGAGTCCCCGGCAGATCCTCCCAAGCTCTGCTGTGCACGGAGACCTCAGGGCGCGGAGGTGTGGGGGGGCCAGCGGGAGGGCAGGGTGCCCACCAACCAATTCTGGGGCCTAGAGACCGACTCTGCACAGCCCAGACCACCCAGGGCTGCAGCCACCCCTTCTGGGTGGACAGCTGACCTCGCAGGCCTCATGCCCCTAAAACTCACAGCAGCCCAGCTGTGTGCCCCCCTCCGCACCAACAATGGCCAACAGGACCCCGCGAACCTACTCATGTTCCCAGTCGGTCCCTGAGCACAGTGTCTCGTCCTGACGTCCCATCGGGCAGCCAGTCAGCAGACGCCTGCTAGGGCGCAGTCCGTGCCCAGTGCTAGGGCCCTGGAATATAAGGCGTGGCCCAGCCTTCGTGTAAGAGCACAGCCCGGGCACTCACTGCCACCCACCGACCAGTGTCCAGGAGCAGACACAAGGACAGTCTCGGTGCCCCCAGGCTGGCAGAGGGAACGGCATGGGCAAGGTCCCCCCTTGGACCTGCCAAATCAGTGGTGTTACAGGGTGTGTGGGAGAGCAGTGAGCAGAGGAGGGGGCACAGGCCAAGGCTGGGGGGTCAGGCAGGCCCGGGGTCAGCAGGTGGAGGGCTGGGTGCCAGGACAACACCCCATGGAGCGCGCAGGCCTTTGGCTCCTGTTCCCTGGGAGGGCCGGTGGCGCTGTCTGCTCAGGGGCCCCCCTGCCTGAACGGGCTGGACCCACACGTCTGACTGGGCGTCTCTTTCCGCCAGGTGCTCAACAGACTCTATGGGCCTGTCACAGCGGTGGTGGCCTTGGGGACTGAGATCACACGTCTAAGCTGGAGGAGTGAAAAGCTCTCTCTTTGGCAAGACGGGTCCCTAACCTGCCATCTTCCCTTAAATCCAACAGCCCAAGTTCAAAAGGCCGGGGCCGCGTCCTCCGCCCACCCGCTGGCCTGAGGCCCCACAGAATGGAAAGGCGTCAGCCAAACCCCTGAGCTCCTGCTCTCGGGGGAGGGGCAGACGTGTGACTGGGCCCCCAGCCGGGTGCCCTGAGCAGCCCCTGGACCTGCATGGGCCCTGGGGAGCCCGAGCTCAGTGGGCGTCTCCTGGGGAGGCCGCCATGTAAGGGGTGCCCCAGGCTGGAGGGCATGGCAGGGGTGAGGGGCGCCGGCAGAGGACGGAGTGCTGGGGGCGGGAGCCCTGTGAGCTCAGGCCTGGGCGGACGACACATGACAACGGCAGGGTCGGCTGCGGCTGCGGCTGAGGACCTGGCTCGAAACCAGAGGGCCTGGGGACCCCGGGGTGCCCGCAGGAGAAGACTGTGGTGTGGGCTCGGGAAACGTCACATGGTGGCAGAGCGGAGGGCGGCATCCCCAGATCCATGTTTTCCCAACAGGCCCAGGTTGAGGAAATCTAACACCCGGGCTTGAACCCTGTGGGCATCCCGCGGTGACGTGTCCCATCTCTGAGGGGCTTCCTGAGCGCAGAGCGACCCTGGGCAGCCCCTCACCAGCAAAAGGCCAGCATCCGCCCGCCGTGGTCACCGCGACAGCCCAGGCATCCGCCCGCCGTGGTCACCGCGACAGCCCAGGCATCTGCCCGCCGTGGTCACCGCGACCGCGACAGCCCAGGCATCCGCCCGCCGTGGTCACCGCGACCGCGACAGGCCGACAGGCCGTCACACGTGTCCTCTGGTGCTCACAGAGCCACGGACACTTAGCCACGTCTGTTTCACAGGTGAGGAGGCCGAGGCTTAAGGGGTACCCCTAGGATCCCGTCTCTAAGACAAGCCGGGACCCTGATGCAAGCGGTCCTGCCCAGGCTGTGGAGCCCCACAATCCACCTGCTCCCCAAAGCCCCTGGTGCACAAGCCAGAAGCCAATGGCAGCGCCTGGACTGGCCGCCTCCACTCACCTGATGCCTGGCCCAGCGTCCCTCTCACAGGGACAGTGTGTCCACCCCCAGCGCCCAGGCCACAGCTCCCCCCACTCTGGTCTGGCCCCACCCTTCACCCGCGGCCACTGCTCCCTCCAGGGCTGGGGCAGGTGAGGACAGCTCAGGGCACACCCACCCCACTGGGCCAGCACTACCTAACCCGGGCGGCTCAGTCATGGCTCAGGCCCGGCCGACCCCGGGACCCCAGGACCCCAGGCCCAGGATGGAGCACGGCCGGGGAAGGGCCGAGGAGCAGACTGGTCAGCTCAGAACCTCCACTTCCTCAGGCCGAGGCTGAGCTCTGCTGTCCCACAAGCGGGCCCCACATGCTCCCCGACACCCCTCAGCCTCTCACCTCCCTCCCCACACGTTCTCCATCCGCCGCCCCTCTCCCTGCGGCCCCAGCACAGGGTGCTGCTCTGCGCTGTGCGGGGTCCAAGCCAGAGGCCCGCACTCAGGAGCGCACGAGGGCCGGTGGACCAGGCGCTCAGGCCATGGCGACGCCCAGAGCAGCTGGTGCACCCCCAGGAGAACCGGCGGGGCAGCTGGGGGTGTTCCTCCTGCACACTCAGACGGGACTTGGGGAGCACACAGGCCAGAACCACCCGCAGGGGAGCCGAGGGAGGAGACTCGGGGCCTGGGCTGTCTCCAGCTTCCCACCCTGTCTCAGGCAGGGGTGAGCTGGCTCCACGCAGGACCGTGCCCTCAGCAAAACGGAGGCCCTTCTACAGCGTCTGGAGAGGCAGATGCAGGAACCCTCACAAAATCCCGTAAAGAAATAAACACCAGCCTGGCCGGTGGGGCTCAGTGACCCAGGCACCAGGAGGTTGCCGGTTCGATTCCCAGTCAGGGCACATGCCCAGGATGTGGGCCAAATCCCCAGCGTGGGGCATGCAGGAGGCGGCCAATCGATGTTCTCTCTCATCCACGTTTCTATCTCTCTCCCTCTCCCTTCCTCTCTCTCTAAAATCAATAAAGAAAAAAAATTTTTTAAAGAAATGAACACCAAACGGCCCGCCCAAGGCAGGCATGGAGGAGGGTGGTCCACCGGGCAGAGGGGAGACTCTCCCCCATATTCTCATGTCCCAGAGTCCCCTGCCCAGGGGACTCCCTCGGGCATGTCCCTGGCCCTCCTTTCTCGGGTGGGCCTACCCGGGGACCCTGCCTCTCCATCTCCAGGCTCCACGGAGACCAGGCATCACACTCCTGCCGCCTGAGTCTCCCTGGCCCTCGGGCAAGGCTGGCTCTGCTCTGTCTCAGAGGGGCAGGTCCCCGGGGCTGGCAGCCCGGCCGGGTCCCCGTACCAGGCACTCCCTGGACCACCTCAGCGCACCTCCACTCCAGCCTCGCCGCACGTCAGCGCCTGATCCCTCTCCTCGCACGGGCCCAGGTCCCACACTCCAGTTTCTCCACGGAGACCCTCTGTCTCCTCCTCTGGTGGCCACCAGAGAGACTGGCCACCCTGTAAGAGAAGACCCCACACACACCTCCTTTCCAGGGCCGGATCAGAACCTCACACAACCACCTCAACCTTCACCTGAACACACACTTCCTCGTGTGTGAGGTGAGGAGCCCCCCGTCCCTAGGGGCACTCAAGGAGAAGCTGGCTGATGAGGGCCGTCCTGGGCTGCTGGTCATGTTCTGTCTCTTGGTCTGAATGCTGGTCCCATGGCTTGTTTTCAAGAATCACCGACCAATACACCTGTGATGCGTGCGCTTTCCAATGCGAACATTGCGGTTCACTCAAAGTATTTAAAATGAAGAGGGACTGGGGTCTGCTGACGGGGGCCGGAAGGAGACAGGTGGACACCTTGGAGACCCCCACGGAGGCGCTGAGATGGAGGCGGTCCTGGGAGCCCGTGGGAGGGGCTGGCGAGACACCGCTGAACGGAGGGCGAAAGGGCCGGGCGGTGGGGGACCCTGCGGTGCTGGGAGCCGGGCAGGGGCGGACGAGCCGGTGGCTGTGCGGGGCGATGTGTGCAGGCGGGCGGCTGCGAGATCTGCCGCAAAGGAGTTCCAGGCCCCTGCTTCTCGGCACCTCGGTTTCCCCACCTGGAAGGCGGGGCAGTACCCCCTCCGGCCGCCAGGCGGAGTGAGCGCCGGGGTGCGGAAGCGAGCGGGCCAGGCAGGTGCAGGGCGAAGAGACCCCGTTGGGTGTTAACAGCGCTGGGACTGAAGGGGAGGGTGGGGGGCGCCACCGGGAGGTGGCGGCGGGGAAAGCCAAGAAGACTTCCTGCAGGCAGCACCGTCTCTCTCGCGGGCGGCAGGGGAGGGGTTAACTGGGCTTCGCTGTCCCTGCCCTTCCTGCTGGACTGCAACCAAGAGCTTGGGTCTCCAGCTGCTCCTGCCTCGAGGCCAGGCCTTATCTTGTCATCTAGACGGTCCCCAGAGCTCGGAGCTGCACAGGCGCCCAGGGCGGCGCGGCGAGAGCGCAGCACGTTGGAAAGCTACACCCCCGAGTGAGCCGGGGCAAACGGGAGGCGCCCTCGCTCCGTGAAGACTGCTCGGGGTTCTGCGTGCACACGAGATAAGGGAGGCACCCGCGAGAGTCATTCCAGCAGGTGCGCGTGGGACCAGGGGGAGCCACGCCCTCTTCTGAGGCCCACCCCAGCCAGCACAGCCTGGCTCCCGAGTCCGCTCTGCTCCCGAGTGGCCCGCCGGCCTCAGGGGTGCCGGGACTAAGTCTCCAGCGCCCCCAGCTCCTGTCCCTCCTTCCTTCACACAGGGCAGGTTGTAACTCGCCTCCTGGCCCTGCAGGTCAGATCCGAATTCTAAGCCTAAACTGGTTTCTTCTTCAGTGACCCTGAAGGTGGTAACAACTTCGGTCACAGGCATTAGATTCAAACAAGAAGTGTTGTAATGATTCCTGCTCTGTTGTCCTGAGCGGCTGACTGTGGACCCGATGTTGGCCTCAGGGCCTCCTGAAGGGGGGTTACAAGGTTGCTGGGGTCCCTGGTGTACCCAGGCCTCAGCCCCAGGCAGAGATTTCAAATCGAGCTCTCCACAGGCCGGGCCAGGCCCGGCAGGACTCTGTCCACCACGCCCACCAACAGCCTGGGGCCGGAGTGGGCGGCTTTCCATCTGTCCTGCTGACCAACACAAAAGGGTCCGGAGAGGAGGGTTTGCATCTCTGACACGGTGGAGAGTCCCAAAGGTCTGGGGCTCCCCAGCTTCAGAACTCAACAAGAGAATCTCCGGGCAGGGGTGCAGACACCCGAGGAAAGCAGGGAGGAGGGAAGTGGGGACCAGAGCTGGGTTCAGGAGGGTCGGCCCACCCTCCAGAGCGCCCTGGACCTCCGCTGATGACCAGGCTGGGAGAGCCGGGACTCGCGCGGTAGCCCTCTCGGACGAAGCCCGTCGGGAAGGCGCGGCCGCAGATCCGCGGCGAAGTCGTAATTACATGTGTGTGAAATCCACGTCACAGAGGAAGCTAATAGCTGCCTCCGAAAGCCGCGTTCATTAGGAGCCCAGAGCGCCGAGGTTCCCGCGCACCTCAGACTGGAGCTCAAAGTTGAAGCACCCGAGACTCGCTCGAGGTTGGAGGAGAAGCGCGGACGCAGGTGAAGATTAGCCTGACTCATTAATATCACTGTCCAACGGGCGACAGTTCCTTGGGGGGCCTGGCTTGGGGCTGGGTTCTGTTCGAGGCCCAGGAGCACCTTCATTTGCATTTATATTAAAAAAGAAGAAAACAAACAGAATTAACTAGAAAGGTGCTTTGTTTGCTGTAAATTTGAGGGCTTCTGCTGAACAGCTTCCCAGGGCAGAGCGGAGGCCAGGCTCTGCGCGAGCAGGTGTGCACCTACTAAGCGCTCCATGGCTCGTGTCTTCCCACCAGCCCTTCGGAGCCAACCTGGCAGGTGGCTACCGGCAAGGACCCTTCTGCAGGTGGGGAAACTGAGGCTGGGAGTTGGGAAACGCCCCCTCACGCTCGCCCGGTGGGTCTTCCCACAGCAGGGCAGCCGAGTGAGGGAGGGCAGCCTCTCTTCCTGTCCTTACACATCACTCCAACCTTCCTCTCCCTAAAAGCAGGCAACCACTCCGTGAAGGCGCTGAGAAGGACCGCACACCCAGCAGCGGCCCCCGGGTCCTGTCCTGATTCGAGGTGCGCCCGCGCCCCAGGCTCAGAGAACACCTCGGTCTGGCCACACTCTCCTCATGGGTTCTCTCTGGAGTCGTACCCCCGAGGCATATGCCCAGGACTACCCATCAACATCAATAAACACACCTCCGCAGGAACTTTATCAACCTACCAATTTCTTTTTTCAGGCAAATGGGAACATCTGTGGGTTTGATTTTAACTCCAGTCCTGCCCTAAAGCAGTTCAGTTCCTGGGACCGGCCAGCGCTCCCTGTCCCAGAGGACTGCTGGCCCTCCTCTGTCTCGGGTGGTCACTACAGACCAGCGAAGGGTGGCTCTGCCCTGGCCCGGGGCGGTCAGTCTTCTCCAGCAAATAGGCCCCTGACCCCCAGGATGGTCACCTGTGCACCTGTGTGTTCTGGCCACAGCTCACAAGTTTAAAGACAGAAAGGACCTTATGACCGACCGGCCCTCTCAGGCATGGGACGCACACGGCGGGGGGGGGGGGGGGGGGGGGAGGACTTCTCTGGGTTTTGGCCATAGCCCGGGGTGTGGGGCAAGTGGAGCAAAGCTGGTTGCCGAGACGACAGAAGGGCAACTTCCTTCCCGAAACATAAACACCTGCAGCAATGGAGCCACATTCCAAGCAAGATGACTCTGAAAAGTCTTTTCACCGAGGAGGAGACACAGGCGGCCTGTGCTGGGACTTCCTGTTGCATACGGGCCCCCCAGAAACCTGGTTTTGTCAGCGGCCACAACGAACACCCGGGGAACTGGAGGAGGAGGCCTCCTGCCAGGCCGAACAGACTGGAGGGGACAGGACAGAGACCACCCCACGCCAGCACCCAAGGAAATGACTCTGGAGGGGCAGGGTGCCCACTGGGACAAGTTGCAGATCACAGACTCCATCTGCCTCCGGCCTGGGAAGGCACCCCACATCCACTGGGGTGAAGTGACCTGCTGGAGCTCTCAAAGGTCTCTCTCAAAATATAATATCTGCAAGTTCACCAAAACCTAGGCCTCTCAGTGTGCTGGCCCCCCGCCGGGCCCCGGCACAGCAGTCTGGTGGAGGAACCCACGGGAGTCCCCAGGGGACACCAACAGGACTCTCTCCCCAGGCTGGGGCCGACTCCTTCAGTTCCCAGGCAATATGCAGACTTGTCTTGCCCACTGTCACAGCCTGGGGGTGGGCAGGTCAGGACCTGCCCCTGGCCCTGGCCCTTGCGCCTAGCACGGTTCACCCAGCTGCCAACCCCTCTCCAATCACCAGACAGCAAACTCTCTCCCCCAGGCCCGGCTCGGCCTGCTGCAGAATTCAAGGAGAGCCTCCCGCAGGGAGGAGAGCTGAAATCTGGGCTGGGAGACGCTGGAGGCTGGCGAGGGGCAGCGCCTCCCACGCTCCGAGAGCAGTCCCTTGCCACCTGAGTCCCTCTCCACGGCGCACGGCAGGCCGGCCCTCTCCAACTCCGGAGCGGTAGTAAGTGTAAGGCTTGGAAGCCCGCAGCCCGGCGCCGGCCGGTGGGCGGGCGTCTGCTGTGGGATTATTCTTAGCGCTCCACTCTCTTCGCAAAAGTGGCGCCTCCGCCCTCCCGGATCACGCTCGCTCGGGGCTCGCACGCTCGGCCCAGACACTGCCGCGGCGGACAGCCCCGGGTGAGGTCCTCGCGGGGTGCGGCGCGGAGGCGCAGGAGAGGAGGGGGCGCTGCGAGAGGAGCCCCACGACAGGCTGCGTGGAACCCTTGGCGCCCCACACCCAGCCCTCGCAGCGCGCCCAGCCGCCTCCCCGGACTCCTCCGGGCGCAGGGAGCCCGGCGGCGGCGCGCCCAGCCCTTACCTATGGTGGTGATGACCGTGATGGCAAAGTAGAAGGAGCCAGCGAATTTCCACTGGACGCCGGCGCGGTGCGGCTCCGACTGCAGGATCACCAGCTCCAGCTGCCGGTAGTCCTCGCTGCTGATGTTGTACTTCCCCTTGATCCGGATCTCCTCGGCTCGGAGTTTCTCCTCCTCGCGCATCTCGTGGTCCGACTCGAGGGCGTCGAAGACGGCGGCGCCCACCAGCAGGTAGGTGAAGGTGCAGATGATGAGGGACAGAGTCCGCACGTTCTGCCTCTTCATGGCCGCCAGCAAGGAGCCGGCGCGGGGGGCATGTCCCGCAGGCTCGCAGCCGCGCGCGTCCCACTGCAGCGCCCGGCGGCCGCCGCCGCCTCCTCCTCCGCCGCCGCCGCCGCCTCCAAGTTGTAAGCGGCGGCGGCAGCAGCAGCAGCAGCAGCAGCAGCGGGGAGGCGGGGGGCGGGGAGGCTGGGGGGGTCCCCCTCCGCCGGGCCCGCCACAGCCGCCGCCACCGCGAGGCGGCTGGCGGGGCAGGGGCGGCGCTGGTCCTGGCTCGGGCGAGAAGGCGGACAGGCACAGGAGACTGCTCGAGCGCCGGGGCCAGGCGTCCGGGAGCCCCGACACCCTGCGCCAGACCCGGCTGAAGCAGCCCGACCCACTGCGCAGGGCCATGCACGGCGGCGCCGCCGGGCACCGCGCTGCCCTCCGCACCCCGCCCCCCGCTCCCGCCGGAAAAGCAGGGGCAGGAGCGGGAGCGCAGCCCGAGGGTGGCCGCCGGGGCCTGCGCCCCTCGGCGTCCGGCTCCCGGGCGGCGGCGCCCCGCTAGGAGCCCACAGGTTTGCGCGCGCCCGGCGGGACCTCCTTCTCCTTTTACCCCTCCTCGCCCCCCCTCGAGGGGGTGTGGAAAAGTTTGCGAAGTGGCGGCGTCTCCGGAATCCCCAGCAAGCAGGGAGGGGGCTGCGCAGGTGCAGCGGGCAGGGCAGCCCGATGCCCGAAGGTACGAGCGCCCCGGGCCCACCCGAGTGCGCAGGGACGTGGAGGGGTCCCCGCCTGGCGTCGACCGGTCCACGAAGTTTGCTCCGCTCAGCCCCCGAGGCGCGGGAGCGGGGCGCGGCCTCCGGGCGGCAGAGCCCGCGGCGGAGCGGCCTCGGGGGCGGCCAGGGTACGGTGGGGCGGCGGTCGTCCAGCCCGCTTCTCCGAGGGCGGCGGGCGCGGCGGCGGCGGCGGGAGGGGTCCCGCGGGCCTCACGGAGCTGCAGGGCGGGCGCGGGCGCATCAGCCGCGCCGGGGTCGGGGCCCTCCGGCGTCCGGGCGTCTGGAGAGGCAGCTGCGGCGATGGTCTGCCCCGGGCGCTGCGTGCGTGCGCGCCGGAGGGAGCCCGAGTGTGTGTGCGTGTGTGTGTGTGTGTGCGTGTGCGCGCGCGTGGCAGCCCCGCTCGGGCGGGAGGGCCTCCGGGGGCGGGGGGCGGGGGCCGGGCTACGCGGAGGCCCGGCCTTTCTCCCTCTCTTCTTCCCTCCTTCCCGCAGCCTCCGGGCGCGCCACCTCCCGCCTGGTCCCCGGCCAGCTGGCGTGGCGGCCGCGGCAGCTCCCGCTGCAGACCGAGCGCGGCGCAGGGTGCACACGGATGGAGCCGGGGAGGGGCGGTCGGTGCCAGGGGAAGGGGCGGAGGCGGGCGGAGGACTAGGTGTCTCCCAAGTGAGGGTTGGGGCGGAGCCACCAGCAGGTTTCAGCGGCGGGGGATGGGAGGATTAAGGCGGCGGCTGCTCGGTCCTTCCAGCCCGGCTTCCTGAGAGCGAGCGCACGCAGCCTCGCGGGGCGGAGAGTTTGAGGGACCCGAGGCTCTGGGAGGAAAGGGGATTCGAGAAGGCAGACAGTTGGCCTAAGAGAAGGAGCGATCTGGCGGAGAGCGGGGAACGCAAGCAGAGGACCGCGGGCTGCTGGGGGCGCCGCAGCACGCGCGGTTCCCCAGGGCCAGCTCTCAGGTGCTGGCGCGTCGCTGGCTGGAGGCACCTCCTCATCGCGTGGTGGGGTCGCCTCAGCCCCCACGAGCGTGGCCGGCCGGGTAGCCCAGAACCTGCCAGCCCGAGTCGTTACCACGGAGAGCGCTGAGGATGGCAGGGGCCGTCACTCTTGGGGTCCGGGCCGCACCCCCCCTTTCCCGTTCCCTCCCTGTGGCTCTTCAAAGAAACACTCCTTGGTTACCTGAAGCTGGGCGCGGGGTGCACCTGGAACGCAACCCTGCCCCTCCCCCCTGCTCCCAGCGGCCGGCAACAGCTCCTCTTCGGACCAGCCTGTGAAGGGAACACGAGGCTCGTGCTGGGGCGCACTTATTCCGTGTCCAGAGAGGAGACCTCGCCCGGCTTCACCCCTTCCTATTGCAGCCTCCTTCAGGTCGAGGGGGGCGGGGCCCTTTGGCCACCAGCCCCCTAATCTCGTGGAGCTTGAAATGGGCTGGTTGAAACCGCAGAGACCCCCCCCCCCCCGCTCCCCTTCTCTGGTCAGGCGACTTCTCTTGGACCCAGCCAAGGAAGCCATGCGCCCCGGGGCTGTGGGCTAAGAGCTGGAGCGGAGGGGCCCCGGGCGATGCGAGGCAGGCCAGGGCCAAACCCAGCTTCACCAGCCCTCGGGCGCCAGCAGCCCGGACCCCCCTGAGTTGCCCCCTCGAGCATTCTTCGGCTCCCAGTGCGCAGGGACTCGGAGCCCAGCGAGCCTGGGGACCCTATGCCTCCCGCAGGCTCCGGGCTTTCCCCACAATTTCGGGCCCTCGCAAGTGCGTGCGCCCCCGCCTCACGGGGAAGGATGCCCGCGCTTTGTTCTGGGGCGTTGGGTCTCGGCTGGGTCTGCGGCCACCTGAAGCAGGGGGATGGAGAGGGGGGCGAAAGCCCGCCCCAGCAGGCGCTCTCCCCAGAATGCACTTTGGAAACCGGGGCCCCCCGCGCTCGGCGAATGAGCCTGGCCACCCGGTGAGTCACCGCGAGCGGGCGACAAGGATTCCCAGCAGCTGGTAATTAACTGCGCGGTGGCTCGGCCCACGACGGAACCCCAGTCGGGCCTCCCAGAGCCCTGCAGCGGCGCCGCCCCTGAGTCACAGCCGTCGGGCCTCCGCCATCCTGAAGCGGTCGGCGCGCCAGGGCGCCACCAGGGGGCAGTGGACTCCGGCCCACAGGTCGGGCCGCTGGGAGCCAGCCTGGCTGAGGGGTGTCCATGGCCCGAGGTGCGAGGGCTGGGGTGGGACGCTCTCCACGGGCAGAGTCCAAGCTTTGTAGAGAGCCAGTTTTATTGGGTTACAAACAGCCTTTCAGGAAAACGGAACGGCCTTGCGTGCTGCTGGAAGGGACCTCAGAGGGAAAGGAGTCCAAACCGCAGATGTACAGATAGGAACACCTCCAGCCCCAGCGAATCACGTGCCAGGGACACGCGGCGATCCCATCTCCAACCAGCACTTGACCCTGCTCCGGGCTCTGTCCAGCGCTCTTCCAAGGACCAGCTGCCTTCTGATGTCCACAAGCCACGAAGGGCCACAGACCACCCCCCAACGCTGGTTCTCCCTTTCTTCCCCTCTGGGAAAGATAGCCTCTGGACTCCAGAGAAAATGCGGGGAAGCCAGGCCTCTGGGCAGAATGGGGGGGTCCAGCTGCACCCACACTCCTCTCCCCCCTGCACCCCCTTCTGTGGCCCTGACTGACCGTTGAATGTGAGCTCCTTGAAGTCCCTGAGCCCCCAGCGCTCATCCCCAAGCAGTAGTCAGCCGGCACTGCGGGTTGTTGTGACCTCCAGAAGGAGGTCGGGTTGATGACAGGGGGGAGGGGGCTTAAGGGGCACCTCACACCTTCCCCTTTGCCCCAGTGTTTCTGGAAGCACCAACTCCAGCCCAGACTCCCAGACTCGGGTGGATTCAGAGCTCAGGTGTGGCCAATCAGAGACCAGGATTCCCCCTGGCCACAGTGATTGGCTGGGCTTGGCCCGCCCGGCACCCAATGAGAGCCCTGGGGAAGCATTCCTAGGAGGAGCCGAGGTTCCGAGGTCCTGAGGTTCCGAGGGAGGCAGGTGGAAAGGGTGCAGGCCCACTGGGGGAGCAAAGGCTAGGGCACCCTCTCTGCTCAGGCGCTGCTTGGCGCCTGCGAGGTGGCAGCCTGTCTGCTCCTCAGCCCGCCTGTCCCTGGGCCTTGGTTAGTAAAAACAGATGTACCTGATTAGATAATAGCATCATGGCTTTAACTCTCTACTGTCCACTTGTTTGCTAGGTTCCTTACGGTGAGTGTGTCTACTGCCCCAGGTCTAGGACTGTTCCCAGCCCAGAGCCGCCACGCGGTTTATCCTTGTCCGGCAGGGAGTCAGAGGGACCTGACTGCAGAGCTCCTTCCACAGCGGCGCTGAGACTGCTGTCCACTGGAGGCAGAGAGGCACGGGGCTCTGGGCCAGGCCCCCGCGATGCCCAGGTGCCCCAGGACCAGTCAGTGCTGGCCCAGGTCAGGTTCCGTTTGCTGGGAAGGAGCCAGAGCAGTGCCCTGCTCCCAGAACACCCAACTCCTTGGGCACCTCCCATGCTTTATCATATTAATGCCCACATCTTTGGAAACAGGCACAGGCTGACAATCATCGTCCCCATTTTACAGATGGGGAAGGTGAGGCACCAAATCCAGTGTCCCCAAATCACAGAGGAGCAGTGATGAGCCTGCCCCTCCTCCAGCCCGATGCCAGCTCCGTAGGTTCCTCCCTTCACTCCTGGCTTTGTCGGACCTCCCCGATTCCTCAGGAGCCACAAAGTCTGCGGTTGATGGGGTCTCCACATTGGACCTCCAGCAGTGGCCCATTCCAGAGGAAAGCACAGGGCAGCCAGGCAGCCAGACCAGTCAGAGCTTCCCAGACTCCCCTTGGGATGCAAACAAACGTGTCCCCGGGGAACACTGAATTAGGCAGGGGAGGGTGCAGGACTTCTCAGAGCCTCTGTCTGCTAATAGGCATCATGGCCCTCAGAAAAGAGTGCTGTGAGCAACGCTTCCCAAATTCATTCGACCAGGGACCCGGCTTTGGGCACGAGGTTGGCCTTGGCACCTGCTCCGGAGCCCACTCTTTGGGAGCCACTGGCCCAGCCGGAGAGCAGGCACAAGGAGGCAGGAGGTCTGGGTTCCACTTCTGGTCCCACAAACAAGCCCCCCACCAGTCCAGGTCCTTGAGGTCCAGCTGAGCGTCCCCGCTCCCCTCCGCCTGCAGCCAGGGCTGCCTCTGAACATGCCGACCCTCACACTCCATGCTGAGAACCCCCAGAAGCTTCCTGCTTGCATTCCACCCTCGAACCTGGCCTCTGGCCACCCCTCTGGCCTCTGCTCCTGTCTCCCTCCTCCCCACCCCCACCCCAGCCGTCCGAGGCAGTGCTTTGCCAGGCAGCTCCCTCCAAGCCAAGGCCTCCCCCAGCGCTCCTGCACCTGCCGCCCGCGCCCTATCAGGAAATGTGAGTGGTGGATCTCGGGCGTCTGCTGGGGTCGGAACCAGGCCTGCTCCGTAAATAGCTCCACCGCGGCCGAAGCCCAGCGCTGCCAGGGATCAATCAGGCGATTGGCAGAGGCTTCCCCAGCTGACAGCTCCCAGGGGCTGCTGAGGGGCGCGCTGTGCCCAGTAGGGGGGTCTCATTAACAAGGCCTGACCCACAGGGTCCACAGGAGGGAGGCTGTGCTACAACCAGGCAGAGGAGAGGGGAGGGCGCCCCGCGTCCCACCACCCAGGCCTGAAATAACTAGGCATCCAGAGAGGGGGCATTTGTGGAGCCCAGCTCTTCTGCTTTCTCAACATTAATGATAATCAATAAAACAAAAATTAAAAATAAAAATGTTCTGCCTCAGAAACCACCATTGACTGGGACAGCAGTCACGGGGGCACCTTGGGAAATCAGCCCAACTGAGTTTCCTCATCTTGAACTCGGGCATGAGCTGCGGTTACCTCCGGCGGTAGCAGGTGGGGTGATAACGCCTGGACAGTGTCAGCACAGAGGAAGGGGGGCAGCGCGAGGAATCTCAGGCAGGAGTGGGGATCCCTCCACAGAAGCAGCCCCCAAAGCCTCCCCCTAGCACGCCAGTTCCCCAGATGGACCCAAACTGCACCTGGGCTGTGCAGTATGTCCCGGGGGCTGGGGTCCAAATCCCAGACTGTCATTCGCTCCCAGGATGACCTTGGACAAGCGAGGGGCCTCTCTGTGCCTCCTTCCGGCCGGTTGAGCAAGGGGGAAGGAGCCGTCCCTGCCACCGGCCCCTCTTCCCCTGTGCAGAAGGCAGGCTGCCCTCTTCCGCGGACTGCAGGCCAGCGGGCGCGCGGCCAGCCCCACATGCCAGCGCGGTGGGGACCCGCTCCGCAGCCAGCTCCCTCCGGGCGGAGCTAACTTTAGCCCGGTCACATGGAGGGTTCGCGGTGCCTGCGCCCAGAGTTTGCAGATCCCTGCGGAAGGTGTTTAAATATTTCTCCTTTTCGGAAGCCTGGTTCTCGCCTCTGCCATCTTCACCCTTGTGTGGCAGAAGGTATTTCTGCCAACACCGCCGGGGTGGCAGCGATTCTCGGGGCGATGCCGCGTCCCTGCACACACTGCTGCTATTTCGGGGGCTCGCAGGTGTGTCGTTTGTGTCCTGCGGGGCCTGTCAACTCCCAGGCAGAGGGAAGGGGGGCCTCCAAGGCCCCCAAAGGGCCCAGAGCCCCTGTTCCACAGTCCCAGGCTGGGTCTGGTCAGGGCCCTTTGCGCCCCATTGCAGACAGCTGCTCCCTGTTCACAGGAGGCCTCGCGTCCCCGAAGGACAGGCTGCCTTGCCCGTCTGTGTCCCCAGCACAGAGCAGGGCTCCGTAGACACCCACTGGGTTGGCCCAAGGCCTGGAGGCCTCTGCAAGTGCCTGAGGGGCTTCTCTGCCTCTGAGCTGCTCTGTGCCAACACCGTCCTGCCAGGCTGGGGTGTCAAGCAGGTGCTGGGGTCTGTGGTCTGTGACACAGGATGGACTGGAGACAGCAGGGTGTGGAGTTGGAGCCCCGATCCGCTTAGGTGAGGGGACCCCCGAGGGCTTCCATCTTCAGGACCTTCGCCTTCCAGCCCTGGGCGTGGACCAGGCCCAGCTCTCTGAGTGGGAAGCGGGCAGTCATCCCTGGGGATGCGCACATGGTGCAGACGCCGCTCCCACAGGGCTGGGGAGCTCTGGCGATCGGCCTCCTTCCTTTTCTGATGGACGAGGAGGCCACGGCCCAGAGACGTGGCAGAGCTGGGACACCATCCACCTCTGTCCCCAGAGGGTGTCCAGGGAGTCTGCGCAACCCAGCAACCCAGCGCTTGCCACCGACACCCATGAGGGGCACTGGGGAGCCCGCAGCAAGGCCCCTGCCACGGTGGAGCCGATTTCTGAAGAGAGTGTGCGCAGCTCCGGTTGGCCAGCCAGCAGGGGAGACAGTGGGCAGCGCCAAGTGGGCGGGGACACGGGGAGCAGTGGTCAGGGCCAGCCTCCCCAGGAGATGGCACGTGAGCTGTGACTGGAATGATGAGCTGGGGTCCTGGGGAAGCCACAGGCACGGGGAGCAGCGGAGGCCCTGGGGTCAGGGGCAGGACCCTGCCTTGTTTAGACAAGAGCAAGGATGTGATGTGGCCCAAGACGCCAACTCCGATGACTGTGAGGGCCTGGGGCTCCCGTCACCAGCCACCCAGAGGCCGCCACTGAGTGTCTACTGCTCAGGTGCTGGGTCCGTCTGGGAAGGGGGTGGGGGCAGCGGGGTGAAGTCGCTGCAGCTGCGGATGCTGTGGGGCCCTTAGTGCCCCAGGCCAGGCCTGGAGGGCAGCGTGGCTTCCGCAGCACCAGAAAGGGTCCCATCCGATGCCTACCGCCTCTGCAGTGGCAGACTGAATCACAGACTCTAAATCCTCTTCGTTGATTTATTCTTGATCATACACAATACTTTTTTTGCATAAAACCTAAGAAGTAGAGGAGATATATTAAACAATAAAAAATTTGCCCTAGGTGGTTTGGTTCGGCAGTTCGAGCTTCAGCCTGCAGGCCAAAGAGGCACGGGTTCGATCCCAGTCAAGGGCACGTACCTGGCCCTGGTTGGGGTTGTGCGGGAGGCAACCAGTCAATGTGTCTCTCTCACAGCGATGTTTCTCTCTCTCCCTCTCTCTCCCCTTTCCACTCTATCTGAAGATAAATGGAAGAATGTCCTTGGGTGAGGATTAAAAAAAATAAAAAACAACCTAAGGATCCCCCATCCCATTTCGGCAGTGGGGTCCAGCCCCGGGACACAGACTTTATACCCAAAGGCCAACAGCTGCTAGTGTAAGAGGCTCTTTTTTTTTTTGGTACGTGCCCCTAGCGGGAATAGAACCCGGGACTCTCTGGTCCGCAGGCCAATGCTCCAGCTGCTGAGCCAAACCCGCCAGGGCATAAGAGACTCTGGAAGAGTCAGTTCAAGGCAGCGGTGGGGGCAGCAGGTCCGCGGATGCTCAGGAGGGTTCGGGGCGGAGGCAGAGACGGGGAGGCCCTGAGAGGAGGCAGGAGGCCCCGGAGGCGCTGCGGCCACGGCTGAGCTCAGACCACGTCACAGCAGTGCCCGTCTGTCTGCAGCGGTCCCATGGTGCCAGGCAGACGTTCTGAGCCCTCTGCACACGGGGTGCTGTCCAAACAGCAGGAGCAGATACCCCTGGATCAGGACCGACTCCGACTTGGGCAGCTCAGGGCCGAGATGCTCGGGGAGAGGTGGCTGGAGGGGACGCGGTGCAGAGGGCGGACAGGTCAAGGACTCAGTCTGCAGATGGGGCGGACCTGGCCGATCTGAGCAGCGACCTTCCCTCAAGGGGACCCTGCCCTCGAGCCCTGGGCTCCTCCCTGGCAACGTGGGTGGAATGAACGCTCCCGGCTGACAGGGTGGGGAGCAAGGACACCCCTAAGCTGAGCCGTGTACCTCACTGGCACGGCCTCTGAACTGGGGGTGAGCACACACATGGGCTTGGGAGTCGGACAGCCCTGGGCTTGGCTCCACCTCCACCTCCACCGTCCCTGCCACTGCCGCTCCCTCACCTGTGACGTGGGCCGTGGAGCGTGCTTCGCGCTTGACAGAGTGGCCGGCACAGGTGAGCAAAGGGAGGTGAGCTGGCCATGCTAGTCTCCGTCCCCAGCCCTGAGCCTCACTCTCCGAAGCTACCATGACTTCTCCTGAGGCAGCAGCCCCGGTAGCTCCCACACTGGTCCTGGGGCACGCCGAAGCCCGCAGAGCCGCGGGAGGGGGGCATCGGAGAGAGGGGGAGGTCAGGGAGGAAGAGGGCGGGCAGAGCAGGCAGGGCGGGAGCTGTGATGGGTGCGGGCTGGGCTGACTGGTCCGTGCCGTGTCCCTGCCTGAGTCCCTCTCTCCCCGACCAGATCTTAGAGCCAGAGCGGAGACACACTGTTCATTCTCTCCTAACACAAGGCATCGACTCAGCCAGTCCCTGGTCTAGGCCAGAGGCTGCCAAGGCGAGGCCAGGGCGCTCAGTCACAGAGCGACATTGTGTTCACGCTGACTCTGTGGCCCGGCACCAGCAACACTGTCCACATCTCAGCCCCAAATGCACCCCCTGCCCCCTCCTTCTGGTGCAGCCCTGCGGGGCCACCCTACCCCCCAGCTGCCCAGCACAGGCACCACGGCCAACACGCAGGAGAGAGCAGGGCCAGGCTCAGGGCCAGGCATCTCCATGTCAGCCCGGTCCTTTCTGAGCAGCAGCCCTGGGAGCGGGGCTCCGCGGGGCCTCTCTCAGTGGGTCAGGTCTGCGCCGAGTGTGCTGGCCCCCAGGCCTCCACTGTGCCTTCCCCAGGTGCCTGCCCCGGACATTTCTCGTGTGTTCATGCATCTTAACATCTGCTTCTCAGGAGACCCAGACTGACATGGGGACATCCAGCAATCCGTCTGCGCCCCCAAAGAGCCATGAAGAAACCCACGGCTTCCAAGGGGCCCAGGGCCAGCCAGGAGGGAGCTCGCCCCACTGCCCACCAGGTTCTGAATCAATCAGGATAGAGTGGATTCCGTCCCATAGTATGGACTGCATGTCTGTGTCCCCCTAATCCATGTGGTGAATCCCTGACTCCAAAGGGATGATGTTTGGAGGTGGGGACTTGGGGAAGTGACGAGGTGCAGATGAGGACACAAGGTGGGGCCCCTGTGATGGGATTAGGGCTCCTACGAACAGAAGAGTCTCTCTCTCTGGCCATGTGAGGACACAAGCTGGAGGGACAGCCCTTGCCAGGTCCTGACACCTTGACCTTGGACGCCAAGCCTGCAGACTGTGAGACATGGATGTGGTCTGAGCCACCCCGTCCGTGGGGTTCTGCTAGCACACCCTGAGCTAAGACAGCACAGCACCCGCATTGTTTTAAGTGGAAACCCAGTGGCTCAACTCGCAAAGGCTCTGCTTGCTCCTGTGAGCTGACAAGCAGCCATGTTCTTCGAGGCCTCTCCGCGCCCAGGCCCATAGCTGCTGCCCTGCGTGGGCTTCCACAGTCCCCAACAGGGGCGGGGGACCCGACCGAGCTGCGGTGGTCCCGAGATCTCCGCCCGGAAACGCCTCCGTCACTTCTGAATACATTTTGTTGGCCTCAGCATGGCACATGGCTACGCCCGGGGACTTCAGCTAACCGCATGCCCAGCAAAGACCGTCAGCCCCGAATCCATCCCCAGACCCGTCGTGGCCCCCCTGTGAGGAGTGTGCTTCCTGAACCCACCGCTACCCCTGCCCCCCTGCAGCAGACTCCAGAGACGATTCACGCCCCCAAATGAAGGAGACAGGACAGACCCCACGAAATGAAGAAGAATGAACAGGGGAGGACACCAGGGTGAGCAGCGGACCTCAATAGGTGGGAAAATCGAAGCAACGTGAATAAGCACAGCCTGGTCTCGGGCTCTGCAGCCTAGATGCTCAGGAAGGCTCCTGAGACAGAAGGGTCACACTGGCAGGGACATGCTAATGATTGTTGCTAAAAGTCACAGCTCAGCAGCCTCCATGAGTCCTGGGCAGGAAAACTCACAACCTTCCCGAGATCTCATCCTTGAGTGGGAGGGGAGAGGACGAACAAAGGATTCTAGAAACGTCAGATTGGACTGAGGGGGAGCGTTGGGGGGGAGTAAAACATCTCATTGCGTGAATTAGTAGGGGTCTTATCTCAGCCAGCAGCCGCGAAATCTGCAGCTGGCTCTGTAAGCGGGAGGAGGAGGTGGCCGAGGCCATGGTGGCCGGTGTCTGGGTGTCTGCCCAGCGCCCTGACCAAAGACGAGAGACTGGGACACGTACACAACAGGCATGTGTTTCTCACAGTTCTGGAGTCTGGGAGTCCAAGGTCAAGGTGGAGAGACGTCTCCTGGTTTCCCGATGTCCGTCATCTTGCTGGGGGTCACTTGACCTCTCCTTGGTGCACACTCTGGGGGCAGCAGGGGAAGAGAGAGAGCTCTGGGGTGCTTTCTCACAAGGACACTAACCCTGTCCAGTCAGGGCCCCACCCTTATGACCTCGGTTAACCTTGATCACTTCCTTAGAGGCCCCGTCTCCAAGCCCAGCCGCACTGAGGCTCAGAGTTTCAACATATGCATTTTGGGGAGATACACACATTCCGTCCAAATTAACAAAGGAGAAAAGTAGAAGGAAACGTAACTTGATCAAACTGTCAAAAATGAGGAAGAAACAATGATGCAAAATAATCGACAGTGGAATGTTGTAGGCACTGTGTTAAATGTTGAGTCAGCATCTTAAAGGGAAAGACACCATCCCCGTTAAAAAGGACAGACACTGTCATGTTGGGTTCCAAAGAAACAAAGCCAAGTATAAGTTGCTCATTACTAATCCACTTGAAACAGAGTATTGTAGATATTTAAATTGCTGAGGAAATATTTGCAAGGATAAAGTAAGGGAAAACAAACTGGAAGACATTCATCTCTAAAAAGGTGGAAAAGACTTATCTGCGACAAATTAGAACATGACACAACAAAGAGATATGTAGTCATATGCCTGTGTCTGAAAAAGAAGAAGAGCTAAATATATGAAGCAAAGCCTAGTAGGAAAGAGAACTTCATAAAAACTAAAAGTATAGTGAGAGACAACTGCACATCGTGTCAGAAATGGACCAAAGTGTTTAAAATTAAGAAGCAATCCAATGTATTGCATAACCATTGATTAGAGCCTAGTGCGAACAAATCAAATTGTTCGTAGTTATGCTAGGGACAGTCAGGGAAAAGCAAATATGGATGGAGTTCTAGGAGATCTCAGAACATCACTGTCCCTTCTCGTGGGCAGTGATGGTCTCAAGGTTACGTGGACAAGCATCCTTCTCTACCAAAGAGGAAAGCTACAGTATCGAGGGGGGAAATGCCAGGACCCCCATAACTGCATGTTAAATGTCTCAGTAAGAGGCAAACATGGCACAGTGTGCACAGTTACTGAATCTTGGTGATCGATACATCGTATACTTTACACCCGCCTCTGCTTTTCCGTACCTTTGAAATGTTAAAACGACACAGTAATAATACCAGAATTAAATAATGCAACCCATAAATGTATGTATCATAGACACTTTTATGTATTTCAAATAGTGAATACATTTTCATATGTCCAAAGGCCACTGGTGAAAATCAGTACGTAACAGGCCAGTGAGAAAATGTCACCAAATTCACAGACACGAGAATGAAGTGTCTCGCAGGCTCTCGCGCCCTGGCCATATCCACTACAAGCAGAAATAAAGAATGAAACGAACACCAAAATCCTTCTGCTACTTGCAAATGTAAACTATCCCTACATAACTGTTGGGTTATAGAGAAATCGAAGGAAAAACACACAGTGGCTGGAATTCAAAGACGGGTCATGTTAGCACACGGGGAGGCAAGTGCGCACAGGTCAGAAGCACACGGCCGGAGGTGCCTTCACCGGAAATGGAGAAAACAAAACGTGACATCAGTTTTCGTACTTGTCTCAAGAAATTAGGGGGAAAAAACAACAAAAGAAATAAGAAAGAAAATTCATAAAGATACATGAAATTGATGAAATAGAAAAACACTTTAAACAGTGGAAAGAATACGTAAATGCAAAAGCTTGTTCTTTGAAATGGCTAATAAAATAGAGGGGAAAACCTCATGAGTCTAATTATGGAGCATGAAGGGAGAGAAACAGTAAAATGAGACGAGATTAGAAATGAAGGAGGCAGACATACCAATATAACTACAGATACGGGGGAGATAAAAAATAATTATGAGAGAATATTGTATGCAACTCTGCGAAAACCTCAGGGAAATGGACAATATCCTAGTAACAGTAAATTACCGAAATCAGTCCAAGAAAAAATGGAAAATTTTAATAGTCCAATTACCATCAAAGAGATGAGAAGGTGAGTGGAGATCTATCAGGGAAAAGGCACCAGACATGCTCACAGCTGAGTTTTATCTAATTTCTAAAGAACTAATCATTTCTGTGCTATTTAAACTATTTGGGTCATAGAAAAACATAGAAGAGAAATTCCCTTATTCATTCTGTGCATCTAGAATAACTTGAATACAAATAATACAAAACAGGGGGAACTATAGACCAATGTCACTTTTGAATAGAAGTAGGAATACCTAAATAGAATACTAGCAAATAGAATCCAGCGGCTGATTTAAAAACAATACACATCACCTTCAGGCTTATGGCAGGGATGCGAGTGTAGATGAGGACCCTTGGCCTTGAGGACCTTGTGAGCATGCTGTCCCCCTCTTCCCCCAGCATCTTGGTGTGGCAGAGTCAGAACATATTAGGCAATGATCAGGGGGCTCAAATGAATAGGACCAGACAGAACTAAGACGTCCGAGGGGGGCCTTAATATCTGTTAGCAAACGCCAAGATTTTACATGGAAATTGTACGAAGTTTGTTTCCAAAACAGGCTCTAAAAGGTAATGTTGTTTCAACATCTTATAAACAATGTCGTAAAGCCGTTTCCTTTCTGATCTGAAATCCACGGACGGAAAGGCTTAAAGAACGTGCTTGTTTTCAACGGGGGACCAGTGCCTAGGACATCACGTGAGTGCGTGATCCATTGAACATCACTGGATTTTCGCAGCCACTCTGTGGGGGGTTTCTGTGATTGACCCTGAGGCTTGGAGAGGTTCAGTGACTCCCGGAGCACGGGGTGGCGGGGTGGAGTCCGGATCGGAGCCCTGCTGAGACAGGCTAAAAAGCCCAAGCTTCTCATTGCACACAGGGAAGTCTCCCCGTGGCTTCCTGGTTCGTGGGGGAGTTCCGGTCTGTTTCCCCAAAGCCAGGAGCAATGGAGTGAGCACTGGATTGGGTATGGGAGACCTGGGCTCTACCACAGGCCCTGCCACCAGCTGTGCTGGGTGGCTGGGCCTTGACTTCCAAACCGGCCTCTGCGGCGCTGCGGCCGCTGTCCGTGGTGCTGACGGCGCTCCTGCCAGCGGGCTCCGGATTCACCCCTTTCCAGAGAAGCTGGCCTGGGCAGCGGCCAGGAACATACTGTGATTAATCAGCAGGTTTGAAATGGCAAACTAAATTCTAAAGGTGGAAGAAGGAAAGAATTCTTTATTGGTTTGCTGAACCAGTGCCAACGGTTTTTTTTTTTTTTTGGTTTTTTTTTTTTACCAAAAGCCATGTCTTTGACAATTCGCATCACCTGGGCCTGACTCAAACATCTCAATTTTTGGAGAAGGGCATAGAATTAACTTTCCACTGCCCAGTAGAATAAATGGAACATTATCTACTTCCCCTGCTCCCTCTCTCAAATCTCATCCTCTCTGTCACCCAGAGGGAATCAAGGTTAAATTTTGTGTCGACTGCTCACTTCTTTGTCTCTTTAGTATTTTTTTAAAAACAACTTGTGTGTATCCTTAATAAATACACTGATTTGTTTTTGCAACTCTGAATCATTGAAATCATGCTGCATGTCTTCTTCTGTTGCCGGCTGGGTTCCGTTGATACTATGCGTTTGACAGGCATCCATGCTGTTGAATAACCACCATTGTACAGTCTTCTATTCTGCTACATCAATCGGCCACAACGGATTGATATTTCATTCTTAACACGGCATATGAATGTACATCCTTTTTTTCTCTTATGAACAATTCTGCCATAAATATTCTGGTACATGGCTCATGTTGTGCAAACCACTATGTATTCATTAAGATATGCCCAGTAGTAAAATCGCTGGGTCATAGGGTATGAGCAGTCCACTTTACTAGGAGCAGAGAGACTTCTGGTGCTCTCTGTACCCCACTCCCCCTCCTCTCTGTAGGAGATATGCCCCATCTGGGTCAGGTGGGGCCCTGTGGTTTGCTCCTCTCTGTGGATTGTAAACAAATGACTTACATCATTTCCAGGTTGAATAATCTCATTACAGTGGCAGACACTCCTCATATGTCTCCTGGTTTGTGAATTGCTTTCCACCTTCTTCATGGCATCTTCAGATGAACAGTAAGTTCTTAATTTTAAAATAATAGAATCTATCATTTTTATGACATGTGTTTTTTGTGTCTCATTTAGGAAATTCATTTCTAACCCAAGATCATGGTGATTTCTATAATGTCTTCTCAATGTTTTAGAATTTGCCTCTGCTATGTAGGTCTTAACCTAGAATAGATTTTAATACATGGTGCATAAGGGATCCAATGTCTCCTCTACCCCACAGCTACTTGCTTCCTTTCCCAGCACGATTTAAGGAGAAGTCCATCCTCTCCCACTGGCGCACGATGGCAGTATCTCACACATCGTGTGTCCATCTACACGGGTTATTTTTGGGTTTTCCATTGGCCCATTTTTCTATTCCAGTGTCAACTTGTTTACCATTGTAATATTTACAAAAATATTGACTTACTCTTCAAGAGTATGTTGGTTATTATTGGGTCTTTACATTTCTACATAAACTTTAGAATCCGCTTGCCAAGTTTCACCAAAAGAAATTAAGATTTTATTATTGTTGCACCAAATCTATAAATTAATTTTAGTGAAAATTTACATCTTTGAGACAGCCTCCCAACCACATACTTAGATTCTTTAACATTCTCCAATACATTTTTATACCTTGCTCCACAATGGTCTTGCACATTAAAATTTTATTCTGGAGTCATGTATTTTGTTTCCTATTGCCAGTGTAACAAGTCACCACAAGCTCAGCGGCCTACCCAACACAAATGTATTCCCTTACAGTTCTGGAAGTCAGACGTCAAAAACGAGCCTCTCTGGGCAAAAGTGAAGGATTCTGCAGGCTTTGTTCTTTGTGGAGGTCGTAAGGGAGAATCTGTTTTCTGCCTTTTCCAGCTTCTACAGCAGTGGTTCTCACCCTCCCTAACACCGCGGTCCTTTAGTACTGTTCCTCATGCTGTATGCGGGCGCATCTGCATGTGGGCAGACCCGCCTGGAGACAGACAGAGGAGCGGTGTCTCGGTTCCTAAGACCATCAGAAATACGTTTTTTCCGATGGTCATAGGTGACCCCTGTGAAAGGGTCGTTCGACCCTCAGGTTGAGAACCGCTGCTCTAGAGGCTGAGGCATCTGTCGACTCCGACTCTTCCCTTCATCCTCACAGCAGCAGCATCAGGCTGAATTATCTCCTGCATCCCTCTGGTTTTCTTTTAAGGACCCTTGGGACTCCCTTGAGCCCACCTGGATAATCCTGGGTAATGTCCCTATTTTAAAGACAGGTGACTGGCAACTTTAATTTTATCTGCACCTGCAGTTCCTCTTTGTCATGTAACATATTCACAGGTTCTGAGAATGAGGATGTGGCCATCTTCGCGATGACGTTATTCTGCCTACCACAGATTCTTCACATAGTTTCTGTAGTTCCATCAACAGCTTTTGTCATTCTATTTCCTCGCCATTTGTTGCTGTGCCATGACCATGCTGCGGCTTTTTCTGTACTGGTTTTGCATCTGACAACGTTGCTGATTAATTCTGATAAATCTGAAGATTCTTTGGGATTTTTTTATGTAGTAGATGACATAATATATCAATAATGACAGCTTCATTTCTTCCTTTCCAGCCCAAGTGCCTTTTATTTGTTCTGTTCTTTGTATTTCTGTGCTGCCAATGGACCACTCACACGATGAACGAAACCGGAGACGGCACATCTCAGAGCACTTACATTTCAACATTAAGAAGGTTTGACGGATGTATACATTTTTATAGATACCCTTCTATTAGGTTAAGAAAACTCTTCTAGACCTAGATTTCTAGGAGTTTTTAGGGTGAGGGTGAAAGTCATGGACGGATATTGACTTGTATCAAAGGTTTTCCCGACATCTATAAGGATGGTCATAGCACTTTTCTTCCTTAGCTCAGTAATGTGGTGGATTAGTTAACATCTTTCCAGTGTAAACACCCCTGCACTCCTTGTACGACGCAGTCATGATAGCATACCTTCCACAGAGAACGGCACCTGTCTGCCAACACTTAGATTCAATCTCTGCACCTATGTGAATGCATGATTTAGCCTGAAATCTTTCCTTCTACTGTTTTTGTAAGATTTGGTATCAAGGTCATACGAGCCTCATAAAAAATAACTAAATGTTTTTCCTCTTCTCCCACATTCAGAAATATTCTGTGCATGGTTGGAATATTTTTGTTTCTTGAATTAGAATTCACTGGTAAAACCATCTGGGCCTAGAATTCTATTTTCAAAAGGTTTTTAACTACCGATTTAATTACTTTAATGGCTTCGGCATTATTCCGTTTTTCAGTTTATTAATATTACAAACCTTAATGTTTATTATGTTTTCTAGAAAATTATATTTCATTTCTGTTCAAGTTTTTTGGTATAAAGTTCTTCATAATTTCCTCTTATAATATTCTCCTATCATTGTCTGTGATATCTGATGTCTCCTCTTTATTTGACATGTGGGTATTTGTGCCTTTTCTACTTTATTAATCTAGTCAGAGGTTTCTCAGTTTTATTAGCCTTTTCAAAAGACAACCTTTAGCTTTTTTGCTACTGTAGGTTTTTCTTATTGTATTAATTTATTATCTTATCTCTATTATATTCTTCTATTTTCAGTGATCTCTGCAGCCATCTGTTTCAGTTCATTAACTTCCACACTTTCCTCTTCAACATAAGCATTTGAGTTTAAAACTACCCCTCGAGATACTGATCTATCTGCATCATACATTTCTTATATAGATTTCGTCATTGTTCCGCTTCAATATTTTCTACTTTCCGCAGTGGTTTCTTCTCTCAACTCTCAGTTATTTAGACCTGTTTCCTAGTTTCCAAACACATGGAACTTTTATAATTATCTTTTTCTGACTGATTTCTAACTCCAGCATATTGGGTTCAGAGAATATATGTCTGTGATAACATTTCTTCTGGGCCACAAAGCAAATCTCAACATACATACTTGATAAAAACGTCTTTCTACAGCAGTTGAGTGAAGTATTCTATATAAATCCATTCCATTATATTTATTGATTGACACTTTTAAATCTTCTGAATCTTTAACACTTTTTGTCTTCTTGATCATTCAGTGACTGAGAGAGGTTGTCTATTTCTCCTTGTGGTTCTATCAGGTTTTGCTGTATGTATTTAAGGCTACATTACGGGTTGCATACAGATTTGGAGTTATTACAGCTTCCTGATGAGTCATTGCTTTTATCTTCATGATGTTATTGTCATTATTCCTAGAAGTAATTTACTTTTTGCTCTAGACTTCCTTCTCATTAGGATTTTTCTGGCATATCTCTTCCGACCACTTCATTTCAGTGTTCCATGTTTCATGTTTTATCCTCTTGTAAACATCATTAACCTGATTCTGTGGTTGCCGTCTAGTCTTTTATCTGGGATAGTTAGACTTTTAACTGATTGTGAGCACTGATATACCTTATTTCTACAACTTATTTCATAACTACTTCTGGTTATTACATAATCGCTTTCTGCCTCATTTTTCTCGAGTACAGTATAGGGACAACAATATCATTATGATGTGGTTTTATTTGTTCTGCGATGTCCATTTATGTCTTTGGTCCATTTTCTTTCCTTTCATTTTTGATCTTCATTTGGACAGAAAAATCAGTTTTCCTTATTTAATTTTTTTGAGCATCTCATTTAGAAGTTGTGCACACCATTTCTTGCCTTCTTAATGGTTACCCCAGAAACTGAAATTTCCATAATTAAAGCACAAAAGCTTAAGTCTAAGTTAATCAATATCTTTATCCTTCTACTGAGCCTTTGAAATTAAAATTAAAGCACCTTAGAACCCATCGGCTCCAGTCATCCCCTTACTAGATTTATGTGTTATTTTGCTATCCATGTTAAGTCCATTATGTCTCAACTCCATATTCATGATGAGGATGATTACTGATACAGTAAATGTTTGGATTTACCCTCATTATTTGTTGTTCCTTCTTTCCTGCATCTCTGACTTTCTAATATCAATTTGCTTCTGCCTGGAGTGTAGCCTCTGGAATTCCCTTTCGTGGGACTTTGGGGGGGAAATGCTATGTTGTTTATATAAAAATGTTGCTGTTCCACCTATAAGAAGTATTTGTGTCACTCAGCACATCTGGACTCTGCTGCTGCAGAGGGAAAGTCAGCTGTCAGTCAAATCCCTTCTTTGAAGATAATTGGTCTTGTTTTCTAGCTCCTTTGAAATCACCTCTTCACATTATGATGTGTCTACTGTATATTTTTTTTCTAAATTTTTTTCTTTATTTAATTTAGAAAGGGGAAAGGAGAGGGAGAGATAGAAACATCGATGAGAGAGGACATCAACTGGCTGCCTCCTGCACGCCCCCCACTGGGGATCAGGCCCACAACCTGGGCATGTGCCCTGACCAGGAATCAAACCAGCGACCTCTTGGTACATGGGTCGACACTTAACACTGAGCCACAACAGCTGGGCTATTGGGTATTTTTTTTTTTTAAATAAAAAAACTGTATTTAGTTAGAAGTATTCAGAATGTCAACAAAACAGCTGCAATTTTTTTTAATCCTCACCCAAAGGTATTTTCCCATTTATCTTCAGATAGAGTGGGAGACAGGGAGGGAGAGAGAGAGAAACATCAATGTGCGAGAGACACATCGACTGGCTGCCTCCCACACAACCCTGGCCAGGGCCAGGGACAATCCGCAACCGAGGTAGGTGCCCTTGACCAGAATCAAACCTGCGACTCTTTGGTTTGTGAACTGACGCTCCCGCCACTGAGCCAAACCGGCCAGGGCTGTTTTGCAATTACAGAGCGGTATTCAGTTCGCAGAACAACGGTTATTTTGCATACGCTGCACCAGAGACAACTGAACATGAAATACCTACCATCCCCACGTTAACTAATTTGTGCTGGGCACCCCAAGAACCTGCTCTAGATTTCTGTGCTGATTTACAAGCCCATGCCGCGCCAGGCAAGGTTAGTGGCCGAAAATACCACCAGGACAAGGCTATCCAAAGACACATTCGGTAGTGTGTTAACTAGACAAAAAAAGACACTGTTCAGCTCAAAAACAAATCTCACACAGCCTTACATTTCAATTTCTTTCTTTAAAAGGAGTTGTGTTCAGGGCGTAAATGCTGTATAGACAGAAAAAAAAAACCACGCCAGAACCAACTTATTCCTCCTCCTCTTCTTCAGCAGCAGCAGCAGCAGCTCCCTCGACTGTCTCCTCTTCCTTTCCTGGATTTTCTCAGCCTGGACGACTCCCTTTTGGGAGGCGCCGGGCTCTCCGGCTCGGCACGCGGCCGAGGGGCCTTCCCCCCACCAGGCTGCTGGGCATCTGGTGGCCATCTCCCCAGTTTCTCCGCAGCCTCCCCAATGGACAGGCCGGATGCTCTCCTTTGATTTTGGGGGCGATACTCAGAACAAAACAAGAAAAAGGCCGAAGAGGCTTCTTGGGTGGGTCGGGATCCCTGAATGTCTTTTCTGTTTCCCCTTTAGGGGGGATATAAGTTTTCATTTCTCTTTCATAACGGGCCTTGTCCGCCTTTGCTGGGTCTTCACACGTTCCCTTCTCTTCGGCAGACAGTCTTCCACCTCTCTGAGCACTTAGAAAACTCCAAGAAGCCGACTGAAGCCTGTGGGTTGCCGCTTCTTGGACCCTTCCCGGCAAGTCCGCACCAAGCCTAGATGACATCCTGCCTCTGGGCTCCTTAGTGTCCCCCTTGCCGTGGTTAATCCCTTCTCCTGGGGAGCAGTCCCCCAGCGCCATCGGCTCCACGCGCCCCGGCTGTCTCTGCGGAGCTCAACGGACCGCCGTGGCCGGCTGCGTCTCACGTCACGCCGCCCGGAACTGGCTGGGCTTCCGAAATATATGGGTTTCGTCTTGATCAGTTCTGAGAAATTCTCAGTCATTATCTCTCCCCATCCTGCCTCTCCTGCTTTGTCTGTCATCTCCGGCAGGAACTCTGGTTAAATGTGACCTCCTCCCTGTCATCCATGGTGGTTTGTTTATGTCTCGCATTTTGGGGTCTTTCTGGGCTGCATTTTCTAATAACACGTCACCTCTATCTTCCATCCACTCGTCTCCCTCGATCTGGGTTTAATCTGCTCTCCAACCTGCTCGGTAAGCATTTATCTTCAATCCTGCTTTAGTCACAGGACCTCCACTGGATTGTTTTGTGGACTTCCGAGCTCTCTGCCCACTCGAACCTCCTCGTTCCCCTCTGCGGCGGGCCCAGCACCCTCATCTCCCAGTCCGTCTGAGGCGCCGACGCCGACGCCAACTCCTCCGAGCCCGGGCCCTTCATTCACCTCTCGCCACGATGCACGGTCTCCTGTGTGCTTGATGACTGACTTTCTCGGAAAACTCTGAATTATTCATTTGCCTGGTAGAAACCCTTGGAGGTTTGGGACGAGCGTGGCTTCCTCCAGAAAGGATTTGTTTACTTCTGTGGGATGTCTGGTGTGTGGCTGGGGGCGCCGAACATCTAGGGCCACTTTCAAGTTCATGAGTGACTCGAGGTTTGGGGAGACCGAGGGAGTGTGACTTGGGACTGCAGATGCATGGGGGGCGAATTTGGGTTGGAATCAAAGCGTTGAGATGAGACGATTTTATTTCTACTCCCTGAGTAGGGAAGGGGCCATTTTCAGTTTACCCTTTACTCAGGGTATCCTAAATTACTGGGATACAGTGTCCCCTGAGCGTCCCCCCTGGTGGGCCGTGGGGTCCGCCTCCCTCCTCTTCCCAGCTCGGTAAGGATGGAGAGCCGATGTCCCTGCACCGTGGAAGCTGGGCTCCGAGTGCCTCTCCCTCTCGGGATTCTGCCCACACGGGACCAGGCCGTGTTTCTCACTCTCCTGCCAGCCTCGGATGCACTCACAAGTGGCGTTAATATAACTACCGTCACTTTCAGTGGGTTTCAGTAGGAGGCTTCATCTGCAACCCGTCCATCACGGTGAGACCCTCTCTTGATCTTTATTATTTGCCTTAATCCCTAAGACATCGTTCTGAGGCCCAGGAGCCCAGGACCACACGCACCTCCGTCTCCCGGCTCACTGGGCCCAGGCTGGCCCGAGGCGTCATGAGGACTGTGGGGTCCGGGCTGGCAGGCTCGGAGGCTGAACCCAATGCCCGTGTCTTCTGGAACCATCGTAGGTCCACACACATAGCTCACGGGCAGCCCCAGAGCTCAGCCCTCCCACAGACACACTGTGCACAAGACCTGCCTCGTGTTGCTCCATGTCACCTACTCAGCTCGCCTCGGGGTCCGAGGGAGACGGTGACGGCACGCAGGGAGCTCCCGGGGATCGGGGGGCTCTAGGCACGTGGCCAGGACGGGGAACCGGCACGTGTGGGCACATCGAGATGAACTCAAACTACTGATGTAAAAGTGCCCACGAGACAGGTGTTTTTATCTCCATTCAGGTGGCAAAAGTGAAGCCTCAGGGAAGTGACGTGTCTGAGGCTGCGGAGTTGACAAGGGACGGGGCTGGGGGCTGGCTCCTCGGACACCTTCCTGGATGCTTGCTCTGCCGGTGAATCCCAGGTGACAGAGCGAGACGGCTGGGTGACTGTGGGGCCACTGCAGGCCTGTCCTGCCCAAAGGGAACAAATGTCAGGAGGGAAATCCGGCCGACTCAGCTGCTGGAGTGGAAAGGACAGGGTCTATTTCTGGCTTCTCCTCCTCTGGCCCTCGGGGGGGGCACCAGCTGGAGGACTGCGGTGCCCAGGGGCCCACAGCAGGCACCGGGAGCTCTCTGGCTGGAGGGGGTGTGAGAACAGCCCGGCTCCCGGGGAAGCGGGGGCGACGCACGGAATCAGGCCTGCACTGTGAAAAGTGGGAGCTGCCGTGGGGCCACGGGAGCTGGGACCCTGCGAGCGGACGCTGCACCCTGGCATTCACGTGCCGAGTTGTCCGAGGCACGGAGCTGTTAGTGGGCGGCGGCAAGGCAGAGGGCCCAGGAGCAGGTGTCTCAGCGAAGGTCCCTCCTCCTCAGAGAGCCCCGTCTGGCCAGCACCGAGCACCTCAGGCCAGGGGCCCTGGAGAAAGGACCGTCTCTCCTGCTCCTACGGCAGTGGACTTGGAGGCTGGAATGGGGTAGACCCCACCTTACTGAGCAGGACGCGGACGCCCCGGAAGGCGGAGTGACGTTGCCATGGTCACACGCCTTGCAGGTGGCAGGCCAGGACCACCTCAAAGCCAGTGAAGGGCTACACTTGTTCCTGCACTCAGCAAATGTTTGCTGGGCACCCAGACATGCCGTACTGCCCCAGGCCCTTTATTTTATTTTTTTTATCCTCACCTGAGGACATTTTCCCACTTTTTGTTCAGATAGAGTGGGAGGGAGAGAGAGAGAGAAACATCGATGTGAAAGGGACACATCAAGTGGCTGCCACCCAAACTACCAGCCAGGACCAGGGACAAACTGCAACCGAGGTACAAGCCCTTAGCAGGAACCGAACCTGGGTCTCTCTGGACCGCAGGCCGATGCTCTAACCACTGAGCAAACTGGCCAGGGCATCCCAAGCCCTTTAGACAGAACCCTCAGCAACCCCTCTAGCGGGCACTTTTATCCCCATTTACAGAAGAGAAATCCGGCTCAGAGAGGTGGCGTGGCCGCCCGTGGCCGCCCGTGGCCACACAGCACAGCACAGCCAGAGCACCGTCGCAGCGCTAAATCTCACACTCTGCAAACAGCTCGTTTTGATTGGCCTCTTAGCCAGCGTGGGCAGCCACGTCGAGCTGACACCAAATACAAGAAGCCACGTGAGGTCTGTGGGCAGAGAAGACAGTTGGGCCGCAGGCGGCACAGGCTTGGCGGTAAGAGAACAGGCCGCTGAGACCGAAGCACTGGTGTAACTGTGGGCCGGCTGCCAGGACCGGAGGTGGACGGGGCAGCAGCCACATCTCTGCCTGGGACCCTCCTCCCCCTCTGCAGCCGTCTCTTCCGGATCCTTGTCTCCTGGGCTCCTTCAGGGGAGCACTTCAGCTGCCCCAGGGCCCCCGGCCCCCTCCTAGGCAGCTCTGCCCTCCTCACGCGCAGGCCCACACTCGCGTCACAGTCATGACCCATACGCACCTCCCCGCTGGAATGTCCCACAGCCCCTGGCCTCTGCACATGCTGTTCCTTCTACCTGAACTCCCTTCCTCCGTCTTCTCCCCTTGGTGGGTTCCAGCAAGGCTGTCCCCTGTCCTCCCCTCTGGGAAGCCTTCTGTGACCCCAAAGAGAGCCGGGCCCGCCCCTCTCTGTCCCCACGAGGTCGTCACCTGCTTACTGGTCCTGCCCCAGCAGGAACAGGGCCCGAGAGGAGCGGGGTGGGCCCTCTGTGTCCTCAGGGTTCATGAGCCCACTGTCCTACCTCCAGGCCTTCGCTCGGCCCTCCCAGCGCCTGGAGATCCCGCCCCCTCCTCTCACCGTCCACCTCCTCCAGGAAGACCTCCCTGATGCCCCTGCCTCGAGGGCCAGTGCACCAGCCCTCGTTTCCCCAGGGGCCTCCACTGAGGCCGTGGGTTCCATGTCTGGTGGGCGCTGTGCCCCTGCCCCTCTGCCCACCTGGGCAGGCGCCGGGCCACCTGCTTACACCGTGGTGTTCAGTTCAGTCCAGCTAACCCCGAACGGCTCCCTCCTCAGGCTGGGGTGGAGGATGATAGGTCCTCGGGCTGTCCACTCTCCTGTCTCTGCAAGGCCCCCAGAGCCCACACAACGGCCAGGAACCGTCTGGCTTCCTCCTGAAGGTGTCTCTGGACATGAGCCAGTGCTGAAGCCTTTCACGGTCCCCAGCCCCTCAGGTGACTCACCTATACCAGGTGTGCAGGATGGACAGAAGTCCTGGCTGCCTGGGGACGCTGGCCTGAGGGCTGCGCAGCCGTCACTGAGCGCCGACTGTACGGGCAGAGCAGCGGCCCTCGCCTGGACGCCCTCATCCACCCTGACAGCGAAGCCGCCCAGGCGACGGGCAGGCAGGCGGCGGAGCCGGGACTCCACCCCGCCGAGGCCTCCTGCCCGGGGCTGGTCCATCTGACCTCTGCGTGTGGCGGGTCAGGTAAAGGGACGGCTGGAGGTGTGGTCCAGGGCTCTGGAGGGACTTTCCTAGAGTTCCAAGCAAAGGTAGTGTCCCTTGTGGGAGGCCTGAGGAGCCCCCCGGGTCCACCCGCCACCTCCTGGGGCTGTGTTCCCTGTGGCGCCTGAGCCACCGGCAGCCGGTAACGTGCTCCCGACGCTGCAGAGCCACGAGGACCTGCGCGTGCACCACACGCCCTCCGACTTGGGCCGCGCCCTGCCACGCCGTCCATTCCACACCGACTCCGCGCCCACCTCCAGCCCAGGCCCCGGCACTTCCAGCGCCCAGGGTGCGCCGTGCCCGACCCCTCAGGCGACAGTGTGCCAGGACAGCTCACGGAACTCAGAAACGCTTTACTTACGTTTCCCAGCTGACTCTCAGGTGGGACAGAGGACCCAGGTGAGCGCCCGGTGAAGAGGACCCAGGTGAGGTCCGGCGGGCCTGGCCGTGGGAGCTTCTGTCCCCGTGGAGTTGGGGTGCATCACCGACCTGGAAGTTCCGGGGTCGAAGGTGTTCACGGAAGGTTCCCACGTCGGCGTGATGGACCCTGAACTCCATCCGTGGAGGGTGGGGCGGGGCTGCAAGTTCCCAGCTTCTGATCACGCTGGTCTTCCTGGGGACCAGGCCCGTCCGGCGACAACCCAGGAGCCCACCCAGCACCACCGCTTTAGAACAGAAGGTGCTCCTGTGGCCAGGACCCCAGGGATGGAGGGGCTCTGTGTCAGGAGCCAGGGGCAGGACGCGTACCTATTTCCCAGTCACACTCAGCCTGCCTTGACCAACGCCCCAGGCAGTCCCCTTCCTAACCCTGCCCCCAGGATCCTGTGGGACCTCAGTGTCCAGGGGACCCCGGCTGGAGCGTCCATCCTCCCGGGAAGGGTGGGTGCTGACTCCGGGGTGGAGGACACGCAGGCCAGCTCGCTCGTCCGCCCCAGGCTGGGGAGTCTCTCTCTCCTCCAGGTCCCCTGAGGACTTCAGGGCCAGAGTCACTGTGGCAGCGCCCCTCACAGCTCCCTCACTGCCCAGGGACCCCACTTCCCAGACCATGGCTTGTGCTCAGGCCTGTCGCAGGCTTCGCTGCGAGACCCTCTGACTGAGACTCTTCCTGGGCCAGCGTCTGCCCGGAAGCCAGGCGTGGACAAGGCCCTGCCGCCCTCCGGCCCTGGACGAGGGAGGTGCCGGCTCGGGAGAGCCCGGTGCTGGGGCAGAGGAAGGGCCACCCTGGCAGCTCTGTGCCATCTGAATAAGGCCCTTCTCCGGGCAGCATGGCCCTGCCCTCGTCTGCCCCCAGCGGGCGCCTGTGGGCAGCAAACGGCCTGCAGACCACAGCGGGCCTAGCCTGGGAGGCCTGGGCACGGCGCAGAGCCCAGCGGGACTGTGAACATGGTCACAGGGTGAAGAGACTGCAAGGGGCCGAGGTGGCCAGAGCCACCGTGGGGGCTGAGGACAGAGGTGGGGGGCTGGGGCCAGGCCCCAGGAGCACACGCATGGGGGGGCTGCGGGGTCCCAAGGACAGACGACAGACCCAGCCCTGCAGGCCATGAGCCGTGTGCCGCCCCTGGACAAGCAGATGCGTGGAGCCAGCAGCCGGCAGGAGCCAGGGAGCCTTTATTGGAGAACTCCCCACACACAGGCCGTGCCCCTGCGGCCCAGCCGGGGCAGCCCCAGATCTGGAACAGGGGCCCTCTGGGTGCCCACCAGGCATCACTGCTCCGGACTCCAGGAGCGCCAGCCAGGGGGTCTCCCCAGGCCCCGCTGGGCTGTGATCCCAGGGTCACAAGGGCAGGACAGGTGCAGGGACCCCGGCCCCGGGCTGGTAGGTGTCGCCTTCGGGTTGGTCAGCATCGGCCTTAGCGCAGGCTTCAGCGGAGGGGCCGCAGTGGGCAGTGTGGCAGGGCTGAGGCTGCACGTCTGGGCGCACCACACAGCCCAGAAGGGTGCTGCGGAGGACCGGGATGAGGGGCGGGGCGGGGCAGCAGCTGGGAGCTGCAGCGGAGGCCTCTCGGGGCAGGGCCCGGGGGGCGCTCAGGCCCGGCCCTCCAGGGCCCGCACGTGCACGCTGGGCAGGCAGAGCCAGGACGGCGGCAGCTCCTTGCGGGTGCTGTCCTCGTGGAAGCGGATGTGCAGGAAGAAGTCGCCCGTGTAGAGGAAGAGGAGGGCCCCCAGGCAGGCGGACTGGCCCGAAGGCTGCACCTGTGGGCAGGAGGCAGCAGGGTCAGCTCGGAGCAGCAGGGACCAGAGCCACCCAGAGACCTGGAACCTGCCTGGATGGGGGGGGGGTGCTCAGGCCTGGCTGCAGGCGGCCCCAGGCATCACTGCACCCCTCTCAGCCTCAGCTTCTGTCTGAGGAGCTAACAGCACTTCCCTCCGAGGGCTGCTCGGGGTTCAGGTGGTGGGGTGGTTGGGGTGAAGGAGCCTTTTGCAGTAGGTGGAGCCTGAGGGCTGTGCCAGGCGCAGCCGGCAGGTGGGGCCAGGTGAGCTCTGACTTCCAGCTGCTCTAGGCCCCCCATTCGCCTTATCTCCTGAACGCCACCCTGGTTTTGCTCCCAGGACTCAGGATGCAAGAAGTGAGCTGTCTGAGGCCTCAGGGCGAGTCGGGCGGACAAGGGTCAGCACCGCGGGCTGGGGGCAGTGGGACGTGACCCTGGGGCCGCGGGGACCCCAGCACCACGCACCGCGCCCAGGTAGAAGGTGCTGGAGCCCACAAAGGAGACGGCTCTGTGCAGGTCGTAGTTGTGTGTGCCATTCTGGTGGTCCTGGAAGGGGACCACGGTGAGGGCGAAGGGCCCCACGCTGCGCAGGCTCCGGTTGGTCAGCCGCACCTCCAGGCGTATGGGGTCACCCACGCGGCAGGCTGCGGCCTCGCAGTCACATGGCTGTCCGTCCACCAGCACGTCTGCAAAGGACAAAGGGCACGCGACGGTCAGGGACACGGCCTGGTGGCCTCCCCTCACCTGTGCTCATTCATTCTCTCAGCCCTCGCCCTCCCCAGCCGCCCCTTTGCCACCCAGGGGAGTGCAGTCTGCGGGGCAGGTCCCTGACTGACAGTCCCTGTCCCCACTGCCCACAGGGACATTTCACACTTAGGGCGCTTCTTCGGGCCTTCCTCACCTGGTAGGGGGCTGTGATGGGGAACATGGGCTCACAGAGAGGTGCTGATGCCACTGGGGACAGACACAAGGGGGACCAGTCCTCTCAACACCTCCCGCCACTCTCCGGGAGGGCTGCGGGCTCCGTGGGGCCCGGGCCACCAGGACCCAGGCTGTGCCGGCCTCAGAGAAGAGGCGCGTGGCGGGAGGAGGGGAGCCTCAGTCTGGAATCCCACCTCCTGAGCCCAGCAGGGCGGCTGCTGGACACCGGCCACCTGTGCCTCCTCTGCCAGCAGCTCCCTGAGCTGCACCGGCTCTGAACAGGTCAGACTTCACCCCAGAAAAGCTTCCAGCACCCTGAGTCTGCTGTACCAACGGGGTGGGGGGCTGAGCAAAGTAAACCCCTCAGAGGTGTTGGTGTCCTAGTGCCTGGACCCCGGGAATATGTGCCCTCGCATGTGAAAGTAGCTTTGCAGGCTGGACCAGGGGTCTGGAGACAAGAGAGGCCCCGGAGCATCCAGGGACCTGCTGTAATCACAAAGGTCCTTGTGAGGGAATCGGGAACAAGAGCGTCAGAAAGGCCCCTGGGCGCAGAAGCAGAGGGAGGCTGGAAGGAGGTGCTGGCTTTGCAGGGGGCTGGGGGGATGCGGGCCCCCAGGGCGGAGAAGGTGCAGGGAACAAGAGAGTCAGAAAGGCCCCTGGGCGCAGAAGCAGAGGGAGGCTGGAAGGAGGTGCTGGCTTTGCAGGGGGCTGGGGGGATGCGGGCCCCCAGGGCGGAGAAGGTGCAGGGAACAAGAGCGTCAGAAAGGCCCCTGGGCGCAGAAGCAGAGGGAGGCTGGAAGGAGGTGCTGGCTTTGCAGGGGGCTGGGGGGATGCGGGCCCCCAGGGCGGAGAAGGTGCAGGGAACAAGAGAGTCAGAAAGGCCCCTGGGCGCAGAAGCAGAGGGAGGCTGGAAGGAGGTGCTGGCTTTGAAGGGGGCTGGGGGGGTGCGGGCCCCCAGGGCAGAGAAGGTGGAAAGGTCTCCCAGTCCAGCTGCCTCTCAGACTGAAAAAGCCCCTGTGCGTGTCCCTACCCCTTCACGTCCTGATGACCCTCCACAGTTTACCTGAAGCTGCCTTGTTTGCCCATCTGTTTACCTATTCGGTGCCTGTGAGTCTCCTCCGGGGAGCTCCAGAGCTGGCATGGCCTATGCCCCCGATGCCCACACTGGCACACTCTCGCTCCAGTTCATGTTCATGATGGACAGATGAGTGCATGAGTGAGCAAATGAGGGAGGGAGGGGGGGAGGGAGTGAATGAGCAATGAGTGGGCTTTGGGGCCCAGGCGCCCTGCCTGCCCCCTTCAGGGCCATCACCATCTGTAACCTGAGGGCTCAGGGATTAGGACAACCACTTCCTGGCCCTGGACCTGATCACAGCAGACTCCGAGGGCGAGGCTGTTTATGCAGGAGAATCTCAGGTAAGACTCTCCCAGGAGCAGATCCGCCCCTTCCCTCAAAGCACTGAATCGGCCACTGTCCGTCTTCTGCCCCCCGCCCCGGCCTGACTCTCCTTCACTCTCCACACTAGCCAGAGTCACGGACTTAATCTTGTCTGGCCCAGAATCCTTCCGAAACCTCTGCCAGGTTGTGCTGCAGCAGGCGACAGAAACACAGCTATAAATAGCAGCCACGGAGGGCAGGGCCTGCGGGGGCCCACTCTGAGGAGGGGAGGAAGCCTCGGGGGCCACCTGCCCTTGGCCAAGGGCGGCCACTGTGGGCGGGGTCCATGGGGTGCGGGAGCTCCAGTGGGTGGCAGACAGGCTCCTGAAGGGCCCGCGCAAGGCGAGCTTGGGCCGGGCCCTCAGTGTCCAGTTCGCAGGTGAACGAGTCGCGGTGCGGAGGGGGGAGCCCAGGAGAGCGGCACCCCCCAGGTAGAGCCTGCACAGCACTTCCTGTGATGGAAGGAAACACTCCGTCCCCAGGCATATGGCCGCATGCAAACGGCTTTTCCGTGGAAGAGGAATCGCCCGCGCGTTTCTTGCTCAGCTAACTTACCTGACAGTCTGTTCACTTGCCCCTAGCACAGGGCGCCCAAGGCCGGGCAGGGAAGGTTTAATTTTCCCCCCGAGCTCAAAGTCCCCGTGAGGACACCCTGCCCACCTCGCCCACGACTCCCCTTTCCCAGCCTTTGGTGACTAAAGGAAACAGAATGGCTAAGGTGCAAATATCTAATTTTGGACAAGAAAATACAGGCTTAAGTACGATGCAGGAGGGTGCGTGAGGTGAGCTCTGCCCAGCAGCTTCTGCTGAAGCACATTTAGGTTTTAGATTTCTTGGGGCACACGCATTTCTCTCGTCTACCTAAATATGGAGGGAGCCTAAATTTCAGAGCCCACTTGACCCCAGCAAGGCCTGGCTGGGAGTTCACCAAGGGGCTTCACTCCTTCGATGAGGTCAAAGAGGTTCCCGTGGAAGCAAAACAGCGGAGACCCGGGAGGCGAGGGCAGAGCTGGGCCGGGCCCCGGCTGGCAGAGACCCGGGAGGCGAGGGCAGAGCTAGGCAAGGGCAGAGCTAGGCCGGGCCCCGGCTGGCAGAGACCCGGAAGGCGAGGGCAGAGCTCGGCAGGGCCCGGCTGTCCCCGAGCCTCACCCTCTTCCCTGACGACAGCCGTCCCTCACAGAGCCAGCATGACACCTCGTTATTTCCAATAATCCAGTCAAAAGAGGTGAACTTTCTCCAGTGCCAAGGTAGCAAGTTGCTCGGTACTCCACCGACCCGAGCACGTTTCCCTCTGTACCAGTGAGCCAGGTAACTGGCCTTTCTCTTTGGCCGTTAGGAAGCTCAGTGCCGAAAGTAGAGCAGTCTAGTGTCCAGTAGCCATGTTAGTCCCCCACCCCCAACACACACACACACACACTCCTACTAGTCTCCACCAACTATGTCAAATAGGTTCCTCTTAGCCCAGGTGATTTAAATGTTATTTAGCTACTTCATCGTATATGCAGAGTTTGGAAGAGTCTAGAAGAAGGGACAGGGCCCAGGAGGTAGGGTGACAACATTCTGAGCAAGGGTCTTTTTTTGTTTCCTTATTGATTTTAAAGAGAGAGGAAGTGAGAGGGAGAGAGAGAAACATCGATGAGAGAGAACATCAATGGGCCACCTCCTGCATGTCCCCCACTGGGGATCGGGCCGACAACCTGGGCATGTGCCCTGACTGGGAATCGAACCAGCGACTTCTTGGTGCAGGGTAGACACTCAACCACTGAGCCACACCAGCTGGACCTGAGCCAGGGTCTTAGGCAGAGGTAGTGTCAAGCCTGGGGAGGTGGGCTCCTCCCCACCGCTCAGCCCCCACCTTCTGAGCCTCCGGCGGTGCTGGACGGTCTCTGGGGGTGAGCTGGCCCAGAGAGACGAGAGGAGAGTGACCGGCAGGGAGAGGCAGCCTGCAGAGCGTCCAGCCCAGCCCCAGCCCCGAGCCAGAACACAGGCTCTCTGCCCCTCCTCACGGGGCGTGCACTGTCAGGGCCCTGCTCCGGGTCCACCGCAAGCCTGGCCTGGGGCAGTTATGGAGGTGGGGGCCGGTCCACGAACAGGGGCCTCCTGCTCAGGACCAGGCAGGGAGGCTGCTCCAGACCCACACGTGCTCCTGCTCCTCAAGTCGGGAACAGCCCTGAGGAGCTGTTTGGCTCTTCTGGGTAAATAATTTACTTTTACAACGTTTCATTAAAGATTAAAGGGAAGTAAATTAAAATTAAGGCGAGTTGGAGAGGAGACCGTGCCGCCTGTAGTTCACTGTGGAGAGGCTCTCTGGCTTCCCCACTTGTCCACCTCCAGCTGGCCTGGCAGGGGCACCCGGGGAGGGGGCCGATGGAGGGGAGCGCAGGAGAGGCGCGGTGAGCACGCAGGGCAGCAAGGGTGGTCCCAGCAGGCAGGTCTCGGCTGCGTCTGGGCATGGCCTGTGGGTGCCCATGGACGGTGGTAAACCACTCCCTTCAACAACGGGAAGAAACACACATGGCCGACACCACATAACCTGCCTGTGGACGTGCCCACCTCCAACACACAGGTGCCCACGGCAGGGCCAGCTGAGCCCCTTCAGAAGCCAGAGCTGCTGCTTCCTTGTCTGAAGATGGAGTGAGGCAGGGCCCCGCCACTGGGTCGGTGCGTGGGCGGAGGGCTGGTATGTGGAGGGGAGGCTGGTGCGGGAGGGAGGGTTGTGAGGAGAGGGGGCTGTGTGCTGGGGGAGGGAGCTGCGCACGGAGGGCGGGCTGCGCGGAGGGGGGCTGCGCGGAGGGGGGCTGCGCGCGGAGGGGAGCTGCGCCGCGGAGGGGAGCTGCGCGCGGAGGGCGGCTGCGCGGAGGGGGGCTGCGCGGGAGGGCGGGCTGCGCGCGGAGGGGGCATGCGAGGGAGGGGGCTGCGCGGAGGCGGCTGAGCACGGAGGGCGGGCTGCGCGCGGAGGGCGGGCTGCGCGGAGGGGGGGGCTGCGCGGAGGGGGGGCTGCGCGGAGGGGGGCTGCGCGGAGGGGGGAATGCGCGGGAGGGGGGCTGCGCGGGAGGGGGGGCTGCGCGGGGAGGGGGGGACTGCCGGGGAGGGCGGGGCTGCGCGGGAGGGGGGCTGCGCGGAGGGCGGCTGCGCGGAGGGGGGCTGCGCGGAGGGGGGCTGCGCGGTAGGGGGGGCTGGGCTGCGGGAGAGGGCGGCTGCGCGGAGGGCGGCTGCGCGGGAGGGGGGCTGCGCGGAGGGGGGCTGCGCGGGAGGGGGGGCTGGCGGCGGGCGGGCTGCGCGGGAGGGGGCTGCGCGGGGGCGGGCCTGCGCGGGAGAGGGCGGGCTGCGCGGAGGGCGGGCTGCGCGGGAGGGGGGCTGCGCGGAGGGGGGCTGCGCGGGAGGGCGGGCTGCGCGGAGGGGGCTGCGCGGAGGGGGCCTGCGCGGAGGGCGGGCTGCGCACGGAGGGGGGCCTGCGCGGGAGGGGGGCCTGCGCGGAGGGCGGGCCTGCGCGGGAGGGCGGGCTGCGCGGGAGGGAGAGCTGCGCGGGAGGGAGAGCTGCGCGGAGGGGGGCTGCGCGGAGGGCGGGCTGCGCGGAGGGGGGCTGCGCGGGAGGGCGGGCTGCGCGGAGGGGGGCTGCGCGGGAGGGGGGCTGCGCGGAGGGGGGCTGCGCGGGAGGGCGGGCTGCGCGGAGGGGGGCTGCGCGGAGGGGGCCTGCGCGGAGGGCGGGCTGCGCACGGAGGGGGGCCTGCGCGGAGGGGGGCTGCGCGGGAGGGCGGGCTGCGCGGGAGGGGGGGCTGCGCGAAGGGGGGCTGCGCGGGAGGGCGGGCTGCGCGGAGGGGGGCTGCGCGGGAGGGGGGGCTGTGCGGAGGGGGCCTGCGCGGGAGGGGGGCCTGCGCGGAGGGCGGGCTGCGCGGGAGGGCGGGCTGCGCGGGAGGGAGAGCTGCGCGGGAGGGAGAGCTGCGCGGAGGGGGGCTGCGCGGGAGGGCGGGCTGCGCGGAGGGGGGCTGCGCGGGAGGGCGGGCTGCGCGGAGGGGGGCCTGCGCGGGAGGGGGGCTGCGCGGAGGGGGGCTGCGCGGGAGGGCGGGCTGCGCGGAGGGGGGCTGCGCGGAGGGGGGCTGCGCGGAGGGCGGGCTGCGCACGGAGGGGGGCCTGCGCGGAGGGGGGCTGCGCGGGAGGGCGGGCTGCGCGGGAGGGGGGGCTGCGCGAAGGGGGGCTGCGCGGGAGGGCGGGCTGCGCGGAGGGGGGCTGCGCGGGAGGGGGGGCTGTGCGGAGGGGGGCTGCGCGGAGGGGGGCTGCGCGGAGGGCGGGCTGCGCGGAGGGGGGCTGCGCGGGAGGGCGGGCTGCGCGGAGGGGGGCTGCGCGGGAGGGCGGGCTGCGCGAAGGGGGGCTGCGCGGGAGGGCGGGCTGCGCGGGAGGGCGGCTGCGCGGGAGGGCGGCTGCGCGGGAGGGGGGGCTGCGCGGAGGGGGGCTGCGCGGGAGGGGGGGCTGCGCGGGAGGGCGGGCTGCGCGGGAGGGCGGGCTGCGCGGAGGGGGGCTGCGCGGGAGGGGGGGCTGCGCGGAGGGGGGGCTGCGCGGAGGGGGGCTGCGCGGGAGGGCGGGCTGCGCGGAGGGGGGCTGCGCGGAGGGCGGGCTGCGCGGAGGGCGGGCTGCGCGGAGGGCGGGCTGCGCGGAGGGCGAAGGAGCCCTGGCTCTCCTCACAGCGATGCACTGACAGGTGTAGGAGCCTCCAGCACCCATCCAACCACACTCTAGCCTTCCAAAGGGAACCGGGAACCGGGCAGGGTGCTGACGCACCCAGGGCCACACTGTGATTCGTGTTGGTGTGGGCACAGGAACCAGGGCCCCTTCCTTCCCAGCGGGGACAGAACTGCTTTCTGCAGAAGGAACACCTTGCCTGCTGGGGACAATGCCTCTATTAAGTTCTCTGCTTCAAGCTTCTCTTCTTGGACAAGCACTTCAGACAACCGGAGATAACCCAGGAGAAAGCAGGAGGGAGGATGGAAACAGGCCTGCTGGCTGGTGGCATTATGCAGAGACATCCTCTGAGAACAGCAGAGAATTTAAAGTGACTCGTCTGTCCCCAAGCAATGTCTACCTTTTCAGTCTCTCATTTTTCATTTCTCTCCAGCCTTTCTAAACAAGTAAAGATTCCTGCCACCCAGGCAGGACCCTCCACTGCTCCAGGGGCTCAGCGCCCAGCCTGCCCTCGCCACACAGTGCCACCCAGCCTCAGACCTTCTCCCCTGCAGGGTCAGGTCACAGGCAGGGGAGGGAGCACAGAGAGGGGCCCCGCAGGTGTGGGAAGAGGCTGTGCGGTGGGTTTCATGCCACCGGACCTTTGCACAGATGACGTATTGCCTCTGCCTCGGAGCCGGCCTGTCTGCCTGTCCAGCTCGGCCTCACCTCCCTGGGAAGCCTTCCCTGCCCGTACCTTGGTCTCTGAACTCAGCACTCCGCATTTCCCTGCAAGGTGGGGAGTCTGCCTCCACCACAGAGTCCTGAGGGCCAGGACTTGAGCACCCCTCCCTCCGTTCCTGGTGCCCAGTGGCGCTGGCGTACAGAGACCTCCCATTGGCTGGTAGTGAAGCCAGGCCTCCTGGACCGCTGGGTCTGTCCAGTGGGGGAGACAGCCCAGGGGGGAGGCAGGATTTGCAGAGAAGACAAAGTGATGCAGACGTAGAACAAACGATGACCTCAGACTCAGCTGAAGGCATTGCCTCTCCCCTGTGCTCTCTGTGCCAGTGCCTGGGTCGCCCCTCCCGCCATGTCACCTGTCCCCCTTGCCGAGTCCTATGGGCCTTCTCAGAACTCAGCTTGACCAGCACCTCCGGAAGCTCTGGCAGGGGAGGGGTGCTGAGCACGTGGTCTTCTAGGGAGCACAGAGGGGTGACTGCAGCCCAGTGAACACTTGTGAAGGAATACATCTGAGGCCCTCGAAGGGTCGAGGGGATGCGGAGTGGACGGGTGGCTGCGCCCCCAGCGCCCTCTGGTTGGCTGAGGACCTCTCAGCATCAAAGGAGAAGCAGCGCTCACCTCTCGGGCCAACGACCCCGTGTGTGGAAGGGAAATGCAGGGGATGCTCAGAAGCAGCTCGCAAGTGACTGCCTGCTGTGCCGTCCGCTTGATCAGCAGGACAGCAGCTTCAGCCCGAGCAGCGTCCTGGGCAGGGACAGGCTCCTGACACAGGGTTGGCAGCTTTTCCGCGGAGGAGACACAGGACAGCCAGGTCCACCCACACCCTCCGAGGGGCCCAGGGCGAGAGCACAGTGAGGCCTGCCTGCCCACGTCCGAATGTTCGAGAGCTATAGACTGAGCTAACAGAGCAGGACCTGAAACAGTGTTTCCCTCCTGACTTCACACGTACGTCTTCATGAGAACCGAAGGCCACTTTCAAACTGAAAACTTGGGCCCCCTAGAGGTGAGCTCTGGGCTGGAATGCGGCGGTGACCTGGGGAGCCCCATACCCCACTGGCTGTCCCCTCCCACAGGGCTGCCTAGAGCCTTCATTCTGCCCCATGCGGTCAACCACCTCTGGGGCTGGGGACCCCATTCTGGCTCCAGACGCACCTCCAGCAGGGGCAGCTGTGTGGGTGCTCTCCCAATGCAGTGAGCCTGCCCCACCCTGCTCTCCAGGCTGGGCCACCCCTCGGCCCCACAGGGCGCCTGATAGTCACCCTGACCGCAGAGCTGTCCAGCTCCGGCCTCGCTCTCCCAGGCACGGCACTCTGCAAAGCCTGGTGCCATCACCCCTCGGTTCCAGCTCCAAAGCCCTGAGCTCTGCACTCCGCCTGGGCCACGGGACACCTTCCTCTCTGTCCTCTCCCAGTGCCCTTCCTTCTCCACTACGCCCTGGCACCGAGTGCAGACGGAGACCCCGAGAGAGACGGGTGTTCTGAAGGGGGGCAGACAAAGCCTGCCCACCTAGGAAAGCTGGATGCTCCCTCCAGGCCCCACCCTGGGGCAGAGGCCCTGCACAGACCTGTCAGAGGAGGGGGAGGACCCACCTCCACGTGCCCCCCTGAGAGGAGCAGCCACTAGAGGGGTTTGAGGAAGGGCTGCTGCCTTAGGAGCCAAGAAAGCCAAGAAGAATGGGCTGTAATGAGCATATTCAGAGCCGTATGCAAATCAGGGCGCTGGGAAACAGTCTGTTCTCTTAAATAATTTAATCATCTCCACCTCCACCCTCTTCTGAGCAGCAAGTGTTTGCTTAGCAGGCGGGTGGCAGGCCGGCCGAGGTCCCGTGGCCAGAGGCCCGGGCTGCCCTCTGAGCTGTGGAACCTGGCCTCTCCTCACCAGCACGGAGGCTCCTGGGTTACGGGGATGGGGCAGCCAGGAGCCTGCACGGGAGGAAGGGAGCTGGCGCCTTTTCATGAGACCACTGCAGGCCACCCCAGCACATGGCTCCCCGAGAGCAGGGCCAGTTCTCAGGAACAGGACTGGCCAGACTTGCATGCACGCTTTGAGTAGGAGAGAGGCTTCAATTCAACACTAAGTAGGTGCCAGAGACAGCACTAGGCATGTCTCAAGCAACTCAGTTTTGTCTTAATGACCGATCAGCCAGGCTTCAGAGAGAAAAACCCCATGGCTCAGAGAAGTTAAGCAATTTGATGGAAGCCAGCAGGGGTGCTGGGGCTGAAACGTGACTGTCGGAACACAAAGCTCTTGATCATTCGCTACAACCACACGAAGACCTGGTCTCTGGGAGGAATGAAAAAAGATCCACGAATTTATTTAGGAAAACAATTTTTTACTGAAATGCCTTGACTGAGTCATGGGGAACTCTAAATCTGATGGAAGTTACAGCTTGTCTTTCTGACAGCTTGTCTTTCCCACCAGAAATTCATTAGGTCCATCCTTCCATCCATCCATCCACCCTTCCACCATTCATCTATCCATCATACATCTTTCATTCATCCATCCATCTAGATATCCAGCATCCATCCATCCATCCATCCATCCATCCACCCATCCATCCATCCACCATCCATCCACCATCCATCATCCATCCACCATCCATCTACCCACCCATCCATCCATCCATTTATCCATCTACCATTCATCCATCCATCCATCATCCATCCATCTAGACATCCAGCAACCATCCATCCATCATCCATCTATCTAGACATCCAGCAACCATCCATCCATCATCCATCCATCTAGACATCCAGCAACCATCCATCCATCATCCATCCATCTAGACATCCAGCATCCATCCATCATCCATCATCCATCCACCATCCATCCATCATCCATCTACCCACCCATCCATCCATCCATTTATCCATCTACCATTCATCCATCCATCATCCATCCATCCATCATCCATCCATCTACCCACCCATCCATCCATCCATTTATCCATCTACCATTCATCCATCCACCATCCATCCATCCACCATCCATCATCCATCTACCCACCCATCCATCCATCCATTTATCCATCTACCATTCATCCATCCAGCATCCATCCATCTAGACATCCAGCATCCATCCATCATCCATCATCCATCCACCATCCACCATCCATCCATCCACCATCCACCCACCCACCCACCCATCCATCATCCATCCATCCATCCACCATCTATCTACCATCTATCCACCCACCTACCCATCCATCCATCCATCCACCTACCATCCATCATCCATCTATCATCCATCCATCCAACCATATATCATCCATACATCCATTATCTATCCATCCATTACCGATCCATCCATCACCCATCCATCATCTGTCTATCCATCCACCATCCATTGATCCATCTACCATCCATCCATCATCCATCCATCCATCATTCATCAATCCATCCACCCACCCATTCATCCATCCACCATCCATCCATCCACCATCTATCCATTCACCCGTCCATCTATCCATCTATCATCCATCCACCCACAACCCGTCCATCCATCATGCATCCAGCAAATGTTCTCAAGGAGCATCTACCATGCCCCAGGCACTGTGCTAGGTTCTGGGAACAAAACCAGTCCCTGATTTCAAAGCTTATTCTTGGTAGAAGAGGAAACCAGCAAACTCGTGAACACACGTGCACACATCCTTACATGTACCAGTCAGTCAGGTACTAATTAGTCAGCAAGGGGTGAAGCAGGGGTCAGGGGGAAGATTGTCAGGGACGGTCTCTGGGAGAGGGCGACATTTGAACCAGGTCTTGGAGGAGCTGGACGTACAGCCTCTCGGGGAACGTGTGCTGGCCAGAGGGAGAGCCGGGACGCAGCCCAAGCACACGGGCCAGGGTGCAGTCAGCTGGCTTGGGAAGGCTGCGGGGGCAGGGAAGCCCTGCTGGCTATCAGGTGGGGCAGAAGCCCTGCAGGGAGGTGAGAAGAGGGGACAGGGGAGCTGACGTGTTGTGCGGGCTCACGCGGGCTGCTGTGGACAGAGCAGAGTGCAGTGGGCCAGGAGAAGACCGCTCCACAGGCCAGGGCCCCAGAAGGACATGCGTGCCAACTGTGTGCAGGGGTTTGCACTTCCCTGCACACGGATGTGGGGGGGGTCCAGAGCTCTCCTCCCGTCCCCACAGGCTCTGGGCCCCAAGGGACTAACAGCCAGCATCTTAAAGGAGGTGTGACCCAGGCAGGAGAGGAGAGTGCGGGCCGGAGAGCATGGAGCTGAGAGGAAGAGACAGGAAAGGAAAATGGCGCTCGAGGTCCCCGGGTCAGGTCCGGCCCGCAGCAAGCGCGGCTGGAGACACTCGGCAGGTCTGAGGCCTCTGAGGAGGATGAGGAGCCGCGGGCCCAGGTCAGAGCCCGCAGCAAGCGCGGCTGGAGACACTCGGCAGGCCTGAGGGCTCTGAGGAGGATGAGGAGCCGCGGGCCCAGGTCAGAGCCCGCAGCAAGCGCGGCTGGAGACACTCGGCAGGCCTGAGGCCTCTGAGGAGGATGAGGAGCCGCGGGCCCAGGTCAGAGCCCGGAGGCCACAAGCCAGGACTTCAGGAGAGTGTGAGAGGCAGGACGTCCTCGAAACGCAAAGCCCACGTGGGCTTCTGAGCTGTCCCTGAAACAGCTTCTCCGCACAGCGGGCTTGTCCACCAGGCCAGCGCACGCGTGTCCCTGCGCTGCTCCCATGGGGGCCCTAGAGGGGCCCAGGGAGACATCGGCCTGGCCAGGATGCCCAGGATCCCGTCTGGAACTCAGAAGCCAGCCACAGCCCCTTTTGAGGACAGAAATCTGGCTGGGAGGGCTCTATCCCCAAAGGGTGACAGTCACCAAGCAATTTTCCCTGTACCACGGGCCGACGCTCCAACCGCTGAGCCAAACCGGCCAGGGCCCAAGCAATTTTCATAGACACAACATCCCACACAAAGCAACCAGCAATGGGGTGTTTTGCCTATTTTTTTTCCACAAGGCCTTGGGGAGCCCGTCGAATCCCTTTGGCCCCAAATACCAAGCATGAGAGGCGCTTCAGAGACCTGGCTCAGCCTGCCTGCCCTCACGAATGTGTATCTTTGGGCAAGTCACCCCTCGGGCTCTGCCCCACCTGTGAAGCCAGGGAGCCCCGCAGTCCTGGGGCCCTGGCAGCAGCCCGGCAGCCCTGCGGCCGTGGCCTGGGCCCAGCCTCTGCCCTGCCAGCCGCCAGCCCCAGAAGAGTGGGCGTGAGGGCTGCTCTCCACGCCGGGGCCTCCACGGGGCCACAGTGACTGTGCAAACACAGCTGTAGCCTGCTAGACCCTTCACCAAATCCGCACTGACCTCGGGGCCAGGCTCTGGAATCAGACCGACATCGAGTCAGGCTTGAGGCCCACCACCAGAGGGGCCTCGGAGAGGACACGCCGTCGGGGGCGCTGCTTCCTTCTCTGCGACGGGCAGCCCGGCACGGTGGGCACCTCGGCACAGAGAGAGCCAGGGGCCACGGGAGCCGGACAGTCTAATTTCTACCGCCAACACCAAAGGAGTGGCTGCTGGACTGGCCCAGAGGTGCCCTGTGCCCACCAGGGCCCTTCCCAGGCACAAGGGACCTTGAAGGCTGGGCTGGTGGGCCCCGGGGAGAACTCGGGCAGGTGCGGGTGGGGAGGGAGGAGGATCCCAGATGGAGGAGACGGGGAGCCAGGTGCAGAAGCAGAAAGGTGGGCATGAGCGGCTGCGCCCAGGTTCCACACAGAGACAAGGGCACTGGCGGACGTGGTGCACACTCGGTCAAGGCAGAAACCAAGCCACGAACACCGGCGGGAAACCTTGCCTCGCCAGCCATCAAAGACGCACCCTGGAAGGCGGCTGGGCCTCTCCCTCCTGACCTGGTCGACTGACACAGTTTCTAGGGAAAACGAAAGCTCTTGCTGGCGAGAGTCGCAGGAAATGGACCTCCTCACGCACAGCTCATTAGTTCTAAATGCTGTGACACGGATCGGGGGCCACCTCACGATAAGCAGCAACAGCCTTGGAAAAAGAGATACACGGACTTGGCGTTTCCCCCGGAGACCTGGCCTTGGACCACAGCCTGAGCACCAAGCAGCCACCTCTGGTCCAGCAGTGGAGGGGATGGCACAGAGATGGGGATGTTCGGATACGGGGTTCACGCAGCCCTAAACACCACGCGTCCGATGCGTGTGCACCAGGTGCGAAGAGACAGGGATCATGCCTGCTCAGGAAAGGCAGAGCTACACACTCACATCTGCGTTCTGTCTCTTTCATAAAACACGCAGCGGACCCTTGAACGTGCGTCTGAACTGTGCGGGCCACTTGCACACTGACTTCCTGTCCCGCCCACAGCGCTGACTGCCCCCGTCCCCGTCCCCATCCCACAAGGCGCTGACTGTCCCCGTCCCCAGGACGCAGCGCAGAGCCCCAACAGTGCTTCTCTTCCTGAGGGTTCCCGGTTCCTCCCCCCAGATGACTGCAGTGTGGAAGACAGTCGATGATCCAGACAACTCGCAGGACGCGTGAATGGGCTGTTTGTGTGATTGGTGAGTCTCCGGGCCAACAGTAGGTCGTTCGTAGCTAAGTTGTGGGGGAGTCGGAAGTTATATTTATATTTTTAGATGCACGGATTTCCGACTGAGGAGGTTGGCGCCCCTAAGCCCTATTGTTCAAGGGTCAACTGCACATAGAAAATAATCTGAACAATTGCAAACCAATCTGTTAATAGTTAACATCTCTGGATGATGGGATTATTGTTGATATTTAACTTCCTTGTGTTTACCTATAATTGTGTTTTCCTAATGAGCATGCATTTTTAAAGAATTTGTGGACAGGTTTATGTGAACAGAGAGCTCAAAGCCCGCTTCTATTCTCATCTTTGCGAGCACCTGTATTGAAAGTACCAAATCTAACATTACAGGCTGACTGGTGTCCCCCGAACCCATACACTGGAGCCGACACCTGTCTCTCAGGTTGGAACTGTCTGTAACAGAAGACGAGCCTTTGGAGAGGTGGCAAGTTGAGGTGGGCGGGCTGGGCTGCAGTCTGGCGTGATGGTACCAGCACAGCAGACGGCTGAGGCAGGGGTCAGAGTGGACCCAGGAAGTTCTGGGCACCCTGCACCTAAGCCCAGTGCAGCAGCAGAGCCCTGGCTCAGTGGAGGCAGGGGCTCTCCCGGCACGCCCCCTCGCCCGGCACCCCCCTCACCCTGCACGCCCCCTCGCCCGGCAAGCCCCCTCACCCTGCACGCCCCCTCGCCCGGCACGCCCCCTCGCCCGGCACGCCCCCTCGCCCGGCACACCCACTCCCCCGAAGAAGGCACTGCAGTGTGCGCTTTAAATCAAAGATGTAAGAGGAGAGAGAAGTCTGCCCAGGTCACTGGGGTTGGCACAGTGGAGCTGCAGGGCCCTCGCGGACTATGTAAACCGCCTTCCTTGGGGGGCGGGGGGTGACTGGCTTGAGGCAGACCCTGGAGTGGCAGGTGAGGAGGGCACAGGTCTCCTGATTCAGGTCCCAGGGCCCAGCTTGAGAACCACAGGACACTGGTGAGGTGACCAGAAATGATCTGCAAATCAATGACTCCAGACCGTGTGTGCAGTCAGCTGACCCCGGGGCCTGCAGAGCTGGCCTCACCCTGCCCTGCAACCTTGATCTCGGCCAGGCGTGTCCTGGAACACAGTCCCTGCAGCCCCTCGCCTGCTGGGAGCTGGGGCTGGGAGAGATCTGCCCTGGTAGGGATCCTGATGGCTGCCCGGGTCCCCTGGGCGGAAAGATGACTCAGGTAGCAGCGACGGCCTCTCCGTGCAAATGTAATTATGCTGCGAACAGGCTCAGAGAGACGGCAGGCGCTGCTGCCTCGACGTTGCTAATGGTTATCGACTTGTCCAGCCTGCTCACAGAATCGCTGGGGTCCACACGGAAGCCACACACGTGCGCGTGGCTGTGCAGGGCACCTGTGAGTCAGCCACGGGCAGGTGGGAGGAAGAGGCCCCGACGGAGCAGCCCAGTGACTGGGCACGGCTGGCTCCGTCCCCCTCCCCTCACGGGTACCTGCACGGTCAGGGCTACTCCCCCATTCTGTGAATAATGAAATGGGGCTCAGGGTCCCACACGCTGGGGAGTGGCTGAGCAGAAGGACAGCCCCTCTCTGGGAGGTGAGACTCGGCCCAGCCACTCCCGGCCCTAGAACAGGGCCACGGGGCCCAGACGGCCGTGGTGCCGTTCTCGGTGGGACTGGCATCCAGGCGGGGCTCAGGAGCTGGGGACACGGGAAACCCTTTGCTTCAGGAGAGCTGAAGTCTCCTTGATGGGAGGGTGGGCGTCAGCAAAGATGGTGAGGCAGCCCAGGCTGAGCCTCCGGAGGGACCCTTCCAACAGTCCCCAGACCTCGTCCGTGCCCCCTCTCCAAGGTACCCCATCAGTTCCATGATCTCCCCACAGTCCAGCCTCAGGGCTTCCCCTTCAGGCTGCACCATGACCACCCCCATCACCCTGCTTATCTTCCGATGACACTCAGGTCCCCAGGGCCACAGCTGTGAACAAGAGGGCTTTCCGAGCTGGTTAGCCAAGCAAATGAGGGCTGGCTGGCGGCAGGGGGAAGCCCCCCGCGTGCTCTGACTAGAGGCGAAGTCACTGGGGGTCTGAGCAGAAGAGTAACAGACAGCCTGGTTCAGGGTTCACAGGGTCACTGGGCTGTGATGGGGGAGGCCGTGGGCAGTGAGGTGGAGAGGGGACAGCAGCCTGAGCAGCAGCCAGCAGACATGGGGCGGGGCCAGGCGGGCAGCAGTGGGGCGGGGCCAGGCGGGCAGACATGGGGCGGGGCAGCAGTGGGGTGGGGCCAGGCGGGCAGCAGTGGGGCGGGGCCGGGGCGGGCAGCAGTGGGGCGGGGCAGCAGTGGGGTGGGCAGCAGTGGGGCGGGGCAGCAGTGGGGCGGGGCCAAGCGGGCAGCAGTGGGGCGGGCAGCAGTGGGGCGGGGCCAGGCGGGCAGCAGTGGGGCGGGGCCGGGCGGGCAGCAGAGGGGCAGGTGGACACAAACAGGTGTGCTCACCCCCTCTCACCTTCACACGGCCTCACCGGACCTTGCTGTCCCCTCAACGTGTCACCTGCTCTCGGGACCAGCAGCGTGGGCCTCCTGGACTCACCACTCGCACGGGTTCAGTGCTCCCTCCCCGCGGTCTCCCCAGGCCAGAAACAGACAGAACCGCCTGCCTCTTGACAGTCACCGACGGGGTCGGCGTCTTCCTGTCAACTCGAGAGCGACGCATGCCCGGCAGTGACCGGATGACCGCTTCCCAACAGGGCCTTGGAGGCTCCGTAGGGGAGGAAACCGCGTGTGAGAGAGCTGGGCACTGACCTCAGCTGCCCAGGCCCAGCCCATCAGGACACACACTTTGGGGGTCCCAGGAGCAACTGAGAACACGAGTCATCAACCACAGAGTCTGCCCTCCGGGAGGGACGTGCCCGCGGCCTCCTTCGGCCTTGGGCGGCGCTCAGTACTGGAGCAGGTTGAAGGCTGTGGCTCGGGGGCCAGCAGGGCTTTGGTCCCCCACCCTCCCAGGCCAGAGTGCACATAGGAGGCGCCTTGGTGGACTCCCGAGAGAGTAGCGTCTCTGCACACTTGCCCACGCGGCCATGGCCTGTACAGGGAGGGACCCCGGCAGGACACCCTTCCGGGGTCCCTGGGTAGCTCTCCCTTTGGCTCACTTTTCTGACAAAGTAAGAGAACAGAATATTGGTCTCTGGGGACCAAGAACCGGGCTGCAATTATTCATTCGTTTTGTGCCTTCCTTTCTTGTAAACATTTCCCCTTTTCACAAGCTAATAAATTTGCTTTTCCCAGAAACAGAAGAGGGCCCTTGGCCCTCGCTGGGCACAGAGCGTGTTGTCTGGAGCTAGAAATCACCAGCTGCTCCTGGGCCTGGGCAGCCGGGGGCGGGGGCACGTCTGGGGGGCGGGGTGCCGGCAGCCATGGGAACAGGTCACGCCCCGTGTAGACAAGGCCAGGCCTCGGCCAGCTTGAGCACACTGCTTGGCCATCAGTCCGACAGGCCTGGCACCCCCGCCCATTTTATGGGCTATGGGACGTCAGGAGGGGAGAGGACCAAACCCCAGAGCCGGCACAGGCCTGCCTGACCCCCCCGAGCCAGCACAGGCCTGCCTGACCCAGTCAGGCCCAAGTGTTCTGCCCTGTCTTCACCACCCACAGTCTGTCGTCCGGCCCCAGAGCCTGGGCCTCGGGTGGCCATACATAGGTGGACCGTCCTTCTCTCCATTTCTGTCCCTGCAATGCCCCCCAGAGCCTGAGCCACTCTCTCCTCTCACCGGCACTCCCCGAGGTCCTGGGTGTCAGTTAGCTGCTGTGCAGGCCACGGACAGACAGGAGGACATCGCTGGGCACACTCGGGCAGGACCATGGCTACTTCAGTGGGGATTCGGGATCCAAACACCAGCCCCCCTTGGGTTCCCGGCCGGAGTTCTCCCCACCCCACAAGGCTGCTTGCCCCGTCCCGAAGGCCAGGCCCACTGGTTGGACGACGGGGTGCCCCGAGGGGCTTGGTGAGGCCGGCAGGCTAAAGGGGGACTTTCACGAGACAGGGCTGACCAGCCTGTGCTCTGCGGCCCAGAGAGAGGCCAGCCTAATGGCAAGGTGAAGAGAGATGCCCGTTCCTCACAAGTCAGCATGGCCGTGTACCAAAAGGGGACACACAACAACTCATTCAGGAAACAGGATCGATTACGAAATCCATCTCCTGATCAGGAAGGCAGAGCTGACCTCGAAGTGGCCCTGAACTCGGCCTCCAAAGTGGCTTCCGTCGGGGGTCCTGTCTGCCGCCTCGGTCTGCCTGCGCACGGGCGTGTGCGTGCATGCGTGTACGCACGGAAGCACACGCCTGTGCCGTGGAAAGGCACGTGTGCGAGCTGGCTTCAAGGCCCGGTACAGAGCAGACTCCCAAGCCAACAAAAGTAATTATAAATTTTACTTGAGAATGACCACAGTGTTCCTTCAGGGAAACCAAAAATGATTTTCAGGCCATGAAAGCAAAAGTGCATCACGTCGCCGAGCTCCTAGGCAACGCCCGGCATCGCTGTGTCCCAGAACCACACGCCAATGCGCCGCACCGTCTGCAGCCCTGGGCTCTGCCTCAGCCCGACCCTCAGCTTCCAGCGCCAAGACGGCCTCTGCCTCTGGACACGCCCCTGACCCCTCCCTGTCCCTGCCCCGGCAGCGGTCAAAGTCCAGTCCACTGCCGCCTCCCCAGGGGCTCTCTGTCTCAGGGTCAGACCACGCCCATTCTCCGTGGCTGAGGGTCTCCCCAGACCGCGCGGTGTTCTGCCCGTCTGTCTGCACCAACAGGGCTCTCAGACGGCGTGCTCCTGGGGCACTGCCAGCCGAGCGGGCCTGCAGGTGCCCGCGCTCCACAAGCATCTGCTCGGTGGATGGCGGAGGGCTCCGTTTCCCGTCAGCTTTCCCCGGAGAGTTGTCGGAGCTCCTCGGGTCTGGTTCCCAGGACGCCCACAGAAGGCAGAGCGTGCTCGCTCCAGTCGCCGTGCTCCCTGCTGGCCGGGCAGGTGAACACCTGCGCGTGATCCAAGGAGCGAATGGATGACTTTCTCCTTGGCACCAGGAGCGAGTATCCATCCTGGCCACGAGACCTCGTGTGTGTCAACACGCACTTGGGTGAGACAAGGAAACCACGTCGGACTAGCCCTCCCCCGGCACACATGCACACACACAAGAAACCAAACCCAAGACAGACAAACATATGACACAGTGGTTTCCAGGATACTGGTCATCAGGCAAGAAAGCACAGTGACCCGGAGAGATGGGGAACAGGTCAGCCCTGGGATCGCCGCTCACTTGGGAACGCTCTGCGGCCATCACAGGGGGATGGGGACCACAGGGGGACCCCAAGAGTCCGGGAGCTGAGGGGTGAGCTGGGAGCCCGGGGAGATGAACGCATGAGGGTTATCGGACAGAACACCAGAGGAAGAGAACGGGACCGTGGAGATGGACAGGGGCGGGTCCATGTCATCGCACGTCTGTCCAGACCCACAGGAGGCGCAATCCAAGAGCGGGTGTCCACGCAGACTCATGACGACGACCGCGTGCCCTCTGGCGGGGACACAGGCACTCTCTGCGCTCTCTGCTGTGTTGCTGTGAACCTGAAACTGTGCGTAGAATAGTCTGTTTTCAAAAACGGAATCATGAAGATACCCAACGGCCCTAAGAGAAGGCAGGAGAAGAGGGAAAGGGAACAAAGACCAATTGGGACCAACAGAGAACAAACAGCAGATCACAGACTTAAACCTAAACGCACTCCTGATCACACTGAATGTTCACAGATGTAAATGGGCCCGAATAAAAGGCAGAGACTGTCGAGACAAACACGACACCAGAGCGACTCTGCTGCTCTCCAGAAAAGCATTTTGCGTATCAAGGAGCAAGCAGGTTAAGGCCGAAGGTATGCAGGGAGGCACCGTGCCTTCGGGAAAGCCCAGTTCTGCCAGGTGAGCTGGAGCCGCTCTGTCGGCACCGCAGTGGCCAGCAGGAAGTTAAGAATGTCACTTCACAGCTACCGAGGGGGCAGTTCGTCCAAAGGACTGAGAGTCCTACACGTTTATGGGCCTAGTGAAGAGCACTTCAAAGTCTGTACAGCACCGTCTGATAGATCTGCTGACAGAAACAGAGAAACCCACAACTACAGGGGTCAGACAGGTTGGATGGCTTCATGCCCCCCTCTCCATAATCGACACAAACGTAAACAAAGTCAGCCAGGGCACCAAAGACGTGTACCACACCACCAAACAGCCTGACCTAGTTAACCTGTCTAGAACATCCTCCCCAAACAGCAGAATGCACGCTGTTTTCTAGTGCACATGAAATATTTACCACTACAGACCATATTCTCGACTGTGAGTCTAAAGAGGATTCAAGTACATTCTCAGACCGCAGGGACATTACATTAGTAATCAGTAACAGAAAGAGGTCTGGAAAATCCCCAGATACTTAGGACGTGAACACCACCTTTCCCGATAACCCTCAGGTCAAAGATGAGAGTAAATGGGAAATTAGAAATTATTTTGAACCGAGTGAAAATGAAATAACAAGAGATCAAAATTGGTGAGATGCCAACAGCAACGCTTACCAGAAACTTGATAGCACTAAGCAAGTATTAGAAAAGAAAAGAAGGATCACAAATTTATGATTTTAGCTTCCACTTAAAGAAATTATGACGAGAAGAACAAATTAAATCCAAAGAAAGAAAGAGACAGGAAATTATAAACAGCCAAGTGGAAATCAATGACAAAGAAATCAGAAAATCAATAGAGAAAAATCAATGAAACCAAAAGCTGGTTCTTTGAAAAGCTCGATAGAATTAGTAAACTGATCAGGAGAAAAGAGACCCAAATGATCAATATCAGGAAAGAGAAAGGTGATGTCACTACGGATCCTAGAAACTGTAAAAAGGAAAACAGGAATATGTGAACTAATGGATTCCAATAACTTTAACAATCTAGATGAAATGGATCGAATCCTGGAAAGACATACCAGCAAGTCTCACTAAAAAAGAAATACTCAGAATATTCTTTATCTATTAAAGAAATTGAGCCCAGTCAGTATGGCTCAGTGGTTAAGCGTCGCCCCTGCACCAAGAGGTCGCAGGTTCCACTCCCGGTCAGGGCACATGCCCAGGTTGTGGGCCCGATCCCCAGTGGGGGGCCTGCAGGAGATGCCCGTTCCTCACAAGTCAGCATGGTCGTGTACACGATGTTCTCTCTCATCCATGTTTCTCTCTCTCTCAAAAATATCAATAAAGAAAAAGAAGAAATTGAACCGCAGTCAACACTCTTCTCCGAAAGGAACTCCAGGCCCAGATGCCCGCACTGGCAAACCCTACGGACATGCAAGAAGCAACCGCTCCTGCAGACAGTCAGACCGGGAGCATTTCCCAGCCCACCCTCAGGGTCGGCCCGGCACTGTCCGGAGGCCTGCGCAGACATGTGACCAGACGACTGCAGAAAACATGCCTGACAGACACTGATGAAAATATTCCAACAATTTTGTTAGGAAACCGAATCCAACTATACTAAAAGGATAATGTATCGTTACCAGCTAAAGTCGATTCCAGGAATACCATGTTGGCTTAGCCTCTGAACATCAGTCAATGTGATTTGCCATATTAAGTAATCAAAAATGAAAAAAAGAAAACATATGATCATCTCAGTGGATGTAGAAAAAGCAACTGACACAATCCGACATTCACTCCTGATAAAAACCCTCAGCAAAGCGGGGAGAGGACGCCCTCGGCTCGACAAGGGGCCCCCAGAACCTGTGGACGTCGTGTCCGGTGCAGAAAGGCCCCTCGCTTCCTCCCCAGAGGCGGTGAGCTGACTCGCTCCCCCGTTTCCACTCCGCCTGCCGCCGGAACGAATGAACACACTGCGTCCAGACGGGGAGAAGCAGAGCTGTCCGACCAGAAAACCCAGCGAGTGTACAAACACTGCTGCTAGAACGGATGCCTGAGGGGCTCAGACAGGTCTCAGGGTCTGAGATGAACACACGGCAGTCGGCTGCACTTCTGCACGGTGTGGGCAGAAGTAGGCGTGAGTTCTGCGGTAGAAGCAGCGCAGGCTACGACGGTTACAATCCTTTACTGAACTCCAAAGAACGTCGCTCACAGCTGTCAACTGCCTTTTGACCACCCCTGTATACTAGCAACAAGCTACTGGAAATTAAAATGTTTTTAAGTAATGCCATATACAATAGCACAAAAATAGGATCTTTGGAGAGAGACATTTGACAGAAGAGGGGTAAGGTACACATGGAAGACCATCAAGATGACATACAAAACTCAATCAGATGTTACTTCTCCTCAAATCCATCTATATATTTAATGTAATCCCAACGGAAATCCAGGGGACTTTCACGCATGCGTGTGGGTGTGTGTGTGCATGCACGTGCGTGCGTACTCCACACTGATTCTAACCCCAACGGAAATCCAGGGGACTTTCATGCATGCGTGTGGGTGTGTGTGTGCATGCGTGTGCGTGCGTACTCCACACTGATTCTAACCCCAACGGAAATCCAGGGGACTTTTAGGCGTTTGCGTGCGTAGTGACAACTGATTCTAACTCACAGGAAATGCAGTAGGAAGGATCTGGCAGAGCGCCACCTGACTTGAACTCCCACACAGAGCTAAGACAGACAGACGGACCAATGAAACAGAACACAGCCCAGAAAGACCTGCGCACGATGGACAACGATTTTAACAAACGTGCAAGGTGAAGAAAAGATGGTCTTTTTTATTAAATGTACGGGGGTGGCACTGGTTAATAAGATTATATAGGTCTCAGGTGTACAATTCTTTGATACACCATCTGTATGTTGCTTTGTGTCCTTGCCACCCAAAGTCGAAACATCTCCCATCACCGTATATGTGACCCCTTCACCCTTCACTGCCCCCAGCCCTCCCTCTGGGCACCGCCATCCTGCTGTCTGTGTCTATGAGTGTCAGCTCTGCATCCCACATACGAGTGCGAGCACATGGCTTTAGCCTCTTCTGACTTAGCGTGACGTTCTCGAGGTCCCCCCGGGCTCCACAGTGGCAGTCTCCCGTCCTCTCCCTGCGGCCGAGTCGTGTCCCACGTGGGGATGGACCGCGTCTTCTTCATCAGTCCTCTACCAAAGGCCACTTCGGTCTTTTCAACAAACGGTGCTGGGAAAACCGAATACCCGCATTCGACAACGAACTTCGCTCGATCTCTGTACTGCGTGAAAAGTTAGCTCGGAATGAATCACAGGCTCAGTGTCAGGTCTCAGACGATAAAACTGCTGGAGGAGGAAAATCCCTGACATCGGGTCAGGCCAAGACTCAGATATGGTGCCCAGAGCAAACGGCACGAAAGGAAGAGCGGTGGGCAAGACGCCAACACGAAACACTCCTGGTCTTCGAAAGGCTTCCTCAGAGAACCAGACGAGGTACAGTCTGGGAGAACACACATGTAAACACAAATTCCAATAAGGGACTTTTATACACAATGCTTAAAGAATCCTCAAAAGTCAAGAATAGGAAAATAAACAACCCAGTAAAATAATAGGCAAAAGGTTTGGATAGACCTTTCACCAAAGAAGCCACCCAGATGGCAAACGTGCACACGAGACGCTGACCAACACCACAGGCAACGGGAAGGTCCGGCAGGGAACGTCCGCCCCAGGACAGTGGGAAGCCACTGCGCACCTGTCGGAACAGCGCGGGGGAAAACACAGGCCCTCCAGCGCGCTGGCCACGGGGCCCCATTCACTCTGCTGGGACTGTGGGACAGGACAGCCCTTTGGAAGACAGTGCGTCTGTTTAAAATCCTCACACAGACTTCTACACAAATAGGTGCAGCGGCTTTATCGTTAAAGGCCCCAAACCAGAAGCAGGGCAGTGTCTGTCCCCAGCGATGGACAAGGATGGTTGGGCCCACGACAGAACACGCCCGGCAGTGAGGAGGAACACGCAATGCTACACGCACAGCGATGGCTCTCAGAACAGCTATCTGAACGCAAGAGGCCGGTCAGGGAACACGCAGACCAGCCCGCAGGGCCGGGGGCCAGCGGTGACTGGAGGGTGGCGAGGGGCAGGTGGGAGGCAAGAAGGAAAGTCGGGGCGATAATGGCTTCACCCGTGTATACATTTGTCCAAATTACCAAACTGTGCTTGTGTGTCAACAGACCTCACAGCGCTGACAAACGTCTGGGGACGGGACTCGGCCGGGACACACCAGCGCTCACCCCTCCCGGCCCGTACCCCTTCCACGGAAAAGCACCAAGGGACGGTGAGGAGGCAGGTCCGGCCTCGGGGCAGCTCCTCGCGGCTCCACTCCATGGAGGAGGAAAGACCCCTTTCAGAAGTGCCGGCGCTGCTTATGTCTGTGTTACAGCCGGCGGGGGTGGGGGGAGGGACAGGCCTTGGCTGGACGCCCCCACCGTGGGGGACTTTGCAGTCACCAGTGACTTCCATCCATACTGCACCCTGAAAACAGGCTTGAGAGTGGGGCTCACAGAGGCAGCCTCCTCCCTGAGGTCTCACTGCCAACCCAGAACAGAGAAGGGCTCGCTGGGAGCTCACCTGTCGGCGCATCGAGGGAGGACACTGGTGACTGTCACTTTGTTCCGATGTCTGTCAGGCGAACGTTACGCTGATGGCTGTCCAACGTCAGCGCTCCGCGGTGAGCCTGGCAGCCCGTTCTTGGCGGGTGCCACCTGCCCCTTCCCACACGCGGCTCCCGCCCAGGCCCCTGGGGAGCCGCTGCACAGTGCGATGGGGGCAGCCAGCCTGTGACTCCACGGCTGGGCCCCGAGGCCCGCCCAGCAGCGGGGTGAAACCCTGACTGCCTCTCCCAGGCTCCCGCAGCACCCGCTCAACTGCGCTGCACAAGAGCCTTGCAGGCTGGGTGGCGAGAAGACCCGCCACTGTGGGCACGCACCCTCACGCCCATGGTCCTACTTTGCCGCCAACCGTCCCGGGTCCAGCAGAGGGCCCTGGACTTGGGGTGAGTGGCCCAGGCCCTGGCCCCCTGGCTGCGAGCCCGACGAGCCGCTGTCCCTCCAGAAACTCGTTTCTGCTGAGAACTGTGGCGGCGACAGTGACGTGGCCACAGATACGCCTGCCCTCACAGCGCCCGGCGTGCGGCAGGGCAGCCTCCGCTGACCCCCGCCCCGGCTTCCCACCCCGAGCGGCCACCCCGAGCTGGCATGTGCTGGAGGAGGGTGGGGTGGCGGGTTCGGGTAAAATGTAACTTGCTTTCTTTCCCCACAGGGAAAAGGAGTGGGAACAGGTTTCTAAAAATAGCCTGGCCTGTCAGAACTGTTAAGCGTCAGGCGAGGTGAAGACCGTGCTCGGTGCTCGGGGAGCAGGCAGAGTCCCCACTCGGGGCCTTCCTGCCGCGACGCCCTGCAGCTCGGGGCCAGCCGGCAGTGCACGGTCCCGGGGCCGGGGCCACCCGCAGGCGACGCCGTCACCGCCCGGAAGGACACCTCCCGACAACCCCCACTGGAAGCAATGGTGAGGCTCCCTGGGCCCGCCCCCCTCGGGCACCTGCTTCACTCAAACCCCCCCCTCCCACGACGGAGGCTCAGAGGTGAGGGCCCGCCCAGGGCACCCAGCAGCCACACACCCTCCTGTCTGTGAGGACGTGCAGAGACCTGGCTGTGGACGCTGACTCCGGGGCCTGGCCTGGGCTCCATCCTCTGCCCACCTCCTGCCCGGGGAGAGAACATGCCATGGAGAGGGGCGGGAGGAGAGGCGGCGGGGCGGCTTCGTGCAGTGACCCTGAGGGAAGGTGCTCGTGGCCACGCTCACCTGACCCACACACGCCACACCAGACCCTCTCGGGGATGACCTACCCCGCACGGAGACGCACGTGAACCCCGGCAGCCTGACAGTGCAGCTGAAACAGGTGTGCACGCTGCTCTCCACACCGTGGAAACTCACGGAAGGTGGAGTCTGGAGCTCACCAGGGCGTGCAGGGCCGTGAGCAGGGTGCCCACCTCACTGCTGCCCCCACAGCCCCAGGACGGTGTGCCTGGGGGGCTGTGCCCATGCACATGGTCACACAGCGTCCCGCCCACCCCAGGCTGGGAGCCCCAGGACGGTGTGCCTGGGGGACTGTGCCCATGCACACGGTCACACAGCGTCCCGCCCACCCCAGGCTGGGAGCCCCAGGAGGTGGCTGGGCTGTGCCCATGTGCAAGGTCACACAGCACCCAGGCTGGGAGCCCCAGGAGGTGGCTGGGCTGTGCCCATGCCTCCATGTCACATAGCGTCCCGCCCGCCCCAGGCTGGCTGGGAGCCCCAGGAGGTGGCTGGGCTGTGCCCATGCCTCCATGTCACACGACCAGGCCCCACAGGGCCTCACCAGCCAGGCTTGCTTAGGATTGGCCTCCTTGCTCCCCAGGAGACTGCATCTCAGCCCAGCTGAGCCACACTCTGAAACAGGAAAGGCCGCAGGCCTCACTCAGGCCTCCTCGGGGTCCTCCTCTCACCTGGGAACACACCTGTGTGGGCAGGGCCCAGGTGCCCACTGCCGTGGCCAGAGACGGGGGTGGGAGGGTGAGTGAGTGTGAAGCCACACCTCACCCCGCTAGCGGGTGGGGGCAGGCAGGGTTGGGGGTGACGGCCCCTGCAGCACGGGGCACCCACACCTCCCTCCTCTGACCATCCACAGGGCCTCCTGTCCCGGGTGGACGCAGCTCCGGGGCCGGGGTGAAAGGTAAGCACACCTTGGGCCTGCCCCAGAGGGAGGCGGGTGGCTGCAGGTGGGAGGTGAGCACAGCTGAGAGAACCCTGCTGCCCAAGGACAGGAAGGAGCCTTCCTGAGCGAGCCCTCGGCTGGGGCCCTGCGCCGGTCGCTAGCGGCCTCCCTGGAGTGGGGACCGTCCTCCCCAGCAGTGGGTCGTATGGGGCGTGTGGGGCCTGGCTGCCGGGAACATCGCGGCGTGTGGCTGTCGAACGGGGACAGCAGGTGTCTGTGGGTGCATCTGTGGACAGCGCTCACGGTGCAATCGCTACATCGGGACAGTGCGGACAAGGACACCGGGAAATTGAATCTTGTTACTAATTAATGGCTTTAATGCCTGTGATTAGGCCTCAAACACAGTCTATTTTCCCAAAGATAAGTTTAGCCCTGTTTGAACCAGGAACCCAAGGGCTCTGCTCTGCAATCAAATTCGGAGGGTCCTGCACCAACCGACCAATTCCACCAACTGCGGCCCGAGAATCGATGACACCAGGAGGGGCCGCGGTGGGGGGAGCGGGGAGCAGGGGGGCCGTGAGCTCTGCCCTGGGGCCCAGGGGCTCCCACAGGGCTGGGGTGCAGAGCAGGGATTCCAGGGGGAGGCCAATGTTCAGAGAGGCAGCACGCGGATGGGAGGAGCCCGAGCTCCAGAGCCTGGGGACCCCGACACGGTCCCGCTTGAGGGCTGCAAACCAAGGACGGGCAGCGTGTCTCAGCAGCCGAGTCTGAACGGAGGAGCCAGGAGTGTTGAAGAGAACGTCTGAACTTGGCCTTGCAGCCCACGAGGCCCCTCTCCTGCCTCTTGCTCCACCACATGCCCACCAGCATCTCCCACCACAGGGCCTCTGCACACTCGGTGTGCCAGCTGAACGGCCCCTCCCTCCCCAGCTCTGCCCCTCCTCCCCATGTGCGTGGCCGTGATGGGCTCCCTCGTGTCCTGTCTGTCCCCAACCCCTGGAAGTGAGCTCCAGGAGCTCAGGGTTGAAACCCCACCTGCCCTGCACCGCCCACAGCAACCGACACCGCAGGCGCCATCCCCTGCAGCTCCTTCTGCTCTCTGGCCACCTCCAGCTTTTGCCAGCACAGGTGCCATGGGGCACCCACTGCCCAGGGAGGCCCCAAACCACGTCACGCGGAGGCAGGCTCACCCAAGGCTGCTGTCGACAGACAGGAAGAGAGGGTCTCTCAGGCCAAGTGCAACACTCTCATCATGTGGGGACCTGGTCCGACTGTGCTGAGGGCAGTGCGCACCCACAAAGGCTCCGCTGATGCACAGCATCCTCGGGGGCACACTGGGAACCCAGGTGTGAACCTGCCCAGGGCCAGGGACTCCCAGGAGCAGGACAATGGCCTGTTCCAGGCCTGCCACTGCGTCTCCTCACACGACAGCCCACACTCCCCCCGTTCTCTGTTAGGGGGTGCTGGTGGAAGCAGAGGAGGCATCGCTGGGTGGCTGCTGCCTCGGCCTGGGAGTTCTTGGTGGCTTAGCCTCGGAGGGCCTAGTGGGAGCTCTCTGTACTGAGGTGGCCTGGCCCAGGTCCTCACAGGCTTTGGCGGGACAAGGATGGGGACCCAAGTGTCCTGGCTCCCACACAGACCCAGCTCTCTGCAAGCTTTGTGTCCCTCCTGGAGCCCTGCCCACAGGGCGCAGCGGGAGGAAGTCCACCACGGAGTCAGGAGAGCCGGCTGCCACCCTGTGTCTGCAGGGACCTCTCCGAGGGCCCGTCACCAGGACACCAAGCTGTTCCTGGACACAGAGATCTGAAAACACTGCCGAGAAGGTGGGGGAGCTGGCCAGATAGCGCCCGGGCCCCCTAAGCTGGAGCAGCCTGTGCGTCCGTGGTGCAAACACAGCTGTCCCTGGGGCCTCACGTGCTTAATTTCCAGGCAGTGCCGCTGATAGGATCTGTAATCAAGCCGGGTAGGCGGGGCGGAGGGGCGGAGGGGCGGAGGCGGGGTGAAGTCATCAGTAAGTGGACACTTGGATGAGCACTCGCAACCACCACTGAGCATTCAGCAGCACCCTTCTCAATGACCTCAGAAGTAACCCAGGAGCTAACCTGGAACCCAGATCACACAGCGGAAGTGGGGGAAGGGTCGGCGATCACGAAGCTGGCCGGGCCCCGCGAGACACCAGAGGTGGGGGCAGACCTTCAGAATGAAGAACCAGCTGAGCAGGAGCCAATTACCCCCCAAGATCGACCCCCAAAACGGCACAGGGAGGGAAGGGGCCCAGCGCACGACGTTCAGGGTCATTAGCCCGGTGGATAGTGACAGCAAACGCAACGGGGGGGCGGCAGCCGGGCCCAGGCCGCCACCTGCCAGCCCCCCCCCCTCCGCGGAGCAGGAGTGGCCCAGGGCAGGAGGCACCCGGGATGCTTGCCGTCCTTGCCGTGCAGCCCACAGGGACGTCCACACGTCAGCTGTGAGCAGGCCCTGGGCTTCCGGGTGCTCAGAGCCAGCTCTGCCCTGTGTGGGGACCCAGGGGTCACTCAGTGGCACTGGGGCTCAGTCATCCTGAAGGGCTGCGGCCCCCAGGGAAGGGACTGGGGCCCCAGGAAGCCGTGGCTCTCCACGTAGGGCTGGCTCTCTGGGTGACATGAGGTCAGACGGCACAGCCAACGTGAAAAGAAACCACTGTTGCTGAGACCGCAGCAGTGCCCGGGCGCCAAGAGGGTCGAGACCCAACCCTGGAGCCACCCTCCAGCACTCACACACCCGGGGACGCAGCCCTGCCGTGGCCACACGGATGTGACTTTCATAGACACGCGTGGGAAGGGACAGGAACCTGCTTTACTGAGCCCTTCTAAAATAGCAGTCCCGTGCCCGCCAGGTGCCCCAACATCTCCTTACTGAACACCAAGCGTGATCTGCAGGGAGCCCAGGGCTCAGCACGGGGCCCGGCCCTTCACACCCGGAGACGGTGCTGCAGGCGAACATGCCGGGGACCAACGTCCACAGCCCGAGGCAGCTCCACAGAGGGCGGGTGAGATGCACCGAGTCGGGGTTCCACCCCCGGCTCCTCTCTGCCTCAGGCCCAGGAGACTCTGAGCACAAGCACGCAGGAGGCTGACAGCCCACAGAGGGTGCCCAGGACCCTTTGCTAATAGGATGCACGCCGGCATCCGAGGGCAGCTCCACCCATGGGCTCTGGCTCCACCTCTGACGGGCTGGACTCCGTGGGAAAGGTGACCAAAAGGGGCAGGCCCGATGAGACAGGTGTCCTTGCAGGTGGGCATCACAGGCCTCCTCTTCCACGAGAGGACAGCGAGACGCAGCGAGTCGAAGAAGCTTGGCTACGGCCGCGGGGCCCGCGGGCAGGAGGACCCTGCCTGACATTGTTTTTAATGATTATTGTTTAGCATCTTCACTGAGATACACGTCAGTACCACACAGTTCACGCATCTGAGGTTGCACAGCTCATAGTTTTTCGTGTCTTCACAGCTGAGCAGTCACCACCTAAATCCCAGAACCTCTTCATCACCCCAAACAGAAGCCTGTGCCCAGGGGCAGCCCTCCCTGCCCCTGCCCCTGCCCCTGCCCCTGCCCCTCTCACAACCACTGGTCTGTTTTCTGTCTCTAGATTTACCTGTTCTGGGGGTTTCGTATAAACCAAATCACACAGTATGTAACTCTACATCCAACTTCTTCCACGTAGCATAACATTTTAAACGTCCGTCCCCACCTTGGCAGATATCGACAGTTCACTGCTTTTTGGGGTCGAATAACATTCCCCTGCTCAGACCTCGCACAAACGCCACGTCGCCTTACCGGCTCAGCAGCTGCCGGCCGGGCAGGTGGGCCGCCTCCAGGGGCCGGCTCCAGGTGAACACTGCTACAGCCGCCTGCGCACCGCCTGCCGATGGCTGTGTCCTCTCCTCCTGGAAGAGCACGTGCCTGACTCTACGCCCTGGTGTCTTGTACCCGCCGAGGCTCAAAACAAGGATGCGTCTCCAGTGATTGTAATATTTCATCACTAAGTACGTCTGATTCGATGACCTCCTGGACACAGGGAAACACATGCAGAGCCCAGGCGAGCCCTTCCCTGTCCCTCTCGGCATTCACCACACAAAGGGATGAGGGGTCCCCTGAACTGAGGAAGAACAGTCCTGCCGGGACAGGGGCGAGGTGCCCTGGGGGAGGTGCCCGTGGGCAGCAGCACCGCGCAGGGCGGTGGATGGAGAACTGAGAGATGGCGGAACCCGCAAGCACCTGCAGCAGCCCTGTGCTGCACAGCGAGGCTGGCTCTGCGTGGCTCCGCGTGGCTCCGCGTGGCTCCACGTGGCTCCACATGGCTCCACGTGGCTCCGCCATGCTGATGGAGCCGGGCGGCAGGGGCCCCACTACCCAGCTTCCCGTGAGCAGCGGGCGCCCAGCGAGATGTGCTGTCTGGCTGACCGCGGAGCCGGCAGGACAGCCTGAACTCGGGCTCCGCCGGGCAGGTCCGTCCACCTGTCCTGGGCAGGGCCACTTCCTCAGGCCGACGCCTCCTCCCGCAGGCTGGGAAGCAGAGGCTGAGCCGGGTCACCCCGAGGCGCAGGCTTGGGCGTCAGCACCCCACCTGAGATGTGACGGCACAGCTGACAACGGGCGTCACGCCCAGCAGCCACGTGGCCAGGACCAGTGCCCGCCCAGCACCCCCGCAGCCGTGAAGTCAGGACGTGTCTGTTCCACGTGCTGTGGGTTCTTTCAGCTCAGTGTTGACTCACTTCCACGGGGTGACCGAGACCCTGAGGCGAGGTGTCCTTGTGAGCGAGCAGCAAGGGGCCGGTGGGAGGAGTCTCCAGTTCCCCAGTCTGAGGGGCTTCGGCGGTTCTGCACGTGGGGCCCTGCTGTCCGTGACCGTGACCGTGGGCCGAGAGCACTGGTCTCCACCTGCCTGACCAGCTCCTCTGGCCTCCCCCACCCAGAGCTGAGGCAGAGCTGCTTTTTATTGGCTTTCTAGGGAGGGTGCGAGTGCACTGCATCAGAGCAACACGTCTGGAAGCCACTGAGCTGAAGAATCCCGACGGCCCTTCCTGGCTCGGCCACCCCGCGGCTCTGTGAAAGCGTCCTTGTCACCGTCACCGCCGAGCAGGCCCGCTGGTGCTGTCTCTCCTGCTCCCGCTCCAGACGCCCACTCACGTGTCTTCTCTACGTCCACAGGACGCTCACTGATCGCCGGGGGGTCAGTGGCCGGCGGCGGGAAAGGCCGGCCACGTGCAACAGGGACGATGGAGCCCGGCTAGCAGCCGATGAGCCACTGTCGGCAGGACCACTTTCTCTAATTAAGGGGGAGGTTGATAAGAGCTGTCGGAATGACACGGAGAGACTCCAAGCCTCACTGTTTGCTAAGACGTGAGGGGGAAACTGAAGACTTTAAAAGAAGTTCCCTAGGGTACCCACAGAAGTAGTGACAGGGACGGCGGGGGCAGGGACAGCAGAAGACAGCTAGTGACACTGCAGTGCCGAGCCCACGTCCGAGTCTCCGGCAGGGCACGTGGCCTCATCTTGCCCGTTGCTTGGACAGACTGTTTTTACAGTTTGATAAATAGGATTTCTCACCAAGGAAAGAGTTCCTGGAGAAAATCGCTCTCCCGTCGCCAACATCGGAGGACTCGGTTCTGGTTCTGACCCTGAGCTGGCGTGTCCACGTCTCCAGCAATCACGGGCGGCCTTGGAGGGATGGACCCCCACGCCGGCTGAGCCCACGACTCGCTGAGGACTGGAAACTGACCTCATCTGGCTGCCGGGGAGAAGCGGGGCCGCTCCCCGCAATCACTGGGAACACTGGCTGCGTTCCCCTGAGCAGAGAGGCTCGGGGATTGCGGCGTGTGTGCCCTCTGTTCTGCTCTTTCGGGAGGGCGCGTCTAACTGGCGAGGTTTTGTTTCGCAGACTCGAGAATGGGCCGCAGACAGACGGCCCCACCGCCGCAGGGAGCAGAGACGTGATGCGAGTGTGGCGTCATCCTCTTTTCTTAACGACACAGGAGCACGAGGATTTGGGGCCAAGACAACGGGGCTCCCGTCCGTGCTCGGTGGTGAGGCAGGAACAGGAGCTGAGGTCCTCGCAGCTCCCGGCAGGGCCGTGACCTGCCCAGCGTGGGGTGCGGGCACAGGATCACTCGGGAGTGCACGGAACACTCTGCAAACCTGAAGGCCTGAGACGACACATCTGCAGGGAATGGAGGGCGCTCACGGTCCAGCTAGATCACAGTCCCTGTCGTTACCACGATGTAAGTGCAAGAACCCGCTGGCGGCCACCATGACAGCGGAGTGGACGCCGCGGGCCTTCGGGCAGGTGGGGCAGTGTGGGGGACGAGTCGGAGGGCCTGGAGCAGCCTCCTCCGTCCTGCTGGCTCTGGACGGGGCCCCACGGCCACACCGTCAGCTGGCTTCCTCTAGGGGCCGGTCTCCCCAGGGCCTGTGCTGGCCACGGCAGGTCAACGACGCCTACGCGGTGACACCCATCTCCGCCTGGTGGCTGCTGCCCAGCCGGAGCCCACGGTACACTCTCAACCCCGTCAAAGGCATCTTCATGGCTGCCTCTGACAGATGGTCCCTTTGAGTGAGGCTGCACGTCCAGGGGTTGTCTGGGAACTCGATCGCCCCCTGCCAGGGGGAGATGGGGGCCTTTACCCAGCTGGGGGGCGTGGTGGGCACTGGCAACCCCAGGCTGATAGAGATACACACGGCCACATGGTCTGAGGGCAGTTTCCTCGCGTCCATAGCGGGAGGCCCATTCGGCAGGAATACCTACCAATACCAAACGCATCACAAGACAGGTAAGCCGGCAGCCCCAGGCCTGGCCGTGGCTCAGGCCGTCACTGAAACTCGCTGCTGTCTTTCTGCTTGGCGGCTGCTCGAGGGGAGCTCGCTGGGGGCCAGCCTCCGCACCCCCTCCCGCCTGTCTGACACTGCGGCTGGGGACATCACCCTCACGGCCCCGCCCGCAGTGAGCGCAGGGAGGGCAGGGCCACGCCTGTGCAGTGAAGTTCCTGCGGAGGGGGAGCCAGACAGGCCGCTGCAGACCAGCAGGGCTGACGGCTGGCATCTGGGGAGGGTCGGCACTGCGAGCGAGGCCTGTGTCGCGGGCCGCGGGCCACCTCGTGGCCGTCATCACGCACACCTGCCACCGGCTGCCCGTGCGCGGGGCTGGTTGTGCCTCGGGTGCTTCCCGCTCATCCGCAGGGGCTGCTCCCCTTCCTTCAGAGGCCACTGCCCCCAGGAGGCCCCCAGCTCCATGGCATCTCCTCCTCCACTCAGGTAACCAGATGGGGGGGGAAGGGCCCAAGGCCAGCACAGGCCAGTATGTCGGGGCAGCGCAGAGCATGGTCCATTCCAGAGCCAGGAGGGCCTCTCCTCCCAGACCCAGCCTTCCGGGCGGTCGTTTGCGCCGTCCCCCGTGGCTGATCCCCTGGAGAGCCGTGTGCACTGAAGAAGCGCGGCTGTCAACAACCCCTTTGCTTCTGCAGAGACTGCCACGCAGCATTGCTATTTTTCGTCAAAAACAAGGTAAATATAACTTTCAGCTGATCTGGGCTTCTGGGCCCAGAGAGAGACCCCACAGCTCCTGGAGGTGCTGGGGTGTGCTCGCTGCCCCCTCACCTGGCAGGGCAGGGCAGGCACACTCAGGCAGGGCAGGGCAGGGCAGGCACATGGCCACCCACAGGCGGGCAGACAACACCAGGTAAATATTTGCTGAGTGGCCGATGGAACAAATGCTGGTCATCACTGAGCAGATGTGGTAGCCATGGCACCAGGGCAAACTGGACGCAGACCCTCAGTGACCGATGAGACAGCCTGCACAGCCCGGCAGGGCCTGAGGGGCCTGTGCTGCAGGTGTGGCTGGCTGACTGGGGAGCTGGGTCCCAGCAGGCACGACAGAGCCTGTGGAAACCCACCGTGACCCTCATGTGCTTTTGGTCCCAAGCCCCAGTTCCCTTGGGGCAGGAACTCACAGCAACCACAGATTCCTGCCTGACCAGTGTGGGGTCCACTGCCGATGGCCCTGCATCATTTCCTGCCGCCTTGGTCCTGTCCACCAGGACAGGGCATTATAGAGACCAGATTGCTTAGAGGAGCTGCCATGCGTGAAGGCCACCTGCCCCACAGGACCACACACCTGCCGCTCTGTGCTGCCCAGCGAGCACCTCCCTGCCAGCACCAGGACCCTCCCCCAGGCGGGCGCCTGGGCCTCAGGCAGCAGGGGCCAGGAAAACGCAAATGGACTTCATCCAGAGTCCAGCAAACCCCAGACGAAGTCAAACTCAGCAGCCATTCACTGGGTGTCTTCCAGGCCCCAGGCTCCCCCCGTTACTCTGACGGCTCAGAACCCACCTCTCGGGGCCCTCACACAGCCTGTGAGGACAGCCGCGATCAGCTCCCCCTGCTCGGATGCCATGGTGGCGGGGTCTGCTGGGCTCCGTGACTCCCCGGGAGCGTAGCGGACAAGCAGCACTCCTGGCCTCCGGCACGCGTGACACGTGGAGGTGCCCGAGTCGTGCAGAAGCTGGGAGGAGGGGCGAGCCCGGCATGTGAGTGGGTTCAGGAGTGTCCCCCAGGTCTATGTCCACCCAGGACATCACAGTGTGACTCGCTTGGGAACAGGGTTTCTGCAGATATAACGAAGGATCCCTGGTGACACCATCCCAGGCTGAGGGGCCCTAGAGCCAATGCGTGGGGTCTATGAAGAGACACAGACAGACATGGAGCAAGGACTGCTGGGAGCCGGCAGGGGCTGGAAGGGACCGGAAGGACCTGCTGGCGCCTCGGAAGGAGCAGGGCCCTGGGGCACCTCCACTGGGGACTCCCAGCCTCCAGAACCGTGAGGACAAATGTCTGCTATGCTGAGCCCTCCGGCCCGTCTGTGGGCTTTGTAACACAGCCACAGGACACTGAGGGCAGAGGCCATCCCACGGCCCGGCACAGGCGGGCCCAGCAGACTGGACACGGAACCTGGGTCTCGTGGCCACCGTGTCCTCACTGCTCATTAATGGCTGATGAAACAGTGCTCCCGGCTGGGCCCGGGGTGTCCTGCGGGGCAACTTGCTTTGAAGTCTCCGTGACTGTCCCCTCTGGTTCTGGGAGCAGCCCTCGGGCCAGGCCTCCCGCGCCCGCTCCAAGGCAGCGGCACGAGTGTGGGAGCAGAGACGTGGCCCCAGACACCCCAGCACTGCTCACAGCAGCCCTGACGAGCAGACACAGCGGCGGGCGCTCAGGCGCGTGTGAGTGGAATCAGCTTCCTGGTGCCTCCTGCCGGGGCCGTGATCACAGCTCGCCCGGCACAGGACGCCGAAGGAGGGGCATCTCAGCACGGGGAGGTGCAGAAGGCCAGGGGTGGTCCAAGAAGCAGCCCAGGGAGACCCCTTCGAGAGCCCTGCCCCCCACAGCTGTCAGACAACCATCTGTGTTGCGTTGAGCTGTCCGGTTTGTGGTGGTTTGTTACGCAGCCCGGGACACAGGCACACCCTGAGCCAGAGCTCGGCCAGGGGCTTGCTCTCTCCTCAACAACCACCTAGGGTGGTCGTGGTCTGTCCTGCCCTCCACCCTCATGCCCAGCCTCCACTGGGCATGGCCTGTGGGGTTCCCCAGGCTTCAACAGGACCCCCTCTTCGTTTTCCAACCCTAGGGCCTTCCCAAAGAGACCAGCCCCACCCAACAAAGTCACGGAGCGGCCTGCACCCAAAAAACCCCATCCCCAGGAGGGTGAACAAGGACACCTGTGGCTTTGCCAACTCTGACCCCCCAAGGTCCCGGCGCCTCCCCCAGCCTCACGCTCCCCATCTTGAAAACAGCGCAACTCACATCACATCTGGTTCGGGCGAAGACCACACCAGACAACTGCACGCGCCCCCAGCCAAGTGCTGGCGCAGAGAAGGCGGCGGACCTCGGACCCTACCTCCTCCTCACGTAAAGTAAGTGGTGAGGCAGGAGGGAGGCATGTCCGTCCCCCAGGACGTCTTTCATCATTCTCTCCATGAAGAAACAGGGGCCACTCATTTCCCCAAAGGGCAGTCGTGAAGGAAACCTGTCCCCTCCACGTTCATGTCCACAGGGCCACGGGGGGGCAGGGTTCCACGCTGGGCCACTCCCCACATACTCCCCAAACTAGACCTTAAGTTAAGAAAGGGAAGAGGAGGAGGAGAGCCCACCCCACAGACCATCACAGTTGGAGTGTAAACCGTGTGAGCTTTCTGAGGAGAGTCCAGGGAAGAACACGATTCTTCATTTCTCAAAGGCAGGTGCCCCTCACTGACCAGCTGGTCTTTGTCTGGGTTGCTCTGGACCTGTGGGTGCCTTTGCCTGGGCCCCTAAGTGGCTCAGCGGACCCCTGGCCAGCCTTGGTCTGGAGTCCTCAGCAGTCACGTGCTCCCAGCTCGCACCTGTTCCCAGGGCTTGGACGGCCATCAGCAGCACTCCCCCAGCACCCCGGCCCGGTTCCTCGGGGCTCCTTCGGGAACCCCACTGACATCTGTGCTCTCTTGTCCTGCGTCAGCTGAGCGCCTCCAGTCAGCGTGGCCGAGAAGCGTGGTCAGCGGAGGGAGCAGTCCTGCTCCCTCTCCTGTGGGCGCACACGTCCTGGATGGGGGCTCGGGCAGTCACTTCACCTTTCCTGCCTCGGGACTGCGGCTCGCGCTGCCCGTCTGCGCGGGCTGGGGCGGCCCAGAGGCCAGGGGCATGGTTACAAATGCCGTCGCTGGGGACACTGGCTGGCACAGGCTGGGACAGGCAGGCTTGTGGGCCAGGGGCCTTCCCCGAATTGCAAGTGGCGTGTCCCATGCTGACGAGGCAGGAGCCATTACCGCCGGGCCTCAGGGTCCCTTCAGAACATGCCCAGGACAGGCACTGCTCACCCACGAGCCCCCACCCCCCAGCGGGGACACATCGTTGTCCAGCCTCCTGGACCCTGAGGCCCAAGCTGCCTCACTAACCATTCCCCAGGCCCCAGGCCCACACACTGACGGGCATTCCGTGAAGATGGGGTACTGGGGTAGGTACCCAGTGCTGATTGGAAATACCCCTTCACAGGGCAGCGTGCGGTCTCACGGACGGGGACAGCTGGTCTCTAGCTCCACCCCCTGCCCAGCACTCCGCAGCACTGGACACGCCTCCGTCTTGAGCTCTGGACGGTGGCCATCTCCCCACTGCATGCGAGCTCCCAGCACGGAGCCAGGGACACTGCGGACACTCGGTCGGTGTCAGCTCCCTTCCCTGATCCTGCTTCTCCCACTCGCGAACTCCCCGCATCGCAGGCACGAGATGACGGGGGACAGTAGGCGGGTGCGCCCCCGGAAGCCGCGGCACTGACGGCCTGAGTGGTGATGCTTTTCAACACTTCACACGGTCCCCTGGAACCCGTGTCTCCTCCCCCAGCACACACCTGAGGAAGCACCACCCCTCCTCCCGGGCTGGAACGCCCTCAGCTCCAGGAGCCTGGGCTGGCGGGGGCTCCGGTTGGCAGATGTGCTTCTGACCCAGGAGATGAAAGCCGAGATCACCACCCTTAACGGACAGGGTGAGACACAGGCTTCCAGAACACGGGTGGGCCCTGCGGAGAGGGAGCTGAGCACAGGGGTCCCTCGGAGGTGGACAGAGCGAACCGCGTCCTCGGGCCCTGCCGCCCCGCCCGAGCGCCTGTGTCCCTGCTGGCTGAGCTGGGCACGCTTCCCAGCAAAGAAACGTGCTCTCCGTCTCTGGCCCGGATGGTTCTGAGTCTGGGCTCCTCGTGACATGTTCTGAAGGGACCCTGAGGCCCGGCGGTAATGGCTCCTGCCTCGTCAGCATGGGACACGCCACTTGCAATTCGGGGAAGGCCCCTGGCCCACAAGCCTGCCTGTCCCAGCCTGTGCCAGCCAGTGTCCCCAGCCAGGCACCCGTCAACGCTGTCACCGCGCAGGAACGGGGTGTGCAGGGCGAACCCTGGGTCTCCCATCTGCAGGGCAGGTCCTCGTGGGAAGGAGCAGGGGTGGCGAGATCAGAGCAGGCGCTCCGCTCGGGGAGGAGCGGGAGCTGGCACCCCTGTGCCCGGCAGCCCATGGTCTTACCCAGGGGTGGAGCCTGTCTGCACACAGCTGGAGAGACTGGGGGACCGGCGGGCCCAGCCCGCCCGGAGCCCACTTGCAGGCACAGGCAGGCTGCCCTGAACGCCTGCAGAGCAGACAGACACACGGACGGTGACAGGCTCCCCACGGACGCCCTGGGAAGCAGGAGGCAGGTTGCCTGTGAGGCTGTGACTGTCTCCTGCTGGGTCAGCAACGGTCCAGCCCCGGGGGTCAGGAGCAGGCGGCAGATCGGGCGTGGTGGGCTCACTCTGGGGACCTGCATCAGAGCCCGGGGGGGGGAACCCCTCAAGGGGCAGGAGGCCAGATGGCAGAGCTGAGGGCCAGTGGAGGGTAACCAACACATAAGGTAAAAGGTTCTTGTTTTGGTTTTGTTATTTTTATGAACGTGTAAATATTTAATATTTTATATTCCACATATCACATGTAATTGCTGCAGTTCCTATATAATTATCACGCACACACATATGCACATGACGAATGTATATAATTACCTAATGAAGATGCAAATGTAAGCGTTATCTGGGCTTTTGTTTCTTAATTTCGCTTGTGCTGTTCTCGGGCGCACGGTCGCACAGGGTCGTCGACGGCACGGACGCAGGATGGACGCACCCGCTCGGGCGCCGACTCCGCGCGTCTGGAGCAGAGCCGCTTCCTTTCCCACCAGCTCCCAGACCCTGGCAGGGCTTCCGGCTCCCTGAGTTCAGAAATCTGCAGGCTGAGTGATCCCACACTGGAGCACTCCCCCCCTCCCCCACCCGCCCCCGGCTCTGGAACACCGAGAACCGGAATCGTCACCCTCCTTTGAGTCACAAGCGACGGGCCGGCTTTGTTCCCTGGAGCTTCCGCTCACAGATGTCGCCATTAACGATGCTTCTAGTTCTGGGAAGGAGTTGCGAGCTGGGCACCGAGTCAGGTCTGGGTTGGGGTCCCAGCCCTCAGGGTACTCACAGTACCCTGCCCTCAGTGTGGGGGTAGGAAGGGGTGTGGGAGCACGAGGCACAGTGTCCCCAGTAAAGGGCAGCTGAGACCAGCACCCAGACTCAGGTCCGGCTCCTCGACGTCCTGGCTGTGACTCGGGGAAGGAGCCTGACCCCTCTGAGCCTGGGAGGAATGATGGGGCCCCAGTGACCCCAGCGGCTCCCTCCTAAGGAGCCAGCACACAGCGGGCTGGCAGGCAAGTCCTGCTGAACAACCCCCCTCTCGTCTCTCCCCAGCCAAAGCTCTCAGCAGACACAGGCAGCGATGGCTCTTGAATGTGCTCAGTGACGGGGTGCCAGGGGGCCCTGCAGTGGGGAGCAGGCTGCCTGGCGACGCCTGGCCTCGGGGCGAGCGCTGGCCCCCCATGGGCTGTCAGTCATCGGCACGCGCTGCCCGGTGCTGCCAGGCAGGTGCGTCCAGCAGTGGGCCACCATCTGCTCAGGTCTCCGGGAGGCGGGGCTCCACCTCCTCCACAAACACGCCTGCGGGACGGTCGGGCCAACCTGGTCACCTTGTAGCCATGAGCTGGGCCACAGACCATGGACAGACCAATGAACAAAACAGGCCCAAAGAGTGACTCTGGGGACACGAAGGCCAGAGGTGGGGAGAGCAGCTCAGGTGTGTTCTCCCCAAAGTCCGGGAACAGGGCCCTGTGTAGAATCCCGAGCTGTGACCGCGTGGCCCTGGGCAGACGGGGTGCCCAGCACTCAGCTCTGGGGCCCTGGTGGGGAAGGAATCCCGGCTCCAGCGTCTCGCGAAGTCCCTTCACTGCCCTGAGCCTCAGATCCCTCCACTCCAAGTGACAAGGCCTCGCCCTGCTCAGGCCCACGCGGCGGGTCCACTGGATGCTCCCCTCCGACCTCGGAAGACGGACTCAGGCAGCAAGGGGTCCGGATCCCGGGCTCATGCTCTTCAGGCCGTTCTTACAGGGCCGGCCTCACACCTGCCCGTGGGAATGGCTGAGGAAGCCCCGCCCCCCCAAGAGCCGGTGCACTTGGCATTGGTTCACGTTTCCTCACCCACTGCCGTCAGACGTCCAGACAGGACAGCTGTGACGGCTCAGGAAGAACAGGCCCTCAACAAGGGGAGGAGGAGCCAGTGTACATGGGGGCCACGCTCACGGTCAGCCCTCCTGTCCTCCCCGCTGAGCCTGAGCACGGAGCAGAGTGCACTGTCCACTCTCACGGTCAGCCCTCCTGTCCTCACCGCTGAGCCTGAGCACGCAGCACAGTGCAGTGTCCACACTCACGGTCAGCCCTCCTGTCCTCACCGCTGAGCCTGAGCACGCAGCACAGTGCAGTGTCCACACTCACGGTCAGCCCTCCTGTCCTCACCGCTGAGCCTGAGCACGCAGCACAGTGCAGTGTCCACACTCACGGTCAGCCCTCCTGTCCTCACCGCTGAGCCTGAGCACGCAGCACAGTGCAGTGTCCACACTCACGGTCAGCCCTCCTGTCCTCACCGCTGAGCCTGAGCACGCAGCACAGTGCAGTGTCCACACTCACGGTCAGCCCTCCTGTCCTCACCGCTGAGCCTGAGCACGCAGCACAGTGCAGTGTCCACACTCACGGTCAGCCCTCCTGTCCTCACCGCTGAGCCTGAGCACGCAGCACAGTGCAGTGTCCACACTCACGGTCAGCCCTCCTGTCCTCCCCGCTGAGCCTGAGCACGGAGCAGAGTGCACTGTCCACGTTCACGGTCAGCCCTCCTGTCCTCACCGCTGAGCCTGAGCACGGAGCACAGTGCAGTGTCCACGCTCACGGTCAGCCCTCCTGTCCTCACCGCTGAGCCTGAGCACGGAGCACAGTGCAGTGTCCACGCTCACGGTCAGCCCTCCTGTCCTCCCTGCTGAGCCTGAGCACGGAGCAGAGTGCAGTGCCCACTCTCACGGTCAGCCCTCCTGTCCTCACCGCTGAGCCTGAGCACGGAGCAGAGTGCACTGTCCACGTTCACGGTCAGCCCTCCTGTCCTCACCGCTGAGCCTGAGCACGGAGCACAGTGCAGTGTCCACGCTCACGGTCAGCCCTCCTGTCCTCACCGCTGAGCCTGAGCACGGAGCACAGTGCAGTGTCCACGCTCACGGTCAGCCCTCCTGTCCTCCCTGCTGAGCCTGAGCACGGAGCAGAGTGCACTGTCCACTCTCACGGTCAGCCCTCCTGTCCTCCCCGCTGAGCCTGAGCACGGAGCAGAGTGCAGTGCCCACTCTCACGGTCAGCCCTCCTGTCCTCCCTGCTGAGCCTGAGCACGGAGCAGAGTGCACTGTCCACTCTCACGGTCAGCCCTCCTGTCCTCCCCGCTGAGCCTGAGCACGGAGCAGAGTGCAGTGCCCACTCTCACGGTCAGCCCTCCTGTCCTCACCGCTGAGCCTGAGCACGCAGCACAGTGCAGTGTCCACACTCACGGTCAGCCCTCCTGTCCTCACCGCTGAGCCTGAGCACGGAGCAGAGTGCAGTGTCCACACTCACGGTCAGCCCTCCTGTCCTCCCCGCTGAGCCTGAGCACGGAGCAGAGTGCAGTGCCCACTCTCACGGTCAGCCCTCCTGTCCTCACCGCTGAGCCTGAGCACGGAGCAGAGTGCAGTGCCCACTCTCACGGTCAGCCCTCCTGTCCTCACCGCTGAGCCTGAGCACGGAGCACAGTGCAGTGTCCACGCTCACGGTCAGCCCTCCTGTCCTCACCGCTGAGCCTGAGCACGGAGCACAGTGCAGTGTCCACTCTCACGGTCAGCCCTCCTGTCCTCCCCGCTGAGCCTGAGCACGGAGCACAGTGCAGTGTCCACTCTCACGGTCAGCCCTCCTGTCCTCCCCGCTGAGCCTGAGCACGGAGCACAGTGCAGTGTCCACACTCACGGTCAGCCCTCCTGTCCTCCCCGCTGAGCCTGAGCACGGAGCACAGTGCAGTGTCCACTCTCACGGTCAGCCCTCCTGTCCTCCCCGCTGAGCCTGAGCACGGAGCAGAGTGCAGTGTCCACGCTCACGGTCAGCCCTCCTGTCCTCACCGCTGAGCCTGAGCACACAGCAGAGTGCACTGTCCACGTTCACGGTCAGCCCTCCTGTCCTCACCGCTGAGCCTGAGCACGGAGCAGAGTGCAGTGTCCACGCTCACGGTCAGCCCTCCTGTCCTCCCTGCTGAGCCTGAGCACGGAGCAGAGTGCAGTGCCCACTCTCACGGTCAGCCCTCCTGTCCTCACCGCTGAGCCTGAGCACGGAGCAGAGTGCAGTGCCCACTCTCACGGTCAGCCCTCCTGTCCTCCCTGCTGAGCCTGAGCACGGAGCAGAGTGCAGTGCCCACTCTCACGGTCAGCCCTCCTGTCCTCACCGCTGAGCCTGAGCACGGAGCAGAGTGCAGTGCCCACTCTCACGGTCAGCCCTCCTGTCCTCACCGCTGAGCCTGAGCACGGAGCACAGTGCAGTGTCCACGCTCACGGTCAGCCCTCCTGTCCTCACTGCTGAGCCTGAGCACGCAGCACAGTGCAGTGTCCACTCTCACGGTCAGCCCTCCTGTCCTCCCCGCTGAGCCTGAGCACGGAGCAGAGTGCAGTGTCCACTCTCACGGTCAGCCCTCCTGTCCTCACCACTGAGCCTGAGCACGGAGCAGAGTGCACTGTCCACGTTCACGGTCAGCCCTCCTGTCCTCACCGCTGAGCCTGAGCACGGAGCAGAGTGCAGTGTCCACGCTCACGGTCAGCCCTCCTGTCCTCCCTGCTGAGCCTGAGCACGGAGCAGAGTGCACTGTCCACGTTCACGGTCAGCCCTCCTGTCCTCACCGCTGAGCCTGAGCACGGAGCAGAGTGCAGTGCCCACTCTCACGGTCAGCCCTCCTGTCCTCACCGCTGAGCCTGAGCACGGAGCACAGTGCAGTGTCCACGCTCACGGTCAGCCCTCCTGTCCTCACAGCTGAGCCTGAGCACGCAGCACAGTGCACTGTCCACTCTCACGGTCAGCCCTCCTGTCCTCCCCGCTGAGCCTGAGCACGGAGCAGAGTGCAGTGTCCACGCTCACGGTCAGCCCTCCTGTCCTCCCCGCTGAGCCTGAGCACGGAGCAGAGTGCAGTGCCCACTCTCACGGTCAGCCCTCCTGTCCTCACCGCTGAGCCTGAGCACGGAGCAGAGTGCAGTGCCCACTCTCACGGTCAGCCCTCCTGTCCTCACCGCTGAGCCTGAGCACGGAGCACAGTGCAGTGTCCACTCTCACGGTCAGCCCTCCTGTCCTCCCCGCTGAGCCTGAGCACGGAGCAGAGTGCACTGTCCACGCTCACGGTCAGCCCTCCTGTCCTCACCGCTGAGCCTGAGCACGGAGCAGAGTGCAGTGTCCACGCTCACGGTCAGCCCTCCTGTCCTCCCTGCTGAGCCTGAGCACGGAGCAGAGTGCAGTGCCCACTCTCACGGTCAGCCCTCCTGTCCTCACCGCTGAGCCTGAGCACGGAGCAGAGTGCAGTGCCCACTCTCACGGTCAGCCCTCCTGTCCTCCCCGCTGAGCCTGAGCACGGAGCAGAGTGCAGTGTCCACGCTCACGGTCAGCCCTCCTGTCCTCACTGCTGAGCCTGAGCACGCAGCACAGTGCAGTGTCCACTCTCACGGTCAGCCCTCCTGTCCTCACCGCTGAGCCTGAGCACGGAGCAGAGTGCAGTGTCCACTCTCACGGTCAGCCCTCCTGGCCTCCCTGCTGAGCCTGAGCACGGAGCAGAGTGCAGTGCCCACTCTCACGGTCAGCCCTCCTGTCCTCACCGCTGAGCCTGAGCACGGAGCAGAGTGCAGTGCCCACTCTCACGGTCAGCCCTCCTGTCCTCCCCGCTGAGCCTGAGCACGCAGCAGAGTGCAGTGTCCACGCTCACGGTCAGCCCTCCTGTCCTCCCCGCTGAGCCTGAGCACGCAGCACAGTGCAGTGTCCACTCTCACGGTCAGCCCTCCTGTCCTCCCCGCTGAGCCTGAGCACGGAGCAGAGTGCAGTGTCCACTCTCACGGTCAGCCCTCCTGTCCTCACCGCTGAGCCTGAGCACGGAGCAGAGTGCAGTGCCCACTCTCACGGTCAGCCCTCCTGTCCTCACCGCTGAGCCTGAGCACGGAGCAGAGTGCAGTGCCCACTCTCACGGTCAGCCCTCCTGTCCTCACCGCTGAGCCTGAGCACGGAGCAGAGTGCAGTGCCCACTCTCACGGTCAGCCCTCCTGTCCTCACCGCTGAGCCTGAGCACGGAGCAGAGTGCAGTGTCCACGCTCACGGTCAGCCCTCCTGTCCTCACTGCTGAGCCTGAGCACGGAGCAGAGTGCAGTGCCCACTCTCACGGTCAGCCCTCCTGTCCTCACCGCTGAGCCTGAGCACGGAGCAGAGTGCAGTGCCCACTCTCACGGTCAGCCCTCCTGTCCTCACCACTGAGCCTGAGCACGGAGCAGAGTGCAGTGCCCACTCTCACGGTCAGCCCTCCTGTCCTCACCGCTGAGCCTGAGCACGGAGCAGAGTGCACTGTCCACGTTCACGGTCAGCCCTCCTGTCCTCACCACTGAGCCTGAGCACGGAGCAGAGTGCAGTGTCCACGCTCACGGTCAGCCCTCCTGTCCTCCCTGCTGAGCCTGAGCACGCAGCACAGTGCAGTGTCCACGCTCACGGTCAGCCCTCCTGTCCTCCCTGCTGAGCCTGAGCACGGAGCAGAGTGCAGTGTCCACGCTCACGGTCAGCCCTCCTGTCCTCCCCGCTGAGCCTGAGCACGGAGCAGAGTGCAGTGCCCACTCTCACGGTCAGCCCTCCTGTCCTCACCGCTGAGCCTGAGCACGGAGCAGAGTGCAGTGTCCACGCTCACGGTCAGCCCTCCTGTCCTCCCTGCTGAGCCTGAGCACGGAGCAGAGTGCAGTGCCCACTCTCACGGTCAGCCCTCCTGTCCTCACCGCTGAGCCTGAGCACGGAGCAGAGTGCAGTGTCCACGCTCACGGTCAGCCCTCCTGTCCTCACCGCTGAGCCTGAGCACGGAGCAGAGTGCAGTGCCCACTCTCACGGTCAGCCCTCCTGTCCTCACCGCTGAGCCTGAGCACGGAGCAGAGTGCAGTGCCCACTCTCACGGTCAGCCCTCCTGTCCTCACCGCTGAGCCTGAGCACGGAGCAGAGTGCAGTGCCCACTCTCACGGTCAGCCCTCCTGTCCTCCCCGCTGAGCCAGAGCACGGAGCAGAGTGCAGTGCCCACTCTCACGGTCAGCCCTCCTGTCCTCACTGCTGAGCCTGAGCACGGAGCAGAGTGCAGTGCCCACTCTCACGGTCAGCCCTCCTGTCCTCACCGCTGAGCCTGAGCACGGAGCAGAGTGCAGTGCCCACTCTCACGGTCAGCCCTCCTGTCCTCCCCGCTGAGCCTGAGCACGGAGCAGAGTGCAGTGCCCACTCTCACGGTCAGCCCTCCTGTCCTCACTGCTGAGCCTGAGCACGGAGCAGAGTGCAGTGCCCACGCTCACGGTCAGCCCTCCTGTCCTCACCGCTGAGCCTGAGCACGGAGCAGAGTGCAGTGTCCACGCTCACGGTCAGCCCTCCTGTCCTCACCGCTGAGCCTGAGCACGGAGCAGAGTGCAGTGTCCACGCTCACGGTCAGCCCTCCTGTCCTCACCGCTGAGCCTGAGCACGGAGCAGAGTGCACTGTCCACGTTCACGGTCAGCCCTCCTGTCCTCACCACTGAGCCTGAGCACGGAGCAGAGTGCAGTGCCCACTCTCACGGTCAGCCCTCCTGTCCTCACCGCTGAGCCTGAGCACGGAGCAGAGTGCAGTGCCCACTCTCACGGTCAGCCCTCCTGTCCTCACCGCTGAGCCTGAGCACGGAGCAGAGTGCACTGTCCACGTTCACGGTCAGCCCTCCTGTCCTCACCACTGAGCCTGAGCACGGAGCACAGTGCAGTGCCCACTCTCACGGTCAGCCCTCCTGTCCTCCCCGCTGAGCCTGAGCACGGAGCAGAGTGCACTGTCCACGTTCACGGTCAGCCCTCCTGTCCTCCCCGCTGAGCCTGAGCACGCAGCACAGTGCACTGTCCACTCTCACGGTCAGCCCTCCTGTCCTCACCACTGAGCCTGAGCACGGAGCAGAGTGCAGTGCCCACTCTCACGGTCAGCCCTCCTGTCCTCACCGCTGAGCCTGAGCACGGAGCAGAGTGCACTGTCCACGCTCACGGTCAGCCCTCCTGTCCTCCCCGCTGAGCCTGAGCACGGAGCAGAGTGCAGTGCCCACTCTCACGGTCAGCCCTCCTGTCCTCACTGAGCCTGAGCACGGAGCAGAGTGCACTGCCCACTTGAAGCGACAACAGTTTCACGAGACCAGAGCCAGTAGCGAGGCAGAGACCAGGTCTGCCGAGGCAGGGCACCCTGTGTGCACCCACAGATGTTCCACACGCGGCCCCCACCCTGCAGGCCCTCCTCCGGGACTCCGCTCAGCCCACAGTCTCCAGGTGGAAGCTTTGCCCCAGTCTCTGCCTGTTGAAATGCGACCCCTGGCCCCTGGCCCCGCCCACTCTCCCATGCTGCCTCTTCCATGGCCGCTCCTGGCAGCCTGGACAGTGCACCCAGGCGTCCCACTGTCTCCTCCTGAGCCGCCCACGCCAAGCCCAGGGGCCTGGGACTTCCCAGGCTGCAACGCAGGCCCCTCCGCTCCCTGCCCCTCCCCCAGCGCCTCGCCCAGCCACAGGAAGTGGCATTGACGTCACCTGAGCTGCTGAGGCTGGCAGTCCAGGTGCCCCTGTGGCTGTGCCCCCGATGGATCCCTGAGGCCCAGCTCGCCCACAGGGCCAGCCTCGCTGCCCTTCCCCATGGCCCAGCCCAGCCTGTCTCCATCTCCAGAAGCAGCGATCCCTGTGTGCACTGTCCTAACGACCCACAGAGACGTGCAGCTAAAGGGGCTCCCACCGCTCACTAGGCACCGCATTCCTGAGAGCAAAGTCCAAGCTCCCGAAACAGAAAAGGCATGTGGGTGATGCATGCCACAGGCTCCCAAGCAGGGACACGCGTCTCCCTTCCAGTGACAGCGGCAGGCTCTGCGTCCGGTGGAGGGGCGGCCACGCGCGAGCGAGGCTGCCCAAGTGGAGAGGCTCTGCCTGCAGCCTCACCCTTACACACCGGCGTGGACAGATGCCAGCGCTGCCCACGCAGCCAGCACGGTGCACGGGACAGAGCAGAGCCCCGCCAGGGCCTGGACCCCAGAGGACATGGTGACACGTATGCGGGAAGAGCCAGGAGCAGGGATCTGGATCTGTGGGAGCACGGCGGAGGGGCCGCTGAGGTCGACAGCCAGCTTGGGGTGACGGCCGAGCTGCGCCTTAAAGGATGACTGATGTTTGTCCAGATGGAGCAAAGAAGTGGAGGGGGACACTGCCCGTGGACGCCTCCAACAGGGTGACCCCCACCCCTTTGGGGCCAGAAAACCCTTTGAATCTGATCCCCAAGAAAACAAGCCCCCGAATGGTGCACACAGCTGTGTGCCGCTGGAGGGTGAGCGCACCCAGGGGGCTGGGGGGTGCTCTCCCCAACACAGCCCGGGCCTGGCACACACAGCTCAGCAAGGACACACTGGCCCAGGGCTAGGCCCCCGCCCCCCGCTGGGAGTGCGCAATGACCCAGTGGGCAGCCCACACCCTCCTCACGGGGACCACAAGCGTGGCAGCCAATGTGTGACGACAAGGCAGGCCCTGGCCCAGGAGCCGGGAGCCAGCGGGCACTCCTGTGCGGCATGTGGGGGCCTGAGACTCCACGCCAGGCCCGCGCCCGAGGTCCATCCACACGGAGAGCAGTGTGGACACAGCGCCCGCCAGCGGCTCGTCTCAGCGGAGGCCGTGGCCCTTTGTGCCACTGGACTTCCCCACGGCCTTGAAGTTGGGACTGTGGATCCTTCAGATCAGACGGAGGTTCTGCACGGGAAGTCCTGGCCCAAGGGCTCGGCGGGGAGGGCCCAGGCACTCGGCCCCAGCCCTCCCAACGCGCGGGCGATGCCCAGCACTTTCCTGTCCCTCCAGGATCTGCACTTGTGCCCAGCTCAGGGCCGTCCTCTGTGAAGCCCGTCTCCAAGAGCGGCGGGTCCTCGGCTGGTGTTTTCCAGCGGTGGGACGGGGTTGAGCCTCCAGTGACGAATCACCAGCAAAGGGCCTTGGGGAGAAGGTCGCTGTCAGCAGCTGCCTGACAAAGGTCAGGAGGCTGAGTCTCTGAAGTTGCCCTGTCAGGCTCAAGGTCTGCATCCCGACCAGAGGACAGGCCTCCAAGATCACCTCCTGCGTCAGCTCCTCAGACGGGAAGCTCTCCCCTACGCTGCCCAGTGCACCTCCAGACCGTTCCTGCGTCAGCTCCTCAGACGGGAAGCTCTCCCCTATGCTGGCCAGTGCACCTCCAGACTGTTCCTGCGTCAGCTCCTCAGACGGGAAGGTCTCCCCTATGCTGGGCCAGTGCACCTCCAGACTGTTCCTGCGTCAGCTCCTCAGACGGGAAGGTCTCCCCTACGCTGCCCAGTGCACCTCCAGACCGTTCCTGCATCAGCTCCTCAGACGGGAAGGTCTCCCCTACGCTGCCCAGTGCACCTCCAGACCATTCCTGCGTCAGCTCCTCAGACGGGAAGGTCTCCCCTACACTGACCCAGTGCACCTCCAGACTGTTCCTGCGTCAGCTCCTCAGACGGGAAGGTCTCCCCTATGCTGGCCAGTGCACCTCCAGACTGTTCCTGCGTCAGCTCCTCAGACGGGAAGCTCTCCCCTACGCTGCCCAGTGCACCTCCAGACCGTTCCTGCATCAGCTCCTCAGACGGGAAGCTCTCCCCTACGCTGCCCAGTGCACCTCCAGACCGTTCCTGCGTCAGCTCCTCAGACGGGAGGTCTCCCCTATGCTGGGCCAGTGCACCTCCAGACCGTTCCTGCGTCAGCTCCTCAGACGGGAAGGTCTCCCCTACGCTGCCCAGTGCACCTCCAGACTGTTCCTGCGTCAGCTCCTCAGACGGGAAGGTCTCCCCTACGCTGCCCAGTGCACCTCCAGACTGTTCCTGCGTCAGCTCCTCAGACGGGAAGCTCTCCCCTATGCTGGCCAGTGCACCTCCAGACCGTTCCTGCATCAGCTCCTCAGACGGGAAGCTCTCCCCTATGCTGGGCCAGTGCACCTCCAGACCGTTCCTGCGTCAGCTCCTCAGACGGGAAGGTCTCCCCTACGCTGCCCAGTGCACCTCCAGACCGTTCCTGCGTCAGCTCCTCAGACGGGAAGGTCTCCCCTACGCTGCCCAGTGCACCTCCAGACTGTTCCTGCGTCAGCTCCTCAGACGGGAAGGTCTCCCCTACGCTGCCCAGTGCACCTCTAGACTGTTCCTGCGTCAGCTCCTCAGACGGGAGGTCTCCCCTACGCTGCCCAGTGCACCTCCAGACTGTTCCTGCGTCAGCTCCTCAGACGGGAAGGTCTCCCCTACGCTGCCCAGTGCACCTCCAGACTGTTCCTGCGTCAGCTCCTCAGACAGGAAGGTCTCCCCTACGCTGCCCAGTGTACCTCCAGACTGTTCCTACGTCAGCTCCTCAGACGGGAAGGTCTCCCCTACGCTGCCCAGTGCACCTCCAGACCGGTTCCCTCACTGAGCCATCAGCTCGGCTTCAAACACGCCCTCGGCATCGCTCTGCTGACTCAGCATGTTCCAGCGCAGCGCGTACGACACGGAAGTGAGTGAGGCACGCGAGGCCAGCACCTTCCCGCCTAACGGTGGCCCGGGGAGCCAGCGTGCAGAAGGACGTGGGTGGGGCTGGTCCCAACACAGGACCCCGTGTGACAAGGTGAGCTCGGGGGACCAGCCACGCCCACACTCCCATGGGCTCTCGCCTTGAGCATGTCTTGCTGTCAGGGCCCCGCACATGACACCTCACTCGGGGCGCAGCCCAGCTGCGAAGACCATCACCGGGGGTCACTCAGACCCGTGACCAAAAGCCAGGGCCTCTGTGTCCGGATCTGAAACCCTCTCATGACTGCCGGCTCCGGGCAGGGGCGGGGACGCTGGCACACGTGCCGCGAGCGATGCCACCTGGAGGGAGATGCAGCTGGGCGGCCTGACTGTGGGCCAGTCTGCTCAGCTGCACAGCGGGCCAGGCAGCCCGGGAGGCCCAGCCCTGTGCCTGTGTCGGCAGGACGCGTCCAGAGATACCGACGAAAGATCATGTGGCTCATCTTCTCTGAGCAGACGCCACAGGAGCTGGTTGGATGGCGCGCAGAGTGGCAGTGCCCGGAGGGAGGTGGCTGGCTGTGGCGGCGTGGCCGTCCCTCTCCTGGAGTGAGCGCCCTGCCAGAGGCCTCGCCCCTGCGTGCCCAAGGCTCCGTGTGCTCGGCTGCCGCCCGAGGACCTTCTGCGCTGCCCTGGACGAGGCAGCCCAGGGAGGCCAGAGCTCTGGGCACTGCACAGGAGCCCGCTGACCACCTGCAGACCCGCCAGTCACGCTCCCTCCAGCACGAGGCCTGTTGCCCTCGGGTCCTGCAGCGGCGTGTGGGGAAGGCTGCGGAACCCAGAGACCTCCCCGCAAGGCGGGAGGGCCGGGCCCCTCCCTTTGTTTACCTGGTGGAGGCACAACTGGAAACTGGAGGAAGACTGAGCGCCCTATCGCCTGCTTTCCAACACGTCAGAGACCTTGAATTCACTTTACAGTTAAGGGACAGAAAACACCCGGGACAGCGTGACCTAAGCCACACCATGCAGTTGGCACCAGACAGAGACCGACCCCAACACCGGCCCTGTGACTCTCCACCGCAACCTCTGTCAGTGCGAGTGCCCACCTGCTCCAGGGCTGGCGGCGGACACGGGCCTGGTACAGCAGGTGGCGGAGGGCGTGCCCGGCAGGCCCTGCAGAGCTGCGACCACCTGCCCCTCCCTGCCACTCTGGAAAGACCCCTGCCACCCCCTTCCCGATGCTGGAAGTGAGGGCTCAGCAAATGACCGGGCCGCAGGCTGCCGAGACCCATGAATCCAGCCCGGAGGCCTCTGCCCGCGTGGAGGCAGGTCACTCCCCACCGGGCCTGGCCCTCTGCGGCCCCGGCACCAGGAGGCTGCTAGCACCCGGCAGCTGGACAGGAAACACATGTGAGCCTGGCAGGAAACATGTGTGAGCTCGGCAGGAAACATGTGTGTGCTCGGCAGGAAACACGTGTGTGCTCGGCAGGAAACACGTGTGAGCCTGGCAGGAAACACGTGTGAGCCTGGCAGGAAACACGTGTGTGCGTGGCAGGAAACGCGTGTGAGCGCGGCAGGAAACGCGTGTGAGCTCGGCAGGAAACATGTGTGAGCCTGGCAGGACACACGTGTGAGCCTGGCAGAAAACGCGTGTGAGCGCGGCAGGAAACGCGTGTGAGCTCGGCAGGAAACATGTGTGAGCCTGGCAGGACACACGTGTGAGCCTGGCAGGAAACGCGTGTGAGCTTGGCAGGAAACACCTGTGGTCACGCCCGGCAGGAAACGCGTGTGAGCGCAGCAGGAAACACGTGTGAGTGTGGCAGGAAACGCGTGTGAGCTCGGCAGGAAACGTGTGAGCCTGGCAGGACACACGTGTGAGCCTGGCAGGAAACGCGTGTGAGCGCGGCAGGAAACGCGTGTGAGCTCGGCAGGAAACACGTGTGAGCCTGGCAGGACACACGTGTGTGCGTGGCAGGAAACGCGTGTGAGCGCGGCAGGAAACGCGTGTGAGCCCGGCAGGAAACGCGTGCGGAACTGAGCGGTGCGGGGACCTGGCTGGATTTACGTCTCACTGCTCAGCACCCAGTCCAGCCAGCCGTCCAAACGCTCCTCGTTTTGCTGAGATTAGTGGCAGCAGAGGAGAGAACTGGAGGCCAGCGCGAGGAGGGAGCCACCCCTGCAATTCAGAGCCCCCTGGGGATGAGGGGGAGGTCAGAGGGGCTGTTTCAGGGCGCAGAGCAGGGGCCTCTGCAGACCAACAGCACCTTGCCCCGGGAGCCCCCTGCCCGGCTAGTTCTGTCTGCTGAGAACACCGCCTTTCCCCCCAACAAGCCTGGGAATTCTTTGTTCATTTGTTACAGATGTTTCTCCCTTTCCCCCCACTGACACCCTCCTCCCAACCCCGCCCCCAACATTATTGTCTATGTCCTTGGTTACTCACACATGCGTATAAGTTCTGTGGTTTATCTCCTCCCTCCCCTCTAACCCCCTCTTCTGAGGTTTGTCAGTCTGCTCCCCACTTCCATGTCTCTGGGTCTGTTTTTTCCCTCAGCTTGTTTTGTTCATTATATTCCACAAATAAGTGAGATCACGTGATACTGGTCTTTCTCTGCTTGGCTCGTCTCACTCAGGACAGCACTCTCCAGGTCCCTCCCTGCCGCCTCGGAGGGCAAGAGACCTTTCTCCCTCACAGCTGCGTAGTGCTCCGTCGTGCGCAGCACACGCCTGGGGAGTCTCGAGGAAGCAGATCGTGTCTCGTTCACGCACTCATTCCGCTCAAAGCACCACTCTGCCTGTTGAACAGTCACAGCAGAATAGATACACGTGTGGAATCCTTGCTAGTACCAGTCATTCGACAGGCATGTGCCTTGTGCCCTCTCTGTCCGGTCGGGAGTAGGCCCTGGGGCCAGGGGTGGACACGGCATGGCCCCGGTCCCCGGCGAGCTGAGCGAGGGGGCGGGCATGCCCCGGGGAAGGCGTGTCTGAGAAGGGTGACAGTGTCCAGGCCCCGAGGAGGGAGCCTGAGCCCAGCAGCAGAGGTGAGATGACAAGGGAGTACCACGGGCCACGCAGCCCGGCAGCCCTTCGTCCTGCCCAGCTCAGTTCTGAGCCCATGGGTCTGGGAGACGCGGTGGGCTGGGGAGGGTGTTGGGGCGCCTGGCACAGTAGAGACACCCCATGTGGGATGCCAGCCACTTGGTAAGCAACTGAGACCCTGGAGGGTGGGGAGGGCCGGAGGAGGCAGGCGGTTGGTACAGGCAGAGGGGCTGACGACCGTGTGGCTGCATCACCGACGCGGGCAGCGGACGTCTCGATGCCGAGGAGGAAGCACAGGAACGGAAGGCGGCACCTGTGGTGCTGGATGGAGCGAGCGGGGCACCTGAGGGCGTGGCTGTCACTGCAGAGATGGGCTGAGGTGTCCGGGTGTGTGTGTATCCGTACAAGTGCATGTCTGTTTCCCGGGCCTGTCCTCCAAGGAGGCATGGGAGTAACACCCCAACAGGAGTGGCCATCCCTCACCCCTGGATCCTGGCTGCTGAACCCAGGCCTTCACTAAAGGGAACCGACGTGTTGGAACAACGGGTGACGTCAGGCTAGTTCAAGACGACGCCGGGACGCCTGTGACAGAGAGCAAGGACGTGGTCCCAGACGACGGAGACATGTCCAGAGGCCGGACATCAACAGGGAGGAGCTCCCGTATGAATCGAAGACCATCTGAGCATCCAAACACATAAACGAGTAATATTTTAACCCACTGACTAAAATGGGAGAGGATGAACCTATTCAAGTGGAAATGAACGGACAGGAGTCGGACATCACACCCTTCAAAGCACCTTCCCACACAATCCTGACCACAGGGCAAAGGGGACTTCGTCGTCGGGAACGGGCAGACACCGCCGTCGTCAGAGGTCAACCTGACCAGCTGACAGTGGGACAGGTGGACCTGCGCCCGAGACACGCGAGGGGGACGCAGCACCGCCTCGTGGCACCCGTGACACACACTGAACGCGGCACCAGGACCCGGGCACAAACGCAAGCCGAGCAGCAGGCTGCACACGGCCGGCGGGGCGTCTGGAGCACCAGGGTGGCGAGCGTCAGGGAAGAGAGGGGTGTTCCCGACCCGAGGAGGTCAGAGACTGGGACACAGGGTGTGACAAGGGATTCTGAATGACACCGAGACTTTTTTTTTCCAAACTTTTTAAAAATATGTTTTTACTGATTTTCCAGAGACAGAGGGAGGGAGAGAGAGATAGAAACTTCGTTGTGAGATAGAAACATCGATCGGCTGCCTCCTGCACAGCCCCCATTGGGGACCGAACCTGAAACCCAGGCATGTGCCCTGACCAGGAACTGAACCCCAGTCCATGGAGCGACGCTCAATCCCCTGAGCCACACCAGCCGGGCAAGACCGCAATGTTTTTAGGTGTAAAGGACACTGTTGGGATAATGGGCAAAACTTGAGAGGGGCCAGGTGTCACATGGCAGGACGGGCGCCAACGCCCTGGCTCGGACGGCGGCGCTGTGCTGATACGAGAGAATGTCCTTGTTTGCGGCAAAGACACATGAAAACACCCGGCCGATGGTGCATCAGGCCAGTCACTCCAAATGGTTCAGAAAAAACAACCTGACTACTGTACTTGCAACTTTCCACAGTTTGTGCACAATGACAAGTTACTTCTGGGAGAGAAATAGGGGATGGGCCCTGCCTCGCTCTTCAGACCTTCACCACTTCCAGGTGAGTGAAAGATTCAAACGTTAGAACAGATGAACCCCGGAAAGTACCAGAAGAAACTACGGGAGGATTTAAGAAACATATATTGAAAATGAGGAAAATCAAACATGATACAAAAACAAGACATTTTACGAGACTGCTGAGTCTCGTCAGCCTCCCCCGCGGCACGCATGCCCGGGAGGACAGCACGTGGACAATGTTACGACAGAAAGGACCAGGGCCCACCTGAGGGCCCCAAGGCGTCGAGTAAACAGTCACAGTGCACCCTGCGTGGGGCTGGGAAGCGAGCCCCATGCCCACGCACGCTGGCTTCTCCACAGGACCCAGGGCCGTGTCTCACCCCTGCTCCCAGAAGACACACACCAGCTCCCACAGTGTGCGCCAGGCCCCTGTGGGCGGTCTGGTGACTGACCTGGGTCCCCTCCCACATCGGACTGGGAGCATCTTACAGTCAGGGATCAAGTTTAACTTATGTTTGGGGCCACAGCTCGGACAGCGCCTGGTGCAGACTAGGTCAGCACACAGCTCTTCACTGAACAAATGGGTGAACCCCTCTGTCAGAGAGCCCACGTGCTCCACATGACCTTAGGTAACATGGACCAAAAGGGAATGACCATGGTGACCTCACAGACTTGGGTGGGTGGGTGGACAAACCGGGTGGAGCATTTGGTCACTGTGTTGTGCTCCCCAAAAGTGAGGGCGTGTCACTTTCTGAAGCAAGGCAGTGGGCGCACCACACGCCATCACGTGGTCACGCCTCTTACACGGCATCGTCCTCAGCCTACGAGCACCGCCTGCACACCACCCAGCTCAGGTCTGCCTAGTGGTCATGTGCACTGAAGACACCGCTCCAAAATGTAGCTGACCCCAGTCTGCACTCACTGGCGTCAGCAGAGAGCGCAGACCAGTCACTGTGTGTCCGAGGAAGAGCGACCAGATGCAGGAGGCACCGCAGTGGGCTCTCAGAGCGGCGTCTGACTCAGCCCGAGTCACCACGACCCTGGATCTATGGAGACACCTGGAAACAGCCCTCAAGACAGACGGCCAGAGAGCACAGTGGGCTCTGAACCCCCGCCCACCCTGGTCTTCCCACCTGGAGGTACAGCCTCCCCGGGATACCCCGGCCCCTGGCGTGGGGCCCTGTCCTGTCCGCCCCGTCTCCACACACAGTCCTGGACCCTCCAGAACCTCTGCTTCCTCCTCTCCGTGCGGATCCCACCGGAGCACGTGGACTCTGAGGGAGGGCTCATCCATTCGATCAGTAAAGAGCCGTCTACTGACCTAGTGCGGATCCCACCGGCCCCTCCAAGGGGTGAGAGGAGCCCACTCCCAGGACCAAGCATCTCTTAAACCTGCACGAGGAGCCAGCGCCCTCAGCATCTCATTTACAAATAGGAAACAGGCTCAGAAACGTGGCCGCTTGCCCAAGGAAGCCACATCACGTGGCAGCAGCAGAGCGCAGACCGGGACCAAGGCAGCTTCACGGGCCTGTCCGTGCCGCTGACGCGGTTGTTCCTCTCCGTCCCCAGATTCCATGATAAAATAACAAAGCCTCTCACGTCAACAAAAATACTACATTTAGCTTGTTTCTCAGCAAAACGTTACTGACGGCTCTTCAGAAAGACACAGACGGGCCAACACCCCAGGTGCACCGGAGCCAGGGTCCGGGCTGAGCGCCGCGGGGAGCGGAGGTAGGTACCAGCACACACGTCCACGCCGACCCCACGGGGAGCTGTCAGCGCGCACCCGTGTGAACTGAGAAAGGAGGTGACCCGCCCGGCCCCTCCCCACAGAAGACACGCCCATCTGCACACGGCCATGGCCGCCAGGGACAGCAGACTCGACAGCACGAACCTGTGAAACCCGCACCGGGAACCGAGGGGCCCCGACGCGCACCCCGCACCTGTTTCGAAGGCCCTGAGCCCTTTCACAGGGTCGTGCTGACAGGACACCCCTGAGGTGCTGAGCCCAGGTGAGGTGCTGAGCCCAGGTGAGATGCAGACGCCCGCAGGGCGTGGTGAGCCCCGCCCCAGCCCCAAGGTTCCCATGACGACCTGAGCACAGCCGGGCGGCTGCAGGCAAGGGAGGGCCGTACTCACCCCACTGCAGAGGCGCCAGCTGCAGGTGCTCCAGGACGAGCTGGTTCAGCAGCCCTTCCACACTCGCCTCGCCCGTGCGCTTCAACGAGAGGTGAGCTCGGTCAAGGACAACGCAGCTGTGCTGGGCCCCCAGGACGGGAGGAGGAGTCCGAGCAGTGTCCAGACAGACTCTCGGGCAGGAAACCACCTGCAGCAGAGACATGCCCTGCTCTGCTCATGGGGCGGTCTGGCCAACCTGCACGACGTCACCTGTGTGTGTGGAAACCATGCCTTCTCCTCCCCACCCCAGAGCTGGTCAGTGAGGCCAGTTTTGTACAGAAGCCCAGTGAAATCATTTTAATCCAACACCTATCTAATCCAACATGAGGGGTTGTTTTTCCTTAACACAGCACCAAACTGTGGCTGTCTGTTCAGTACCAAGTGTGTTTCGGACAGGGGTCGATTCATGCTGTGTTGGGATGAAGCCATGCAGGTAAAGCAGGGTAGGGCTGAGGCTGAGATCCAGGGGGCCCGGGGCCCCAAGGGAACGAACCCTCTAATGGGCTCTGCTCTCTCTCTTCTTAGTGGCATGTGGCAGCTGAACGCGGGGTGGGGGTACCTGGAGACTCTTGGCCTGGCTTTGGATCTTGGCACCACCACTGGTGAGCCTGGGCGGGCCTCAGTGCATCATCTGTAAAATGGGCTTAACAGAAACACACCTCCAGGGCCATCACAAGGAGTGAAGTAATCCACAGGCAGCAAGGGTGTCGCCCCCTAGCGAGTGTCAGCCGGCACTCTCGTCTCCTAGTCCTCCCTTCTCCCTGCCCAGGAACCAGGCCGCACGGGGTGGCCGGGACTGCCCGGGGACCTGGCTCTGCCACAAGCAACTTACTGCAGTGTCCCTCCCAAAGAGGCTCTCTCCCTAAGAAGAAGCTTCCAAACAAAACCTCGCCACCTGATCACACACACAGTCTGTTTGCTGAGCTGATGTTACTCCTGTTGCACACTTCACACTGCACTGTTAATTGGTCGCGTGGTCCTGGGACAATCTGGGAGGGAAAGTTCCCTCATCCACCTCGTCCATTCAAGGAGGTATCAAGCGGATGTGTAAGATAAGGCCCTGAGGTGGCCAGGGACAGAGCTAGGACTGACCCCAGCTGGCACTCACAGGCCTGTGGGGAGACCCGTGTCGTCACCATGTTACATGGGTGGCTCTGTGTCCTTCCCCTTCTCAGGCCACATCTCAGCGAGGGCACCCCCGTCTGAGCCGGGGGTCACCATGGCAGAGGGCCCTCCTTCAGCTCCATTGTCTTTGAGAAACCAAACCCCCTTTTCCTACGAGGAACCAGCACAGAGAAAGCCTGCCGAGCGCTTGGGCCCCTGGGTGCTTTGGGACCTCAGAGATGACCCGCTCAGCCCCTGCCCAGCCTAAGGCGTGACGGACACACGCAGCACCACGGGACGGGAGGGTGGGACCAGGTCTTAGGATGCTCCACAGAGCGCTTTCCACCACTGCCAGGAGGACACACCCCCTTCTTCTCAGGAGAAGCACCCACAAAGCCCCCTTTGCCCCCAGACACAGTCACAGCCAGTGACTGACGGACGGGGGGTGTGTGCAAAGGCTGGCCCTTGCTCACGCTGAGAGCAGCCCTGAGGAAGCCAAGCTCCAGGACAGAGGCCAGCTCTCTGCCCACGTCTTCCCTCCCCCTCTGCCCATCGTGCCCTAAGGTTTCTCCTGAGCCCCACCCCTGGCTCTGAGCACCTGCCAGGCTCACGGGCTGGGGGTCGGGGGCGGGAGGCACCAGGCCTGTATTTTTTAGGATGAGGGAATAGAGGCTTTTGCATTGTGGACTGAGTGTCTGCAGACTCAGTCTGAGAACCAGGGTGTGCAGGCCCCAAGTGGGGTCAAGGAGTGTGTGGCTGGCTCCCTGGCCCCCAAGGAGTGTTCACCGAGGCTGAACCTGGGGTTTCCCTCTCCTCCTCCAGCCCCCAGGTGACCACCTGTGCAAACAGCCACGCTCCTGGCAACCGGCAGCCCACTCTCGGTGCTCGGGAGTTTACTTTTCTCCAGAGCAGACGCTTCTTGTGACGAATCTACTGGCTGGGGAGGTCTCCATCGTTATGAGTAGAACTGCACGGTGTTTCCTCCCCACCGGCCCTGTGGGAGTTGTGCAGAAACAAACCCGCACTTGGTCCTCAAAGAGCCCGCACCCGGGAGGGGCTGTGCCCAGCCCTCCCTGCGCTCCCGCAGACCAGCCAGGCCCCTCTCCCGTGCGGCTGGGTGGCCCTGTCCCCTGGGCGTTTCCTTGTGTGCAATTAAGACTTCAGAATACGCACATCACCCCTCTTGTAAACACTCGCGCCAGGCGCTCGAGGCGGACCGACCGCGGCGCCCGCAGCGCAGAAGGGCTGGTCAGCTGGAGGAGCCAGCCGGTGCGAGTCACGGCAGGGCTGCCAAATGGCGCCGGAGCTTTGGAGACCGTTCCCTCAGCACATTTCGGTATTAATTTGCTTTCGGGTGTGAGCCACACAATCATACAGCTGAGCTGACACAGCTAATCACCTGCATCCACACACCCCTTTCCGGCCTCGTGAGCCACCCCGCAGCACTGTCTGCGCTGAACCTGCGAGGCGAAGCCGGCCAGCCGGGCACGTGCTGCTCATCAGTCACTGCTCGCCAAGATCAGAGTCAGTGATGGGGGGACTGCCACGTCTTAAATACACACCCTGGCATTCGGGGCGAGAGGTCATTACTAGTGATGATAATGGCACTAATTGCTATAATTATTTCTCCCATGAGAGAGGCCCTGTGGTAAGTGTTTAACATAGATCTTCTCGATTTAACACCGTTTTCAAATTAGAGTTGAGAACACGAAGGGTGGGAGGTAGGGACTGTCGTTTCCATTTCTGAGAGTTTGTAAAAGTCGGCACGTGCAGAGGCTGACACGGCTAAGAGGCAGGATCAAGGCGGCCTCACCCTGGACTCACGCTCTGGACCCACCTTCAGACGCAGCAACCCTGGCAGCCAGGACCCATGACCCCTCCGGGCACACGGCCCGGCCTGCGGGGGACCTGGGAGCAGGCACACAGCTAGGAGCCAGGCCTGCGGGGGACCTGGGAGCAGGCACACAGCTAGGAGCCAGGCCTGCGGGGACCTGGGAGCAGGCACACAGCTAGGAGCCAGGCCTGCGGGGGACCTGGGAGCAGGCACACAGCTAGGAGCCCGGCCTGCGGGGACCTGGGAGCAGGCACACAGCTAGGAGCCCGGCCTGCGGGGGACCTGGGAGCAGGCACACAGCTAGGAGCCCGACCTGCGGGGGACCTGGGAGCAGGCACACAGCTAGGAGCCAGGCCTGCGGGGGACCTGGGAGCAGGCACACAGCTAGGAGCCAGGCCTGCGGGGGACCTGGGAGCAGGCACACAGCTAGGAGTCAGGCCTGCGGGGACCTGGGAGCAGGCACACAGCTAGGAGCCAGGCCTGCAGGGGACCTGGGAGCAGGCACACAGCTAGGAGCCAGGCCTGCGGGGACCTGGGAGCAGGCACACAGCTAGGAGCCAGGCCTGCAGGGGACCTGGGAGCAGGCACACAGCTAGGAGCCAGGCCTGCAGGGGACCTGGGAGCAGGCACACAGCTAGGAGCCAGGCCAGCCCTGAGGAAGGGAGCCGGGAACTCTCCATGGTTCTGAGGAGCCTGCCTCCCCTTAAAGGGACACAGCAATTAAGTTTCCAGCTAAGTCACAGGCTCTTGTCCCCAGACCTGCTCCTGTCCTTTCAGAGGGCGGGGCGGGGACGGTGCGGCAGGAGAACTCTGCAGTCGCTGCTGGAGGGACCCAGGCTTGGCCAGTCCCCTGGACCACACCCACGAGTGATGACTGACAAGCCCTGTGCCCTTGACCCAAACGCAAGTTGCAGCCCACTCTGCCTCTGGAGCCCACGGGCAGTTTCTGACTCGCGAGGAACCACAAACTCATTCCCCAGTGGCCTCCACACTCACCACTCCCTGCCTCAGACACAGCTCAGGGACCTGCAGCCCACCACAACCTGTTAGGGCAGAAACAGCAATCCTCACCGCACTCCTCGGTGTTAACCCTTGAAAGGCCTCTCCAAGAGCCCAGGTGCAGGAGTCGGACCTGCACCGCCCTGCATGTCCTTACAGTCTCGGTGCTCATTTCCAAGAGCAGGCAGCCAGCCCCAACACAGAGCCAAACATGTCACCACACCCCACACGGCACGAGGCCGGTGGGCAGAAGGGCTGTGTTTCATCATCCTACCGGAGCCATCGTCCCAAACTGAGTCTGATCACCTTGCCCCCTGGCTTGACACCCCGCAGAGGCTCTTGGGATAAAACCCCAACACGTTAGACAGGTGCACCTGATCCGCTCCCTGCCGACCTCTCCCCTTGCAGACCTGCGCCTCGGCACGTCCCGACCATGCCAAACCACCGGCGCGTGTTCCAGCCGACGGGCTGCTCCCCGCCTTGCGGCCTGACGCCTGCGCCTGGTCTTGGTAGTGACCACCGGCCCGTCACCCTCTGTGGGACAGCCTCTGATGCACCCCAGCCCTTCCTCCTCCCTGCACGTGAGCCCTGCACCTGCTGGCACATCTGCCCTGCACCTGCCGCTCAGCTGCATGCACCTCGTGTGCCTTCCCCTGCAGGCTGAACCCACACTAAGACCCACTGCCTATGCCGCACCGGTTGCTGAGGATGAGAAGACCAACCAAGGTGAGATCCTTCCTGCTTTTAAGAAGCCCAGTCTACTGTGCAAGGATCTTATCTTATTGGTCATCCATCATTATTACATTTAATTAACCAATATTCGTGCAGGGCCTTTTTATGTACCAACGTCTGCATGCACACTGTCTCAGTCAGTCTATGTGTCTCGGGAACGGCGCATGCTCACGTCCGAACCTTCGGAGCACACGGCGAGATGCACGGAAGCAGAAGGTTAAAACACCTCCCCTCCCACATTCCGCTCAGCCATTCGCAGTGAAATATTTGGGGATGTTACTGTCATCAAAGGGCTGTTTGAAGCCATCCAGCAGCCTTTGAGAGCCTGTCTGCTCATGTGACCCCGTCGGTACTTTAGAAAAATGACTGTTCGATCAGCCCTTCGCTGGGGCCCGTGCAGCCCAGCGGGTGACTGGGCAATTCGGAGGTGCGGGCTGGAGCCCGCGGCCTCGCCTCACCAGGGCAAGCAGCCCCGCGCTCCGCACGCCTGGCTGTTACACCCCGTCTACTGGAAACTGCCCCCGAGTGCTTCCGGGTGAGCTCCCTGGAGTGGGCGCCGGGTGGGTGCTGCAACTCAACATCTCACGGTGGGCTGTCTGTGCCCACATCAGTTCTGCCATAGCTACGGTGCAAGGACTAGCCGGCCCTACTTCAGCTCAAAGAAATCGGCCAACTGTCATGGACAGAAAGTACGCGAATGGAGTGCTCCATGATCACTGAGCCTCTCCCACGACTGTTTCCACGCTGTGCTCTGCGCTCAGGGTGCTGGCTGTTCTCGGCTCTGCCCCCTGGCGTCAGAGACCCGACAGGACGGAAGTGTCGGGCAGTGCGGTGAGCTGCAGGGGAGCCCGCGAGGCCTCACTGCTGCGGGCCCTGAGGGCTGGGGAGACCCAGCACGAGAGGCAGGGGGGACGGAAAGAGCACTGCGAGGGGGTGCAGGGGGCACCCGAGGAAAGGGGTGTCTCTCAGGCTGCACCCTGGGAATAATCTGGAGGCCTTGTCTCTGCCGCTCCTAGCAGAGCTAGGAGTGCGGACTCCACAGCTGGGCGGCCAGACGCTGGTCCCAGCTCAGCCACTGAGGACCTGGGAGACCTGCGACAGGTCAGTTAACCCCGCTGGGCCCCCGTTTTCTCATCTGAGGGATATGAAGTATATCTACACACATCCCTCAGAACAGTGCCCGGCACCTGGCGAGACCCACACCTCAGCTCCGCAGTGTACAAGACATGGTGCTCATGTGATTGTCCCCCCAAAAGTCCACAGAGCATGTACAGCCCACTGTCCCCCAGCACAAACAATGCACATTGTGTGTGCAAGTTCACACACACACACACACCACACACATCATACACACCACACACACATCACACACACTACACACATATCACACACACCACACACATCATACATGCAACACACCACACACATCATACACACACACCACACACATCATACACACACATCACATACATAGACACCACACACACATCATATACACACCACACACACACCACACACATCACAACACACACCACACACCACACACACACTACACACATCACAACACACACCACATACACCACACACATATACACACACACCACACACAACACATACACATACACACACACCACATACACACCACATACACACACCTCACACACACCACATACATACACACCACACACACATCATACACACACCACATACATACCACATACACACACACCACATACATACACACCACACACCACACACATCATACATACAACACACCACACACACATCATACACACACCACACATACACACCACATACATACACGCCATACACACCACACACATCATACATACACCACATACATACACACCACATACACACACCACATACATACACACCACACACACATCATATACACACCACACACACATCACACACACACTACACACACCACAACACACACCACACACACACCACACACACACCACACACATCATACACACACACACCACATACACACACCACACACCACACACACACCACATACATACACACCACACACCACACACACATCATACACACACCACACACATACCACATACACACACACCACATACATACACGCCATACACACCACACACACATCATACATACACCACATACATACACACCACACACACATCATACACACACACCACACACACACCACACACATCATACACACATCACAACACACACCACACACACACCACACACATCATACACACACATCACACACACATCACACACACACACCACACACACCCCACACCCAGCCTGAGCGCACATGCGCATACACACACACACCCCCCCCCAGGCTGCATGGGCGCTTGGCCCAGACAGCTGCGTCCCGTGTGCGGCTGTCAGTCTGAGGGACTCCTCAAGCCCAGTGCTGACAGGTGGCCGTCAGAACCGTCACAAACACGAGCATCGACACTGACAAACCTGTGATCCGAGGCCAGCGCTCTGCCCGCCCGAGGCCCTTCCCTGCCCTGAATCAAGACCTCATTAGTGGGCCCTGCGAGTGGTGGGGCCAAGAGAAAGGCCGGCTCTGTCTGGCCTCCTGGCCGTGGGTTTCTGAGCTACCTGTAGCCACCCCCCCTCCGGGGCCCCTCCACGCCGCGCGGAAAGGATATGATTCGCCAGCGGACGCCCAGCTTGCTGTTGATCTCCAGGCCGCGCGCCTCCTGCCTCTCCTCTTCCAGCTGCTTTGCATTCGCAAAGTGTCCGTCCTCCCCAGGGGGTTCTGGGAAACTCTCAAAGTTGAACTTGTCCACTTGAATGGCCATTCTAAGAGAAGGGAAACAGAGCAGAGAATTAGCCAGGAGAGAGCCACACATGCCAGCGTGAGACAGTACAATGACTCATTAGCGCGATTCATCACGGATTCATTCCGGGAAAATGAACTGGCAGACCCCAGGGCAGCGCCCGCGCGGCAGGTGCAGAACGGAAGGCACGGTGGTTCCCAGGCCTCGGGCAGGCAGACGCACTGCTGTCCTTGCTCGTGTCTGCCCGTCTTCTGCCGCGGAAGGGCTGCGCCGAGCACGCGCGTGGGGGGTCTGTGCAAGTGCTGACCCAGGCGAGAGCCTGGTCTCGGGGCTCCCTGACCGGGACCTTCTGAGAAATGGGAGGATGGTTCTGAAGGAGGTCGGAATGGAGCAGTTCCCAGAGCGCGGCAGAGGGGCAGAGCGATGCAGGGCGAGGCCAGCAGCCCCTGAGGGAGGGCTCTGTCTGCCACAGGCTCCTCACTCTCTACACCCCCACCTGCTTGTAAACCGGGAAGGGTGTGGTCACTCTGTAAACAGGTGGGACAATGTTGGCAAATGCACTGGGCACTTTAAGAGGGTCCCTCCAGATGAGCTGAAGGGACGAGACCCGAGTCCCAGATGGAACAGGGGCCAGGCCCCCAACATGCCTCCCAGGATGGGACATCCTTGACCTCATGAACCACCGGTCAATGTCAGCCCTCTCAACAGGCCACCGCATGGCCCCTCCCCACACGGGTCCTCCCGGGGCAGCGGCACCACCTCACCATGAAAGGCCCTGGCGGGCACAAACCACCACAGTCCAGTTGCTTCACCTACGATCTCTGCTGATCTACCCCATTTGTAAGATGTTGAGCAGATTAATGACAATGGTGGATGCAAAGTGGTCAGCACAGTGCCCAGTACACAAAGGACACTCTCTGAATAGTGGCTGCTGCCGTGACCGTTGAGCCCACGTCACAGAGAAAGAGACCAAGGTGCTGAGGCGGTAAGATCACCCCGGGCTTCAGGGGGCCCCCCGGTGCTCCCAGCCCCTCCTAGACCATCCTACCAAGAACAATGCCGGTCATCTCGGATGAGTCAGAGCTAAACAAAACTAACGCCACCATCAAATGCCAATTTTCATGTTGAATTTTATGGCCAAACATGACAGTAGCAGTCGAGAGCTGGCACTGGAGAAGGTGCTGTGATTTTCAGTCTATTAAAACCGCGCGGGTTTTTAAAATACTGTGTCGTGTGAGTCAGTCTTGGAACAGCCGATGACCTCGCCAGGCAAGTCACAACGATGGTATTTAAACACAAGTCAAGGAGTCGGATCAGAGGGAACATCTGCACATGATTAAATTGGACTTTCGTTGGGAGGTAACTGGCAGCTGGAGGCCGTACTCTGAAAGCATGTGGGCACCACGCAGGCGTCTGACTGCAGGATGCCGGCCTGCGCTCTGCCCACGGAGCACAGCCCAGCGAGGGGCGCGGCCAGGCTTCCGAGGCGTCCGTCCTGAACAAGACGGCTGGCAGCAGTCAGGAAAAGAACATGAATATGACACCTGGATCGTGCCCAAAAAGAAGATAATTTCTCCTTAAGCCTCATAGATAGATTACGGTTTAAAAAAATCCTTCCTTCTTATTTTTAATTGAAGAGAAAAGATACACCATATTCTAAATACCAGAGCCCTGCACAACCCCATCGAGCATGTCAGCCACCAACGGACCCCAGGGCAGGGTGCCCACCAATGGACCCCAGAGCAGGGCACCCACCAACGGACCCCAGAGCAGGGCGCCCCCCACACGGACCCCAGAGCAGGGCCCACCACACAGAGGCCTGAAGCCTCAGGTAGTTAGTGACAAGAGGAGTCTGCCCCGCTCACCTGAATGCGAGGCACACACCTGGTGGGTGTGTGTCCTGCGCAGCTACAGGGAAAGAACGCTGGACGAGGGGTCAGGGCAGCTGATGAGCCATCGCTCTGCCCACCTGACTGAGCGAGGCTGACAGCCTCTGTTTTCCCTTCCGTTCAGCACGGAGTCCCTGGGGGAAGGGCTCAGACGAGGCACCGCTTCCAGATCCCCTCCAGCGAAGAGCTGGTGCTGAACTAAATCTCAGGCTCTCTCCAGCTCCTCTACTTCTAGGGGCCAGTGGATGAGACCTACGCAGCAATGTCACATCACAGAAGACGTGGCCGCACCACCAGGCAGCCCGAATCTGAAGTGGGCCCCGAAGGGGGGACCCCCGCACGGCGCAGCTCCCATGACCCTGACAAGGTCTGCATCTCGCACAAGACTGGCAGGAAGAGCTTCAGAGCTCGACAGAGAGGGTGTGAGGGCCAGACACGATGCTGGCCACACCGCGGCCCACGCAGGGTGCTGCCCGGCGCCAGACTGCGGGCGGGAGCCTGGAATAAGCCACCTGCAGGCCCTCGGCTGGGGCGCAAGGGGCTAGAAGGTGAAGCAGAAGGCTCCGTGGGAGCGCGGAGAGGCGGACTTGTAGGCGGCGGTAGGTGCTGCAACAGGAAGCTGCGGAGCTGCGGAGGGACGAGTGCTGCCCGAGCGACCCTGGGGGACAGGGGACAGCGGACAGCCGTGCTGGCTGGGCCGGGACAGGCGGGGGAGGGGAACCATCCTGGGACAGCACATCACTGCCGAGAGCTGAAAGTGGTGGAGTGGGAGGGCGACACGGATCTGGGTGTCACTCAGACCAGACAGAGGGCACGGGAAGGCACAGAGGAGGGCGGTGGGAGGGCCCCACGTGCGTACACCTTCCCTCGCTGCTGCCAGGGGCAGTCAGAGCCTCCATCTAGCCCTGGCAGGGGGCCCACACCGGGAGGGCTGTCGAAGGCCAGTTTTAAGAAGAGAGGTCAAGTGGGCAGCGCCGAAAAGGAGGATCTGAAGGAGGCGGAGGGGAGGGTGTGGACGACGGGACAGCGCACACTGAGGAGGTGCAGCCATTACCGCGCTGATCCTCAAAGTGAGCGTCACTACGGTCACAAAGCCGATGAGGAAAATGAGGCACAGGCAGTGCCGTGACCACCAAGGGCCCGGAAGGGTGAGGACAGAGCCAGGAGGCACCGCCCCATCTGGCCGCACGCCCCGAGGGGAGAGGAGAACAGTGGGACATCCCGAGCGGCTTTCTTTCTGCTCTGCTGCTGAGGAGAGCCAGACAGGGGTTCTTTCCATCTTGGTTCACACGGACCACGGTGGCTTCTCTCATTGGGCTCCTCGGAAGCAAAGAACCAGCAGCGCTAAGTCACCCTGCAGCAGCTCCTCGGGACAGCCGCAGAGAGCCCCCGGGGTGAGCTGGCCACACGCAGCCTGCAGGGCCGGGTGCTCCGCCAGTTTCCAAGTTCCCAGTGCCTGTGCGGGTGCAGGGACAGACATGTGGAAGGACCCTCCGTGGAGCAAGGCCCTTGTGTGAAGATGTCCCCGCGTGGGCTGAGCCCGCGGAGGGCCCCTTCCCCAAGCACTTCCTCCCGGGCGTGGCGCTCGCAGCTTCGCTCCGTCCTCACAGCTACCCGGGCTGTGCGGTCATCACGGTTAACACCGGATCCTACAGGCAGAAGCGGGGTCGGGCAGAGTGCATGCGGCCCTTGGGGCAGAGAAAAAGGGGCACACTCAGGAGATGGACAGAGCCGTGTGCCCAGTGTCCCTGTTACCGCGGTGCCCAGAAAGGGTCACAGGAGGCCTGGCAGCTGCCCGGGCAGAGCCCGAGTGTGCCTGCGTCCCCTCTGCCAGACTCTGCTCTCTGGGCAGAAAACCAAGTCCTACTTGAAGCCCTCACGCTGTGACCCAGGGAGCGTGTCCTGAACACTCTGACCCTTGGGCCTGTCATCGGTGGAGTGAGCATTCACCCACGTAAGAAGAGGTGGCCTAGGGAATGGTCAGGGGGCGCATTCTCAATAAGAAAGCCTTTCAGAAGTGCTGTTATCACAGCTGTGTCTTCCCACGGGCACCTCAAACTCAGCGCACCCCAATCCAGACAAGCTCCCTCCAGCCGCTCCCCTCGCACCCCTGCATGGCCCAGGAGTCCGTTCCTTTGCCCTCCGGGTCCGGGCGGCTCCAGGACGTGTGGACCTGGCCCTGGTTCGGGCCTCCTGCTTCCTCCTACTGCAGCTGCTGGTGGCGGTCATTCCAAGTCCGCTCCCTCCCACCCCTCCCTGCCCCTCCGCCTGCGCCCAGGAGTCCACCCCACTGCCTGCCCGTCCCTGAGGGCGGCCGCTGGCCCCTCCAGCAGAACTGGGTGAAGCAACAGTGCGTGAGAAAAGTGGACACGGACCCCAAGGACCTCCACGTCCTGTCCAGCAGCATCCTGCTGGGGCTCCTGCAGCTATCTGTGGACAACGGACGAGGAGGTTTAGCCGTGGCAGCCAGCAGTCACCCCTGCACTTGGGACAGGTGGAGAGGGGAACAGACCAGTTTTCAGGCAGGTGCGGTGGCCCCAATCCCCAGCAGGAGGACGAAATCCCCAAGGCAGGACTTCTCAGAGGGATGTGTACATCAGAAATGGCCTGAGTATCATCTGTGCACAAAACAACATCCACCTAACCTTCCACAAATAGCGCTGACAACAAAAATACTGGACCTATTTATAGAACACAGATCAAGACTTCAAGATTTCTTTAGATAAAAATTTCTGCAAGGCCAACATTCATTCAAAAAGGCAAAAACACCAGGGAGGAGTTCAAGGTTTTCAGTGAAAGCCCCTAGTGCTACGCGGCCCTTCTCTGGGCCAGGCACTGTCTCAGCTCCCCCCTTAGTGCTCATGCAGGGGGTGCAACCAGAGAAACCAGGGCCACCATGCTAAGCACTATGGGAGTTCATCCACATGTAACCCCCATGAAATCCCCGAGTGTGGGCATGGTGACTCCTGGTTCTGTAGACGGAAAACCCAAGGCTCCTAAGGAACTCCTAGTATCATGAGGGACGTAGACAGGGAGGCGGAGGCCTGGTAGCCAAGATCCCATAAGTCGGAGTCAGCGGGATGCTGGGCAAGGAGGGAGGGGGACCGGAGGAAGAGTGTCCAGGTCCAGCCTGAACTAGGCCGCAGCTGAGACCACGTGCCCACCATCCTGTGCCCCGGGACCTGCAAGTCAGCAGGCTGCAAGCAGATGGGGGGGGGCTGGAATGGGGACACGGGCGGCCCGGAGGCCCACAGACAGCACAGCCTGCAGCCAGGGGAGAGCTAAGCCGGGGCTTGGCACCTTCAGTCTCCACAGAGGCTTTGACAGGGCTGCGCTGGCCAAGGTGCTGAAGTGATGGAGATGGGCCAGGTGCTGGTGAGTGGGCGCGGCAGGAACTCCACAAAGACCCTGGAGACCTGAACTCCAGTGGGAGGGATGGCGAGAAGTGGGGGCTCCTCCACACGCCGAAGCTGGTCCTGATGGTTTCGAAAACCAGCTGTTCTGATGAAGCTCTGGGTAGGACCGCACAACCATCGAGACAGCAGCCACACGCCAGCCTCCGCTCGCAACCTGACGCCCGGAGGTGGGTCACAGCGGGGTCTCTGCACCGTCTGAGTGGCACCCAGCACGAGCCTCTGAGATCTGGACTCTGCCAGGGTCTCCAGCGTCCCCTGCCGCCAGCGTCACCCCAGGCCTTGTTCATCCAGGACATGAACACCCGGTGCTTAGTCTAGTCCAGGTCTGAGCCCCCTTCGCCTGGCTGAGCTCCCTTCACACCGCCCTGTGCTTCCCGGTCCCCGGATTAAGCAGATACGGGAAAGGTCGGCCTTGCGGGCATGCGGCTGCCCAGTGGACCCAGCCCTCGGGAGAGCAGACACAGCCGACTTGTCTCCACCTCCCGGCGCTTGGCACGCAGCAGATGCTGTGAGAACACGGGTGCACCCAGAAGCCTCTCTGTGGCTAACGCACTGTCCTCTGGAGGGGGCTCCTCAGTCCAGGGCTGACAGGCTCTAAGGCAGTGAGATGCCCCATGTTGTTAACAAAATGCCTCGATCGTGCTAAATCAGTCGCCGTTAGTAAAAAAAAAAAAAGTGCTATTACATCTAATTACACATTTCATCAATTCTGAATTAAACCTTGTGCTCCCTAAATTAGATGAGAAAAGCACATAAGAATAGGAAATGCCCAGAGTTCCCCTGCAAACAATCGAGAGGTGAGTGGCGGGCTCGCGAGGGGTGCCGTGTGTCCTCTTGCCACCCCGGAGACGAGGGCAGGTGATGGAAGGTGTGTCCAGGCTGTGGAGACAGAACCTGGATATGCCTCCATGTCTACGTCATCCGGCGGCAACCCATGGGCCTCCTGGAGCATTTTCTTGCCATACAAATAAGGACAACTTCAGAGCATAGTCGTGAGATTGAAGACGCCACAGGCCACGTGCTGAGCACCACGTACACATGCAGCAGGGGTCGCTGGCCTCGCTTCCCACCTTCCACAGCATACACTCCAGCACTTGACCCAGCAACAGGGAGCAGAGGAAACCGGGAGAACAGGAAATACAAACGCCCTAGGGGGATACCCAAGGCCCCCCACTGTCTGGCCCCTTCCCCTCCAGGCCCCACTGTGGGACACACCCACACTCCTCCTGCACACCCCGTCATCCAGCACAGCAAAGACTTGGAGAACTGGACTGAGATCTACACCCCATGCAGAAGCATCTCAGCCTGACCCCGAGGGGCACCGGGTGGGACAGACCCAGGATGCCCTGGGGCCAGCTCACAGCAGCTCCCAACAGTCAGCTGCTGGCGTCTCCTCAACACTGCACTCGGTGAGACCATGTGGTAGCTTGAAACTGGCTCTGGGGGAGCATTTGTACCACAGACATTGGCAGACCTACCACCCAGAGATGGTGGTTAACAATTTACTAGGTCACAACTGGACAGACCAAAACCCATGGAGCAGAGGCCTGGGAACCTGAGCTGGAGGAACCAAGACCCTGACTTCCATCCAAGGAGGGAGGAGAGTATGACCAGAGCCCAACAGAACGGCTGCCCGCCAAACCGACCCTCAGTGTTCTCCAGAGGGTTACCGGAAATGACCCGCAGAGTCAGGCCACAGAAAGTAACATTCACAATGTCCAACGCAACGTCAGACACCTGCCAGGCACTGCTGTGCAAAGAAAGAGAAAATGTGGCCCCGTCTCAAGAACCAGCGATGCCACCGAGGTGATGCCAGCACTGGCACCACGGACAGAGGCGCTGAGGCCGCTGTGTAACCAGGCTCCCAACAATTTTTAAAAAGTGGAAAGAACAAAAAAGTTGGACTATACAACAGGAACTATTTAAAAAGGCAAAAAGACTGCAATCTCCTTGAGGGTCCGGGCCATGGCATGCGCACCTGTAAGATGGGGTACAGGAGGTGAGGGGTTCGCAGTCCGGGAGCCGGGGGATCAATGACGAACAGAGTGGATTCTGCAGACCCTGCACCTCTCTGTGCACGGCTGGCACAGACAGCATTTCGCACTGCAGACGGCACAGACTAGGCGCTGGACAAGTGTGGCTCCTCTTCCCTTCTTTCTGGGGTCACCCGGACGCTGTGGATGCAGTTGGCGGGAGATACGGAGGCCGCACCCCGAGGGCCTGTGCCTGTTCTAACGTGCACGGACTCCCTGCGGCCTCCTGCGTGGGGTGAGCGGTGGGCCAGGGCAGCAGCGCGGTGGCCTGTGGTGGACACGTAATATCAACAATCGCAGGACAGCTCAGTGCATCCTAAACGGTCCTCTCTCGGGCCAAAGCCCCCCCACGGCAGGTTGGGTGATGGCTGGCTCGGATCACACTGGAGAACAAGGGAGCTAATGACTAGATCAAAGCTTTGGAAATGAGCTCCTGTTCTGCATGCAGGGTGGCGAACACGGATGCTCCTCAGGCCTTCAAGGAAACAGACACATGCTATTTATACCCTCCTTTCTTCCAGCCAAGACATTCAAAGGACAGAAAGGTAACAGTGACAAGATGAATATTCACAGACAACTTCAATCCTTCCAGACTGTCAGAGACGATAAGAGGCAATCCCACGACTGGCCCCGCGGAGGAGGGGGCTCAGAGGCTTCACTTTCAACCAGTCGCAGGGCTGGAGGCCCTTAGACTCAGGATCCCGGAGAGGCTCAGAGGAGGAAGGAGGCCAGGCAGGGTGACCAGGGGAGGGGAATCACAACCGGCACCCCGACGCTCAGGGCGTGGCACGCGTGTGAACTGGTGGGCTCGTCACAGCCTGCTAGTGCCCCTTGCGCAGAGGCGGGCAAGCCCCGCAGGAATCGGGCCTCGGGCACCAGAGCCTGCCGGCTCCGAGGCCCCGGTGCACGGCACAGGAAGCTAGGCAGGCCCGGCTCTCCCCCTCCCTCTCCCCCTCCCGGGCTGCCCCGGGGGTCTGGGCAGGAGCTTGCAGACGATGCCAACCCCACCTCTACAATTATGAGCCTCGGGGGACTCAGCCATCTGCTCTGAACACGAGCACCTGAGTGGTAGGTGCCGGCCACACGAGGACCATGTTGCCCCAGTCCTCACAACTTCTCGGGGGCAGGTGTGACACCCGTTGCCCAGAGGGGACTAGAGCTCTGGGGTCAGTGACGAGGCAAATACAAGTAACGCAGTCTCCACACTCGAGATCCCGCCGCAGAATCACGTGTGAGCCGAGCCTGAAAGACGAGCGCTCCCCCAGGTCCGGCCCACTCCCTCGAGCCCCAGGGGAAACAGCGCCCACTGAAACCCGGTCTAACGTCAGGAACGTTCCGGGTGGACTCCGCACAGAGTAAGCCATCCCGAGGCCCCACGAAGCCCCTCTCTGCCCACGGCCTGTTGCACAGCGCCATGGCCATGGGGCCGTCCTGTCTGCGGGGCCACGCCCGAGGGTCTGAACACGGGCAGCCAACGGGGCGCGCGCTGGGCTCTGCAACTTGCCAGCCCACCAGACACAGAGCTCTGGCCATTATGTCTGTCAGCAGTCGGGAAGGATCACAAGCCAGGTGCTGGAGGGGGAGGAAAACGAAGGCCGTTCACCCTGAAAACACAGCTGTGATTTATTGCTCTGGCGCAGACGACGACGACCTGTCAGAGAAACTGCTGGAAACGGAGAATGAGAACCACCCAGAGAGCTGTTCTCATTCCACCATCCAGACGAGAAAAGGCTCCTCTGGGAGACCCGTGCCGCGGCCCCTGCCCGCGCTCACTAGGATTCGCCGAGCGCCGCGGGAGGCAGGCGGCCAGGGTCTGGGGACAACAGGGAGGCTGCAGAGGTCGAGCGCAGGGGCGTCAGGTGAGGGCAGGCGGCCAGGGCCCGGGGAGGACAGGGAGGCTGCAGAGGTCGAGCGCAGGGGCGTCAGGTGAGGGCAGGCGGCCAGGGTCTGGGGACAACAGGGAGGCTGCAGAGGTCGAGCGCAGGGGCGTCAGGTGAGGGCAGGTGGCCAGGACTTGGGGACGACAGGGAGGCTGCAGAGGTCGAGCGCAGGGCTGTCAGGTGAGGGCAGGCGGCCAGGACTTGGGGACGACGGGGAGGCTGCAGAGGTCGAGCGCAGGCGCATTGGAGCTCAGGAGCCCAGACCTGACAGGCAAGGGCACGGGAACCTGGTGGGTGAGCCCGGGCAGCCCCAAAGCCTTCCACAGAGGGGCTTCCACCCAGCCAGGCCGTCACCATGACAGGGGCACATGCCTCACCCCACCCAGTGTCAGGCCCGGCCACTCGCTTTGGCCACTGGACCTGTGCAGAGTGACGCATCCATGCTGGGCGAGAAGCTTCAGGATCACGTCACGGCGCAGCCACGTCCTGCTCCCTGCCCCAGCACAGGGTGAGGCTGGCTGACCTGAGACGGGGGGCGGGGGGGGGGGGGGAGCAGGCTCCAGGGCCTGGCCACGGCTCCGACATGTCATGTGATCACAACATTTGCTCTCATGCACTGAGGTCCAGGAGCAGCTGGTTGGCACAGCGTGACAAGGTGACAATACGCAGTTCTCCAGAAACACTCCTCACCCTTCAAGGCCTCGTGCACGGCCACACTCCCGGGAGCCCTTCCTGACTCCCCGGCCCACAGCCCGTGCGCCTGTCTGCCTGGGGACTCGAACACTTCTTCCTGGCATTGCAGTGTTCTGACCCAGTTTCCCTTCTGCTGTGGACAGCATCCCTGAAGACATGCCCCAGGGGATGCTGTCTGGGCTCTGGTCTTGTCTGGAACAGGGAACTCCATCACCAACAGCGCCTCCAACATTTCAGGAAATGCCCCATGAGCACATGAACAAATGTTGCATTATGAATGACCACGTGAACTGTATTCTAAGATCCTGCAGCTCCAGCCCGCCGAGTGAGCTAACACCTCTACCACCGGGAGTAAGCCCCACCTTCCGGTCACCCACCTCCTGCGTCGCTGGAACAAGCAGAGCAACCAGTTACTCAGATGCCAGGGCACAGCAGGACCCTGGTGCCAGCAAAGGTCTCGTCGGAAAAAGAGGTCAGAGTCCTGAGCCCTCCAGACGGCAGCCACCGGTCGCCGGCCACAGCAGGACACTTCTGCATGACCTTCCCCAACTCTGCACCCCACCTGGGCTTCTCCTCCCTGAGGACCACAGACGCTGTATCTCAGACTCTCCTCTGCACGTTTGCGCTCCGTTTTCTCGACGCCCCCCGCTCCCCGCCCCCCCAGCCCTGACGTGGTCTCTGTTCTCCCTGCGCTGAGTCTGGGGAATCAGTTCATAAATAACTGGTACCTACTAGAAACCCATGGAACCAGCTGAGAGGCCGAGGACAGGATTCCAGGTGCACCCCACTGGGCTGTGTGAGCCCATCTAAATTACGTGACCGGTCTGGACCCCGATGTCCTCACTGACAAACAGCAGTCATGAGGCCTTGTAAGATCAGGGTGCAGAGGAGAGGTCTGCCACCCCAGTGTGTGGCCGCCAGCAGGTGCCATCTGTTACTGTAGGGGTCCACCTGGCATAGTGACATCCTGTCCCTATGTCTCCATCCTCAGCTGACACTAAATTATAGAAACCTACATGAGCAGCTACACTTAGCAAAATTCATTTTTGAGAACAAATTAAACATTTAAAAGATTGAGCCATAGTCCACCAGTGTGGCTCAATGGACTGAGCATCGTCCCATGACTGAGAGGTCTGGGTTCGATTCCCGGACAGGGCACATGCCCGGGCTGCAGGCTCGATTCCCTAGTAGGGGGCGTGCAGGAGGCAGCTGATCCATGTTTCTCTCTCACATCGCTGTTTCCATCTCTCTCTCCCTTCCTCTGTCTACAAAAATCAATAAAACATACTTTTTAAAAGACTGAGCCGTGGCATTGCCTTCACTCATCCTGCAACATGTTGTGTGTGCCGACAGGCACGGGTCAGCGTTTCAGGTGGATGTGGCCGAGTGTCCAGCCGTTGGAGTGGCCATGAGCATGGTATGAGCTGCCTGGGGGGACGTCTCCTGTCCTTATGGTTCGTGGTGACCATCTATCTGCACAGACAGCCAAGAGTCTGGGCTCTTTATTTATTTTTTTACTATTTAAAATTTTTTTCTTTATTGATTTTAGAGAGAGAGGAAGGTAGAGGGAGAGACAGAAACATCGATGAGAGAGAACATTGACCGGCCGCCTCCTGCACGCCCTCCACTGGGGCTGGGCCCACAACCTGGGCATGTGCCCTGACTGGGAATCAAACCGCAGACCTCTTGGTGCAGGGTCCACGCTCAACCACTGAGCACACCGCCAGGCCAGTCTGGGCTCTTGGAATGTGGCTCTCCCCGTCTCTCAGGCCACGAGCTGCTGACCGCCTCCCAGGGCTCCCTCAGGGTGCTCACAGCACCTCGGAGTCTTTTACTTGATAACCAGCCCTTCCTGAGCCCTGCTTCTAAAACACTGAGCATTCTTGTTTCATTCTCTTCTCCCAACAGCAACCTGACTCCCGTCCTGCCAAGGAGCCTCCCGGCCAGACAAACGGCTGAGCCGTCCCTGGACACCAGGCAAGGCTCCCCGCCCTGCTTATGCAAACACGCTGGACACAACGCCCAGGGTCGCCCTGGTCAGTGTCCGTGCAGACAGGGCCCAGCATTAGCAGGACAGTCGCGCTGAGCAGCCGCCCTACTCCTCCTCGTTTTCCAACATGAACACGTGACTTTGGCAGGGGAGAAGGATGCCAACTCGGAGAGCAGGAGAAACCCCTTCCTGGGAGGGAAGGGAGAGCAGCAGGCGGACTCGGGACGAAGGCAGCTGGACAGGACGGGGCCCGAAGGACCAGCAGTGGAGCGAGAGGGCGGTGGCACGAGGGAGGCCAAAGCCGGGCAGCCCAGGGGTCGCTGTGCTCAGGGTGGACACGGGTGGCGCCAGGCAGGGCCGGGAGAGCTCCTGCAAGGGGAAGGACCACCAATGAAGACACTCGGAAGGCCCAGTAAGGGCAACGAAGGCGCCACATGTCACCGCCCCGCCGACTCCATGGGTCCCAGCCGCGCGAGGCCCGGGTGGTGGTGCCGAGCGCTCAGTGCTGCAGTGTCACCTCGGCTGTGGGCTCAGGAAGCAAACAGGGCGGGAACACGTTCCGAGACTCGCAGGAGAGGCACACTTCCGAAGCCGGTCTCACCCAGAGAGCCATCTGGGCTCTCAGACAGGTCACTGGTCGGCACACACCCCTCAGTCCACTGCCCCTCCTCAGAGGGCCTGTCCAGGCTCCACCGCCGGCGCAGGAGCTCGGGGACCAGCGGAAGCCCTCCCCTTTCTGAATGGCTGTGCGACTCGTTCACCTGGTACCTCGCCTCTGCCACCTCTGCGCTGACATGAGTCACTAGACAGGGAAAGAGAAGAAGCCAAGCCCAAGTTTATTTTAATTGGGGAGATTTTTGTCATTTTCTATTCCAACCAATATTACTTCTTCCTCATCTTCATTTCACATTTCATACTGTGAAAACCTCGCAGCACCAGATGGGAGGAAATGAAACATCTTAATGAAATGGGGGGAAAATAAAAATGTGAATGAATCAGACGACCGAGCTAGAACACCCAGGACGAAGGAGGAGGAAGCTCCTGACTCGGAGGGCCTGCGGGCCCGCGTCCACACGAGCCGAGGGCTGCGGTCAGCCGGGCAGGGCCTGCTGCATGGCTCACGGGCAGGGACCACACCCGTCCAGGCCCCACACCAGTGTCGGGGAGGCAGCTCCATGGCCACCCAGACGCCTCCTCCAAGGAGCCCTGACCACACCAGCCCCGAGGGCGTGGCGGCACCCCGGCAGACTGCGTCCTGCAGAGGGGCCGAGGCTGCGGTGCCCCAAGCACCCGCAGAAGCTAAGTGTGCAGGTGGGGTGCTCGTGGCAGCCATGAAGGGCCCCGGGCGGCACCTCCCATCGCTGTCCTCACCGAGAGACAAACACCCCCAGTAAAGACAGAGATGAGCTGAACGATACCAGCTCCGCCGAAGTGTCTCTGGAGAGGACTGCAGCCCAGGCTGCGGGCGCACCTCCTCCCCCGAGCGGCGCTCACCCAGGTGGGCCTCGCTGGCCGCGAAATGAGTCGTCTACTTAGAGTTACTGAAATCACAGAGTGCGCATTAAACTCGTTAACGATATGCAGGCTGGGTGTTTTTAGGGGCAAATGTACTGATGCTGGCAATTTACCTTAAAATGCATGAACAGTCCTGGCCGGTTTGGCTCAGCGGTTAGAGCGTCGGCCTGCGGTTCGGAGAGACTCGGGTTCGGTTCCCGCTAAGGGCATGTACCTCGGTTGCAGTTTGTCCCAGGCCCTGGTTGGTCGTGCGGGTGGCAGCCACTCGATGTGTCCCTTTCACGTCGATGTTTCTCTCTCTTTCTTCTCTCTCCCTCCCGCTCTATCTGAACAAAAAATGGAAAAATGTCCTCAGGTGAGGATAAAAAAATAAATAAATAAAATACAATAAAATGCATGGACAGAATATCATGGGTTGCCATCAAGATAAAAGACAGAGGGACACACGCAGATATGATACAAATGTGTATGAGCAGACAAGAGGAAGGAAGTGTGGCAAAGTAGCACTGACGGTCGAGGTCGGCGGGAGACCAGCACTCGCTGGAAAATTCTTTAACGTGGCTGCATGTTTGAAACTTTTCATAATAAAAAACTAAAAAAAAAAAAAAAATCAATCATTGTCTTAAAGTGGACATCCCAGAATACTTCAGACACCTCGGACACGGAGTCTCCACGGGGAAGTGGCTGTTTCGGTGTTTCCCTGGCTTTGTCCCAGGAACCCCAGCCCAGCCCCTTTCAGGACAAGTCTCGAGAGGAGCTCCAAGGTCGCTCCACGTCGGCAGCAGAGGCGCAGAAGACAATCATAAGCCCAGAGCGCTAATGCGATTCAGCAGCCATTTCCACGGCAACGCACCTGCAGAGCAGCTCACGGCTGCAGCCTGGACGGAGCGAGAGGTGCACCCTCAGCACTGCGTCCCGGGGCACAATGAGCCCGAGGTGCTCGGGCACCTGAACGCCTCCCTGGAGTGACTCGTTCATCAGGCGCCCCGAACTGTCTTTCGATGAGAACACATTTTCTCTTCTAATCTCCTTTCTCGGAGTAAGAGGCAGGAAACGAACCATTTCTCCAGGATTAAGTTCTGACAATACTTTGCTTTCTCCCTACTCCACGCCTGAGCTATAAGCAAATTCCGTCTCGAAAAGGCTGATCTGGCTCCCGGTGGCGGAGGCCCCGCTCCATGTGCCTCCCAGAACCAGGCTGAGGAGCAGCGAGCAGCCACTGGGAGCAGGCGCTGTGCTAGGTGCCTCCGGGCTTGTGCCTCAGCGGACCCTCCCCAGAACCACGGGGTCACCTCCTCCTCCTCGGCACAGGAGCAGCCGCTGGGAGCACACGTCACTCGCCAAGTCAGTTAGATTCAAGGGACAAAACCGTGGAAGGCTGAAGTAGAATAAACCGAACTGGACGCGAACCATGAGACCTTCCAGGCATCCGGCAGTCAGGTCATCCGAGGGTCCTCCCTAGAACAGTGAACAAGGACTGTGCCCAGAAAACGAGCCCAGAGGGGACACACACACCAGCGTGAGGACCCAGGGCACCTGCGTTGGAGAACAGCTATTGCGAGCCCTGCAGAGCACTGGAAAGGGGGGCACGGCGGGCCCACCCTGGAAGGAAAGCACCTTCCTTCATGCCGGCTCTGCAAGACCCAGAACTGGGCACAGGGCGTCACTTCACTGTGGGGTCTTTCCTAGGGGGCAAAGAACCATTCTCTCTTCTGATGAGCCCTGGGGAGCGCAGGGGCTGCAGGGGCCAGGGAAAGTCCATCAGGGAGGCTGAAGGGCCTGCTCAGAGCCAGCAAACTCCGTCCACGTGCACTGATGGTGTGTCGGTGTTTTATCCTGTAACATCCCTAAGTCAAGAGTTAAAAATAGCTATGGCTACTAAGTTCCAACAGCCACAACCACCCTTGTCCACAGTAACAGCCGGCCAGGCCCAGAAAGTTGCATAGAAACAGGAGGGCATGCAGCCCTGGCTACCTGCAAGGTCACCGGGGACGTGGGTGACCCCAGGGGCACAGCCCTGCAAGGGCACGAAGGCCATGGCACGGCTATGCTCCCTCAGTCGCCCGTCTCAGGCCCACAGCTTAACCTGAGCTGCTTACGGGCCAGCTTCCCCATCAAAGGCAGAGAGCGGGGACCTGGGGCCTGGCAGAGGGGCAGGGTCCGCGGCACCCCGACGGCTCAGACCAGATGCAGACCCCGCTGCCGGCTCCTGGTGGCACGCTGGGAGGATCACACACCTCGACCCACGGGGCGTGCCTGTCTGGTGCCCGGCACATGTGTGCTCAGGACACGGGCCGCTCCTCGGCCTCACAGACGTGCAGAGAGAGGAGAGGTGGGTGTCAGGGCCCTGGCACCAGCTGTGTCCAGAGCAGAAGCTCAGTCGGGAACTTGCTGTCCAAGTGGGAGGAGCAAAGTCGCAAGCCGGACAAGCCTGAAGCTCGCTCCGCCCCGTGGCTTGACCCGCCGGGCACGCGGGGGCCTGAATGCCAGGCGGTGGTGAGGACTTGAGCTGGAGGACACACTGAGCTGGGGCCACAGCCAGGCCCCTGGCAGCCAGAGCTCCCACAGGCCCAGGTGGGGCAGGCAGGCACGGGGCAGGGAGGCCCACTGCAGGGACAGAGCAGAGCCACATGGAGGGCAGCCAGGGCGAGGCCCTCCCAGGCCCTCAATCCCCAGGGGCCACCGCCAGTGACACCCTTTCCTGACGACACACCTCACACCTCCTCAGCCAGCTCGTAATGCTCATGCTGCGTAACGCCCCGTCCGACAACCGAACAGCCCCCCTTTTAAACTCAGCGCCTTTTCTTAATACCCCCATCATTGCAGCAAGCCATTTCCCAAGGCGGGGCTCCCGGGCTCCCACTCCAGGGCCCACTGCTGCCGCCCCGCTGTCTGCATGCGTCTCGCCTGGCTTTGTAGGGCAGGCCCAGCTCAGGGGCTCGGGAAACCCGCCTGGTTTACCCTCGCTCTGGGATGCTGGCGGCCGACGGTTCCTCCGGGGTGTCCCTCCCCTGCCACGTGAGCAACCTGTCTCTCCAGCCCATGTCTGCTGGCTTCCCTGTCCCCACTGTGACGACGGAGCCAGTGTCACAGAGTCTGCAGGAACGTGGTCTCTCAGCTGCACGACAGTCGATCGCACAGATGCACTGCAGTTCACAGGTTGTGTCCGTTGTCGACGTGTGGGGCCCCCGTTTCCACAAATAACAAAGACACAAGCAGCCTTGCGTTCAGCACTAGGCCCGTGGCTCAGATGCTCATCGTGAGGAGGGTGTCTCGGGAGGAACGTGCTCTCTGGCTCGAGAGCTTTCGAGGCTCCTGGTTACATTTTCCAGTGGCTTTGCCATAAAGTGGGCTCATTTTCACGAAAACCCGAACATCACACAGCATCACCCGAAAACAGAGGGAGGAGCCCACAGGGCCTGCGGCCCATCCCTCTGCAGGCTCCTGAACACCTGTGGACAGGGAGCCATGCCCTCAGGGAGCAAGGGGGACGGGGGGAATGCTCGACCTTGGCAATGCCCGGAAAGGCCGGTCACTGGGTGACGCCCAGCAATGCAGGGACAGTCAGGGCACCTGGGAGCCACAGACACAGGGAAGCGCCCAGGCTTCGGAGGCACAGGGAGCGGTGTGACCCCTGTTCCGGGACCTACCAGCCATCCGTGCACTTGAATGACATGGGTCAGGTGCTGTCAGGAGCTCAAGACTTGCTGCCGGCGCCTCCCTGGCGCTGAGTGAACTCGGAGTGTCTTCCACGCTACAGACCGGAGTCATGTGGTCCTGCGTCTCCCTCCCCTCCGCCCCTCCTCTCCTGCCCTCCCCGTTTCCTTCGGAGCCCGGCTCACCTCCCACACAGCTGTGCCCGAGCTCCCCACTGGGACGCAAGCCCACGAGGACCGGGCTGTCCCTTTGCTGCAGCAAGTGGACTGAGACATGAGGATCATCTCCTCATCTCAAGGTCCTTGATGGTCACATCTGCAAAGGTCTGCCATGCACAGAGCAGTCACAGGGGTGGGGGTCAGGGTGTGGACACCTTCAGGGGTGCTGCCACACGTGTTACCCGCTGGCTACTGCGTTGGGCTGGGGAGAGAGAAAATAGCCAGGACGGGCTCTGCTCCTGTGCACCCGCGCGTCCAGGGACACACCGGAGGCGATGGCCATAGCAGAGTCTAGCCTTGACCACAGGGGCAGGTACGAGGCGCTGGGGACAGAGAGAGGAAAGGAAGTGTCTCAGGAGGTCAGGGGAGGCACCTGGCAGAGAGGGCACCGGAATGGCCGGGGAGAATGAGCAGAGAGTCCCCAGACGGACAGAAGAGGGCAATCTGCCCCCACAGGACGAGAGGGTGAGCACGGCGAGTTGGCTCACACTGGGTTCTGAGAGGACTCCTCTCTCAGACACGCCTGGCCCACCCTGCCAGGAACCTGCAGCCCCGAGTCTAGGAACCAGAAAGCCAGGTCGAGTCTGGGTTCTTCTGCCGCTGGCCGCGAGGTCCTGGAAAAGCCCCTTTGCCTGCTCGGGGCCGTGGGGCCTCGTCTGCCAGGCGGGCTCTGGGCTCTGGGATCGCACGACCCCGCCGCTAGCTCGAGTCTGGTGGAGCTCCGCGGTTCTCCAGGACGACCACCAGGGACATTCAGAAGAAGCGTCTCTGAAATGGCACTCAGAACAGTTCCGAGAACACGGGGGCCGAAGAGGAACAACAAGCATGGCGAGACGGTGTTCTCCAGAGGTCACCCGGACCGTCAGGTGACAGTGTCCGACAGGCGAGGTTTTCACTTCCCTGAAACACCACGCAGGACCTTCGACCCCAGCGCGTGAGCACGTGCCCTGAGCAGGTGGCTCTGCGACAGGAATGCCGCCCACGAAGGTACCCAGACAGCCCGGCTGCCCGCTGGGCTGAGCCCAGGTGGCCCTGTGCTTCCCGCTGCCGCAGTGAGGGGGCAGGGTGCCAGCTCTGGGTGCTGCCCGGTGGTACCTGCCGCAGTGAGGGGACAGGGTGCCGGCTCTGTGTGCTGCCCAGTGTACCTGCCGCAGTGAGGGGACAGGGTGCCGGCTCTGTGTGCTGCCTGGGTGTACCTGCCGCAGAGAGGGGGCAGGGTACCGGCTCTGCGTGCTGCCCGCTGCCGCAGTGAGGGGACAGGGTGCCGGCTCTGCGTGCTGCCCGGTGTACCTGCCGCAGTGAGGGGGCAGGGTGCCGGCTCTGCGTGCTGCCCGGTGTACCTGCCGCAGTGAGGGGGCAGGGTGCCGGCTCTGTGTGCTGCCCAGTGTACCTGCCGCAGTGAGGGGACAGGGTGCCGGCTCTGTGTGCTGCCCGGTGTACCTGCCGCAGTGAGGGGACAGGGTGCCGGCTCTGTGTGCTGCCCGGTGTACCTGCCGCAGTGAGGGGACAGGGTGCCGGCTCTGTGTGCTGCCTGGGTGTACCTGCCGCAGTGAGGGGACAGGGTGCCAGCTCTGTGTGCTGCCCGGTGTACCTGCCGCAGTGAGGGGGCAGGGTGCCGGCTCTGTGTGCTGCCCGGGTGTACCTGCCGCAGTGAGGGGACAGGGTGCTGGCTCTGTGTGCTGCCCGGTGTACCTGCCGCAAAGAGGGGGCAGGGTGCCGGCTCTGTGTGCTGCCCGGGTGTACCTGCCACAGTGAGGGGACAGGGTGCCGGCTCTGTGTGCTGCCCGGTGTACCTGCCACAGTGAGGGGGCAGGGTGCCGGCTCTGTGTGCTGCCCGGTGTACCTGCCGCAGTGAGGGGGCAGGGTGCCGGCTCTGTGTGCTGCCCGGTGTACCTGCCGCAGTGAGGGGACAGGGTGCCGGCTCTGTGTGCTGCCCAGTGTACCTGCCGCAGTGAGGGGACAGGGTGCCGGCTCTGTGTGCTGCCCAGTGTACCTGCCACAGTGAGGGGACAGGGTGCCGGCTCTGTGTGCTGCCCGGTGTACCTGCCGCAGTGAGGGGGCAGGGTGCCGGCTCTGTGTGCTGCCCGGGTGTACCTGCCACAGTGAGGGGGCAGGGTGCCGGCTCTGTGTGCTGCCCAGTGTACCTGCCGCAGTGAGGGGACAGGGTGCCGGCTCTGTGTGCTGCCCGGTGTACCTGCCGCAGTGAGGGGACAGGGTGCCGGCTCTGTGTGCTGCCCGGTGTACCTGCCGCAGTGAGGGGACAGGGTGCCGGCTCTGTGTGCTGCCCAGTGTACCTGCCGCAGTGAGGGGACAGGGTGCCGGCTCTGTGTGCTGCCCAGTGTACCTGCCACAGTGAGGGGACAGGGTGCCGGCTCTGTGTGCTGCCCGGTGTACCTGCCGCAGTGAGGGGACAGGGTGCCGGCTCTGTGTGCTGCCCGGGTGTACCTGCCACAGTGAGGGGGCAGGGTGCCGGCTCTGTGTGCTGCCCGGTGTACCTGCCGCAGTGAGGGGACAGGGTGCCGGCTCTGTGTGCTGCCCAGTGTACCTGCCACAGTGAGGGGACAGGGTGCCAGCTCTGTGTGCTGCCCAGTGTACCTGCCACAGTGAGGGGACAGGGTGCCGGCTCTGTGTGCTGCCCGGTGTACCTGCCGCAGTGAGGGGGCAGGGTGCCGGCTCTGTGTGCTGCCCAGTGTACCTGCCACAGTGAGGGGACAGGGTGCCGGCTCTGCGTGCTGCCCGGGTGTACCTGCCGCAGTGAGGGGGCAGGGTGCCGGCTCTGCGTGCTGCCCGGGTGTACCTGCCGCAGTGAGGGGGCAGGGTGCCGGCTCTGCGTGCTGCCCGGGTGTACCTGCCGCAGTGAGGGGGCAGGGTGCCGGCTCTGTGTGCTGCCCGGTGGTACCCGCTGACTGGCCTGTCTTGGTTCCCGCGAGCGAGGCTCCCTGGGCAGGTGCTGCCCAGGTCCCTTCCACACCACTGGCACCTGCAGAGCCAAGTGTCCACTCCCTCACCTGAGCCCACTGGCCGGCGCTGTGCCCGCACATCCGGGCACTTAGAGTCACGAAGAGCAGACGGGCGCCTAGTGTGTTCCTGTGTGTTCTGAAATGTGCCTGAGGCTGGGCGTGTCTGCTCTCCGAGGTTACAGATCACCCCGTGTTCCCCAGGCCGAACACACCCCACCGTGCGGCTGCAGGAGGGGGCTCAGAGGCAGTTCTGGGGTCCCACTGAGCAGGAAACGTGCCTTCATGAGTGTCTAATCGACGAGAGTTTCCAGGACAAAGGCTCCTGAAGCGCAGGCCCCGCCTGCCGTCCTCGGGGAGCCCCGCTGGCACCGACGGACCAGCTTTCCCGCCGAGGTGCCCGCCAGCATTCAGCAGGCACACCCCGCCGCCCGCTCCAGGAGCACCCCCAGACACAGGAGCAAACACAGACAACGCGATCACTTCCTCAAGCAGAGCATCCCGGGGGCGGAGAGCACCGCGCTGGGGGTCTGCCATGCGCGGATGCAGAACAGGTTCCCGGGCGACGAGTAGTTGGCAATAAAAGGGTTTCCTTTAGGCTGACCCCCGTGAGCAGCCATGAGGAAGGGAGGCGGTCAGCAGCGAGCAGGGCTGCCCACCACCCACCCGCTCCCTCACAGCCCCAAGGGCTCGCGGGGGGTGTAAAGAGGAAAGGCCCTTGGCACACAGCATCCTGAGGACAAGACCTTTGAGCAAGATGCTCACAAGAAGCCACGAAGAGAACACGCTCGGCTGGGAGGGGTGCACGCTCGCCTGGGAGGGGTGCACGTATTTGGTCTGAGAGGTTGGCTCCTGGGCGCGGGCTCAGGGAGGGGAAAGCATCAGATGAGAGTGCTCCGTCCCAGAAAGAAGACACTCCCACACTCAGTGCCTTCTGACAGAAGGGGGCAAGGACACAGGGATGGGGGAGGGATGCAGAAATGTGGGGACAGGGGGAAGGATGCGGGGACGTGGGGACAGGGGGGAAGGATGCGGGGATGTGGGGACGGGGGGAAGGATGCGGGGACGTGGGGACGGGGGGAAGGATGTGAGGACGTGGGGGGAAGGATGCGGGGACGTGGGGACGGGGGGAAGGATGCGGGGACGTGGGGACGGGGGAAGGATGCGGGGCGGGGACGCGGGGCAGCACCTGGGGACACAGGACACCTACCGCCGGCACTCGCCCGCCTGCAGCGTGAGCTCCCCGTCGCCGTGGGCGCTGACCGCCAGCTCGTGCTCGGTGGAGTTGAAGACGTCCAGGAGCAGGTGGCACTGCCGGGTGCTGGGGGCAAGACAAAGGGAGGTCAGACCTCTGACAGCCCAGGAGCCGAGCGCCTTTGCCTCTCTCCTCCCCAAGACTCCGCTGCGCGAGGGTGTGAGAAGGGCGATGTTAGCAAAGGTGTCAAGTGCCCGTGGACTAAAAGGTGACGGGAACACACTCCGAGCTGTGGGCTCTGAAAGGGGCTTGGACAGTCTCCTTGGTCCTGGGGGCCACATGCTCACAGCCCTGCGGTGTCCTGCACAAACCAAGCGGCCTGGGGAAGTGACGCGAGCTCTCTGAGCCTCACGCGTGTGGGCACGGGAATGTCTGGCACGGGAGACCGCAGCGGGAGGGCGCCTGGCTAGTGTCGCCCAGAAGTGCAGGCCCGAGCCAGGCCCATCGGCCCGTCCACTGGACCGCCCAGGCCCAGGCAGGCGTGGCCCTGGGCCTGGGGAGACCCCGCTGCGGTGTGCGCGGCCCCGAGCTCCCACCCGCCTTGGCCGGCTGTGGAGGGCCCTGGAGGAGCGCACCCCCCCCCCCTGAAGCCTCTTCTCCGCCTTCTCTGGGACAGACGGACAGACGGTGAGGAGGAAGAACGCTCTGCCGCCAGAGGCCCACGGGACCCGGCTCCAGAGAGAACACAGGGCAGGAGCCGTCCATCCCAACAGGCAGACGAGGCCGAGACTCGGACGCTGCCCTCGGCCTCGCCCCCTCCCTGTTCCCCCCGAGAGCGAGTGGGCCTGAGACTCTAGACACTATTCGGGGCCCTGAGGACAAACACCACAGGCTGAGGGAGGCCCTGGGCCGAAGGGTCTGGGAAATGACACCACTGAGCTGCGGGAGCAGCCCCCCCTGCCCCGGCCCCCCACTGTCCCCCGCCCTCCAGACCCTTCAGCGACACACACACAAAAGCCAGCCACACTGTCAGAGGCGGGAGCTGCCCTGCGCCGTCCTGGCTGAGTGCTCCCTGGAACCACCGGCGCCCCGAACGCCAAGTGCCGCAGCTGGGCCGAGACGGGCACCGAGACGTCCGCCGATCGACACGGCCGAACAGAGGCAGGAGCCGTGCTGCTCCCTGGAGGAGCGGGGAGGAAACAGGCTCGGAAAAGGACGTGTGCTCTGGGTCCGTCGGCCTCGGCTGACCTCTGAGCAGGCCCCTGCCGAGGGCGTCGGGTACTCGCGTGTATTTTCTGAAGCACAGACGCCCACTCCAGACGCCACGTGAGGTCACTTCATCACAGTAACCCTGGCTGTCCTCCCCGGGCCTGCCTCAGGGGAAGAAAGTGAAGCTCAGGAGACGACTGAGACTCGAGCCTTGGAACTCAAAGTCCTCTCGTTCTTAGAGCAGATCTGAACAGATTCCAAACCCAAACTCGTCCACTGCTCTTTCCAGAGGTGGGGCTGAGGTGGAGAGGGGTGCAGTCACTCATTCATGGGTGTGCACGGGCACATGCACACACACACATGCATACACACACGCATGCTCAGGCACACGCATGTGCACACAGACATCATCAAAGGGCCACAGGGCGTCAGTGAAGCATCGGTGTTTCAGACTGTGCCCGGACCCTCGTGCCCAGGAGGAAGGTGGGTCACAGTTCTTGCGGCCAGTCAGATGCCCAGCACAGTCTCTGGAAGAGCAGGCTCACACCGGCTGCTTCTGGGCTCTCCGGGCGGGGTCTCCCCCTCGAGGCTCAGCGCTCGGAACGTGCTCATCAGCCTGACAGCTGCCTACGAGAGGCCGTCCACTCAGCTCACGTAAGGAGGTTTCAGGAACGATCCGTCCCACCTTTGTCATGACTTCATGAAACCTTCAATCACAGCAAAGCCTTTCATCAGAAGAGGGAGCTTGTGAAACGTATCAGAGGAGGAGGAGGAAGTGATTTCCGGAGCAGGGCAGGGCAGGGCCCAGTGTCTGCCGCTCTCGCCCGGCGGCACAGGAAGGGACACTGGCACGCGGTCCCAAGTCCTGGGCGCCCGGACCCAGCGTCTCCACGGCCCTGACCGCCCACACGTCGGCGGCCATTGCCTTCCAGTCCCACAGAGGGCCTCCCCCAGACGCCACCGCGCCCACCGCGGTGCGCTTGCCCTGCGCGTCTTCCCGCTCACTCGGCGATTCTGATTCACGCTCTACTGAGCACCGAGTGGACGCTCGTTCCTGCTTGCCGTCTGTCTGGGCTTTCTCTTTCCTGGACCCATGTCTCCGAGGTCTAGGGAAGCCCGGGACAGCTCCCTGGAAGCTCTGGGTCAGAGCAGGTCCCTGGAGGACAGACCCGTTGCCAGGAGGGGAGCGCAGGGCAAGGCTGGGCGGCAGGAGGAGTCTGCAGAGCTGGGGGAGGGGACGAGGCTGCAGGTGAAGGACACACGTCGAGACAGACAGACCTCGAGTACACAAAGCTTATTGTGAATGCCGGTTCTGTTGCTTAATGACTGTGACATCGTAAGTCCTTTCATTTCCCGGCGCCTCGGGTCCCCCGTGGAGACGAGAATGCCTACGTCCTGGGTTAGGGCAGGAGCCACAAGTGCTGTGGAATGACAACAGGAGCTGCACGTAAACATGAGGTGGTGCCGGCCCGGCCGCCGTCTGTGGAGCCGTGGACGGCACAGCACACGCGGTGCCAGCAGAGCCCCCGACCACCCAGTTCTGACTCAGCCGAACATGAGTGCGAGCAAGTCCCACGCCACGGACGAGTCTGCCCAGAACCACGGACCACGGCCAGAAGTCCTTGGGCTCTTCCTCCGCTGGGGGCAGTCGTCTCTCCCGGGCCTCCTGGGGTCCGCACGGCAGCGTCCAGTCATCCCTGGTGTGCAGACACGGGTGGACACACAGCCAGGACAGCGGTCATGGCCCACGCGCACCTGCGGCCAAATCTGCGTCGTCGTTTAAAGCGCCGGAAGCCGGCGTAGTTCCCGGTTCTGTTTTCTTTCCAGAGGAAAAGTTAGGAGCCAGTCTCAGGACGGAGAGCTTCCCTGTACATCTTACGAAACCTGGTTGCTGAACTCAGTCAACGGTGAAGAAAAAACAGAACGAGGCATCCGAAGGTGCTTCTGGTGACGGAAGCTGTGGTGGCCACGGCCGCTCCGAGTTACTGAGCTTCCGAGTGTCCTCGGGACTCCGAGAGCCTTGCCATCCACCAAACCAGGGTCCCTGCACGCGTAACAATCACGGACCACCCGAGACACCTCGCGGGCTGCAGAGGAGCCTGCGCCACACCCTGCACAGGAGCGCTCGCCCGCGGTGTGGCTGCAGAAAGGGGGGACACGGCCACTCGGCCCTGGAGAGGTGCTGAGGGGAGCAGGCTCCACAGAGCTGCTCTGTGTGGACGACCCACACCCCTCTGTCCCTGCTCCTGGCTCTTCCCACATACGTGTCACCCATGTCCTCTGACGCCCATGTTTTCAACTAGCCACCATGTGCCAGGCCCTGCACTGGACACCTGCACATACTTTCAAACCTGACCCTGCAAGATCAATGCTATCTCCATCTCAGGACGCAGGGAAGCTGATGCTTAAAGAAATGTGGGTGACAGAGCAGAGGCAGTAGACTCGAAACCAGATACAGATGTGTGATTCTGAGTCCTAAAATTCCAAATTCTTGTACGTTTAAAACCCACGGCCTACAGGAACGCAGCAACCTGAAGAAGCGCAGCCGTGCTGAACCCAGGTACAAGGGCCCTGTTCCGAGCCTGCCAGCCCAGTCTCCCTGGCCCGGAGCGGAATTTTTCTAAGTGGCCGGGATTGGCGCCCTGAGGTGTCAGGGGTGAGATTTATGTTAATAATGGAATAACTATCACACCCTGCACCCTGCTCAGAGGAGTGTGTTTTCCGCATAGCTCAGTGGCAACATCTCAGACTGGATCATCTATCGTAACAGGCTAGAAAAAAATTGCTCAGACAGGGCGGTGTGGCCCATCCATTCCGACCTCGCCCCTAACAACATTACCAGGCCGCTCGGTGTAAAAAGTGGATATCGAAGGTAATTGATCTCCCAAATAAAAGTCAGCTGAGACCTGCGCTCAGCCCTGGGGGAGAAGGGAACATCGAGGAGGCGTCTGAGCCGAGCCGGAAGAGAGCAGCCGCCTGCAGTGTCTGATTAGATTCTCTTCTCACTGGGAGCCTCGGGGTCACTCCAGGGAGGGACAGGAAGGCTGCAGCTGGGGGGGGGGGGGCACTTCCAAAGACACAGGGGGGTGAGGGGCCGAATGAGCACGTGAACCCCAGTGCCAGGGCTCCCAGTTCAGAGGGCCTGGGCAGAAAGCACGGATTTGGGTGCCAAGGAGGCCACAATCCAAGTCCTGTCTCTTCTTCTCATTAACACGCCACAGAGGGTGAGTGAGTGTACCATGTCCGGCAGCCATGCTGACTATGATGGGTTCTCTGGAGTTGAGATGGGGCGCTGAACATGAGGGACCTGTGACATTCCCCAGAACAGAGTTAGCCTGGAGCACATAGGGCCACCCTAAATCATCGATGAGAAAACTGCGTAACTGTCCGTGTTAGCGAGGGGAGCACCACACACTCCCCAGGCACCAGCGACCGCGCACCCATTGAGCACACTCAGGCGATTACGGGCCATCGTACAGGGAACCACAGGGGAACCCACGAAAGGCGCCCCCTCTGCCTGGTCGTGTTTAGGAAGGTTTTACCAAAGAGGGTAACAGAGCATCACGGTGAACAGACTTTCCACAGTGAAGGAATGACAGTTCGGGGCGAACCGCTGCCTCTGTGCGGCCAGGGTGCAGGCTCGGGCCCCGGGGCAGTCGGCTCTGAGCTCCGTCTCCGGGGCCCGGGGCAGGGTGCTGTGGAACGAGCATGGAGGCGGCGGTTCGGGGATGCAGTGGAAGACAGCGGGTGCACAGGCCCCGGGACACCTGTCAGAGGACCTGGGGGTCAACTGGACTTCGCAGGGACGGGAAGGAGAATGAGAGGGAGTCAAATCTCAACCCCACGAGCAGGCAGGAGAAACGCACAGGCCAGAAGAAAGCAGAGTGAGGTCAGCAGGTGGGGGTCGGGAGCCAAGCGCCCCAGCAGCTAAGCACCAGCTCTGCTGAGTTCCGTCTGCACCGGCACAGGAGCACTTGTCTCTGAAGCTGTCGGAGCTGAGGGGCCGTGGCGGGGAAGCCAGACAGCCAGAGGGGACACGGTCAGCTCCGTGACCACCTGTGCTGCTCCCGAGAACCAGCTCTGTGGCAGCGGCAGCAGGCGGAGAAGGAGGAGGAGGCGCCCAGCCCAGCCTTAGGAGGGAGAGGCCCCCACGCCCAGGGGGCCTGAGACACTCAGAGCCCCTGGCAGCAGTCCCGGCCGAAGCTGCCCCAGGGGCAGGAACTTCGTACACATTCAGAACCGACGAAGCTGTGGCCAGAGAGACTGTTGCTCCAGGACGAAAGGCGACAGGTGAGGAAACATGATGCTGAGAAGCCCACGCTAAGCCATTAATCCTTGCTCAGGCCAGTCTCCAGTTCTTGAGAAGACAAACGGTGTCTCTTATGAACCAAAACACACTCGTTATCTGGGGACACAGCCGTTTAAAGGGAGTTTTATGTAGACACGAACAGGGCACCACACCTTCTCCTTGACTCTGGGGACTGCGAGCCGGCTGATGTCCTCTCCCCCTTCTGGTGCCTCAGGCGCCACTGTCACTGCCCTGGCCCTGCCGCCCCACCCGGGAGGAGAGGTGCCCTGGACACGAAGCATCCAGTGCTCGGTGGTGACCAGGACCTGCTCCCCAATGGCCGCTGGCCACCAGGCCAGGAGTCCGAGCGGCAGAGGGTCCCCGTTGACTGCAGCTCCACCCGTGCTCTCAACCCCTCGACCCCAGGTCACCGGGGGCCAAAGTCTTGAATGAGAAACTGTCATCCTGCCCCTCAGAGAAGATCACCTCTTGGCTCTCTGGCCACGGCTGGTCTAAAGTGGACACTCTGCCTTCCCTCTCCCTGAAGGAAGACGAGGTCTGGGGAGTCAACGGGAGAGAAGGCAGGGGGGCCCAGGGCAGAAACGGCCCGATGCTCCGGACGTGGGGAACTCTGTCCAGCTGAGATGCTGACAGCCTGGCCCTGCACACACGTTTTACTGGGGTTCCAGAGTGACACAAGGAGAGATCTTAGACTCCACCCTGGCCAGTTTGGCTCAGCGGTTAGAGCGTCAGCCCGCAGAACAACGAGCCGCAGGTTCGATTCCAGTCGAGGGCACACGCCTTGGTTGCGGTTCGTCCCCGGCCCTGGTCGTGTGGGAGGCAACCAGTCGATGTGCCTCTCTCATGTTGACTTTTCTCTCTCTCTCTGAAGATAATAGAAAAGCATCCTTGGGTGAGGATTAAAGAGAGAGAGATGTTACTCCTCTGGGAGTCGCCCTGCAGGTCAGCAGAGCCAGCACGGCTCAGGCAGGGAGCAGAGCTGTGCCCACAGTGACTCCCACAGACAGACACGTGGCGATGTCAGTAGGACTGCTACGTGTTACAAAGTGGAACGCCCATTCACTCACACCCCTGAAACACCCCGTCTCCCTGATGGGAACCTGAGACCCAGAGAGCCCGTGCAGCCAGGACAAGGGTGCAGACTGACAGGAGGCGGCCAGGGTGGACGGCGTGGTCAGAACTGCAGACACAGTCAGACTCCAGGAGCAGGCGACCACAGCGCACAGACAGGTACCTGGTTGCTGGCAGAGTGCTGACTCGGGTGAAGAACACGGACGGCTCGACCTCCACGTGCAGTCCCAGGGACAGGTTCCGGTAGTAGCCTTCCACGTGGCCCGGGCCTCCGGAGTACTTAAAATTCAGGATGGCTTCCAGGGTCTGCAAAGATGTAAACAATTATCTCAGCGCTGCCTGAGCTGATCGGCGTTCCTGCAGGAGGCGGGCTTCACCGGGTGAGGCTGAAGACACCCAACTGGGGAAGTCATTACTCCCGCCCCGGGGACACTCGCACCCTCTCTCCTGTGATCAGTGTGCACACCAGCAGCTCTCAGACTGGGTCTGCACATGGAACGCGGCTCCGATGTCATTCCACGCACGGACACAGCATGTCAGAGGAAGCGCATCTCAGTCGGCATCGCTGAGACGCAGGTCAGGTTGGGGGCACTTCTATCGGCGGGGCTCAATGAGGCTCCCAGACAATGGGGGGTAAAGCCTTGAACCCGTGGAGAAACAGGCACAGGGCTTCCCGAGCCAGAAGGCCAAGGAGACGCCAGGCCTTCCAGGAGGGATGGGGCGGGCCCACCTCAGCGGAGGCAGAGCCGGCCGCCACACGAGCTGGCCGGGGTCAGCTCACAGGGTGATGAACTGCCACAGGCCAAGTGGGGCTTTCTCGATGGTCCAGGAACGGAGGAAGGGGTCAGCTGCCACCCCAGGAAAGGCAAGAAATCAAAGTCTTAAACTAAGCTCATGCAAGCAGGCATCCTCTCGAACCCTGTCGCCCACCTGAACATGGTCAGGGCTGACAGCCAGGTGCTCCCCTCCCGCTGTTCCTTGGCGGGCCCGTGGAGAGCCACACGCCTCGGCTCTCACACGATTCCCGAGTCCACCCCATGTCAGACACAGGCCACAGGCCCTTAGGAGAGCACAGGAAAGGGGCCCAGCTGCCCCGGAAGAGGCCCAGGAAGAGAGGGCACCAGGCTGATCACTTTGGGTGCAATGTTTGACCCTGGCTGCAAGAACCCAGGTGTTGGGGAGGGAGCGGGGACACAGACCAGGGCAGGCAAACAGGGAATCCAGGCCAGCCAGCCATGGCCTCTGGCCCAGAGCACCTTTCGGGACAGGACGAGTGCGGGCCACAAGCAGCCGAACCACACGAGAAGAAGTCACAAAGGATGGGGACGTGCACTGTACTAAGACATGACTCCTAGGACGCCACCCTGGCCACTGGCCCACAGCGCCTCTCAGCTGCTGATACACACACACACACACACACACACATACACATACACACACACATACACACACACACACATACACACACACACACATACACACACACACACACACATATACACACACACTGGGACTTGGATTTGTGTTTTGCCCAACTAATCCCAAAGCTTGTCGGTGACAGAAGTCAACCCCACACCCACGCACTCTGAAGTCCTCACTGACAGACAGCCATGGCGCCACTGTACAGACGGCAGTATGACCCTGGGCATGTCCCTGTGCTGGTGGTCCCTCCAGGCATGGCAATGCCCAGCGCACTCACAGCCTGGTGCACTACCCTGGAGGACCTCAGCAAACGCTTCATGAATGAATGAATGAATGAATGAATGAAACACCTTCAGCGCTGGTAGGAAGGGTTTTCTGAGGATTACGGCTTCCTGGCCTCTGGGAGAATAAATCTCTATTATAAATGCAAACCTCGCCGTCTGCAGATGCTACTTATTTTATTTAACACACAGCTGTGTAGCAGAAATTATCCCTTGTGTGCTAAATATGCATTTCTAATTATACGCACCTAAGACGTCCTCCCTCTGAAGACTGAGAATAGCTACATAATATAATTACAAAGGAGTAACATTCCTTGTCAGCTGAGAACCTGAAGCCAGAGGTAAGCTAGGATTAGTGAGCACACAATAAGTCATTGTGAACAATGGCCAGTGTTAAAAACAAAAAGGATGCAGTATGAGGGTGCAGAACTTCACCCCAAAACAAGAGCCAAGTGGCCACCAAGACACTGGCTCTTGCCTCTGGTCGCCCAGCACAAGCACAGGTGGGGAGGGAAGGAAGGCAGAGGCGAGGAGTCCAACACCCAGGTCGGACGGCAGCCCTGTGCTCCCGGCCCGCGAAGCCCGGGCTCCTGGTGAGCGTTAAACAAGAGAGCAAGGACGTGGGCCCCGCCGACACGTTCCGTTCCCACGCGGAGACCACCTGGCTTCCTCACTAAGGCGGTGCTCGGCCTTCTGGGAAACGGAGCCAGCAGCCCGGCAGGAAGGCCGTCACCCAGGACAGTGGTGTCCCTCCGCTCATTCCTTTCACCAAGCGCTTGCTCAGACTCAGTATTTTTCTGTTTAACGGAGAAAAATGAAGAGCGGTGATCACCAAGTCTACAGTTTGAACTTAGTTCATGTTCTAGTAGTATTGACTCTCCATAGATCAGCTGTCCTTTTCGAAAGAAGGACGGCATTTTAACCAGAAGAAAAATAAATTGGGGGATGGTTTTTAAATAAAACATGGGGCTGGAGCCAGACTGGAGCATGAGCCTGCCCTTTACTAAGGAACATCTGGATACGTCCCAGGTGTTGGAGAATGAGACTCAGAAGACAGGTGTGGCGGCTGAGAAGGACCTTCCCCTGGACTCCTCACAGCCGCTGACCCCGTTTCTGTCCCTGCTGGCTCCGAGGAACCCCGGGCCGTGCTCCCTGCCCGACTGCTGGAGGTCCCACCACCCCCGCTGGGCAGACCCAGGAGGTCCAGCGGAGGCCCTTCTGCCCACAGCCTTGGGAGACCTTGCCGATGTCTCTCTCTCAGGAAACACCTCACTGAAGTGTCCGCACGTGGAGCGGCCGCTCTCCACGAGGCGAAGCCTGAGGGGTCAGGGAGCGACACTGGAGCATTCCGTCGTTTCTGAACAAGGTAGGGACGAAGAGAAGGACACGGGGCTACTGTGCAGGGCCCCTGTCCTTTTCTAAAGACCAGCAGGTTCAAATGCAACATGAGCGGGAACCGAGATCCCAGGCACTGAGCAGCCGGGGGACTCCAACAACAGTGAGGCTGCCCCTCGGTGTCCGGTGCGGTTGGGCCATCCCTTGGCCGGCAATGTTCCTTAGCTGGCCGGAGGGGCGAGCTGCGCCTGGGAAGCCCGCCCTTCCCGAGACCGGGCGGCGGCCTGCGTCATTTCCCCGGCGGCGTCCAGCCTCCGTCCCAGCTCCGGGCTGCAGCGTGACCCCAGGACACGCAGCCGTCCCAGCTCCGGGCTGCAGCGTGACCCCAGGACACGCAGCCGTCCCAGCTCCGGGCTGCAGCGTGACCCCAGGACACGCAGCCGTCCCAGCTCCGGGCTGCAGCGTGACCCCAGGACACGCAGCCGTCCCAGCTCCGGGCTGCAGCGTGACCCCAGGACACGCAGCCGTCCCAGCTCCGGGCTGCAGCGTGACCCCAGGACACGCAGCCGTCCCAGCTCCGGGCTGCAGCGTGACCCCAGGACACGCAGCCGTCCCAGCCCCGCAGACGGTGGCTGAGCTGGGTCCTCGAGGGGAAGAAGGCAAGACAGGCAGAGGCAGAGGAAGCAGCAGGCACCTGCTGTCTGCAGAGAGAAACACAAAGCAACAGACCAGGCGCTGGGCACACGGCTGCGCTCAGCGAACATTTGCGGAACGAATGAGGGTCTTCACGGCGCCTCCTCATTGGGCCCCACACGGGCCCAGCGACCCTGAGTCACCAAGCACTGTTTTGAGCCCCCACTCTGGTACATGTGGCCCCTCCGCGACGGTGCTCACCCCACGAGTCTACCCCGTAAATCCCTCCAGGGCTCCCGTGAGTCAGCGCGATGGGACCAGCCGCAGCCTCCGTGCCCCCGTGTTCCCAGCCCCCCCACACTGGACTCCCTCAGCTCCGTCCCCCGTGCTCCCAGCTCCCCCTACACTGAACTTCCTCAGCCCCGCGCCCCCCAGAGGAGCCCCAGGCCCCCCAACACTGAACTTCCTCAGCCCCGTGCCCCCCAGAGGAGCCCCAGGCCCCCCAACACTGAACTTCCTCAGCCCCGCGACCCCCAGAGGAGCCCCAGGCCCCCCAACACTGAACTTCCTCAGCCCCGCGCCCCTCAGAGGAGCCCCAGGCCCCCCACACTGGACCCCCTTAGCCCCGCGCCCCCCCGAGGAGCCCCAGGCCCCCCACACTAGACCCCCTCAGCCCGGCGCCACCCAGGAGGAGCCCCAGCCCCCCACACTGGACCCCCTCAGCCCCGTCCCCCAGAGGAACCCCAGCCCCCCACTGGACCCCCCTCAGCCCCGCCCCCCAGAGGAGCCCCAGCCCCCCGACTGGACCCCCTCAGCCCCGCCCCCATGCTCCCGGCCCCCCACACTGGACCCCCTCAGCCCCGCCCCCCAGGAGGAGCCCCAGCCCCCCCAGGAACCCGGCAGAGGCTCGCAGCACGGACGGGGCGGACGGCACAGAGCAGCGGGAGGAGCCGCCGACTGGACCGTGGGAGCGGGCAGCGGTGCCGCGCATGCGCTCCTCACAAGAGGCGCCGTGGGCAGGACGCTGGGAAGCGGGAACTGACGCTTCTGCTGTTCAAGACTTTTGTCACATGTTCGCGCGATGAGACCCTGACGGGAGGGCCGTGCGGCCGGGCTCTGATCCCCGGGCGCCTGAGGAGGCGGGGCCCCTGCCCTGCAACACCTCCGCCGCACCTGTCATCGCCAGGGCCCTCGTGCACCACATTTAAGAAGCTCGTGTCCTTGGAGGAGGAACGGCCGTGAAGTGTCCCTCGGCGACACCTTCCCGAGAAAACCGACAGGCTTCAGGCAGCCCCTGGCCGGGGGTTTGAAACGCGGTGCGTCCAGGCATCGAGGCTCCGAGCGACGACACACAGTTCTCCCCGCTGCACCGATGCATTCGCAGGGACACAGACCCCAGGCCCATCACACAGCGCCCACACCACCCTCTCCTACAAACGCGGTACGTCCAGGCATCGAGGCTCCGAGCGACGACACATAGTTCTCCCCGCTGCACCGATGCATTCGCAGGGACACAGACCCCAGGCCCATCACACAGCGCCCACACCACCCTCTCCTACAAACGTGGGCACGTCCAGGCATCGAGGCTCCAAGCGACGACACACAGTTCTCCCCGCTGCACCGATGCATTCGCAGGGACACAGACCCCAGGCCCATCACACAGCGCCCACACCACCCTCTCCTACAAACGCGGTGCGTCCAGGCATCGAGGCTCCGAGCGACGACACACAGTTCTCCCCGCTGCACCGATGCATTCGCAGGGACACAGACCCCAGGCCCATCACACAGCGCCCACTCGACCCTCTCCTGCAAACGCGGGCACGTCCAGGCATCGAGGCTCCGAGCGACGACACACAGTTCTCCCCGCTGCACCGATGCATTCGCAGGGACACAGACCCCAGGCCCATCACACAGCGCCCACACCACCCTCTCCTACAAACGCGGTGCGTCCAGGCATCGAGGCTCCGAGTGACGACACACAGTTCTCCCCGCTGCACCGATGCATTCGCAGGGACAGACCCCAGGCCCATCACACAGCGCCCACACCACCCTCTCCTACAAACGCGGTGCGTCCAGGCATCGAGGCTCCGAGCGACGACACACAGTTCTCCCCGCTGCACCGATGCATTCGCAGGGACACAGACCCCAGGCCCATCACACAGCGCCCACACCACCCTCTCCTACAAACGTGGGCACGTCCAGGCATCAAGGCTCCAAGCGACGACACACAGTTCTCCCCGCTGCACCGATGCATTCGCAGGGACACAGACCCCAGGCCCATCACACAGCGCCCACTCGACCCTCTCCTGCAAACGCGGGCACGTCCAGGCATCGAGGCTCCGAGCGACGACACACAGTTCTCCCCGCTGCACTGATGCATTCGCAGGGACAGACCCCAGGCCGATCACACAGCACCCACACGACCCTCTCCTACAAACGTGGGCACGTCCAGGCATCGAGGCTCCGAGCGATGACACACAGTTCTCCCCGCTGCACCGATGCATTCGCAGGGACAGACCCCAGGCCCATCACACAGCGCCCACACGACCCTCTCCTACAAACGTGGGCACGTCACCGTGTTCCACGGGGACGGAGCTGTGAAACGGGCAGCCTTCCCCTTACTTCTTGCTTGACTGAGTGACCCTGATCGATACGGACCGAGGACTCTGTGCAGCATGAGGTGGCGATGTCCATGCTAATGGTAAAAAGGACGGAGAACACAGGCGGGATAGTGGGTGGAACGGAAGGACCCTGGGGAAGTGGAAGCGGGTGAGTCACCGGGTCGCGGAGGCTGTATTTCCCAGGGGCACTTGCACGACCAAGAACCACGTTGCACTGGGTTTCCCTGCTCTTGGCCTGGGTTCAGAACGAGAGGACAGAGAACCTGCCGTGCATGTCCGAGATGCCAACACCCCACAGCGCAGGCTGGGTGAGGAAGAGGAGCTCAGGATGCGCATTCTGGCAACAGCGTGAGGGAGGCCCTGGCAGTGGGAGCAACGTGCAGCTCTGGTTTGGACGTCGGCCTGTGGGAAAGGACAGACTGCTACGGTCTGGCTGGAGCCACCGAGGTGCGAGCCTCTGAGGGCCGAGTGACAGCCCGTCTCCCCCACCACGGGGAGGACAGCTCCTGCTCTCACACAGCCGTCAGCCCCTTCCGAGCACAGGCTCGTGAGACGGAGATGGCTGGTGAGGTCAGCAGTGAGAGCTGCCCCTGCGGTGACGGAAGCTGTGTGTGGTCCGTGCATCTTGTGTTAATGGTCCATGCCACCGGGACGCGCTTCTTTATTACCTAACCTGTGGCTCCTTTCCAGTCGAGCAAGCCTGTGTAAAGCGAAGCACTCAGAGGGGTCCCAGTACAGGCGGCCGTTCAGAGACAGCCTCGGCGCGGCACACAGGGAAGGCGGGCTCGGTCGCATTAGTCGAGCAAGCCTGGAAAAAGCGAAGCACTCAGAGGGGTCCCAGTACAGGCGGCCGTTCAGAGACAGCCTCGGCGCGGCACACAGGGAAGGCGGGCTCGGTCGCATTAGTCGAGCAAGCCTGGAAAAAGCGAAGCACTCAGAGGGGTCCCAGTACAGGCGGCCGTTCAGAGACAGCCTCGGCGGGGCACACAGGGAAGGCGGGCTCGGTCGCGTTGAGCCCTTTGGGGCCGGGGGGGGCACTCTGTCTGCCCCCAGCCCAGCTTCCTGGTCTCAGAGATGGTGACCGCAGAGCAGACGAGGACTGCGGGGGCTTGAAGCTCACACTGCCCCTCCCCTCGCACCTGTCTGTCCTCCACACCCTCCTGAAAGCTCAGCTGAAGCGTGGCCTCCCTGACCAAAGGGAAAGAGGGCAGTGCCTCTGACTAGTCGGTGCCGCCCTGGCCGGTTTGGCTCAGCGGTTAGAGTGTCAGCCTGCGGTCCTGAGAGACCCGGGTTTGGTTCCCGCTAAGGGCGCGTACCTCGGTTGCAGTTTGTCCCCGGCCCTGGTTGGTCGTGCGGGTGGCAACCACTCGATGTGTCCCTTTCATGTCGATGTTTCTCTCTCTCTCTCCCTCCCACTCTATCTGAACAAAAAAATGGGAAAATGTCCTCGGGTGAGGATAACAAAAACAAAAAATAAATAAATAGTCAGGTGCCACGTGATTTAAAAACGCCTGCGGCGCAGCGGTTGAAAGCAGCTGGGTTAGAGAGAGGCCTGCACCCACGTGGAAACAGGAAAGGCTAACGAAGGAAGGACGGGTCCCAGGGGCCCCTGCTGCCTCTGGAAGCCCGAGGCCAGGGCAGGGAGGGCAGTGAGCACTGGCAGAGCCAGGCCCAACCTGGAGCCCGGAAGGGGCACGGGGCTGCTCCCTCACCGGGCGGAGGAGACCTGTGCTTGTGCATTCCTTCTGGGCAGGGAGAGTCCCTGTGCTTGGCCAGTGTTTGTGTGTGTGTGTGTGTGTGTGTGCGCGCGTGCGCGCGTACGTGCGTGCATGTGTGTGCATGCATGTTTGTGTTTGTGCATGTGCGTACTTGTTTGTGTGTGCATGTATGTGCATTTGTGCGTGTTTTGCGTGTGCATATGTGTGCCTGAGTGTGTGTGTGTGTGTGTGTGTGTGCATGCGTGTGTGTGTACATCACCATGTGGGGGGCTGTCAGCTTCCTATCCGAGCTCCTTGCAGGCAAGGGTTACGGCAGCTTCGTCATCACATCCCCGGTGCTGTACCAGAGTAGAGCTGCCTGGGAACGCGTGAAAGACTTCCTGGAGAATCGACGTTTCCGCCACTTACGGAAGGAATGTGGCCTCTCGGGGGATGGAGAGAGAATAGGTGGCCTTGCAGCAAAAGGAACAACGTGTGGGCGCGTGTCCTGCGCTCTGTTTCCTGCTGGCTGTGGGCGGCCCTGAAGCCACAGGCACCACGTCCAGCCGGGAGGAGCCCACCTAAACCCTCAAAGGGCCTGTCAGAGACACTGTGGTCACCTCGAGTCAAGGCAAAGGCATGAGCAGGTGCCCAAGTGACAGAAACTTTTATACTTGGGGGCAGACTTTCACTGGGAGATTTTATGTAATTATGAATTAAATAATTTTCACTGTCAAAGACGTATCCCTCATTCACACGCCTCATCCAAAAAGAACAATTCAAACTCAGACGACCTCCTAATGAAATCAAGCCAGCGGATACAAGAGGAATAAGTGATCACCTGTATTATGAAATTCTTAAATCAAAATAGCTGAATGAGTCCATCTGTATTTTGTAGGCAGTATGGAGGCCTGAGTGGTTTACCACCAGCAGCCCCACCCTGGACACTGGTCCAACCCTCGTTCGTGACGATGCTTCTTGTGGCCACAGCGCTCTGCCGACTACATCAGACCCGTGGGCACTAACTCCCTGGATTATGCATGAGCCTCTCCTCTGTGGATGCGAGATCATTATCTAACCGGCCTTGCTGCGTTAAGGAATTCACTCTGAATTTCCCTCGCATCCACAATAGATTAAGGATAAAGAAGCACGAGGAGGAGAACAAGATGTTAAAGCAACGTTAGAAAACACTGCTTTCTGAAACGCACCAGCCGACGGCCCGCAGCGTCCAGGCCCAGCGGGACAGCCGCTCCCAGCCCCGCGCTCTGGACACAGTGCTGCCAGCAAGAAGCGCGCCCGCTGCCCTCCTGAAGCCACGGTGCGTGGGCCGCTGAACAAGGGAGCGCAGAGCAGAAGTAGCCCGATGTGAGGAGCGGGAGGCGGCCCGACTGCTGTTCTTGCGCCACCTCCCAGCGCGGTGCTCGGGCGAAGCGCCCAGAGCCAGAGTCAGACTCGGGTCCAGGTTCACTGCCCGCAGAGCCTGGGCACATGGACAGCTGAAGGCCTGTCAGTTCCTCTAGAAAGTAAGGTGGTGCCGTGCACCTGGGGCTGTCTGGTGGACACGGCGAGCACCTGACTGCAGAGGTCTGCAGGAGCCGCACCATCACGCTGGGCCAGGCCCACGCGCACGCATTATAAATGGACGTGACCTCGGTGACTCAGACCATCACACGCACACGCCTTCTAGTGATCGCATCTTACATCAGGACCTAGATGACCAGAAGCCACCAAAAACGCCCTGTCGAGCCCTGGCCGGTTTGGCTCAGCGGTTAGAGCGTTGGCCTGCGGTCCGGAGAGACCCGGGTTCGGTTCCCGCTAAGGGCATGTACCTTGGCTGCAGTTTGTCCCCGGCCCTGGTTGGGTCGTGTGGGTGGCAGCCACTCGATGTGTCCCTTTCACGTTGATGTTTCTCTCTCTCTCTCTCCCTCCCACTCTATCTGAACAAAAAATGGAAAAAATGTCCTCAGGTGAGGATAAAATAAATAAATAAATAAAAATGCCCTGTCGATGGGCACTTAAGTTGTTCTCATATTTGCTTATACATCAAACGTTGGGTTGCGAACACCTCCCGTCTCGAACAATTCGGTTCTCGACCACAGTGTTTGAGAAAAACGGCTCAGTTCTCGACGGACAACCCTCCCACGCTGACACGTGTGTGACCAGTCTCCCGTCTCTCGGACGACAAGGAGAGACGGCTTGCGGATGAGTCAGTTTCCCCTAAAAGACAAGTTAACGTCTCAGGAAACCGTGCTGTGAGTGTTTCATGTTTTGTTACCTTTGTTCCTGTTGGATGAATTCAGTTCACATTATTTCTGATGGGAAAAAGCGACTCGGGTCTTGAACAAACTCCTCCTCGAACAGCCTCCCAGAACGAATGACGTTCGAGCACTGAGGTTCCTCCCTGGCCGGCGTGGCTCGGCGGTGAGAGCATCAGCCGTGGCCCCAAGGGCTGTGGGTTTACTTCCTGGTCAAGGACACATACCTGGGAGGTAGGTGTGATCTCCAGCCCTGGTCGGGGTTGTGCGGGAGGCAACCCAATCGATGTGTCTCACTGACATCGATGTTTCTCTTTCTCTCTCTCTCTCTCTCCCTCTCTCCCTCCCTCCCTTCCATTCTATCTAAAAAATGGAAAAACATCCTTGAGTGAGGATTAACCAAAAAAAAAGAGGACTGAGCTTGCACGTTACAAATAAAGCTCAGAAGGACATCTTCACACATACCTGCTTTTCCTATTTTAAATTCTTTTAAGATAGAAGCAAAAGATAGAAATGTCATTATTGTGCGATTATATGTTAGTTAACATGCAACTTTCTAAAGAGATTGTACCAACTTATATTGGCAAGAGAAACATGTTAATACACCAGTGTCCATACACTTTTGCTAGTGCTGGATTTAATGTAAAAAAATATGCATATATAAATACACATACACACACATACATACATACACACAGACATGCATCATGGTGGCTCGAAGACATGTACATTTTTCTTAGAATAATCAACAGTTAATTAGTCATTGCAACGAGGGACAAAACCATGACGTACGCCGGATTGTTCATCCTGGCTCCACAGTTAGACGAGGAGCTCCCCCAGGAGAAACGGGGGCTCACTCTGGAGCTGGCCATGGTGCTCGGACAGCAGCGCAGCTCCTCACACATGCTGAGAGCCGGCTCAGCCAACTCAGCCCTCACCGCCTCACACCAGCACCGGCCGAAGCCAAACGTGGGCACCGTCTCTCCGTTGAGTCGCACGTGATCAAAGCCATCTGCAGGGCAAGCACACAGGTCTGGGGGCTGGAGACGTGCCCAGTGTCCTCGAGCTTTTGTGAGTGTGACCCTCTGTGTCTCAACCCGAATGGCCAGGCTGTGTGGTGAAGCAGAGGGGCAGGAGGGCACGGACTTTGGCAGAAGACTTGCCGGAGAAATATGGACAGTCACCCGGGGCCAGTGCACCTGACACGCCAGCCTCCTGGGCTTCTTCAGGGCCATCTCCACACCAGCCGCTCTACCCACATGAGCGTCCTCAATCCTCATGGCCACCCACTGGACAGATGAGGAACTAGGGCTCAGAGGGGCGGGGGGACTCTTCTGGCTGATGCAGCTGCTAAGAGACAGAGCCAGACTCAAACTCATGATTTCTGAAAAGGCAGCAAAACGAACAAAGTAATTCGAGGTGGATCCTAGACCTAAATGAAATGGGAAAACTATGAAGGTTTTGGAAGAAGTCACTGCAAAATATTTTTGCAATGTTAAAACTTCCCATAAAAAAAAAAATTTTCAAAATAAAGAGCTCCATCTTCTGCCTACGACATAAAAGCTGCAGAGTTCATCGCCCCCATTCTAACAACCAGAGGGGAAAACGTACCACCTGCGAAACCAAGCTTCCTCCTCGGACAGCAAGGCTGGAGGGCAGCAGCCATCCACCTCTCGGCTCAACGGAACCCAGCAACACGCATGTATACACACTCACCAACAGACGACAGGACGATACGTACAGACGGAGAAAGACGGGTGAATTATCCCAGGAAAGTCTGATAAAGAAAGAGGAATGAATAATACGTGACCAAGTGGGGCTTATCCTGGGAATGTGAGGCTAGCTCACTTTTTTAAATTAATCAAAACAATCCACCACAGGGGCAGAAAATGAAGAAACCTGTGACCATCTCAGTAGAATAAGCATTGATCACGTTCGACATCCTCATTAAAAAATCTCAGCAGACAGGAACAGAGGGCACCTCCTCAGCCTGAAACCACCTCCGGGAAGAACCAACAGTCAGCGCCCACTTCACGGCGGGAGCCTGGACGTTCCCCGGGATCGAGAATGAGGCAAGAACTTATGTTTCCACCATTCTCGTTGAACACTGGACTGAAGATCTACCCAGTGCGATAAGGCAAGAAAACAAAATAAGAGACATGTTGAAAGAAAGAAAACTGTCTCCATTCACAGACAACATAGCATCAAAAGCACAATACTTAGATATAAACCTAAAAAAATGGAGGAGCAAGGTCTGTGGGCTGAAAACTGCAAAGCACAGATGAGATAAATCAAAGACCTAAACAAATGGAAAGGTGTGTTTTGTGTTCTTTGAAAGACATCAGTTTGCCCCAAATTTACCTATAGACGCATGCAAGTCAGAATCCCAGCAGGTAACTTGGTAGGAATCGGTGAGTTGGTTCTGAAAGTCACATGGACAGGCAAAGGGACTAGAATAGCAAAACAATTGTGAGAAAGAAGGAGACAGTTGGAAGACCCACACAACCCAATTTGCAGACCTACTATAAAGCTGCTACAATAAAGCCAGGGTGGTATTGGTGACAGAGACACGTAAATCAGTATCACGGAGCAGAGTCCAGAGACAGACCCACACAACCTGGCCGGCTGCTCTCCAGTAAAGGTGTAATGGCAGTTTAAGGGAGCAAGGAACACCAGTTTAACCAATGTCTCTGGGACAACTGGACATCTGCATATCAAAAATAAACAAATCCTCAACTCATATCTTATACCACGAGAAAAACAGAATCAAAATAAACCATGGTTCCAACGGAAAACCTAAAACTATAAAAAAATTCAGAAGAAAACAAAGGCGAAAATATGTGTTACCTTGCATTAGGCAAAGGTGTTGCTAGACACAGCCCCAAAACCATGACCCACTGAAGAGAAACAAAAGAGAGAAATTGTACTCCATCAAAATTTAAAGCTTCTATTCTTTAAAAGACGGTGGAAAGAAAATACAAACACCAGATAACAGGAGAGAAGATGGTATTTGTAAAGCACATACCTGGTAAAAGTTTTATGTCCAAAGCACATTTAAAAACCTCTCAAAACTCACTTATAAGAAAACCTAGCTTTTACCAAAATTGGTGAATAAGCAAGTGAAAAGGTATTAAACATGATCAGGGAAATACAAATTAAAACCACATTCCCATCAGAATCACTAAAAAACAAACAAAACCAGTAAGACTGAGTGATGCAAGCAAACAGAACAACGGGAGCCCCCCAAACCCCACATGCTGCTGGTGGGAATGCGGGATAGTGTGTCCACTCTGGAGGACGGGGTGGCAGTTTCTCGTAAGTGCAAACACGCTCTCCATATGACCCAGCAATCCCATCCCTCGGTACTTCCCCAGGAGAAATAGAAATATACATCCACATCAAAACTGGAGGAGAAAGTTGAGAGCAACTTTATTCATAACCACCAAACACTGGAAACAAAGCAAATGTGTGCCAGCCAGTGGAGGGTGTAGCAGACTGTGGTACAGCCATACAGTCTAACATTAGCCATACAGTCAATGATAGCCATATAGTCGAATGTTAGCATACAGTTGAACAGTAGCCATACAGTCGAATGTTAGCATACAGTCGAACGGTAGCCATACAGTCGAACGTCAGCCGTCCATCAGAAGGAACACTGCTGATGCACACAACATCATCTCACAGATGCTTTAAGGTGTCTCATCTTGTAACGCTCAATTCTGGTTCATCACAGCCCGAGGCTCCCCAGAAGGGGAGTGATGCAGAGGCCCCACGAGGGCCGTGTACACACAGCACTGGAAACAGGGCTCTCACCGGCTAGCACTGGTAGTGTCCTTGAGGTTCCTGTACCAGCCCTCGGCACGGCGGAGATCTAAGGCCAGGCCAGGAAACGGCCAGCCTCCTCCCATCCAGAACTGCTAGGAACACAAAGCACCACAGAGCCGGGTGATGTGTCCCAGCGCCGCCGCCAGGGCTCCACAACTGTGTGCACATGGGCCCCAGTGCCACACACGAGCTTCTCCGTCCAGTGCTTCACCCCCATCTGTGCAGAGGACCTCCTGTCGTCGCCCTGGGAAAGGTATGCAAGACCCGCCGTGTCCCGGCCACAGATCCTAGACTCTTCTCGGCCACTAGCCAGGAAAGCCACTTCCTCCGGGCAGGCAGCCTGCTGGCCGGCAGGTGTGACTGGGAGCAGCTCAGCGAAGATGACCAACCACACCTGGCCAGGTTACCATCGCGACCCAGCTGGCCTGCAGCCGGCAGGTGCACTGCCTGCCCCTCGCCCTCATCACCTGCCTCTGCATCTCCAGATACTGACCTCCTCGTCCCCCGAGTCCTCGCTCTACTCTCAGGGTTCGCTCCATCACCGTCAAGGGGAAGAGTAAAATCGGTGCCTTCAAACATGCACATTCTTGTCCCCTAAAGGACACTTACAAAGCAGAGAAACTCCTCTGTGAAGTCCCACCTCCCTCCTTTAATTTTGGTTTGGGAAAGGTGGTCATACATGTGTTCAGCTCACTGTTCTAGTGTAGTGAAAATAAATCTCTGTTAATGTAAAAGTGTCCACTACAAAGTCTTAAATGGATAGGGTGATAAAACTATTGTTAGATGGAGTAGACACAGTTGCCTCCCCCCGAGTCTGCACCTCCATCCTCGACTCGGGACCCACGCTGGCCCCAGGAGGACTCGGGAGGACTCCAGACCTGCACTGAGAGACTGACCAAGTATCTGGCAGTAGTACCGCTCTGGTGGGGGCCACAGCACCCCACTACTCACCACTGACTACTCCAGGGCCGTTTGTCCTCAAACACGCCTGGGGACCAAATGAGACGAAAGGATGCTTAACAAGGGAAGGACGTCAACAGAGGGACAAGCTCTAACCAGTCAAACTCTTCTTCCTCATCTGAATTTTGAGTTTATATCCAGCCCACGTGGAAGCCGCAGGCTTCTGTTATCAGACCCAGCAGCCCCATGAAAGACACGTGTGCAGGACCTGGGCCCGGCGGAAGCTTCCTCCAAGAACGTGAAGGAAGAAGGACTGTAGAAGCCATCAGACAGCACCGGTCTTGGGACAGAAAGCACCCTGAGTGAACCAGCCCGTGGCAGTTTTCTCGACACACAGAAGGCCCCTCAGAAGCCAGCCCCCGGGCCAGTGACAGCACTCTGGTCTGCGCGGAGCAGACCCCTGGAAAGAGAGGCCAGTGTCATTCTGTCTTGGCATCCTAATGCATTTTAACAACCTCATTAACATTAAGGTGGTGAGAGATGAGAAAGAAAGGGGGCAAGAAGTTAAAAGTGATAACCGGCCAGACTTGCCACTGCTGTGCGACCGGCCCAGCTCTCGACAAGCGACAAGCGGTTACTAGCTCCTGCCTCCCAGCCTGCCGTCCACACGCCCGGCCTGCTAGAAGCACAGCTTTCGCGAGGACTGCAGGCACCCGCCTCTCCTTCCACTCCGCCGGGGAAGTGGAAATGGTCTGATTTACTGAAGCCACGTGCCCACAGGTCAAACCTCCACTGTTTCAGCGGAGCCCACATTTGTTGGAGGTGACAGAAATGAATGTGTCCACAGCCGTGGACTGTGACGTGCGACCACCGTCCCCAAGGCTGGTGATGTGGGACCGAGACAGCTTTTCTGGAAAGCCACTCGTGACAAAAGCAATGCTACTTCTGGGAACCTCTGCTAAGATCATAATCTGGAATCCGACATTTGGCAAAACTATTTTGAATATCCTGGTGACGTCGCACAGTGGGATGTCATGTAGCCATCAAAATTAGGTTGACAACAGCCCTGGCCGGTGTGGCTCTGCGGTTACAGCGTCGGCCCGAGGGCCAATGACTTGCGGGTTCGATCCCAGTCAAGGGCATGTACCTCGGTTGTGTTCATCCCTGGCCCTGGTGGGATCCTGCAGGAGGCAGCCAGTCGATGTGTCCCTCTCACGTCAATGTCTCTCTCTCTCTCTCTCTACCCCCCCCCTCCCACTCTATCTGAAGATAAATAAAAAATACCCTTGGGTGAGGATTTCTTTAAAAATCACGTTGACAATAGTGTGGACTGAGTGGGAAGCTCCCGCACAGACACCGGGTGGAGGGCAGGACCCAGAGACGCGACCACAACTTGTAAAATGGGAAAAGTCTGAGGAACAGGGGCTCTCGCCCCACTTCCTCCAACCAGCTGTGCACTCTGGTCGAACCTCTCAGGCGAGCTGAGCTTCAGATTCCACGAGTGCAGAAGGGGGGGCCGGGGGGCAGGAGCAAGCCTGTGCTGCCTCCCCAGGTTTCCCCCACAGGCATGCGTCTCCTCAACGTTAAGGGACCCCCGCGGGGTTGCAACCAGGGCGGCAATGGGCGGCGGCAGCTCGCCCCAGGCAAACCCCTGAACTCTCCCCAAGGACCCCTTCGCGACGACTCAGTGAGCCAAAGCAGCGCACTGGGCCCCTTTCCCCAGCCCGCCCTGGCATCATTGTCCCCACATTAATACACGTCCTCTAAAATTCAAATAAATAAATAAAACGGGGGACCACCCTGAGAGTTGCTCTAGTACAGAGCTCGGGACAACGCGATCACGTGGTAGGCACTCCATCAATGGTGGCTGCTATTATAACAAGAACGCTCAGAAAAGAGAATAAAAACCTACTGTAATTGAGTCTGGGCAGGGAACCACGGTCGATTCTTTCTTCCCACATTTTTTTTTAACATTTTCTATAGTAAACATGTTATACGATTATAATGAAAATAAATCTCTATAAATGTAAAATTGCCCACTAGAAAATCCTAAATGGATAAGGTAATAAAAATATTATTAGTATCGTTACTTTCAATTCATCTCTCGTCTCGATGGGAGACCAGCAGTTTTTAATCCACATAATGGTTACTCTGGGGGGGCGTGCTGAGCGTGTTCCTTCCCTGGTAAGAACCTGCACTCGAGGCCCCACAGGCCACGACCCCGTCACCGCGGGGCGCAGGCCTCGCGTCCGGCCCAGCCTGCCTTTCCAGGCCAGCGTGCGCGCCCGAACCGGAGGTCCCCAGGGCTGACCGCCGCTGGGGCCGCCCTCTGACGGGCAGGCGGGACTGAGGCCACGGGAGGCTCAGCGGTGACCAGCAAGCAGGGCAGTCTCGCCTGGTTCTCGGCCAGGGGGCACGTCTGCCCAGGAGCCCTGGCTGGGCTGACCCCGCAGCGGACAACCTGCCCGGCCTTGGACTGAGTGTGGGGCAGCGCTGAGCACCAGGTTTCGGTTCTCGTGGTAAATCCTGGGAGAGGGCAGGGCGCTGTTCGCGTCCAAGGGGGAGGGAAGCAGCACCTGGGGAGGTTCAGTCCCCTGACCACGACGGCAGGGCTGGGCCGGGGCTCGGCCTGACCCTGAAGGCTGTGCTCTCAACCTCTGCGCTCTCACAGCTCGGTACCTGTGACCGCTCACCCGGGACAGGCGATGCTGGGGATATACACACACAGAGGGCGAGCGTATTTCCCTCCAAACACCTGTCCACCTCGGGCCATGACCCCCAGCAGACGGGCTCCCCCCGTGCTCCGATGCTGGCAGACGCTGCCCCAGAGATGCTGGGGGCCAGGTGATTGAGGCTCCTCTCCGAGACCACGTGCTCACCCCCAGTGGGATTGCATCAGCTGTGACTGTTTCACACCTCAGACTTTCTCTGCATGACTGTTTGCAGAAGAACGCTGCTGTGCGCACACACACACGACATGCACACACATATATATATTTTAAGGTTTGGGACCCACTAGACTCCGACCTCTCCTCTCTCCAACGCCCTCATCCAGTCCCTGTGGACACAATCCCTGCCTATGCCCCACGCAGAAGAGGCCTTTACAAATGGGTCGCAGACCACCCCCTTGAATGGCAGCCCCAGGACCGTGTGCCACCGAACGCAGCCGAGCTCCTGAGATGCCATCTCCGGCGGAGAGCACCGAGCTGCTGACGTCCCTGCTGACACCCTGCTGTCCCAAAGCACACCCCCTGCTCTGCCGGCCACTCAGACAGGAAAGGGGCCGTGTCTGGCAGTGAGGCCCCTGAGGTCACCGCCCCGCCCCGGGAGTGTGCTACCAGGGCTGCATCGGGTGAGGGTGGCGACAGCGCCCAACGCGGCGCTCTCCATGCAGGCAGCCACAGCATCTGGGTCAGTGAGCCGGCCGTCTTTCATTCCTGATCTGCTGTTGGACATAACTCCTCCTTCCAAGTGCCACCAGGACCGGCTCCGAGCTGCCGCCGGACGCCCGCGGCCTGGCTGTGCTCTCGGGGGGGGGCAGGCTGGGAGATGGCCCGGGGGTGAGGCGGTCGGGCTGGCACAGCCTCAACACAGGTCTGCGACTTCCCCGCTTGGGGCTGCCTGTCCCTGCCTAAGCAGGAGGCTGCCGGACCCCATGCCGCCGAAGCTCAGAGCGGCACACAGCACACGAGCTCGCCACGGCTTAGACTGTGTGCTGGGGGAGACGCGGGCGAGGCGAGCCATCGCGAAGAAGGAGGGGCACGAGTTCGGGGCACGGAGGGTGAGGGCGAAGGGACAGAGGGCACTAGGGAGACAGAGAGGAGATGGGCAGAAAGGGCAGGGAGAGGGGGCAGAGCAGAGAGGCCCTCACCAGAAATGGCATCTTCCCCCCAAAGAACCCTCCCATCCCCTCACTGCAGCCCCCCCAAGATGGACCCTCCCTCTGCTCAGAGGAAGGAGGAGGGAGGGGAGGAGAGAGAGAAGGGAAGAGAGTGAGAGAGAGAGAGAGAGAGAGAGAGAGAGAGACATCGACGCTGTCCCACCCATCCATGCATTCACTGGCTGCTTCCTGTTTGAGCCCGCATCGGAGATCGAACCCAAAACCTTGGCGCATCAGGATGACGCTCCAACCTCCTGAGCTACACTCCAGGCTGGAGTGTTTTTCTCAACACCTTTCTGTCACGCTTGCATTTTTAAAACTGAAAATCATTTGTATTAAATGCATTAAAAAACCAACACGGAAACAGAAGCAACAGGTCCTCCTCGTTATGTACCGACCAAGTTTTTGTCCTCACACACCGTGGTCACAGACGGGACCAGGAGGGAGAGGCAGAGCCGCCCTGGAGAGAGGGCCCGGAGCCAACAGGACTTCACTGCGCCGGGTCCACACGTCATTCAGGGTGACACAGCTAGTCCTACATTGTGGGACTGGCACTCCCTGAATTTACGCATGGTCCCTGGGACCCCAGGCAGCACCCACGGGCCTGTCTCGGGCCCCTCAGGGGTCTGGCCCACCTTCCCCCACTTTGGCCAGCTGCCTCGGACAGTCCCAGGACAGAGGACTGCCATTCCAAAGGCCCCACGTGTCACTGACCCAGCTCTGCCCTCGGGCTGGCGGCAACCTCGGCCCACAGCCCGCTCCCCGTGCAGCTGCTCATGGGAGGGGCCCAGGAGGAGACCGGTCTGCTGGGCGTCCAACAGGCCACATGCCAGCGGGGATCTGAGCAGGGACCCCGTGTCTCCGCCCAATGTCCACCTGTGCCCCATGCCTCCCCCTCCCAACCCCAGCCACAGGGCTTGGGGCCCGCCGCCCCTACCACGCCTCGGCAGTGCTGCACCACAGCCAGCAGGGTCACCGGAGGCCCCATCACAGGGAAGGGCTGTGGCGATGTAGTCAATGCTCTGTAAGTGTAAGGCAGATGGACGGAGGAATCGCTCCCTCCCTGGGAACAGCCAGCGCTCACCCCGAGACTCACATGGCGGACACCGTCTCCCCCAGCCCCAGTACAGGGGTGGGGGGAGCCCCATGGCAGGGGAGGCCAGCCTTCCTGCTCTTGGTACGACTTCTTCCTTCTTGGGAACTACTTGGCCTCCCCGTTACGGGAGACAGACAGCCACAGTGCGCAGGACGCCGCCCAGTGGAGAGCAGAGCCATGTGCAGACACCCTGACAGGCTGTCCCCTTCAGCCGCCCTCCCGTGGCTTCCCATCCACCGCCTCTCTCGTCTGCCTGGTGAGCACGTCCCGTCCTTCAAGGCTCAGTGCCGCTGGGACCTCCTCGGCGACACCGTCCTCCTCGCACCCAGAGCCCTCTTCGGGCCGCCCCTTCCTTCGGTCAGTGTCGGTGACGGGCTAGCCATGCGGGGGAGGACCAGGATGGAGCCAGGCGCCAGGCCGGGCCAGAGGCCCCTCGAGGGGCTGTCCTCAGGGGACGCAGGGCGCGCTGGCCCCTCCACGACACCAGCCGGTGCGGCACAGGCCGTGCCCCTCACCCCCTGGAACAGGAGTGGAGCCAGACGCCAGGCCCGGGCCAGAGGCACCTCGCGGGGCTGTCCTCAGGGGACGCAGGGCACGCTGGCCCCTCCACGACACCAGCCGGTGCGGCACAGGCCGTGCCCCTCACCCCCTGGAACAGGAGTGGAGGAGAGAGCAGTGAACAGTCGGAGCCGAGTTCAGTCGCCAGGCGGAATGTCGATTTTGTAATGACTTTTTTAACGTCTGCTGCTCAGACCAGAAAGAAACACAGAGGACAAAGGGCCGGACGACGGACCACAGGGCCCAGCTCGACCTTGAGAGCAGAGGCAAGGTCAGCACTGCCTCGGCGACAGCCTCTGCTGCCCCGTCCGGCTTCTGACAAAGGCCGGCAGCCGCAGAGCCGGGGCTCCGGGTCCTTCAAAATCAACGCCGACTTTGCACGTCCGGGTCCTCCAAAAGCCGGAAACGTTGGTGACAGAGAAAGATGTCTGAGAACTGAGTCTGACACGAGATCAAGTGCTCCCCGACCCTCCGAGTCAGACGAGGTGCTGAAGAGGCCCTGGCTCCTAGCCATGCACCCCCTGTCTGACCTCAGACGGGGGGCCGCCACAGGCCTCGTCACGGTGCCCACGGGCTGAGACGATGCCAGGACTGAAGTCCTGGGCCGAGGCGGCCGGGACAGTCCCTCAGAGCACCCACAGCGGGAGCCGGAGAGCCCCGGCGAGCTGTGTCCTCCTGAGGTGACCACGTGCCGGAACAGCCCAGGCTTTGGAGCAAACGGAACCTGGACTCCAACGCTTGTCCTCACGGACAGTCCGGCCTCGGAGAAGCCACGTCACCAGACTCAGCTCCTCCCATGAAGACGGGCCAGGCCTGCTCCCTAGAGCTGCTGAGAGAACCACGAGGTGGCCCACAGGGAGGGGCTGGACAGGACCCAGCTCCAGGGACCCGCCTGAGAAGAGACCCCTGTCCTCCTTCCTTCCGGGGCGCTTTTCTTTACAGCCCCACGTCGGCCTGGTGTGTGGGGCAGTCTTAGGGGACATCTGCAGAAGTTCCCGCCTGTTTCCGTGGTGCCTGCGTCCCGAGCAGGCCTCGCCCTGAGCTCCGTGGGCTCCAGGGTCTGAGGTCCTCCTGGTATTACAAGAGGTGTCTTTTCTTTGGAGGAAAGACCCACGGGTCTAGCAGAGATTCAAGAGTCCCTGACCACAGAGAGCAAGGACCACTGCCCCCCGCACTGGGACCACGACAGCCCGTCACCCCTCTGCCAGAGTCTCCAAGCCCTCTGCCGCTCGATACCTCCTCCGGAGCGTTACAGCACTTATGTGCCCACGTCACTGGTGACTACGGACGCTCAGAACCACCCAGAGGTGAGCTGGAAGCTCCTTCGCATCATTTCTTCATTCATTCACTCATCCAACATTCAACTCAGCCCCTCTGGCGGGCAGGCCCGGCGCTCGGTGCTGAGGCTAGAACAGCAAGAACATGGGACCGTCCCCGATCGCAAGGAGACTGTGAGGAAGACACAATGAAGTAACGAGGTGACAGATCGTCATCCTAAGGGAGCCTGGGCGTCCTGCGGGAGCACCCAGGAGGGCACGTCACCGACGTGCAGAGTGAAGGCACCTGGTCCGTGTGGGGAGATGTGCAGGTCAGGGAAAGCTCCCAGAAGGGACAACTCAGCTGACCCTTGGGAACTGAGAGGAGGTGACCTTGGGCACAGGGGGGCAGGGGAGAGCGGAGGCGTCCCGGGCAGCAGGCGTTTCCAGTGCTCACAGACCAGGGAAATGGGAGCCCTGTCCTCCTGGCTGGGTGAGAGGTGCTGCCAGACCTGTGCAGTGTGAACGTGATTCTCAGTGCAGTGGGGGGGCCTGAAGGTGTGAGACTGGGGTGCCAGCTCACTGTGGCTGGGCTCGGCACACACACAAAATGTGCGCAGGGTAAGCTGACTCGGACCTAGAGACCCCTGAGGGCCACATCTTGCCCACAGTCTAAGCCAGCAAGGGCAAGGAGGAGGCTCTGAGCCTTCAAAATTAAAGAGAAATAAATGTGTTCATGTATACGTGTCTGCTTGTACACGTGGTATGTGTAAACAGGGGACCCTCTAGGTAAAGCCTGAACCTAATCCCTGACTCATGAATCCGTGAGGGTGAACTGGGAAACGGGGGGTCAGGAGTTCATCCAGCCCTGTCCTCTATTCCCAAGAACGAAGACAGTCCTAGAGAAGGTAGATAACCAACTAGACAGTTGTGGAGGGAGCTGCCTGGCCATTTGCAAAACCAGAATCAGAACCCACGTGCACATTCTGGCCCTGAGCCCTCAGCTTCCCAGGCACAGTCTCCGTGACTCATCTTGGGTCCCTGGCAGCCTGTCTTGCAGCGGGAGGGCAGAGTTCCCTCCGTCCTAATGTTATCGCGGCCTCCGTCCCTGAGAAAGCACCGGCACCAAGAAGGCGCGTGCGCTCCAGTGGCAGTTAGCTGCCCAGCCCTCTTCAGAGACGAGAAAGGCCCCGGAGCAGCGCGCCCGCCTGGACACCCTCCCCTCCTCCTCGAGCCTGGACACCCTCCCTCCTCCTCGAGCCTGGAACACCCTCCCCTCCTCCTCGAGCCTGGAACACCCTCCCGTCCTCCTCGAGCCTGGACACCCTCCCCTCCTCCTCGAGCCTGGACACCCTCCCCTCCTCCTCGAGCCTGGAACACCCTCCCCTCCTCCTCGAGCCTGGAACACCCTCCCGTCCTCCTCGAGCCTGGACACCCTCCCGTCCTCCTCGAGCCTGGAACACCCTCCCCTCCTCCTCGAGCCTGGAACACCCTCCCCTCCTCCTCGAGCCTGGAACACCCTCCCGTCCTCCTTGAGCCTGGAACACCCTCCCCTCCTCCTCGAGCCTGAACACCCTCCCCTCCTCCTCGAGCCTGGAACACCCTCCCCTCCCCTCGAGCCTGGAACACCCTCCCGTCCTCCTCGAGCCTGGAACACCCTCCCCTCCTGCTCGAGCCTGGAACACCCTCCCCTCCCCCTCGAGCCTGGAACACCCTCCCCTCCTCCTCGAGCCTGGAACACCCTCCCGTCCCCCTCGAGCCTGGAACACCCTCCCCTCCGCGCGAGCCTGGAACACCCTCCCCTCCTCCTCGAGCCTGGACACCCTCCCCTCCTCCTCGAGCCTGGAACACCCTCCCCTCCTCCTCGAGCCTGGAACACCCTCCCCTCCTCCTCGAGCCTGGAACACCCTCCCCTCCCCCTCGAGCCTGGACACCCTCCCCTCCTCCTCGAGCCTGGAACACCCTCCCGTCCTCCTCGAGCCTGAACACCCTCCCTCCTCCTCGAGCCTGGACACCCTCCCCTCCTCCTCGAGCCTGGAACACCCTCCCCTCCCGCTCGAGCCTGGAACACCCTCCCCTCCTCCTCGAGCCTGGACACCCTCCCCTCCTCCTCGAGCCTGGACACCCTCCCCTCCTCCTCGAGCCTGGAACACCCTCCCCTCCCGCTCGAGCCTGGAACACCCTCCCCTCCTCCTCCAGCCTGGAACACCCTCCCCTCCCCCTCGAGCCTGGAACACCCTCCCCTCCCCCTCGAGCCTGGAACACCCTCCCCTCCCCCTCGAGCCTGGAACACCCTCCCGTCCTCCTCGAGCCTGGAACACCCTCCCCTCCCCCTCGAGCCTGGAACACCCTCCCGTCCCCCTCGAGCCTGGAACACCCTCCCGTCCTCCTCGAGCCTGGAACACCCTCCCCTCCTCCTCCAGCCTGGAACACCCTCCCCTCCCCCTCGAGCCTGGAACACCCTCCCCTCCCCCTCGAGCCTGGAACACCCTCCCCTCCCCCTCGAGCCTGGAACACCCTCCCCTCCCCCTCGAGCCTGGAACACCCTCCCCTCCTCCTCGAGCCTGGAACACCCTCCCGTCCTCCTCGAGCCTGGAACACCCTCCCCTCCCCCTCGAGCCTGGAACACCCTCCCCTCCCGCTCGAGCCTGGAACACCCTCCCCTCCTCCTCGAGCCTGGACACCCTCCCCTCCTCCTCGAGCCTGGAACACCCTCCCCTCCTCCTCGAGCCTGGAACACCCTCCCGTCCCCCTCGAGCCTGGAACACCCTCCCCTCCCGCTCGAGCCTGGAACACCCTCCCCTCCTCCTCGAGCCTGGACACCCTCCCCTCCTCCTCGAGCCTGGAACACCCTCCCCTCCTCCTCCAGCCTGGAACACCCTCCCCTCCCCCTCGAGCCTGGAACACCCTCCCCTCCCCCTCGAGCCTGGAACACCCTCCCCTCCTGCTCGAGCCTGGAACACCCTCCCCTCCTCCTCGAGCCTGGAACACCCTCCCGTCCTCCTCGAGCCTGGAACACCCTCCCCTCCCCCTCGAGCCTGGAACACCCTCCCCTCCTCCTCGAGCCTGGACACCCTCCCCTCCTCCTCGAGCCTGGAACACCCTCCCTCCTCCTCGAGCCTGGAACACCCTCCCCACCCCACCCCCACTCCCATCCTTCTCAAGCGGCTCCACCTGCTTGGCTCCCGGGTGTGTTCGGCCGGGAAGGTGAGTTCGAGGCACCAGGTCTGTTCCTATGCGGTCTTCTCTTCGAACACCCTCTTCCTGGCAGGTTTCGTCCCTTCCTCTCGGTGTGTCCCCAGTGCCTGCCACCTGCGGACCCTCAGCAGTGACGAATTGGGTTCCCCTTATTTTGCTTCTAACAGAGCAGCTCCGTGTGCCCCGCTCTGGTCTGGGTTCTGTGATGGGTTCACTTGACAAGCATCCCATGGTTAAAAATAAGTTTAAAACATCTCTCCAGAGGGTAGACTTTTTCGTTTTCAGAGGTGATTTATGACTACCCAAAATACCCTATTTTTCCTTTTCAATTCTGAAGCAAATGGGATTCCAAAACGCCTTTAGGTACATGTTCAAATTCTATAAAACACACACTGGAAGAGGTGCCCACGGCACGGGAGGCAAGGTTGGCGAGGGGCCCTCGCGGGGCCAGGGGCCGACCTGAGGGGCTCCGGCACGGTTCTGCGAGGAGGGGGCACCCAGGACAACAGGGCGTAAGGTCACCCTGGTGAAAACCAAGTGGCGCTTATTAAATGTGAGGCCAGCACTCGACCTCCTAGAGGAAGGTGACTGTCTCGTCAGGGACCGGGACAGGTCCCAGCAAAACGTGGCCGCCACTCAGAGTGCTCCAGAGAGCGGCCCGGCACAGTGCCAACGCCACCTGGGTGTGAGTCCAGACTCGCACTCACTGGTCGAGTGAGGGGCAGGGGGACTGAAACCCCTGTGCGCACAGGTGGCGGTGCAGCGGGAGCCGCTGAGTCCGGGTGGGGCCCCGCTCCCTTCCTGAGAGTGTGGGCCGCAGGGCAGCTTCTCAAGAAGCCCGGCTCCTCATCTGCCAGCCAGTAACCTCTTCCATCCAACAGCCTCAGGGGAGAGGCCGGCATGCTGCCTGAACACCCAGGCCTCCTGCCTGTGTCCTGCTCTCCGCACCGGGAGCAAGGTCCCCGAGGCCGGAGACTCGGGGTGAGCCCTGCGGAACGCACTGCGGTGTCCCTCGGGGCAGGCTCCATGCCTCCTGCAGGTGCGCCCCACCCTTCACCCGCCGCAGTGGGAGGGCTGGGTTCCTGGGTGGGGGGCGGGTGGCGGCGGAACAGAGAGAAGGAGGCCTGAGACCCTGACTGCAGGCTCCCCGCCTGCAGAAAGATCCCCCGTGGAGCGCTGGGCTGCCCTCCATCCAGGCCCCTAACTGCCCTCTCTGGGCCCTCCACCAGGCAGGCTCAGGGCTCCCAGCCGCTCCGTGCTCACGCCTGCATAAGGTCGGCTTTACCCCACTCTGCCTGCGCCTGCAGGGCCCTGAGGACGCAGCCCCTGGAGGGAGCCCTGTCTTTTTCAAGTATTAGGCCTGGCCCAGCTTCCAGGCCCCCTGCAGGCCACTCACTCCCGGGACTGCCCCAGTCCCCTGCACAGGCGAGTCCCTGAGCCTCCGAGAGGTCAGCACTGCTACGGGGCTGGCTCGGGTCACCACCTTCCTGAAGTCCATCCCACTGCCCAGCTGGGCCCCACAGGCACCAAGCCCCAGGCCACATTCCTGCGGCTGCCTCTGGGATGTGGGGGGCTGGGGGGCACGGAGAGCAGCAGGCCCTTCTCCCACCCCAACACAGAGCCTGGAGCGTGGCAGGGCCCCAGGACTGCTGATCTGACGCCCATCCAGTCTGAGGTGCAGCCAGACTGCACACGTCAAGCCTCCCTGGGGTGACAGCAACCCCACAGGGAGTCCCTGACGCATCGACCCTTCCTCAGAACTGGGGGAGAACAGAGCGGAAGGAGGGCACTGGGTACAGGATCTGTGACTCCCGCTACGAGCAAAGGCCAGGCTCTGTCCCGAGTGTGAGCCAGGGCAGATTAATACACAGACACAGGAGCAGGAGAAACTCCTTAAAATATTTAGCACCTTCAAGTGGTTTTGAGAAGGAGGGAGCTCTCCTGCGCCCGCCAACGCACTCCATCAACAGGGACACTTTGATAGGGTGACTCCCCCAGGAAGCGAGGGGCCGCGGTGGGACACTCTGGCATGTTCCATAAACATGCACAGCTTCCTCTAGAAAAGAACATGCAGGGGTATCCCTTCTCCTTTACCAAGTCGGCCACTTCCATAGACAGAGAAACAGGAAACCAACGCGTCCATGGAAGGCAGGAGAATTCTGGATGTGGCCGTCGCCGCCACAGACCCAGCCCCCACTCCCTGCCGGGCACTGGGCTGGACACCGCGGAGGTGTCCTTCCAATCCCTCGCCCGCTCGGTGAGCTGCCCGCCAGTCCCCAGCAGCCTGGTGGAGCCTCTCACAGGTGAGGACCCTCTGCTTACAGCCCCACTTCCGGTAGATGCTCAGTCTCTGACCATGCTCAGTGGTCTGACGGGAGGGCCCGTCCCCTCGCCGCGTCATGCTATTCCCTAGACAGCCTCCTTTCCTAAGGTCCTCTTTGTCCACATCATGTTTCATTCACTATCTACTATTTACCACTCATTCATTCGGCATCTACTGAGCCTCCGGTAACCACCACCTATCGGACTGCGTGAGGGTCGGGAAGAAGGCCCATGTCACTTTGGGGAGCAGAGAGGAGAACAGCAGGAAGTCCCATGGGCCTGGAACCAAGTGACAAGCTACGGGGACCAGATGACAGACAGACGGCATGCAGGGACAGCGGGACGCACAGCACCGTCGGGGCAGAGTGCTCTGTTTCGGTGAGGCTGACGCCTGCACAGGGTGGAGGGGACACTGTCAGGGGCTGTAACAGTCCTGCTGGGTGGGGGGTACAGACATGGGGTGGGAAGGACTGTGTGAGCAAAGGCGCCACGTTGGGAAGGCAGAGAGCTCAGACCAGGGGACGCCCCGCAGCCCCAGCCAGAGGGGCTCACAGGTGTGCTGCCCCCACACGCCACATGGGCTCAGACTGACGCGTGTTCCCTGTCATTACAGGGCGGGGCGACCTGCCTCACGCCGCGAACCTGGGGAAGCTGCTCTTAGGCGGAGGGTGGGAGTCGAGACTTCCAGGCGGCCGGCTCTCCGGGAGGCGGCTCTGCACGGGGGCCGTTTGGTCCCCGTGAGCTCTAGCTGCGGGGCCGGAGCACCGGTCAGTCTGCTCGCGTGGACCGTCCACGCCTCCTGTTGTTTTCTGTGCCGCAGGCCACAGGAAGGCAGGGTCCTTGGAGGAAGCCCTGCGCTGCCCGGGCTAAGTCCTCCGGATCTGCAGTCTGTGTGGCCGGTGGAACCAAGCCAGACCCTCCACTGCCGACTTCACTGGTGACACGGCTGTTACTCATCTCATGGTTTCTAAGTTCCAACGGCTTAGACTCTGAGGCCCTCTGCACGCCTCACGCCAGAGCCCTACCACAGGTCTGGGCAGTCAGATCCACGCCCCTCCGCAGAATCTCCGCTCACTCGTCCACTGGCCGCTCCGGCATGCGGAGCACCCTTCACAGTCAGAACTGACCTCAGACCCTTCCCCAGGCCCGGCCCTGGGCGGCCCCTGCACCCTCGACAGCGCCCAGCATGCTTGGCGATGAGCACCGTCTGCTAACCGGCCTGAGCCCACAAAGCGCCGCCGCGGAGCCGTGGCCCACGCCCGTCCCTGACCCCCGCACCACGAGGCGGGAAGGAAGAGCTTCCCACCGCGGAGCCGTGGCCCACGCCCATCCCTGACCCCCACACCACGAGGCGGGAAGGAAGAGCTCCCCACCGCGGGGCCAGCAGCGTCTGTGGCGTGCCCGGCACTATGCCGGCGAGCGGATCAAGGTGAGAGAATGACAGAACTCTCCAGAAAGAAGGTCCCCAACCGCAGCTGCTGAGCTTCAGAGCCACGGGCCCTAAGGGGCTCTGTCCCCACCACGGCATCACTCTCACTGCTCTCCGCGACGAGGGTCTGAGTCAGGCTCCATCAGAGGGATGGCATTAACGTGGTCCTCCCTGCACCTCGCAGCAAGACTGTGACCAGACCAGCCTCGGGCTGCGATCATTGCAGAACTGCGTCCAGGCACCGGGTCATCCCGCCGAGACAAGGGAGGAGGCAAAGTGCCGTGACGGGGGGGGGGCCAGGAGGCGCATGTGACAAGAAGCCCACAGGAGGCAACGGGAGCGCCCGGTCCCCACAGGTCCCGCAGGGCCTCTCGGATTCAGAAAAGCTTCTGGAGCTGGAGGGAAGTAAAAGAAGTCAAGGGCAGGCGGAGGGAGGGCACTGCTGCCAGCCCGGGGACCAGGCGGCTCCCAGACTGTGACTAACAAGCGCTCGGGGAGGCGGCAGGACCGCAGCTGATCGATCACATCGGCCGGAGGCTTCTGGACCAGGTCCCGAGAGCCAGGTTGGCGCCGGGCGGCCCGGAGGAAGAGAAGAATGAACAGGTGCCGCGGAGAGCACCGATCTGAACGCCCTGGATCACAGCAGGCGCGCAAACTGCGCAATACAAAGGGCCGTGCCTGCGGGGAAGGGGTGGGTCAGCCCCCCCAGCCCAGCCTGGAGAGAGGAGGAGCTCGAGCCCGGGACCACGGGGACCACGCAGACTGGGCTGCACACTGGCCGCAGCTTTCTGACCACTGCTGCTGCCCGGGCGCTTCCCTCAGAGAACTCGCGGGAGGGGCGGGGCGGGGTTGGGCGAGGCTGACCTGTGCTCAGCAGCTGCTCCCAGCCCTTGAGACGGCAGGATTCCTGGGGGAGGGGGCCTGTGCGAGAACGGGCACACGGGTGGGGAGGCCGCACCCAGCAGAGCGGCAGCAGGCACCGGGCACAGAGGTGTGACAGAGCAGTGGGTTCGGGGACTCCTCGCTGCCGGGGGCGTGTGCCGGCCACGCGAGGCAGGCGTGCTGCTGCTCTGAAGGCGAGCGGCCCTGCGTGCTAGAGCTGTCGCAGCGGGGGGCGAGTCCCGCCCGGCAGCCCGCGCACACGGACAGGCCTGCTCTCGCCTGTTGAGAGGAGCCCTGGGCAGCGCCGGAGGCAGAGGCAGGAGGTTCGCGCCTTCAGGTGCCGGTCGTCAGCTCTCTGTGTCGGGCTGTGTGCACACCGCACGTCCTCTGCTTGCGACTTCAGAACACCCACTTCAAGTCGACCGCAGCATCTCTGCTCCTTCCAGAGGGTGCGGAGCGTGTGGAATTGGGGGGCGATGAGGCGCTGGCCTGGCCCTGCCGTCCTTTCATTGGCTGATGCCTGTGACCTACGAGTTTCAGGGGCCACACACTGAGGCACCTGAGTCTCAAGCACCACCACTGACTCAGCGCTGCTGCTGTTAAAGCCAACAAACACCTGCTGTGGCTGCGAGTCCCCGCTGTGCTCGGATCTGGGGTGCACCCTTCTGGCAGCACTGACGAGCGTGGCGGCTGGCGGGGAAGGACTGGCTGGTGGGGACCCAGCTTGTGGGGTACGAATGTGGCAGTGGGTGGACAGAAAGGGGACGAGATCCATGCTTCCCAGGGCAGAGGCTGGGCTGAGCAGGCGGGGCTCCAGCACCCCCACATCACACAGGCTGCCACAGCAACCAGTCACACGCCGGGTCCACGTGACAGAGGGGAGATGGCTCCCGCCTGCAGGTGCGATGCGCCCTGTTCTGAACTGTGCGGCACCACGGGGAGGGGTCCTTGGAGCCTGAGGGTCTTCCTGACTTAGCTGCACAGGTCGCTTCTGCCTGCTGAGACCCAGAGTCCTCGTCTGCAAGTGGAGAGGACAGTGCAGGCGGGGCCGCCGTAGGTACACAGGCAGTGCACACACGGGGCGTGGCACACAGCTGGCCGACGATGGCAGCTTCTACCTCGTGCCGAGCGCCTAGAAATCACCCCACCGGAAGTGAGACAGCCTCCAACATGCCGCACAAAGAGCCCGGTGAGCAGCCAGGGTGAGCTGGGCCTTTCTGCTCCTGAAGGGCCTGGAAAACAGACTCTGACTCAGCACGAGGCTCGCGGCACCAGAGGCACGCTGCCGAGGAGGAGAGGCGGAGCCCCCGCGCTCGAGCCTGCCAAGAACACCGCGCGACTCGATCCATCTCTGGAGACGGGGCCATGACGTCATTTATCAACGGCGCTCGTCACTGGAAGTCACGTCTGTGCATTCGTTTTAAAGCTTCCAAAGTCCAAGAAGATCTATGCTCTCACAAAAATTCCATGAGATGGTTACTCTTAAGTTCACTTTATAAATGAGGAAACAAGATTTGCTTGGGATGAAGCCCTGCATGGAGCACTTGGGTGACTCCCTTCCCCAAGGAGAGGACCCCAACAGCTAGTGCCCACAACAGCGAGAGAGCCAAGCACGGGCCCTGGACAGCAAGTTGGCTCATCAGGGGCCAGCAAAACAAAGGTGCAGTACAGGTCCCGTCCACTTCTACTAGGCTTCAGGAAAGTGCCTAGAGAAACACACACCTCAGGTTCCAGCCATGCCCGCACCGAGGACCAGTGATGTTGAACGAATGAATGAATGTCCCTCATTACAACGGCTATGGGTTCCATGCGGGTTGGCAAAGGATTTGGGCACCTCGAGTACCTGTAGGGACACGGTCTGAAGTCTCTGCCCAGCCCACTGACGCCCCTGCTTGGGAAGCTGCATTCTTGTGCACAGGCGAGGCCCCCCTTGTCCCTGGAGACAGGACCAGGAGAGGAGGCTAAGAGGCTGAGCCAGGAAGACGCCTCCTCCTGGTTGCTGGTTTCACCGGTGTTGGGGGAACCAGGGCTCAGATGACTATGGAGCCAGAGACGGGAGAAGACAAGGGCACAGGGAACCATGGGGAGAGACGGGACACGTGGCAGCCAAAAGCCCAGCAGGCGGGTCTGGGAGCCCTGCAGCCCGAGGCCCCTCAGCCTGTCCTCGCAGTGTGGCTGTGGATCCCTAACATCCGGGGGCGTCCCCCCAGTACGTTCCCTCTGGGCTGAAGACAGCTCGAAAGCAGTTTTGCTAAGTACAATCAAGGACCTTCACGTAGGCCTCTTCCAGGTGCCGTCCAATGTCACGCCAAAGCCACGGACGTGCAGGGGCTCCAGGGGGCAGGCGCACAGCTGTGCTGCAGGTCCGAGCACGGAGACCAAAGGCGTGGGGCGGGGCAAGAGGAGGCCAGCCGGGCAACGCGGCCTCTGCGCCGCCAGGCACACAGCAGGAGCGCTTTCACTTGGAGTGAGTTCAGGAAATCGGGCTAATTTTATCCACAGCCTGAGAAAACTGAGGATGAATTGGCTGAACAAAACTGCGATACATGATAAGCATGACAGCGGTCCTTCCAGGTCCACCTGGAATGCTCCTCTGCACCCTCTCCACCCCGGCCCACCACACAGACACCACACGCTGGGCGTCTCGGCCCGGCCCGCCCCCGCCGCCCGGGGCCCCGCTGCCTGTGACAGCCCTGCTTCCTCCTGCACCCCGCCGGCCCGTCCTCCGAGGTCCGGCTCCAACAAAACAGCGTGCATGCCTGAGCCCACGGTCACATCGTCCCACCGTCACATACGGGCGTCTCAGGAAACACTGGCATTCCCGTCTCAGCGGTTACAAACCCGAGAGAAGAGGTCGGGCAGCGTCTCCAGGGTGGCTCGGCTGAGAAATAAAGCAGGGGATTTACCAGAGCTTTTGGCCCCCAATGCGTCCACCTCCTGCCATGCGGCCTCCCAGAGGTGAACCCTTCCAGCTCCTCTCAGCCAGAAAGGACGCCCTTCCTCAGGTGGGCAGCCACACAGCGTCGGGGGCTTCCTGCGGGGTCTGCCTGAGCAGGTCTCACCGCCCCTCTTCCGACATCATCTTCGCACCCCGGCAAGACTGAGCTCCGGCTCTGAGTCTTGTCCGCCAGGGGCCTCCCTTTGCCTGACGAGCGCCCACGAAGGGAGTGAAGATGAGCGTGACGTGCGCCTTCTCAGCCCGTCCAGCACCGCAGCAGAGGCCGAGAGCAGAGGCCCCGGGCCCAGCCCGGTCTGGATCCTATCTGTACACGCCACACGACAGAGATTAAGCAAATCTGGTCTCCAGAAGAAACTCCTTTCAACTCAAAATGTAGTGGAATTTCACCCGGCCAGTGTGGCTCAGCGGCTGAGCATCGACCCAGGCACCAAGAGGGTCGCCAGTTCAATTCCTGGTCAGGGCACAAGCCCAGGTTGCGGGCCTGGTCCCCAGTGGACAGCATGCAGGAGGCGGCCAGTCCATGTTCTCTCTCATCGATGTTTCTCTCTCTCTCTCTCCTTTCCTCTCTCTCTAAAATCAGTAAAGGGAAAAAATGTGGTGGGATTTCTTTTCCTACTTTACCAGGACAGTCAGCTCGGCCGGCCGCGTGGGGAGGGGTGAGTGGGGAGGGGCCGCCAGCTCTCTCCTTGGCAACTGGAGAAAGAGACGCTTAGCGTCTCCGATTCGCAAGCTGCCGAGTTAATTAATACAGTAGAGGGTGCCTCTCCCAGAGAGGAGTTTAAAGTAGGTTTGCCTTTGATTTCCAGCTCCACCAGCTTCACTGCGATCCCTCACTCAGCCCTTCCCTCGCCCTCTCCATTCATGCAGGACGCATGGAGCGCGTGCTCTCAACAAAGCTGTGTGAGAGTCTGAGAACCCAAAGTCACGTGGCTCTGAAATGTCAGCGCAGCAGACAGCACGCGAGCTCTGCGAGGGGACTGCACGGGGAGCAGAGAGGAGGGCCCGCCCGCGGAGGAGGTGGCTTCGCACCACGTCTGCAGGAAGGAGGGATTCACCAGCCCCACGTGGACAGGGGAGAGGGGGGTGAGAACAGGTGGTGCGGAGGCAGGTGTCAGGACAGAGCCAGGAGCGCGGCACGGGGCTCGGGCCAGGGGACCGAGGCCCGGAGGGATGGAACTAAGGGACAGGGCTGCGGAAGCACACGGAGCTCGTGCAGGACTGGGTCTCCCAGGAGCTCGCGTTTCACCCCAGACATGCTGGCAGAGCCACAGGCAGTCCTCACTGAGGTCACCTGGCAGCAAGGGAGAGGGTGGCCAGCCTCACCCAAGGAGGGAGGCCAGGGTGGGAGGTGTCACAGTGGCCCGGGAAGAAGTGGCAGGGCCAGGACCATGGCGGCGGCGGCCACACCAGATGACAGCACTGGCTGGAGAGGACCCTGTTTCCTCCGGTGTCACCTGTCACCACGGTGGCAGCATCACGTGTCCACCCTGCTGCAGACACACCTGACGGCCCCACAGAAAGCTCCGGGCTCCTGCCAGGAGGGGCTAAAGCGACAAGTGAGACAGTCCTGTGACTGTTCGAGACTCTGGCTCTTAAGGTGGCTCCCGGCACCCCCACCTTCTGGTGTTCAACCCTTGAGTGGGGATGGCAGCTGGGACCTGCTTCTAGCCGACAGAACATGGTGGAGGTGACAGGGCGCACATGCGCAGAATGACGCGACCTGAGACTTGGGCGCCTGTCTTGCTGGAGCCCCTCTCCCACGCTCTCTTGCGAAGCACTCTGGGAACCCCCAGTGGCAAGTCCATCTCCAGCCGACAGCCAGCTAACACCTGAAGCTTTTCGGTCCTACAACCTCAAGGGACCTGAAGGAGCTCAGAAACAGATCCGTCCCCAGCTGAGCGCCAGACGAGACTGCAGCCCTGGCCAACACCTTGACCTTAGCCTTGTGAGACTCAGCTAAACTGTCCATACTGCTGACCACAGGAAGGTGTGACAACAGATATAAACTGTTTGAAGCTACTCAGTGTGTGGTACGCTGTTACAGAGCAATAGCTAGCTGACAGTGTAAGTGTGACTAAGCAACAATGTTAGAATTCCAGACTAATTTGGTTCCCAGATCTGCTGCCTGTGAGCCCTATGCCTGGGGACAGGATGCACAGCTCTCCAGCCCTGTCCCCTCCTTTCAAGAAGAACACGGCCGGCATGCCTGGGTTTCTGTGAGGGTTAAATTTTTCCAAGAAGCAGACGTCTAGAACAAAAAGGAACTCAACAAACTACTGTCCCATGCTCTCCTGTGCCTAAAAGACCTGGTGATGAGCAGGGAGACAGGTGAGAACATCGTTCCCCCCGGGTCTGAGGAGGGAGCCCCCGCTGCGAGGGGAGCAGGGCACCACAGGCACAGAGGCCGGGGCAGCCATCCGTGGCTCGGAGCTGTGAGGAAGGGCGCCCGGTCGCTGAAGGTCGGGGACGTGTAGCCAGGCTGGCTGCAGCCGAGCTGAGCACAGGGCTGTCTTCGGGCTGCATGCCGTGTGTTTGCAGAACGCGCGTCTAGGAAAGCTGTACTGAGCCCCGAAGTTTTCCTCCTGTTTTACGTGCCGGGGAAGACTCGCCTACACGCCCGTCAACCTGAACCCCGCTTGGTGTCACACCGTGTCTCACACTTAATGCCACCAGAAGTTAAAGTTTGCTTTCCCTTCCTATCTGACCCTCTCCCCAGCTCCCCACGTGCTGCTCACACGCCTCGTGCCACAGCACATGGGTGTGCTCGTCCTGACACGCACTGCAAAGTCCCCCGCGCCCCCGGCACTGCCACGCCAGTCACCACGCCGACTCCCGCCTGCACGCAGCCCGGGCCTCCCACCGTCCCACTGGTTCTGCAGCCTGCGTCCTGAGTGGCTAGTCCAGTGAAAGCACAGGTGAGCCCCGCCTGAGGACCCTTGCTGGCACCCTCTGCCTTGTCGTCAGACGCAGAGCCCGGCCCCACGGCCCAGGAGCCCTGCGGAATCGGCTCCTTCCGTCAGCCGACCCTGCTCTGCGACCACACAGCCCAACCCCACTGTGCGCACCTGGGAGCTGCCAGAGCCCAGGCGCTCTCTCGGGGAGGGTCTCCCTGTTGGGCTCCAGGGAACAGGGGCCCTCTGCTGTGCAGAGCTGGAGACGGAGGGTTCCGTGCCTCAGGGGCAAACCTGCCTCTGCAGAGCGAAGGCCTGCGCGGTGGGTGGAGGCGCCCTCGACAACGCTGCGAGGCCTCGCTGCGCCCGGCCGCTGGCGGGTGACGCCTGGCGCGGCCCCTCCTCTTGCAGACAGCGGGCAGCAGTCCCCTTGCCCCTCCGAGGGGCTGTGAGGGAGAGTGGGGCAGGGCTGGCGGGACCGGGACGCTGGTGGAGCAGCAGAGGTTAGACCACTGAGCGGTCAAGTGCACCGAGCCCAGGCTGCCAAGGTGCACACCTGAGCCGGGACCACAGGCTGGCTGGCTGCAAGGTCCCTCTGGAACTGGGGGTGCAGAGGTTAGACCACTGAGAGGTCAGGTGCACCGAGCCCAGGCTGCCAAGGTGCAGACCTGAGCCAGGACCACAGGCTGGCTGGCTGCAAGGTCCCTCTGGAACTGGGGGTGCAGAGGTTAGACCACTGAGAGGTCAGGTGCACCGAGCCCAGGCTGCCAAGGTGCACACCTGAGCCGGGACCACAGGCTGGCTGGCTGCAAGGTCCCTCTGGAACTGGGGGTGCAGAGGTTAGACCACTGAGAGGTCAGGTGCACCGAGCCCAGGCTGCCAAGGTGCAGACCTGAGCCAGGACCACAGGCTGGCTGGCTGCAAGGTCCCTCTGGAACTGGGGGTGCAGAGGTTAGACCACTGAGAGGTCAGGTGCACCGAGCCCAGGCTGCAAAGGTGCAGACCTGAGCCGGGACCACAGGCTGGCTGGCTGCAAGGTCCCTCTGGAACTGGGGGTGCAGAGGTTAGACCTCTGAGAGGTCAGGTGCACCGAGCCCAGGCTGCAAAGGTGCAGACCTGAGCCAGGACCACAGGCTGGCTGGCTGCAAGGTCCCTCTGGAACTGGGGGTGCAGAGGTTAGACCTCTGAGAGGTCAGGTGCACCGAGCCCAGGCTGCAAAGGTGCAGACCTGAGCCGGGACCACAGGCTGGCTGGCTGCAAGGTCCCTCTGGAACTAGGGGTGCAGAGAGGGTGTGCTGCAGTCAGAAAGCTGCTCAGGGCGGATGCGATGACCCAGGACGCACAGCCCCAACCCACACCCCAGCAGGGGCAGAGGCCTGAGCACACAGGACTGAACGGATTGAGCAGAGACCTGTGTTCTTTCAACCGGACTCTGAAAAAGGCAAATCTAACCTAAATCACAGAGAATGTGTCAGGCGTCTGGGACGTGGAGGGGTGTGGGGGAGGCATTCGAGGGGAACGGGGGTCAACAGGAACATGCTATGGCTTGACCATGGGCTGGTTTCAGGGGTTACACAGTCATCAGAACTCATCCTCTCCACAGCCAAAGGACAGCCTTTCCTGCGTGTACGCTGCGCCGCAAACGCGGATCTAAAAGAGACGGCCACGAGGCCACGGCGGCCGACCAGACGAGGCGGGGGCTCTTGGCCCCGCTCAGGTGAAGTCCACGGAGAAGGTGCAGGAAGGGAAAGGAGACCAGGATACAGAAGAGAGAAAGCAGGGCTCCACGTGCAGCATTTTATTTTTTTATTTAAAATTTTTTTTTCTTCATTGATTTGACAGAGAGGAAGAAAGAGGGAGAGAGAGAGAGAAACATCGATGAGAGAAAACACTGATTGGCCGCCTCCTGCATGCCCCCCACTGGGGACTGGGCCCATAAACTGGGCAGGTCCTGACCAGGAATCGAACCGGTGACCTCTTGGTGCAGGGTCAATGCTCAACCACTGAGCCACACCGGCTGGGCGTGTGGAGCATTTTAATGGTGAACCTGTCTGTGGCCACCAGACACGTGAAGACTTACAGGTGCATTCAGACCTGGACGCACTGGGCACCTGCTTCCAAATGAGTCGAACGAGAAGTCAAACCCACCATGGCAAGGGTTCTCTCCAAGAGCGTTCACAGAAGGGAATTCAAACACCCCATCAAGCCAAGCTAATCAGGCACTTCTAAAAATGCAACATTTTATAAGGTATAAAACCTCCAGGAGAGGGTCCAATCCAGTCTGGAGTTGAATATGAGAAGCACAATGATCCTAAAATTAAATGACATCATCTATCAAAACAGCAGCTTTCTTGTTGAATTACAGCACTGTGGAATTTTTAATGAAAAAGCAACATTCAATTAGGACAATGTATTCAGGCAGAGCATAGACTGTGAGAAGAAATAGCCCTGTCTGGCCAACATTACCAAACCCATCCACACTGACCACCCAGGGAAGCCTTGCATCTCTAGAGTCTTAAGGGCCTGGCCCGCAGGAGGCCACGGGTCCCAGCTCATGCCACAGACACAAGCCCTAACCTAGATGCCCTCTCACAGGCCAGGCTGGGATCCTCGCGAAGGCCCCAAGGCCGGGGCGGAGCCGGGCCCCCCCCTCCCCCGGGCTGTGTGTGCCTCTCCGCCCTCATTCGTGAACCACAGAGACAGAAACCCCTCCCCTTGGGCCGTGAGGGTTAAGGAGGGCACTGTGCAAGGAGCATTTAGTACGGCCCTTCGCTCAGAGCAGACATTTGATAGTTATTTCTCTAAAACATGCAGGTGCAGAACAAGGCTCTGGACAGGGTCTCCTTGAGGACAGGGACCGAGTCAGCCTGGTTTTACCACCGTGATGGACAGGGGCTCGGTACGGACACATCTGTCGACTTATCACAGACGGATGAGAGAATCATGAGCACACACATACACAGCCAGACGTAACAGACAGTGCACCACCAGGATTAAAAGGGTGGCCAATGAGTCAGACACTGAAAGGAAGAGCTACCTTCTAAGGGCATAACGTGCCCCGTAAGGGGCAGCACCAATGGCCTCGGAGGACAACACAGTGCCCGGCCGCCAGCAGCACTCAAACCCAGCGAGTAAGTGAACCGGAGTCTCTTGACCTCCTTAATTTATAATTATTTTTTTCTATCCTCACCCAAAGACCTTTTTTTGCATTTATCCTTAGATAGAGCAGGAGGGAGAGAGGGAGGAAGAGAGAGAGAGAGAAACATCGACGTGAGAGAGACACATCAACTGGTTGCCACTCGCACAACCCCAACTGGGGCCGGGGACGAACCGCAACCGAGGTACGCATCCTTAGCGGAAACCGAACCCAGGACTCTCCGACCGCTGAGCCAAACTGGCCAGGGCATTTTGACCTCCTTAATTTAAAGGGTCACTTTAAGGGTGTGGATATTTTTTAAGGCACCGATTCATTCCAGACAGTATTCCATTTTACCAATGAACATTCGCGGGAGCTAAGTTCTTGGTCACAAAGGCAGCCCATCATGAGGGACTGGATCTGTCAACCGCGTGAGTGTCACTGCTCTGCACGGACCAGCAAGAACCAGAACTACGAAAGGAAGAACGTGTACAAATGCTTGTGTATTGCTCTGCCTCGTTCTTGCCCAAAAATGAGCCCCCAAGAATGTAAGAGGTGAGGTGTCACCAGATTAGCCTAAAGTCACATGTCCCCAGAGTCCCCTTGTCCTTGAGTATGGAAGTGGAGGCAACATTTCACCGTCTGCAGGGTGCATAATAAACCACCGAACAAAGGCAGCATCTACCTGACAGGAAAGTGATTCCCGGTGAAGATCTAAATTGGCTTTTTAGTCAAAAACGAAGAGGGGACAGATGATGACAGAACAACAAGTTAGCATTTACGATCTGGTTAACTTCTTTTGATGGACACCAAAGGCAGGACACACTCTTCCTCCAGTGGCTCTGCCCACTGTTTAGTCCGGGCCACGTGGTGCGGGCCGTGGCGGTCATGCCTGGCACCGGGACGGCCCTCGCATGGCTTCACCGACTTCGGGGCAGGGAAAAGGGGGTTTTCGTGGGAAGCGGGCAGGACTCCAGCATCAGCACGCTGTCCTCAGGAGAAGGCGGTACTCCATGATCATGGTGTGCCTGTCGCCCGATGCCCGCCCAGAAGGGGTGGCTGGTCCCCGCAAACAAGCATCTGAGCTTGATGAAGACCAACATGGGGCACAGGCCAGGGGGGTGCTGGTGAAGCATCGCAAGGGACCGTGCGCCTCTGCCCTTCACCCAGGAACGCCTCATCCCAAACCTGGGGCCCGCACGTCCAGCATGATGGGAAACTTGAAGGTCTGGGTGAGACGGCAGTGGAAGAGGAAACCAGCACTGCCTGGAGGTGACCAGTCCACGCCGACCCTCACAGCAGTCCCCAGGCCGGTCACCAGGGCCCACGTGCACAGGACGGCATGAAGCTCAAAGAGACGACAGTCTCCCACTGTGAGTCAGCCAGCAACGGCAGGACTCCGGTCGGGAAGCAGGTCCGTCCAGCTGCGAACCTCGTGCCCTTCCGGTGACCCGCACTGCCACCGTCCAGCCCTTCTGCGGGCGAGAGGACTTCCCGGGAGGAGGCCTCGCGGGGACCGGCTCGTTGGGCAGCAGGCCACTTCCTGGTGATTTAGGCGCTCCATTAAGGAGTCTGCTGCTCTGCAGATCCGTGGCTCTGCTGAGGAGGTTGATCTTCATGGGGTTTTCAATTAGCAGAAGGCAAAGTCCTTGTTTATAAGCCTCAAGTCACCTCTCAATCTTATTCCAATTCCCTACTTAAGTCTGTTTCTTTAGCAACAACAACAGATTGCATTCCGCCTCCCTGTCCGACAATCCAGTCCTGGAGCTCCGGAGCCAGGTGCACCAAGGAGGCACCCACGGGAGGGGAGCCTGGGGGCGGGGTGAGCCCCAGCGAGGCAGGGCGGGTGATACAAGTGAAGGCACCGAGTGTGAGCGGGCAGAGCCCAGAGGAGACGAAGAGGACATCCCCAGGTGTGGCAGGCGTGGCAGGTGTGAGGGCATCTACGTGGATGGGTGGACGCCATGGGTGGTAGATACATAGAACCAAGAAAGAGATGGTGCGGCCGACGCGGAAACAGTCCAGTGCTCCCGCAAAAGCTGATCACAGAGTTACCATAGGTCACCTGACTCCTCTCATAGGTGTTTGCAAAAAAAATTGACAACAGGAACTCTGATAGTTGTGTGTCAACATTCCCTGCAGCACCATTCCCAACAGCCGAGAGGCGGGCACACCGGTGCCCGGCCACAGGGGATGGACACACACGTGCTGTGGAAACAGACTGGACAGTGTTCGGCCGTGAAAAGGAGGAGAGCTCCGGCACATGCTGCAGCACGCGCACCCTGAGGACCTTGCGTGAGGGAGACACATCAGACACAAAGGACACCTACTGTGTGATCCACACACACGAGCCACCCAGAACGGGCACCTTCCCGGAGACCGAGTTAGCAGGGGTTACCAGAGGCTGGGAACAAGGGGAGGAGGAGTCACTCCCTAACGGGCACTGAGTCTCAGCTGGGGTGATGGAAACTGGGGAAATAGTGGTGAAGGTTGAACAACACTGTGACTGTAACTAATGCCACCAAACTACACACGTAAAAATGGGTTCAATCACACACACACACCCCTCACAATAAAACGTTTGAGAGAGAGAACTCTAAACAGTTGCTGCACTTGGCTAGAGGAGGAAGTAGTTGGGTGAGTGGTGGGGTGGGGTCTGATGAGGCAGGGAAGAACCTGGCTCTCATTCTGCAAGCAAGGGTTTCCAGGGGAGCCACAGGACCAGCTGTTCTAGAAAGATCCATCATGATAAGAAAACAAAAGTGTCAAGTTAGCAAACTGCAGTCGGGACAATATAAATGGCTGCAGGGAGTGGGTGGGGGAAGAAGGGACGGAGCTGTCCACCTCCCTATCTGTGATGCCCCAGGTGGCGTGGAGAGAAGGTGGTGCAATCACCATGCACAGAGGCAGAAAGGCCAGTGGGGCAGGCAGAAAGGGTGTATAGGGGAGGGACCCGCTCTGGATAAGTCAGGTTCCCACCCGAACAGCAAAGGTGCACACAACCAGGGGATCAGCAGGAGCCCACACAGGAAGGGCAGTGAGTGGACAGGATGGACTCGGCTCCAGGTTGTCCCCAGAGTTCACCACGGACCCCTCTGAGCACACGCACCCACGCATCGCTTGGTATATGTGGGCAAGAATCGGAGAGAGGCCTCGGGAAGGGTGGAACGAGTCACAACCCTGACCTTGTCCTCTGGGAATGTAAAGCCTAGTGCCAGGGTCATTCACAGCACCTGCCAGAGGGGAGAAGTAGACTCGGGGGGCGGGGGGACAGCACCTCTGAGCTCGGTCTAGAAGGGTGGGTCAGAGCTGGGATCTCAACTCTGACCAGGGATGTGACGGTGCGAAGTGCGGGGTCCACACTCAGATCTGGGGTGCAGTGGTGTGAACATGGGTCCACACTCAGATTAGGGGTACAGTGGTGTGAACATGGGTCCACATTCGGATTAGGGGTACAGTGGTGTGAACATGGGTCCACATTCGGATTGGGGGTACAGTGGTGTGAACATGGGTCCACACTCGGATTAGGGGTATAGCGGTGTGAACACGGGTCCACACTCAGATTAGGGGTGCAGCGGTGTGAACATGGGTCCACATTCGGATTGGGGTGCAGTGGTGTGAACATGGGTCCACACTCGGATTAGGGGTATAGCGGTGTGAACACGGATCCACACTCAGATTAGGGGTGCAGCGGTGTGAACATGGGTCCACACTCGGATTAGGGGTACAGTGGTGTGAACATGGGTCCACACTCGGATTAGGGGTACAGTGGTGTGAACATGGGTCCACATTCGGATTGGGGGTACAGTGGTGTGAACATGGGTCCACACTCGGATTAGGGGTATAGCGGTGTGAACACGGGTCCACACTCAGATTAGGGGTACAGTGGTGTGAACATGGGTCCACATTCGGATTGGGGGTACAGTGGTGTGAACATGGGTCCACACTCGGATTAGGGGTATAGCGGTGTGAACACGGGTCCACACTCAGATTAGGGGTGCAGCGGTGTGAACATGGGTCCACACTCGGGGTACAGCGGTGTGAACATGGGCCCACACCCGGATCCACTCCAGCGTGCAGCAATGCGCAGCACAGGATCCCGGGCACAGCAATGCTGCCTGCAGTCACTCAGATCCCGGGCACAGCAGAGCAGGGTGGGGTCTGTACTTGGACCCGGGTGTGGCAGTGCAGACAAGGGGTCTGCTCTCGGACCTAGACGCTAATGCAGGGTCTGCTGGCGATCCCGCTGGGGCAGTACACACCTGGGGTCCACACATGGATCTGCAGGGTGGCGGCGTGTTCCTTGGCACCTGCAACAAACCTCCCTGCCGGGCTTCACCTGGTGTGCTCACCGGGCTGTGCCGCGAGAGGACCAGGAGGGTGGGAATCAGAAAGCCTGTTAGACATGCAGATTCTCCAACCTGGCCCCACTCGGACCTGCAGGATCCTCCACTTTCAATGACCCTGTGATGATTCATGCGCTCCTACCATTTGAGACCCACCTGCTTCACTGCAGTATTTCATCACAATCCCCCTTCATGTATGAAAACTGAGGCTTCGTGATAGGACGCGTTTTGTCCGAGGCAGTAACGAGGTGGCACTCACACCCAGTGGGGCTGGCTCTGGGGTGTCTCCTGCAGCCACATGTCCAGGAAGCACTGGCACTTCATGGCCATCTTACTGTCCCAATGCTAAGGCAATGACTAAAATAGCAGCTAGTACTTGGGGGCAGCAACTGCCACTGGGCACTGTGTCACTTGGACACACAGCATCTCCCTGCTCTCCGAGCTTTGATAAGAAGGGGCTTGGGAGATGCCAAGGGACATACCACACCCTACGCACCGTCTAAAACAGCGTCCCTGCCAGGTCTGCTACTGTGTGGTGACCTCTGGGCACATCTCTAGGCTCCTCGAACTGCTCCCTGGTATTAACGGTAGTTTCAGCACAGGCCTGACGGGTCCCAGACGGAGAGGTAGGCTCGGTCTCCTGGCTGGTGCTCCCAGAATGGCACAGCAGCTCAGAACAAGTGCATTCCGCCTAGTCCACCCAGAGTCTCGAAGAGCAGAAATACAGACAGACAGAAGTGCACCTCATGTGCTCCACCTTGATGAGAAAGGACAAGTGGTTTCTAAACACAACAATCCAAAGGAAGCGGAGGAGGGAACCAGCTCTGGAGACACGGCAGCAGAGTCAGCCCTGCCCCAGGTCCAGTGGGCAGTGATGCCTGTGGCTGGGGCACTGAGCCAGGTGAGCTGTCTGAGGGCACAGGCCTCGCTGGACCGGCAGAGACCAGCTGTGTCACTCCGAGTCACAGACTCAGTGGGATTGGCTCACAGACCAAGAGTAGCCACAGGATATCTACAGACTCAGTGGGATTAGCTCACAGACCGCGAGTAGCCACAGGATATCTAGGAACTCTTGAGTTAGCCCAGAAGCCCACAGTGCACCGTTCTAGAAAGGGCAGGCAGCAAAATGTTTCACAAGCAAAGGGGGGCTGAGCTACAGCAGCCTTGAACTCATGGGTCCACCGGGTACAGGGGCCGGGGAGCATGGACAGTCCAGACTCAGCAGGTGCCTGGGACCTCCGTGCCCTCAGCTGGGTGCCCAGCCCACCCCTTCCTGGCACATTCCCACTCACACTGTATGGCCCATTCAGATTCAGGGAAACTTCCCTTAGAGCCCTCATGGGGCGTCTCCCTTCTTTGTACCCATTTCCCCTTTGCTACCCTGTGTTTATAAGAATTCTCTCCTAAATACAGTTGCAGAGCTAATGATTCAGCACTTCCACTCTGACGTATACATCCGACAGGAGGGTGTAAGCATGTGCGTATCAGAAGTCCATCCAGCGTCCTAATGGAGCAGCCCCAACAGGAGTGACCCAGAGGTCCATGAACAGCAAGACCGGCGCAGCCACCGGACAGGACCCTGCCCCAGTGAAAGTGGGCAGACGGGCAGCCATGAGCACAGCTCTTACCACAGTGAGGCTGAGGAAGAGCCAGACACAAAGAAGTATATAGCATATCAAGTTGTTTATGTCAAGTACAACAACTGGCAAAATAAGCCCTGGTATTGAGAGTGGTGGTTTGGGGGAGGCGTGGACTCCTGGGGTGCAGCCGGCATTCTGTTTCTGATCTGAGGGGTGGTTACATGAAAGGACTCAAAATCCCCCAGTTACACAAGGATTTCATTTCAGTTCCCAGTAGCGAGAATCCTGTGTTCCTATTGGTGTGTGTGCGTGCGTGTGTGTGTGTTAGTGCCTATACTTAACACCTCACTTCCCCCAGGGTCCCTGGCATCATTATATCTGGTATTTAACAAGAGCATAAAAATGTCTCTTGTATACATCCCAATCAATAAATGAAAGATAATTCAATTGAACAATGTTCTTACATACCAGTTAAGAAAAACTCAATGCGTTTCAGAATTCCACCCAGCAATACGTCCTATCCTCCTATCTTTGTGCCTCCAATATCCTGCCCCATTACCCGCACAGCTGTCGTCACAGAACAGAGTCGGACCAAGTCAAGTTTTCCCCTCAAAAACTTTGGGTGGCTCCCCAGTCAACAACTCCTCAGCTTGGCTTTCTTGGCCTTCCTCGGTCAAGTCCCGTGGTATCTTTCCAGCTTCAACCCCCACTAGATCCCTTCCAGACACCTACTGAGCACAGTCACTGCCCCGCCAGGCCACACACCGACTGCCGTGTGCCTTCTCTACAACGCTAATCACAATTCACCCCTGGGATTCAGCCCAAAAGGCAACTTGCTATGTGACAAGAGGCATGTGTGCTGCCTTTTTGTAACCCTGACCTTGTTCTTTGTGCTAGAATCGTTGCTTGTTTGATTCCTCTTGCAACTATGAGCTACTTGTGGTTAGGAGAACCAACCCCCGCCCTCTAACATAGCATGCCTCACAGTGGGGGTTCATCAGAAGTGGGGGGATGAGCCTACTCATTGGACTAAGTCTCTATTTATTTCCAACCCACTGGCTGAGGACTGAACTTATGCCCCAGGGATGCCAGCCTAGAGCTTGTTGTAAAGGTGTTCTAATTAACAAAAGAATAATAACAGAGATACTTGGATTTCTTAAGCCAATAAATTGCAAAGTTAGAGGAATCCTAGGTAGTGAAGCAGGAACAATGTATCAATGAGTCCTCTTTCTCTGCACGTGGGAGTCTATATTCAAATCAATGTGCGTCTATATTCAAATTAAAAGATGATTTTTCATACCGCAGTGCTACACAGCTAACTCCACTGTTCTACTTGTTTAAGGGCAAGGGAGGAATTCTACTAATATCAATTACTCGTGCTACTCGTTCATTTGCTGAGTTTATTCACTGCTGAAGCATAAAATGCACTCGACTTTTGTTCCCATGTCAGAGCATGCGTTCCAATGCTACTGAGCCTCGGAGAACAAAGCGCACCGACTGAGAGACTCTTCCAAGGCAAAGGGTTAATGGTAACCATGGTAACGCCTCCAAGAATAGCAACTTCTGCAGCAGCATTCATGCTGGGGCAGCCGACAGAATGGTTATAAATATACCTATTAGCAGCCTGAGCTGAATCTTTAAACAGCACTGTTGGGAGAAAGGATGCCTAAAAATAGCTCCGCACGACTGCGTTTAGGAGACTCGTCCTCAGAAACACTACCTCCTGTGCACACACACACACACACACACACAGGTTTTTAATTTTCCTTTTCCCAAGTGCCAAGAAGTGGATGCCGGAGGCACACAATAGACTACCTGACAGTTTATGGCCTTCTTGCACTACGATATTCCAAAAAGAATCCCCCCAAACAGAAAGGGCCGCCATTTGTGGGTCCAGCTTGGACAACTGGCTCCAGCGGCCGCACGCGGGCTCCACGTGTCACGCTCGCCAGGAAGGCTGTCCCTGCACGGCCCCAGCGAGCAGTGCCCCATCCCAGGCCTGGCTCCACCGCCGGGTGGCTGGCTGCTTCTTACATGCCGTCTTCTCTTATTTCCACTCACTGTGCTGCAGGAACATCATCTCATCCATGTCCCTCCTGAAATACAGGTTATTTTCTGCGTAGAGCCAGAGTTGCAGGCTCGAACTGAAGCTCAGCCCCACTCTGCGCTTCCTTGCATAAGTCAGCCGACCTCTCCCAACCTTCTCTTCTTCAGTTGTAAGAGGGATGGTGAAATGCTTGAGGCCCAGGGCTGTCATAAGGAGTACGCGGGGGGTAAGAGAAAGATGCCTAGCACCAGGTAGCACCCAACGTGAGGTGTCTTCCTCCTTCCCTCGCTCTCTTACCTACTCAGATAGATTATAACCATCCGGACGGCTGGGACAAGACCCAAGCTATGTGTCCATGCCGCGCGGTGCCCGTGTAAAAGCAGCTGCTGGCGGAGTGAACAGCCCCAGGATGCCGCTAGGGAATGGAACCACCGCCTGGGTCTTGTCCCCACCTGCCACCACTCCCCAGCCACTCCGCCAGTCGACAAGGGGGAGACGGAACACTGCTCCATCTGCAGCCCTAAAGGATGTGTCCAACAGAACATACGTGCAACGAAATGTGTTGGCACGGAGACGGGCACGACCGTGAAGACCACCTGGGGCGGATCTCAGGCCTCAGTCCAGCACGTTCATCCACCTCATGCTCCACCTCAGCTCCCTCTCTTAAGACGGTGATCACCAGGCCAACCTCACAGAGCTCGGGTGAAGAAGATACAAGTCAAATCACAGAGCCCTGGCCGGTCTGGCTCAGCGGTTAGAGCGTCGGCCTGCGGTCCCAAGAGACCCGGGTTCGGTTCCCACTAAGGGTGCGTACCTTGGTTGTGGTTTGTCCCCGGCCCTGGTTGGGTCGTGTGGGTGGCAGCCACTCGATGTGTCCCTTTCATGTCAATGTTTCTCTCTCTCTCTCTCTTCCTCTCTCTCCCTCCCACTCTACCTGAACAAAAAAAAATAGAAGAATGTCCTCAGGTAAGGATAAAAAAAAAAAAGACAAAGCACAGAACGTGCTTTGTCAGCTCCCCACCCTCTGCCCAACCTGCGTGGCCTGCACTGCAGCCAGGGTGCCAGAGGACCCTGAGGCTGTATCACCAGGGACCTTCTCTCTGCGGGAAGGTCAGAAGGCAGGACACAGAAGGGAGCCTGGACCTCTGTCTCCTGCTCCTTCTCTGCCGCAGCACAGGGGGCCGGTCTCTGTGCCAAGCCCTGTCTCCCACACTTCCACGCTCCAGCTCTCACAGCTCTGGGGACCCCATTCCCCTCCTCCTCCCCCCCCCCCCAGGCCTGGGGGCTGCATCTCCTCACTATTTCGCTGTCGAGTCCCCTGCTGTTTCCCTTAACATTTGCCCCAGACACCACCCATGCCTGCCTGCTTCTCCCTGCCAGGCCCGGACCACCAAGGCGGCACCGACTCGTGCCGAATGGTTGTACAGAGTCCCGCTGTGGCCGGCACTGTACGCGAGTTCCTGTTTTGCTCCATCTGGTACTACAGGATTCTTTTGTTTCTCCAGCCGGACGGGTACAGATCATACAAATGTGAGACTGCACCCATCTCCATCCAGCCACTTTCTCAGTACTGGGCTGGACACACTGCAGACACGCAGACAAAGCCACGGCCCTCCGGAAGGAGCGGGCCTGAGCAGAAGGAGCACGGACGAAGGAGAACGTAACGTCAGGGCTGCTGGCGCTGCAGGGAAGAAGAAAGCAGGCGAACAGGGTCGAGAGCGACGGGCTGCTGCAGTCTGGACTGATTTCCCTGCTCAGCCACGTTCACAGCTCCGCGAGAACACCTCATCGCGCTGGGTGCAGGCACCAGTCGAAGCGAGGCCGGGCGGGCGCATCCCCTCAGCTGAGGCGGGACACCAGCAGCAGGACCCCAGGGTGCAGGCGGGGGGGGGGGGGGGCCACGCCCACCTCTAACTTCTCCCCATTGATCCAGTGTCGGTGCGCCTCCCTCAGATTGGCCACTCTTGTTGGTGACGTGTGGACCTCTCCCCTCTGTCTCTTTGTTTCTTTACCGGGGATATATCATCTATACTGAAAAAGGCAAAGCGTGACGGACATGTGACTTAGCTTTAAGTTCTGGTCACAGTCTCCTTAGCAGTGTTTTTGTGAAAGTCCAACGTAATCGAACTGGCTGGGCGTTCTGCGGTCTGTGCTCCGTATGCCAAGCCTGAGACCCTGCTCCTGGAGGTCGTGAGGTAGCTAGCTCCCTACATTGTCTTCTAACACTGTAAACATGCACTTGCCTATACCTGGTTTGCTTATGGTCTTCCAATTTTCTGTTTTCCCCCCATGTCATCGAATGTCTCAGCATCACTTCCGAGAAGGTCTTGTCTTTCTCCCACTAAGTCTGATGCGGCCCTGTCCTTCCATATTCCTTCAGTTCTAAACTCCTGCCGGGAGGTTTTCAGAAAACCATGCCAGGTCTGCCATCTGGCTGGCAACTACAAAACACCAGACTGCAGGCCGAACTTGTGTTTACAGATAAAACCAGGGAGCTCCTCAGGCATGACACAGGGCCTGTCCGATCGCCCCACCCCTCCTGTGGGTCCGTCCCCGGGCACCAGTCAGACTGTTCCACAGCTCTGGCTCTGTGAGCCGCACCAGCCGCGGGGCGAGCCTCCTCAGCTCAGCCACGGCCTCCAGTCCATCTTGGCTATTTGCGGCTCCTTTTCTGTGCCTTCTAGGATTAGCTTGCCAAGTTGATTTAAAAACTCCGACTGGAAAATTGCTAGGAATTACATGTAATTGACAGATCAGTCTGGGAGTGAGCTGACACGTTGACAAGAGTCGGTCTCCCATCCACGCATACGGTGCGTGGTCTGCTATTCTGTCAGGGTTGCGTCCGTGTTCTGGAAAACCCTTCAGCCCGGCACCGCAAACATCCTTAGGCTGCTTTCAAGGTGCCACGGAGCACCGGTGGCTGTTGTGAATGGGGATATTACAAATCATATCTTTCCATCGGTTCTTACTGGTATAGGGATATCCTATTAATATTCCACCTTGAATTAAGAAAACCTGAGCTCTCACAAGCTCTAACAGTTGCCCACAGGTTCCCTTACATTGTCTGTGTAGACAATCCTGTCACCCATGATGAGGGCAGCTTTGTCTCTTCCACGCTGATTCCCACGGCTCTCCGGTCTCTGTCTGTTCTGACTGCATCCGCTGGAACTAAGGCCGTTTAGAGTAGATGCACTGACAGCAGACATCCTGACCTAAGAAGGTAACGTGTCTAAAGTTTTGCCATAATGTATCCCTCAGATGTTCAACAGACACCCTTTACTAAGCTAATAATGCTCTCCTGCAGTTTAGTCTACTGAGAGCTGTTATTATGAATATATGTTGAATTTTTTATAACTAAATTATTGTATTTTCCCTCAATTAATTTGCTTGTGTGGTAACGTCGAGAGGTTTTACTGACGTAGTCATTCTTGTATTTCTAAGATAAGGTCTACTTGGTCATGACATATTATTCCTTTTACACCCGGCAGAATTTGATTTGCTAATATTTTATTTAAAAAGTTTTTTTCTTTATTGATTTTAGAGAGAGAGAGAAAGGGAGAGAGAGAGAGAAACATCAATGAGAGAGAACATCGACTGGCCGCCTCCTGCATGCCCCCCACTGGGGATCAGGGGCCCATAACCTGGACATGTGCCCTGACCGGGAATCGAAAGGGCGACCTCTTGATGCAGGATCAATACTCAACCACTGAGCCACACTAGCCGGACAATACTTTAGATTTTTTTTCACTGTGCTAAAATCCTAGCCACCAATGAACCTTTTAGACCTAGAACCCAGCTAACTGCTTCAAAATTTATTTTATTTCTAGTTCATAAAATATTTCTTATTTTTTAATTCACAGAGGTATTTTGGTCTTCTGCTTTTAAATTATAGTTATTGCCTCTGCCTTTCGCTGGCAAGGACACATTGGCACAGGACCTTCCGGGCCACTTGGCTGGAACTCCCCACCCCTTCCCTGTCTCTGAGCCCCCTCATCGTCTCCCCTCTGCTCAAACCACCACCTACATTCAGCACTTACTACCTCACATGGGACTGTGTCTACTGACCTTCCTAGTAAATATCCAATGCATACTAGAGCTTTCAACCCAAGAAAGAAGTTGCTGAATGTTCAATTAACTATAGTTAAGTCCTCATTTCACGCGGTCAGTAGGTTCTGGGACTTGAGGCACAATGACAGACAACAGAATGAATTTTACCACAGGCTACCTGATAACAAACAAGGGTTAAGTTCCTACATGCCGTCACTCCGTCACCTGCCTTAGAATTCTCAAAACCAGCTTTTTCAAGAACCAAGTGTTGGGAAATGTTCCGTACTCAACTCTCCCAACATGCTGGACTTTCTGAACACCATCTCTGGACACATGACCCACAGCGCTGCATGTGTGGGAGGCAGCGGTGTGGCCACGGGGCCGGCGTGCTCCGGTCAGCCACGCGTGCCAGCAGCTCCCAGGGAGGGCGTGGCGGGAACGAAACCTTACACTCAACCTTAGGAAATGCGTCCACGGTACCACCTGTGCGTGTGTGCAGGGCAGGTGTGTGCACGTGACTGTGGACATGTACACATTTCAGCTCAACATACATGCGAGCCAATGGAAGCGTCTCCGTTTAAAACGCATGCTTCCAGAAACCAACTCTACCGAAAACTTTCTTTTTAGAGAACACTAGGGCATTTTATAATTAACTCGAGCTTGTGAATTTCCTTTAGAAAGGTTCCTTCCACCTTAACGATGTGCTCTTGCCTGCCTCTCCGAACTGCTAGGCCTCATCCTCCATATGAATGAGTGATGACTGGTAAGCTTCCGGCTCTGAAACCACCTGCCCCGTGGGCAGAGCCTGTGCCGTCGGGTGAGTTACTCGAAACCTACGGCCTCTGTGTTCTCACAGAAAACAGGGACAGACCGCTCACTCTTCAGCGTGACTTTGACAATTGCAGGCAATGACGTGACACAGGCACCCAATGAAGCCTGGTTTCCTTTGATTTCTGTTCGAATATCAATGTTTCCTGTTCTTTATTTTTTAGTATGTTTTTATTGATTTTTGGGAAAGAGAGACAGAAACATCGATGTGAGAGAGAAACATGGATCGGCTGCCTCCTTCTAAAACTGGGGATGGAGCCCGCAACCCAGGCACGTGCCCTGACTGGGAATCGAACTGGGCCCTCTCAGGCGATGGGACAGCGCTCACTCCGCTGAGCCACACCGGCCGGGCTCCTTTTCTTTCTCCAGTATCTCTTCTCCTCCCATGTTTTGGTCCCATGCTTACTCTACCCTGCAATATTAAACAGCTTAATACACACTTCAGTACGAACTTAAGCAGAAAAATCCAATGAAGCAGAAACACTTCTGAGGGTAAGAAAAGCTTTCTACATCCATCCCTTCCTAGGCCCCCACAAAGCCACGTACCTCCTACTCTGCCCCTACTCAAGGGACTGTTGTGTGTGCTAGGCAGGGCTGCACGCGCTCGGGGCTGCACACGTGCGGGGCTGCCTGTGGAAGTCCCGGCCTCACCCTCGCAGGAGACCGTCAGGCATGAGCATAATTACAGGTGAGCCGAGTTGCACTGGCTGAGGATGAACAGATACGCTGTGTCAGATAAGATGTGCCATTGCAATTCCTTTGTTGTAAAAGAGTCAGAATGTCTATTTATAACTTGATAACTCCATGGCAGGAAGATAGGAAATCAAAGACTAAGTCAGATCTTAGGGACAGTATCAGTTGTTTTTATCGCTGTATGTGATAAGTATGGACAGTACTGTAGCCTAAATGAGCATAATTAGTGATTGATGATAGACACCGATACACACACACAGCACTCCATTACCAACAATACTTCATGACACTAAAAGTACTTTGTGTGGCCCTGGCCAGTTTGGTTCAGCAGTTAGAGTGTCTGCCCGCGGACCAAAGAGTCGCAAGTTCAATTCCAGTCAAGGGCACGTACCTCGGTTGCAGTTTGTCCCCGGCCCTGGTTGGGGTTGTGTGGGTGGCAGCCAGTCGATGTGCCTCTCTCGTGTCAATGTTTCTCTCTCTCTCTCCCTCCCGCTCTATCTGAAGGTGAATGTAAAAATGCCCTCAGGTGAGGGGAAAAAAAGATTCCCTCCCTCACGATTCTCTTTTCAAGTCGGTTTCCTCCATAGGAACTAACCCATTCTCCCTGGACTTCATACCTGGACTCTGGACTCAGCTCTATGGTTACGGACTCTTCTCTATGGCAAGTTTTCTGTTGTCAGAAAACAAAATCCCAGTGCACTTAATGGACTCTCTGCCCGAGAAGAAACTGGAGGGTAGTCCGCCCATCATCTCACTCCTCCTCCCAGGGCCGCTCGGATGAACCACGCTGCCCTCAGCTGAGCACTCCGCGCTCAGGACAGGGATCAGCCCTCAGGCGGCCTGCTGACGCCCCTCCCACCCGGGCTCAGGGAGAGCCGGTCAGCACTGACCCCGCCCCTCCCACCCGGGCTCAGCGAGAGCCGGTCAGCACTGACCCCGCCCCTCCCACCCGGGCTCAGCGAGAGCCGGTCAGCACTGACCCCGCCCCTCCCACCCGGTCTCAGCGAGAGTCGGTCAGCACTGACCCCGCCCCTCCCACCTGGTCTCAGCGAGAGCCGGTCAGCAATGACCCCGCCCCTCCCACCCGGGCTCAGCGAGAGCCGGTCAGCACTGACCCCGCCCCTCCCACCTGGTCTCAGCGAGAGCCGGTCAGCACTGACCCCGCCCCTCCCACCTGGTCTCAGGGAGAGCCGGTCAGCAATGACCCCGCCCCTCCCACCCGGGCTCAGGGAGAGCCGGTCAGCACTGACCCCGCCCCTCCCACCTGGTCTCAGGGAGAGCCGGTCAGCAATGACCCCGCCCCTCCCACCTGGTCTCAGCGAGAGCCGGTCAGCAATGACCCCGCCCCTCCCACCTGGTCTCAGCGAGAGCCCGGTCAGTGCACTGACCCCGCCCCTCCCACCTGGTCTTCAGCCGAGAGCTGCGTCAGCACTGGACCCGCCCCTCCCACCTGGTCTCAGGGAGAGCCGGTCAGCAATGACCCCGCCCCTCCCACCCGGCTCAGGGAGAGTCCGCGGTCATCATGACCCCGCCCACTCCCACTGGTCTCAGGGAGAGCCGGTCAGCACTGACCCGCCCCTCCCACCTGGGTGCTCGCGAGAGCCGTGCAGCAATCGACCCGCCCCTCCCACCCGCGGCTCAGGGAGAGCCGGTCAGCATGACCCCGCCCTCCACCTGGTCTCAGCGAGAGCCGTCAGCACTGACCCCGCCCCTCCCACCCGGGCTCAGCGAGAGCGGTCAGCACTGACCCCGCCCCTCCCACCCGGGCTCAGCGAGAGACCGGTCAGCACTGACCCCGCCCCTCCCACCCGGGCTCAGCGAGAGCCGGTCAGCACTGACCCCGCCCCTCCCACCCGGGCTCAGCGAGAGCCGGTCAGCACTGACCCCGCCCCTCCCACCCGGTCTCAGCGAGAGCCGGTCAGCACTGACCCCGCCCCTCCCACCCGGTCTCAGCGAGAGCCGGTCAGCACTGACCCCGCCCCTCCCACCCGGTCTCAGCGAGAGCCGGTCAGCACTGACCCCGCCCCTCCCACCCTGGTCTCAGCGAGAGCCGGTCAGCACTGACCCGCCCCTCCACCCGGTCTCAGCGAGAGCCGGTCAGCAATGACCCCGCCCCTCCACCCGGTCTCAGCGAGAGCCGGTCAGCACTGACCCCGCCCCTCCCACCTGGTCTCAGCGAGAGCCGGTCAGCACTGACCCCGCCCCTCCCACCCGGTCTCAGCGAGAGCCGGTCAGCAATGACCCCGCCCCTCCCACCCGGGCTCAGCGAGAGCCGGTCAGCACTGACCCCGCCCCTCCCACCCGGGCTCAGCGAGAGCCGGTCAGCACTGACCCCGCCCCTCCCACCTGGTCTCAGCGAGAGCCGGTCAGCACTGACCCCGCCCCTCCCACCCGGTCTCAGCGAGAGCCGGTCAGCACTGACCCCGCCCCTCCCACCTGGTCTCAGAGAGAGCCGGTCAGCACTGACCCCGCCCCTCCCACCCGGGCTCAGCGAGAGCCGGTCAGCAATGACCCGCCCCTCCCACCCGGGCTCAGCGAGAGCCGGTCAGCACTGACCCCGCCCCTCCCACCTGGTCTCAGCGAGAGCCGGTCAGCACTGACCCCACCCCGACCCGGCCAGTTCTCCCAGCAGGCTTTCCTTTCCGGCCACCTTGCTGCCGTCCACAGAGACTCGCTTCCACACTGCGGGACTCACCTTGCGACAGGCATCAGACTTCGGAACTGGTGCATCCACAGTCTGAGGCCAAGACAGAGGACGCGATAACCATGAACAGAGTTACTCTTGTTTTGTGCTCGGTTTTTCTACTTATTGGTACAGTCTGTTCGTACATTATTGGGATCATAAACTGTTAATTTACAGACACTTTTTACAGCCACGTTCAAGTGATTACGTTTCCTGCAGGAGCTAACCCACTGGGGAGTGGTTTCCTTGTTAAGGTCGCTGGATCTAAGAGAGAAAGCACCCAGATACGTCTCCCAGTTTCCACCTGCACTGACTGGGTAAACCAGCTTGTCTGGTGGAGCTCAGTGAGATGCAGTGTATGCGACTACTTTCTAGGGGGCAGGAACTGTTATCGTCATCACAGCGGAGCGGTACAGTCAGCCTCTGCCCTCGTCCTCACTGGGCCAGGCCCTGCCAGCAGTCACATGGCCCGAGTTGGCGAACCAATCCTCCACGGACCAAGAAAGTCTAAAGCAACTGCAGGTTCCCTGGCTCCAAGTAGGAATAAGATTATTACTCTCTTGGATTACAGACTGGCCTCCAAAATCCTCATTAGTGAAGAGAGGATAAAACATTTATCATGAAGGGTTGCTGTGTTGATTAAAATGTGTATATGTCATCTCCTTCCAAGGTAGATGGCAAATATTTATTAATTTCAAGCCCGGCTCCAAGTGTTTGCTCAACTTGAGTCAGTAAATGAAACACAACCATGAGCCCTGAGGAACCTCCCTCCAGCAGAGGACTCTATGAGACATCCACACACACGCACGTGCAAATACACACGCATGTACACATGTATGCCTGTGTAACACTATAGAGACCCCAGAGATCTCCAGGCTGGATGAGAGGAGGAAGCAGGAGAGTTACTTGGCCAGAGATGATCAGGAGCAGCCCATCAGGCTCTAAGAAGGCATGTGGGATATGCAGGAAGGACACTCTGATGAGAAGTGTATGCACATGGTAGTGGTGATAGTGATGGTGGAGATGGCGGCGGCAGTGGTGGTGGTGATGGTGGTGATGGAGATGGTGGTGGCGGTGGTGGTGGTGATGGAGATGGCAGAGGTGGTGATGGAGATGGCAGAGGTGGTGATGGAGATGGCGGTGGCGGTGGTGGTGATGGAGGTGGTGGTGGTGGTGGTGATGGTGGTGATGGAGATGGCGGTGATGGTGATGGTGGTGGTGGTGGTGATGGTGATGGAGGTGGTGGTGGTGGTGGTGATGGTGGTGATGGAGATGGCGGTGGTAGTGATGGGGGTGGTGGTGGTGATGGTGATGGAGGTGGTGATGGAGGTGGTGGTGGTGGTGATGGAGATGGCGGTGGTGGTGATGGCGGTGGTGGTGGTGGTGATGGAGATGGCGGTGGTGGTGGTGATGGAGATGGCAGAGGTGGTGATGGAGATGGCGGTGGCGGTGGTGGCGGTGGCGGTGATGGAGGTGGTGGTGGTGGTGGTGCTGGTGGTGATGGTGGTGATGGTGGTGGTGGTGGTGGTGGTGATGGAGGTGGTGGTGGTGGTGATGGAGATGGTGGTGGCGGTGGTGGTGGTGATGGTGATGGAGGTGGTGGTGGTGGTAATGGTGGTGGTGGCGGTGGCGATGGTGGTAGTGGTGGTGGTGGTGGTGATGGTGGTGATGGAGATGGTGGTGGTGATGGTGGTGATGGAGATGGCGGTGGTGATGGAGGTGATGGAGATGGCGGTAGTGGTGGTGGTGGTGGTGGTGATGGTGGTGGTGGTGGTGGTGATGATGGTGGTGATGGAGATGGTGGTGGTGGTGGTGATGGTGGTGATGGAGATGGCGGTGGTGGTGGTGGTGATGGAGATGGCGGTGGCGGTGGCAGTGGTGGTGGTGATGGTGATGGAGGTGGTGGTGGTGGTGATGGTGGTGGTGGTGGTGATGGTGGTGGTGGTGGTGGTGGTGGTGGTGGTGATGGAGATGGCGGTGGCGGTGGCGGTGGTGATGGTGGTGGTGGTGGTGATGGAGGTGGTGGTGGTGGTGATGGAGATGGCAGAGGTGGTGATGGAGATGGCGGTGGCGGTGGTGGTGGTGATGGTGATGGAGCTGGTGGTGGTAGTGGTGGTGGTGGTGATGGAGGTGGTAGTGGTGGTGATGGAGATGGCGGTGGCGGTGGCGGTGGTGGTGGTGATGGTGATGGAGGTGGTGGTGGTGGTGATGGAGATGGCGGCGGTGGTGGCGATGGTGATGGTGGTGGTGGTGGTGGTGATGGTGGTGATGGAGATGGCAGAGGTGGTGATGGAGATGGCGGTGGCGGTGGTGGTGGTGATGGAAATGGCAGAGGTGGTGATGGAGATGGCGGTGGTGGTGATGGTGGTGGTGATGGCGGTGGTGGTGGTGGTGATGGTGGTGATGGAGATGGCGGTGGTGGTGATGGTGGTGATGGTGGTGATGGTGATGGTGGTGGTGGTGGTGATGGTGGTGATGGAGATGGCGGTGGTGGTGGTGGTGGTGGTGAACATATACTGAACACGTAGCATTACCAGGCACTACTGCCAAATTCTCTACTGACGTTACCTCAATTAATCATCACAACAATCTCATGTGTGACTATTATTACTACTACGCTCATTTTATAGATGAGGGCACTGGAGCCTAGGAGTTAGTCAGGGTGGATACTAGCTAAATCAACAGAATTAGCCCAAAGAAGCACTCCTAGACAAGAGTGATGACTAGAACCAGGAGGAGATCAGCAAAACAGAGGCCGAAAGGTGTAAAGATCATCTGGAACAGGGACTCAAAGGGTGGGGGTGCTGAGAGGGTCCTGGGACCAGGAGCACAGAAAAGGACTTGCAACAGGGACCCCAGGGGTGTGGCAGGGGCTCTGCCCTTCGGTGCTGCCCCTTTGGCACTGTCTCTTGCAGTGTTTTTTTATTTCCATCAAGGACTTAAGTAAAGACAAAATAGGCAGGTTTATTTCCATTCTGTGGACATCACAGGTCTCCAGGGAAAGCTAACTGAAAGACAGCAGAGCTGAAATCATAAGTGACTTCGGCTGACATGGAATCAAACCAGTGAGATGACATCTAACAAGGACCCATCTAACTCCCACACTTAGGGTGCGAAAATCGGCTGCACAGGGACAGATTCCGGGAGGCTGAGATTGACAGCAGATGATGGGATAGAGATGGGGGGTCCCTGACACCCGCACTCCTGCTCAGGAGGGGCCAGGGCCTGACTCAGCAGGGGATGTGACCTCAGGTCACACAGCGACAAAGCAGCCCTGTGCAGAGGTGCTGCGATCTCAGGCACACGGACAGGCCTGGCGTCCATCCTCAGCTGGATCTGACACTGCTGAGAATCCCTCCTATGGAACATCCTTCCTTCCTCTCCGCATTGATCTGCCAGGGCTGTTGTAATAAGGTGCCAAAACTGGGGGGCTGACAACAGACATTTACTGTCTCGCAATTCTGGGGGTGGAAGTCTGAGGTCAAAGTGTTGGGAGGGTTGGTTCCTGAGGCCTCTCCTTGGCTTGGAGATGACCGCCTGCCTGTTCCCGTGGTGTCCTCCCTATACACATTCTGTCTCCAAGTCTGCCTTTTTGAAAAGCACACAATCACACTGGATTAGGGCTCACCCTAATGACCTCATTGTCACGGGCTGTCTCTGTAAAAACGACCTACAAAGAAGGTCACATTCTGAGGGCCTGGAGTTAGGACTTCAAAATGAATTTTAGGAGGGTGCAATACACCAATGAGCTTCAGTCTCTCGTTCCTGGGACCCACAGTCTGTCATCATTGACTGCTCCTCGCTGTACACCCCGTCGTGAGGACTCAGCGATGTTCAGATCCTTACCATAAGCCTGCTCTCTCCTCAAATTCAGATGTGAAGCCAGCTGCCTACTGGGCATCTCCACCTACATGTCCAGGAACCTCTGACTCAAAATGTCCCACACCACCCTGGCTGGGGGCTCAGTCGGTTGGAGCATCGTTCCGTACACCAAAAATGTTGTGGGTTCGATCCCCAGTCGGGGCATAAACAGGAAGCAAGTGATGAATGTATCTCTCTCACATTGATGTTTCTCTCTCTCTCTCCCTTCCTCTCTAAGTCGACAAACATACCCTCCAATGAGGATAAAAAATAAAAAATTCCACACTTCTCTGTACTCCATCTCATCAGGGAAAGGGACATGCTCAGTGGGTATCAACCATGAGCTGTGGAGTCAGAATGACCAGATTGGACTGGCTGCCCTACTTGCACCTGTGTGACCTCGGGCCAGCTCCTTCCCATTCCCTCCCGTTACGGGGGGCTTTCCGGCGTCTTAGCTGCTGAATGTACGTCCAAGGCTTAGGCCAAGGCCTTGGACATCATCGTGTCATACATATCAACTACTGATAAAGGCAGCTGTGTCTGGGTGACATCGTTTTCCCAGGAAGGCAGCTAGAAGACCATGAATTGCAGGTTCAGTTTGTCAGTTTCTGCAAAGCAGCTAGCTGGAGTTTTGATGGGAACTGCAAGGCGCCTGCAGATCAGTCTGGGTGGTGTTGCCATCTCAACAATACTGTCGTCCAGTCCACAAACATGGGACGTCTTTCCACTCTTTGGGTCTTCTTTCAGCGGTGTGTCAGAGTGTTCCGTGCACAGCCTCGCACTCTGGCACTCTTCTTCAGTCTACTCTTGATTGTTTTGTTATTTTTAGTACTGTTATGAAAGTCGTTGTTTCCTTCATTTCCTGGTTGTTCACTGTAAGTGCTTGCAAGTACAATTGGCTTTTGTATGTAGATCTTATATCCTGCGACCTTGTTAAACTTTTATTAGTTCTAACAGTGTTTTAGTAAATTACGTAGACAATAAATACCATATCCTCTGCAAATAAAAGATGGTTTTATGTCTTCCTTTCTAACCTAGATGCTTCTTTCATTTCCTGGTCCAATTATCCAGCCAGAACAGCTTGCACAGTGTGGACAGGAACAGAAGAGTGAGCATCCTCGTCTTAGTCCTGACCTCAGGGGGCAGCATCAGTCTCTCCCCATTAGGTGTGGTGCTAACGGGGTATCTCATAGACGCCCTTTACCCATGTGAGGAAGTTCACTTCTATTCCTGGTGAGATTTGGGGTTCGGGGATGGTTTCTTCCTAAACGCACAGCTGTTTTCTCAGCCTGCAGGATGCGCGGAGCTCAGACCCCTCCTCACTTCACCTTTGTCACTACCTTAGTTTTGCTCTTTGCCTCTGGCAACAAACTGACAAGAGGTTTCCTAACACCCTCCGCACTCTTCCCTGAGACCTTGCTCTGTCTCCCTGTGTTTGAAATGCAGCTTCTAGGACCACCCGTCTCCCCTACAAAGAACTCTGTCTTTCATCTCAGAACCTTTCTGCAAATACAGTCCAGGTGAACTTCCTGGCCCCCTGCTGCCCATGCTGAGCACCCTCACAATTACCATATTGCACTATGATTGCAAGTGCGTGGGTCCCTCTTCCCCAATACGGTTGGTTCGTTACAGTGCGGCCTCTGCCGTGACCTTGTTTCACCAGCGCTGGGCACAGGGCGGAGCACAGAGCATGGCCTGTGACTGACAAACGAATGACCTGTGAAGCCTTCACTCTGCGCACAGTGATCTTCCCAGAGTGAAGTTTGATTATAACGCTCGATTGCTAAGACCCCACAGTAGCTCCCAGGACCCTCCAGGATAAAGTGCAAATTTGTTACCATGGCATAAAAGGTTTGCTGGGACCTCCCCCAGCCCTGCTACCATCCAGTCCCCTCCTCTGCTACCAGCCCATCCTCTAAACCCCGCAAACCGTTTACAAGCCCCAACACCAGAGCTCTTTCAAAGCTCCCCACTTCCGCTTCTGTCACACCCTCTACACTGGACGGCCTGAATGTCCTTAGCTACTGTTTGCCTGGAAACCATCCAATCAGTTTTTCAAGAGTCAGCTCAAACATCACCTTTGAGCTCCAAATCTGTTTATACAGCTGTCTGCTTTGCTTGGCGATTACAAAGGCACCCTAAAATCCCCGAACCCAAGACGGAACTCACGATGATCACTGATTGCACTGACAAGGAGAACAGAACACCTTCCTTTCCATGACTCCGCTGCCGATCCAAACACCCAGGTCAGAGACGCAGTCTCCTCCCTGACCCTCCCTCACCCAGGGCCGCCCTTTTTCGCCCCCAGAGGCCGCTGAAACCCACCCGTCCCTCTCTGGTCTAGGCCATCGCCTCGCTTCGAGCACCCGTGTTTCCTCCTGGTCTAGTACAACAGCCTCCTGGCTGACCTGCTGCCGCTGTGGTCTCCCTTGGAATACCGGCCCACACTGGAGCGAGGGTGCAGGTCCTATCACCTCGCTCTCGTCCCTCCCCCACTTGCAATCCTGCAAAGGCTCCTGTCACCCTGACAATAAACACCAAACCTTGTGTGGCCACAGGCTGCCTGCGCACATCCCCCACCACCCCTCCAGCCCCTGGCCCTCTGCTCCCTCTGCTCTGCCTGCTCACCCCCCTTTCCTGCCTATCTCCTCCTCACACTGTGGGTCTCAGCAGGCCCTCAGGAAGCTGGCCTGAGGCCCGTCTGGGCCAGTGTGTGGCCTCGTAGAATCCCAGTCCGCAGTCTGAAGCGACGCCCTCGTTCGAATCAGTGCTGTGTCGGCAGACTGAGCCGCAAGAGGGGCACCGTGTCCTTATGACGGAGACGAGCTCAGGAGTGCTCACCAAGGGTGAACCTGCACGAAATCTTTACTCGCGACAACGCTCCTGTAGAAACAACCACTTCCCTCTTTCGGGCCCACTGCTCCCTGTCAGAATTCAGCAGGGCACCGGGGCCTTATTGGAATAGGATGCTGATCTATCTCCCCCTACCGGGCTGTGGGTGTCATGTGGACAGGGAGCTTTTCCAGTTCCATCCCTGGCACTTAGCAGATGCTGCTCAATAATCACCCCGTGATTGAAGGGCTCACTCCTTGGATGGGTGGATTCTGGCTACTACATTCTAAAAGGGCAAAAGCTGCTCTGGCCAGTTTGGCTCAAAGGTTAGAGCATCGGCCCGTGGACCAAACAGTCTCATGTTCAATACCGGTCAACGGCACGTACCTCAGTTGCTGTTATATCCCCAGCCCTGGCTGGAGTCATGTGAGAGGCAACCAATCGATGTGTCTCTCACATCAATGTTTCTCTCTCTCTCTCCCTCCCCCCCCCCCATCTGAACATCAATGGGAAAATATCCTTGGGTGAGGATTAAAGAAATAATAATAAAAGGGCAAAAGTTGTCCTGGCTGGTGGCTCATTTTGTTAGAGCATTGTACCATACACCAAAAGGCTAAGGGTTCGATTCCCAGTCAGGGCACATAATTAGGTTGTAGGTTCAGTGTGGGAGGCAACTGATTGATGTCTGTCTCTCTCTCTCTCTCTCTCTCTCTCTCTCTCTCTGTCTCTGTCTCTTCCTTCCTCTGTCTCTAAAATCAATAAAAATATATCCTCAGATGAGGATTAAAAAAGAATAATATATAAATAAATAAATGGTAAAAGGACAAAAGTTGTCCTTGGCAATCATAGGGCCAGGAGATCTAGATGAGCTTCCAAACTGGGACTGTTCAGCTGAGGGCAGCAGGGCTTGGCGGAGGCCGCTCTCCTCGGGGGCCAGGAGCTCCAACACAGATGTAGTGAGAGCCCAGAGGCAGCGGCCAGCATCAGGGGGCGGAGCTGCTGATGCAGATTCGAGGAAGAGTCCAAGTCCCACTGCAGGGCAGACCAGGCAAAGGCCCCACAACCACGGCTCACGTGCTGCAGAAGGAAGCCCTGCATTTGGTGGAAACTGGACTGAAGTCTTTGCTAGTAAGTGTTTGTTGAACACTTATTACCTGCACGCTGGGAACAAGGGAAACAGATGCAGAGACGGCCCACATCGCAGCCTGGGAGTCTGCCAATGACGAAGCAGCAGATCACTTCCCACCCTCAGATCCTAAGAAATCTCTTTCATAAATTGAAAGGGCAGTCCCATTTGTTTCAATGAGCAACCCTTTGGGCAAAAAAATATATATTTATTTGGGTCTATTGACATGTGACCCCCCCATCAATCAATGCTCCAAAAAGCAGGCTAGCTAAGCCAATTGAGTGTATAATTTGGTTCTTGCAACAGTTGCCAAATTGATTGGCAATGCCTAAGGGGGGAAGGGCTATGTTCTAATAAGCACAACCAAAAAAAGACTTTATCTCGCTTTTTTGGAGACGCTTGCAATCCTTTAAAATAACTTATCTAAGAGCCAACACTTTGAAGTGTTCGGCAGCCACGGTGGTGCCTGCCCTTGCTCTCGGCCACCAGGAGTGTGCGGAAAGGTGCAGCCACGAGCCGCAGCTGAGGAGCCACCCTCTTCCTAAGGCGCAGCCACGAGGAGGAGAGGACGGCCACTGGTAACACGTGGGGACTGTCACAGGACCTCTAGCACCGAGATGTGGCAGAGAACACATGTAGAAAAAACGTGGAAAGCAGAGAGAATGACAAAAACTTTCATGTAAGAAGGAGAGCACCTCAAAAAAGCAGTCCAAATGAAAAGTTCATGAAACCACCATGCTGCAGCAAACATCAGGAAAGTACTCCTTCTCCATTCCAGAGCCTTCCGTGTCGCGGGTGGGGTGCAGGGGTGCCCCCTCGGGGTGCCCCCCCCTGTCAAGGATGACAATTGCTGCATGGTCTGGGGAGAGCCACGCAGACGAGACGCCACGTGACACCTGAAGCACAAACCAAGGGCTGTCATCCCACCCGCAGCCGAGCGTCAGTTTAGACAAAGGCCCAATCCTCTTCAACAGGTGGGACTTTCAGGTGCCATTTCTGCATTGGATAATAAATTCCCTTTTTCATGAAATTCAGTGAGTATTCTTTGTAAAAAAAAAAAAAAAAAAAAAAAAAGGGCAGGTTCTTTGTACATAAGACTAATGCATCTTCGCTGTCCACTATGGGCAAACCGCCTGCAGGGAGATGGAATCAACACCTACTCGGTCCCGTGTGCCAGGCGGGACGACCGGCGACCTCACCTTCTTTCCCGCAACGTGCAGGCAAGGACTCACTGACTGGTGTTACAGTTTGACAAACTGGCCCTCGAGACCACGGTGTGACCTCCCCCAGCTTCACTTATTTAATTATCCAACGAATACCAAAAGAGCACCTGCTGTCTCCCGGGCTGAGGTGCCAGGTGCTAAAGATGCAGCGGTGAACAAGACAGGGTCGCTGCCCCAGCCAGTTCCTGTCCCAGTGGGTGACGGAGCCAGGCTGGGAGTGAGGCCCACCCACTTGACTTAACACAGACTCGCCGCCTCCCTTCCCTGCCCACTTCCCCTGCGTTTTTTCCCCATACACTCACTCCCAAGAATTCACTTCGGTCTCTTTAGATTTGCAATTCGACTCACCACACTCACTGTCACCTCTGCTGGAATGCAGGGTCTGTACCTCCCTGTTCGCTGAATGGTGCAGTGCACACAGCAGGCCCCCAGTGAACAGTTGGTGAATTACTGTCCAAAACCCATACCCTCTATCCCACTGTCTCCAGCTCCATGGAAATCAGCAGGGTCTTCCTCCCGGCCTCCAAATCATGTCCACAGGTAAAGCATATTATGAAGGGAAAAAAGGAGCCTGCACTTATTTGAATGAGGCAGTGTTTCATGGGGAATGCCAGAGTTTCTTCTGAATCTCACCCAAACCATTCAGCTAAAGGAAGGAAAGAAATCAGGTCTCTCTCACTCTGTAAATCCAAAGAAAATCATGCATTTCATGTAACAGAGGAGCTAAAAAAAAAAACAATAAATCAATGCTCCAGTACTATTTCCAGCTCTCATCTCCCTGAGAAAGGGCACCCCCGTGTGGTGAGTCTGAGGAACTGCACCAATGGCCGCTGCCTACAAGCCTCAACCCTGTTCCTTGTTCAAGCCACAGAAAAGAGGCTACTGCTGCCCTATTTAATAGTCAGTGAAGAGGAGCAAACACCGGTGAGCCAGACTATCCTGCGTTTAGAGGCAAGAGGAAGAAAAGCGGTTATTGCAAACACAGACTGTGAGCAGCACGCTGTAATCACTGGGTGCTCACTGTGTACCCTTTCATGCATCCAGCGTGTACATGAGGGAGTTGGCCACATGTCGCTTTTATCCTCCCTGCTGTACAGATGGGGAAGCTGAGGCTCAGAGAGTGGGTGCCTGGCTCACAGGTCTCGCCTGGTACTGACCCACGCGGTGCACCTCATCTGAAGCTCACAGGCTTCCCCTCCTCTGCTCTCCCCTGTCGAGGAAAGGGGTGATTTCACCGGCAGGCTTTCACGGGCGTGTTCGGTGTGCCGGGCACCTTGCCAATGAGTCTGTACCCCGCACCCCTCGGGTAAATCTCAGCCCGTTTCGCAGACACAGCGGCTTGCCCAGGACACAGCCAGCTCATCACAGTCAGGACCCCGCCTGGCCCTGCTGCTGCAGATCTTCCTGTCCATTCACGACGTCGCGACAGGCCCACAGGCTCCCCGCCTGAGCAGGGCCGGCCAGAGGCAGAGGAGGAGGGCGTGCAGGTCCGAGCACCAGCGGGGGCACCGCCAGGAGGTCCAGAGCAGCCGCGCCACGCAAACGCTGACAACGAAGCCTGATTCCTGACACGGCCGCCCCCCAGGCCGTCCCAGGGCTCTGGCGGCAGGGGAGACGCCGCTCTGGGCCGCGCTCCATCCTCCCCCTCTGGGCAGTGGTGCCCCAGCCTCACCAGGTGGCGGCGCCGCCGGCCCCACTGTGTGGCAGAGTCTTCTGCCCTGGCGATGGCTGCCACTCTGAGTGTGAACTGTAAGGCACTACACCTACCGAATCCAAGGGGAGGTGGGAGGATGGAATGGTCTGCTGTGCTGTTGTAGGAAGAAACCCAAATGAAGGTCTAGGGACAGCCACAATCTGCCACACTGCTTTCCAACCTCACCCCCCTCTCTGCCTGCTGGCGCTCACCTGGGCTCTGCATCGCTCCCCCAAACCTGCTGCTTCCGTCCTCAGTCTGTCACATGCTGTTCCCTCCCTGTGGGGCTGTTCCATGTGCTCCTACCTGGGCCAGGACTGGTTGTTTATTACTGTGCTCCGTGGAGTCAGAGTTCCGTACCTGTCTTATCTGATCAGTCCTCTCAGGACTACGTCCAGTCCCTAAGACCAGCAGGTGTTCAATAAATAGTTAATGAATGAATGAAGAAATAATCAATAAATTGAATGTAGCCTGGCCACCGCCGCTAAATAATTAACTTGTGGGGAGGAAGGTAGAAACAAAAGAATGAAGTCTGTGGGTGGATGGTAGTGGCTGCACCATGATATGAATGTATTAATGCCCCTGGACTGTACTTAAAGGTGATTAAAATGGTACATTTTACGTTATGTATATTTTACCACAAATTTTAAAACTAAGTGTTTAAAGGGCAGCGGGGAGCACAGTCCACGGTCTGCAGTCTCAGCTCACAGAAGGCGGAGCCCTGCAGAGAAGGCAGTGGGCTGATGGCCCTCGGGCCAGGCCCAGGCGGAGCTGTGGACACCTCCACGTCCAGGACCCTCGGCAGGTGCAGTTTCCCACCTGCACGCCAGGTTCACGATGACTTTCACTGTCACATCACTTAGGCTGAGCTCCTTAAGGAAATGGACTTGCTTGTCCAATGCCCAGACCAAACAACACACCAGAAAGGACAGTGGCCACCAGACACTGAGCGGAGGGCAGGCCGGGCTGTCTGGGTGCCGCTGCTGTTCACCTCGAAAGGCCATCAGACCCCAGCCTGCCTCCGCGGTGCTGAGTGAACATCTCAGGAAGAGACGGACAGGGTGGCAGGCACAGGGCAGGGGTTCAGAAAGCCATGCTGCGTGTCTCCAACGCCAACCAGCACCTCGGGCGCCATCTGAGTCCTGAGGTCACAGCCGTCTCCCCTCCCTACACAATCCATCGAGGTTTTTCATGTATTAGCATAGCCTCTGTTTCAATAAATTGCATCTTGAAGGGAAAACCAAGAGGAAGAGAAGGAGGGGGAGGGGGAGGGGAAGAGGGGGAGAGAATGAACTCAGAGCATAGTCACCATTCTGATCTCGAGACATGGATAAGGGCAACACAAAAGCCTGTGAGCTCAGGCCCAAGAAGGGAGTTGTAAGAAGAGAAGTGACTTAGAAATTACATAAAAATGACTCCAAGGTTAATTAACAAATAGAGAAATTTCCGAGGAACTGAAACTATGTCACCTAGTAAAATTCTCTCAAATAACAAGAGTTGCCAGCCGAGCTCTCTTTTTTTTTTTTTTTTTTTTTTTTTTTTTTTTTTTTTTTATCCTCATTCGAGGACATTTTTCCATTTTTTGTACAGACAGAGTGGGAGGGAGAGAGAGGAAGAGAGAGAGAGGGAAACATCGATGTGAAAGGGACACATCGAGTGGCTGCCACCCGCACGACCAACCAGGGCCGGGGACAAACTGCAACCGAGGTACATGCCCTTAGCGGGAACCGAACCCGGGTCTCTCTGGGCCGCAGGCGGACGCTCTAACCGCCGAGCCAAACCTGCCAGGGCCCAGCCGAGCTCTCTAATGAAACCCAGGCAAACAGACCGACAGACAGTCGAGTTGTCTTTCACCGAAGCACGTGGCAGACAAGGGGGACGAGGTGACACTGCCACGCGCCTCCCACGGGGGGCTCCAGGCAGTGCAGACAGGAAGGTGGGAGAGCCCTCTGGTCGCTGACTCCCGCACAATCCTCACAGCCACACCCACAGCCCCTGGCCGCTGGCTTCGCCCCAGGGCTGCCCACGTGCCCGCCTCCCTCTGTAACTTCGCACGCTCGCTCCCCAGCAACCCCCGCTGCGGAGTCAGGGTGTTCCCACATTGTTCCTGCTGGACCTCCCACATTACCTGTTCCGTCGGTTTGGACAACCAGTTTCCGGGGCCCTTCTTCCTCTTCCGAGAACCTCTCTCCACTTCCCGCCCCAAGCCAGTCCCCCTTCTCTGCGGGGCCCCAAGTGACGGCCTCACGCCAGGGCCTCCTCTCCCCGCCGGGCTCAGGCCAGGGCTCCACCTCGGGCTCATCTTGCCCTGAGCCGGGGGCTCGTTGGGGCAGCCGGCCACTACTGTGCTCCGGGCACGGGCGTCTCAGGGATTAGAAACAAGCTTCCCCCAGCCCAAACCGTGGCGTGGAACAACTTCACCACAGATCGGGAAGCCTTCCTTCTGCTCCCCCTCAAGCCTGTGAGCGCCTCACGGCCACGCTCCCAGTCCCAGGGCAGGGTCTGGCACAGAGCAGGCCCGAGGCACACGTGTGAAGAAGGACGTGGTCCTGGGCGCTGGGGGCTCAGAACCCACCAAAGGCAGTGAGGACCACACGGGGACGTGGGTGGGAGGCTGTGAAGTGCATGGTGTGGAGGGCCCGAGAAAAACGAGTGGCAAGAGTTTCCGGGGAAGTGTTTCCCCAGGCCACGTGGTGGCAGGTGCAGCAGGGAGGGAGGCAGGCTGGCCGGGGGGGGGGGGGGGGGTGGGGGGTGGCGCTGGCTCAGGATGCGGCACCTAGGGCTCAGCCAACCAGAGCGCTCACCCAGCAACCTTCCTCTTTCGGTGTGTCTGCAGCCTCCCCGCCCAGTGAGCCGCACCGTCCACAACCACTCCCTGGCCTGGCTGAGGACGTGGACTGAGCCGTCCCACTCCGCCCCTCCTCGGCCACAGACGGCATTCCTTCCTTCGACCCGTCGTCAGCCACGGTGGCTGCCGCTCAGGTCTGCGTGGATCGGGAAGCCCCCACCGCACCCCAGCACCGCCTGAGGCACAGCGGCGGGGCCCACGGACACAAGCACTTGCTGGCCCCCACCTCCTGACAGCACGGAGTCGCCAACAAGCTGTCTACGCGACAGTCCTCGTCTTCAAACAAAACAAAACTCACAATCAGGTCCCAGGGAGGCGAATGCCGAACAGATGTCAATAGAAATGTCACAGCGAGTACAAGCAGAAAGCAGACAGCTAAGTGTCTGGGAACAGAAGAGTGACACTGGTAACTGGGTAAAGGATAAATGTCACATCAAAGATTTGTAAAGAGGATTTCAATGACAGAGGTGAAGTGGTTTAGTGGTTGGAACGGGAGAGAGAAAATTCATACGTTCGCATGATGCCGCCTGCAGTCCTTGGACACAGAGGTGCCGAAGGAATCTCCCTGGGAGAGCGGGGGAACGAGGGTCACCCAGCCCCTCCCACTGCTCTTCTGGTAACAACGTCCCCTCGTTCCTCCGCAGACTCGCCCAGCCTCGGGGGCCACAGACTCAGGCCCGGCCAGCGCCGGCCCCACTGACCTGGGCATGTGGTAGGCGATGGGGCGCTGAGCCCGGGATTCAGTCCACAGGGGAAGTGTGCACACTGTCCCCGAGGTGACCAGGCAGTGTGGCCGAGAGCGGTCAGCCACGGCCCTGCCAGCGGAAGCCGGGAGCGACACCGACGTCCAGGAAACAGACAGGACTGAGAGCTGAAGCCTGCCGGAAACCAAACCAGAGTCCACGCCTCCACCTGTCCATCCAACGAGCCGATCAACTGCTCTTTCAAGCCCTCCACCCAGGGCTGGTTTCCGCCATCACAAAGTGAAGAACCTGCTGTAGGAATCAGGACGAGGTCCGAGGACAGGGCTGTCCAGGGACACCACTGCCGACGGGAGGGGCCAGCGGGAGCAAACAGGCACGGTGCTGTCCTCGCGGGGGCACCTAGCAGACACCCCCACGTGGGTGAGGGTGCACACCGCGTCCTCCACCACCTGGGAGCAGGCTGCGTCCTGACAGTGCGCGCAGGCTCGGCGGCAGAGCCACGCCGCCCCCCCCCCTTCCTTCCCTGTGTTTTGCCGTTGCCACCAGAGCACTGCTGGGAGGGCGAAATGGACCAGGACCAACCCTTCAGACCCGCACTGCCCCCCCCCCCCCCCCGCAGGCCGGCGAGCAAGCTGCGAGACCTAGAGCCACGAGCGGGGGAGCACAGGAAGCTGAGGTCGGCCGCCTGCGCCCCGTGCTCCAAGCCTGTTTACAGCCAGTCCAACCCTAGGTCTTCCCGGCCATGGAGGCGGGGATGCTGCCGCCCCATCTGGACCCTCCTTCTCCCACAGCTCCCCCGGGACTTCGGGCAGGTCACCGTCGGGGCGTTTCTGGGTCTCTGGCTCGACAATCTAAACGCCGTCCATCTTACCATCTTATGCGTGAACATCAGAGACAAACAGCACCGCATCACTCACGGTGGGCAGACACGGAGAGGTGGTAGTATTTACACGTGAGCACAGGTGAGGGAAAGTGCTGTTGTGAAGGAAAAAGACTGCTAAACGCTGGAACATTATTCATTTACTCATCTATTCCCTGAAAACATTATCGAATTTTTACTGTATACATGGGAAATTACCCGGCAACTGCGGGAGATGAATTTCTCTGGAGGAGCAGAACTTAGACATTTCTCAGTCAGCAAGGGCCACTCTGGCTCTCTATGCTACAGCTGTGTCCTGCTCACTCCTTGAAGATCCATCAACAGTGAGGCATAGAAGTAACTGCTGGAGGCAGAGCGCCAGGAAGAGCGGGGCCCACCACGAAGCCCCCGCCCCGCACAGTGCCCTCATGCTGTCATGCTGGCAGCCACCGTGGCCGTCCCCGAGCCAGAGGGGTGCCAGCTGGGGCCTCCACCATGCAGGCCTGTGCACACAGGCAGGTTAGGCCATGAGACACGCACCAGCCCAGACGCCGTGTGCAGGAGCAGTCTCGGCGCTGGGAATCGGAGACCCAGAACATGGGTTCTCTGTCCTCGAGGACGGGGTGTCAGCGGGAGGACAGCGCGGCAAAGTGCTCGTCAGGAGAAAAAAACTGCTGCCTCTTATCTGTCGTTTCTTCCCCCTTCCCACTCTAGAAATGTCCTATTTGAGAAGCAGATTGATCAGGGAAAAAACACACACACATTCTCAGCCAATTCAGGAACTCAGGTCTGTGGCCCGACTTCCCCAAGGAAGGGGTCGGCTGTGTGAGAGCAGAGATGAGCAGCCCTGGCTGGTTTGGCTCAGCGGTTAGAGCATCAGCCCGCGGTCCAGTGAGACCCGGGTTCAGTCCCTGCTAAGGGCACGTGCCTAGGCTGCAGTTTCCCCCAGCCCCGACTGGGGTTGTGTGGGTGGCAGCCAGTCGATGTGTCTCTCCCACATCGATGATTCTCTCTCTCTCTCTCTCCCTCCCTCTCCCTCTGGGAATGCAAAGTGTCCTCAGGTGAGGATTAAAAAGAAAAAAAGAGCAGACATGAGCAGAGTCCTGCAGTGTGCCCAGCGCCCGTGAGGCAGAGAAGACCTCCCAACAAGGGTTCTCAGGCTCACTACGGTGCCACAGCCACGTCCCCTGACCCCTCTTCTCAAATAATCAGGATCGGCGGGCTCCCAGGGAGGCCCAGCAGCAGAGAATCAGGGGTGTCACAGCACCTTTTAACTGCTCCCCCAGCTCCCCCAGGCTCGAGGGCACTGGTTGGGACTCTGACCACAGGGGAGAAGGGAGACTGACTGCGGAGGGCCCACTAGGTGCCAGATGCTCTCGGGCGCTGCTCTCTTCTCACCAGAACCCTGAGGCCCATAGCACCCCCATTTTGCAAACAAGTAAACGGAGGCTCACAGAAGCTCAGGAACTCGCCCATGGGGGACAGACATGGTGGATGCTGAACGGGAACCCAGGCCTACCGTTAAAGCAGAAGTTATTTTCCCAGGGCCTCTTCCTCCAATAACACGAGCCCTGCCCACAAGCAGGCCGAGGCCCAGAGAGAATGCCCCACAGAACAGTGGGGACAGCACAGGGGAAGGTCAGCAACCTGAGCAGGAACCTCCGCTCCTGCAAGGCCCACCCACAGCACAGAGAAATCACTCACTTCCTGGGCCTCGGCCTCCCTGCAGGGAGACAAGTGTCCACCACTCAGGATGCCACGGGGGTGAACTGAGACCATGGCTATGGGTACCCTGGCACACCGCAGGCATTTGAGAAATGAGGTGCCTTCTCTCCTGTAGACGTGTCCACACCTTGGAGCTGTGGCTGATGAAAAGGGTCTAAACCAGCTGTGTCCACGCCCAATGCCAGCCTTCCCCCTTGACCCAAGCCAGGAAGGCCAAGCAGGCTGGGGACACTACCACGCCTCGGAAAGGGGTTTTGGAAAGTTAAAGCAACTTCACATAGAACTCGGCTCCACCGCCTGCAGAACCTACTCCAACCGAATTGCTCCAAGTACAGGGATAACGTACAGTGTGTCCTGTGGCACACCTGTCACCAGGCAGCTGTCCTTAACCATTTTCACTAACAGCAACAACTAGCAGCCATGATTGGTTAGGTATTTTCCCCCAGCCTCCAAGGAATGGCTGTTTAAGTCCAGCAGAGGTAAGCCAAGGACTCTGCTGGAGAGAGTGAGGCTCAGATGCCTGCCACAAACACCTCCATCCTGGGCTGCTCGGGGGAAGGTTTCTAAATAAACAATATTTTAAATCCCTGGATCAACCATCTAAAATGTGTGCCAAGATGTTTTTGTGATGGAGATCGTGGCTGCTCACTGACAGGAATAGATTTAAATGACACTCTCAGAGCTAAGGCAGAGATTCTTGCAGATGTCAGCTTAAAAGTCACGAACAGAAATTTAACCCAGAAGGACTGACCTACCTTCATAACTGGGAGCAGCTCCGTGTTGGAGAACTGCAGTCGCCCTGAGTCAGGTGAACACAAAGCTGGGGTACAGATCTGCGAAGTGGAGCGTAACACATCTAGGGCAGAACTGTTTGTCTTCCAGAGCTCGGGCAAGTTAGAGAAGTTCGGACTGAGCAGGAGGGAGAAAGTGGCACTTTCCCACAGAGCTCCAGCAGCAGGAGGGCTTCTACTTTCAGAAAAAGTGCTCTGCGACCACTGACTCCGCGGGAGCGGCCAGCGGAAAAGTCAGAGGCGGGGCTGGGAGGCAGGGCGTGGGCTCTGAGGTCCGCGGCCAGCTACGGACAGACCATCACGTGAGGGAGGGCGCTAACCTCACCTCCCGGGGCAGCTCTGAGAATCACGAGAACGCACGCACAGCCCTCAGCCCGGGGCCGGAGCCGCAGCTGGTGCCCCAATATGGAAGCTGCTATGGCTTATCGTTCTGCACAAGGGAAATCCGGGGCCCGGTCCTGCCTGCAGGGCTCCCCTGGAGCCACGGAGTCTAAGGCCTCACTCTGACCCTGGGGCCACCAGAGAGGCAGTGCTTCCAAGCTCACGGGCACCAGGGAGCAGACCCTGGACGCCAGCCCTGGGTGGGCTCCTCGCGGCGCCGTGTGGCTCCGCTGCCAGGGCCCCTCCGCCCCGGTATCAAGGGTTCTCCAGATGAAATGGAGTGATGTGGGGTTTAATTTCCTCTTCCCTCACAAGATACCAATGACATTCCGGCCACAGTCCAACCCTCAGGGATATTTCATGTAATGAGTTTCGTGGTTCTTTTTAAAATAGCTGTATCTCTTCGAGAGCACAGGACATAAAACAAAAGAACACAGAACAAAGGGGGGAAATGACTTGTCCCAGGAGAGGCAGCCCAAGTTAAAGACCAGACAGCGCAGGTGGTCTGGGCTCCAGAAGGGTCTTCCACTGAGGCGTACAGGGCCCCTGGGAGGAGCTGGTCTGCACCTGCTCAAGCATCCAAGGTGAATGTTCAAGAAACAAGAGAACAGCAGTCTCCCTGGGGTGCCTGCGAGGTGAGGGGAGGAGGAGCCTAGCCCTCAGGACCCCACGAAAGCCCACGCCTCCTCCCTCCCCAAGGCAGTCACAGCACCAGCATCTGACCCTGTGGCGTCACCAAGAGTTACTCAGGAGGCCTGACATTGCAGCCGGTGGGACTTGAACCCAGGGCTACCCAACCCCAGCACGCTTGTGTTTCCACTGTATCGTGCTGCTTCCAATAAGTGTCTGTTCAAGTCTATAAATTAATACAGCAAAGCTAAACAAATAAGTAAAATTCTTCCCAGCGCCAAAGGTAAATATTTTTGCCTTATAGCTGCACCATGGACTATATCCATAGGTCTTCATTTTATTACACACACCTGTGCAGAAAGCACACACTATTTGCAGAAAGCATCTCCAACATGCACACTTAAATTACACACATGTACACTTTCACACATGTGTGAGAATCAACGTTCAGAGAAGGAGACAGTAACCTTGGAAAACAGTGTTTTGACTGGACACCAGAGCTGCCCAGAAACTCATGCCCTGGTGGGTACACTGTGTTCGCGGGGTACTGGGTACCAGAACTGCTTTCCCTGTACACCGGGATGGAACAAAGTGGTCAGTGATGGTGAAGGTGGATGGCGGGGCCAGGTGTCTCGTGCTGGGAAGGAAGGGACAGGTGAATGACAGAGGAAGGTAGATCACACCCAGTGGGCAGGGATCAAGCCAGACGTCAGTGTGAGCTCCTGCTCAATTTCAACAGATGCTGACACACAGATGGATGAACACCTAGGTGATGACAGGTGTGTGAGCACCTGGGCTCTGCCGTGCCGCCAGGGCACACCCTCCTGACAGAAGAATCCCAGATCATCCCCACAGATACTGCCCCCACGGAAAGCGGATGATCCCCGCCCTCCCCCTGCAACCACCCCCCGCGGAGCGCGGGCTGTGCCGAGTGACAAGCTTCCAGAGACCTGAGTACGGAGGCTCATTCTGGCCACACTGCCCGCGCCAGGTGACCATCCGCGATCGGTGTGATGACAAGGGCATGTCCATGTCAACTCTGTCCCATTATAACAGAAAGACCGGAAAAACCCAGATCGAGGGACAGGCTACAACACATCTGACTCGTACTCCTCAAAACGGTCACTGTCATAAAAAACAAGGCGGAATTGGCAGAGACAGAGGGAGGCCTGAGGGGACCTGCAGACGGCGTCACCTGGTGCCCTGCACGGATGGGCAGGAGGACGGTGGAGGGAGAGTCAGTGGAGTCCGATGAGGAGCTGAGCTCAGGCGCACCGATGCTGGTCCCCCACTGTGGCAAGCGTGCGGGGTTGATGGAAGATGCAGGTGACCGGGACTCGGGTGAGGGCTTATGGGAGCTCTCTGCTATCTCTGCAGCTTTTCTGTGCATTTAAAACTATTTCAAAATAAAAAAGAACTCTTTTAAAAGGATGGGATAAAACAGCTATAATCTTCTCCTTGCGTCCCTGGGGCGTCTCTGGAGAGCACTGTGCCGTCCGAAGGCCACACCCCAGGGTCACGAGTTCTCTTACCCTCGGGACCAGCCGGGCAGAGGAGTCTGTGCGGCACGGGAGGGTGGGCTGCGGCGCACTGAAGGCGCTCGCCTGCCCAAAGCCCTTCGGGGCCACAGGACCGCAGGCCGCGTGCTCCAGCGCTGAGCCCAGGCCGCTTCTCTGAACCGAGGCGTGGAGACTGGAGGGCACACGCACACTGATTTGTACAGCCTCGGCATATTCGTCTTCTGGGGTAGTTACATTAACGTCAAGGCACTGTGTGCTTCTCTAGGTTACGTTTCGGGGAGGCTCCTGCCTCCGATTTCCCAGCTAAACCCCACTCCAGACGCTTCTAAGGCGCCTCGGGTAGCTGTTTTTCTTAACACTCGATTGACACCTGACAAATGTCACTGAGCACTCCTCCAGGAGCTGGTCACAGAGCTAGCTTCCATTCCCTTGTCCGATGCCTGCTGTGTACGCCGCTAGAGTATCTGACTCCCCAGAATGGTTCTGATCGCAAACATTATATCTTGTCGTTTATACCTGTCAGATAACAGATCTTGATGTTTAATGTGAAAATACAGTCATTCTCTGAGTCATTTTGAGGCAGGTGACATTTTTACACACACATCTGACTCCCACTCAAAAGTTCATCGAAGGGGAAGGAGGAGAAGGAGGAGAGCAGCCAGGGACGGGACGAGGCTCAGGGAGATGACAGCGAGCGTGGAGAAGGCTCGTGTTCCCCGAGTGAGGACAGGCAATGCGGGGACAGACACAACAGTGTCTGCGGGAGGGGCGGGGTGCACACGGCACACGTAGTACGACAGCATCAGCACTACGGCAGAGCGGAGGGGCTCCCAGGGGACGCGGGAGGCTCCTGCCCTGGGGAAAAGACCAGACTCGGACGACCCTGGGTGTGGGGGCAATGCCGCCACTTACTGGCTGTACTAACTGTCACAGCGTGTCTGCTGTGACCCTCGGCTTCCCCACTCCAAATGGAGCTGTCGGTAGGTTACAGGGTGTTGGCAAGACCTACAGAGAGCATTTGACGTGAGTGCCTGGCCGGGGCTGCTTGGAACTGTCAGAGAGCTGGCTCCTGACCGCTCTCGGGCTCACCGAATGCCATGTCTCAGCGCCACGTCCTTACTGCCTCTGTAATGAAGTCCTGGGTTCAGTCACTTCTTCACTTTTAAGCTAACTTCTGGGGAGATGAAAACGGGTGTTTCGGCTGTGCAGCCGGGAGAGGGCATGCATTTCTTCAGCACACGCCCACCCAGGGCTCTGAACAGTGTCCAAAAGACACTGCTGGATTAAAACCAACTTAAGTGGACGCGGAGCAGATGCCGTGAGTGGTCCGGGCTGTACACTGGTTTGGACTAATTAGTTATCATAGAATTTGGGAGTCAAATGGGGGAAATTTTAATAGCATCTGCATATTAGAAGCGATAAAAATTTACTGAGACATAAAACTGAGCAGCACTAATCAGACAAAGCACATTATAAAACAACGGCCAGGAAACAGACTCGAGACCACACCAGGGAGGCAGACGGAACGTTCGTCACTACAAGCATCCTCGGTACTGTGGACTGATCCTGTTTACATGCTGTGACCCAGAGGAAATCATAAGAATAAGGACTTGAACTTAAACAGACATCTCGGAAGACAGCCACTTTAACCCAGTGATCCCACTCCTAGGCATATACCCTAAGAAGCCTGAAACACCAATCAGAAAGAATATATGTACCCCCATGTTTGTAGCAGCACTATTTACAATAGCTAAGATCTGGAAACAGCCCAAGTGTCCATCAGTAGACGAATGGATAAAAAAGCAGTGGTACACGTACACAATGGAGTACTATGCAGCTGTAAGAAAGAAAGATTTCTTTTTTTTTTTTTTTTTTAACCTCACTCGAGGATATTTTTCCATTTTTTGTACAGATAGAGTGGGAGGGAGAAAGAGAAACATCGACGTGAAGGGACACATCGAGTGGCTGCCACCCGCATGACCAACCAGGGCCGGGGACAAACTGCAACCGAGGTACGTGCCCTTAGCGAGAACCGAACCCGGGTGTCTCCAGACCGCAGGCCGACACTCTAACTGCTGAACCAAACTGGCCAGGGCGGAAAGAAAGATCTCTTATTCTTTGAGACGACATGGAGGGACCTGGAGAGTATTATCCTAAGTGAAACAAGCCAATCAGAGAAAGATAAATATCACATCATCTCACTTATTTGTGGAATAAAATGAACATAGCAGTCTGACGATTGGGGTAGTCCCAGAGACATGGAAGTGGGGTACGGACTGACAATCCCCAGAAGAAGGGGTGGGGGAGAGATAAGCCACAGAACTTATGTGCATGTGTGCATGAATAATGAACATGGACAACAAAGTTGGGGACAGGGCGGGGAGGATGACAGAGGGGGGTATCAGTGGGGGGAAAAGGAGAACCATCTGTAACAAAAATAAATTAATTAATTAAATAAAAAAATATATATTAAAAAAAAAAAGACGGCCACTTTATGGCCCACTTGAAAAGCAGAGCTTTTAAACCACAAATGTGCCACTCGAACTACCTTAAAAATCACAGGGAACAACTCGAACAGGCTGATGAGAACACAGATGAGCAAGAGGAGGCCCCACCCAGCAGCACTGTCAGGTTCCGGCTAATTCCGTCCTGACGGCACGTGCGGCAGGTCTGGACCACATAACCAGAGCACACGGCGCCTGCTCCCCGTGCCCCCTCCATGCGCCATCTCAGCCAGGGAGTCACCCAGACCTCGAGACCTCACTCACGTCACAGCTGGTATGCATGCAGCACCTTCCCCATGCCCCCCACTCCCTCCGTCCTGTTCAGACCCTCTCCGTCTCCTCTGCGGGCTGTTTCAGTACACATCCTTCATATCTTCCGACACACTGATATGCTGACTCTGAAGTGTTTCACATGTTGAGGCTAAAGAGATGCTGCAGCAAGACCCGGTGGGGTTCAGCCCAAGAATGCGAGGTTGGCGCCACACTCTAAAACCAATCGGCGTAAGTCCCGGTACTAACCAACTAAAAGAGAAACGCACGTGATCATTTCAGAAGACACGCAGGACGCATTTCAGAAAACCTAACATCCTTCCCTGGTTTAAAAAATTCTCAGCAAAACAGGACTAGGAGGCTGAGAAAGCGAAACAGTGAGGCGAAGCCCACTCTTCGTGCACCTCGTCCTGCGCTGTCTTCAGGGGCTGTCCTTGGCAAGCGACGGTCATCTCTGTCAGACCACTCTCTGTATCCCGACTTCCTGGGCAGAGCAGGAAGAGAAGCCCGGACATTCCGGTCTGGGTTGACGAAGCCAGCAATTTCGGGCTGGAGGCACCTTCCTGGGGGGGCAGCCCTCGCCCACATGCAGGCTGCCCTCTTCTCGGGGACATCAGGAGCCTTCGCCATGTGGTCTCACTTCTCTTACCTCACCGTCATTGCTGCAGTTTAGTGGAATTGCCCCAAATAGGTCAAAGAAGCTCACTCCCCCTGGCTTTTGCTGAGGCTGGTCCCAGCTTTGAGTCCCCTCTCTCCACTCCCTGCTAACGAGCCCCCCATCACCTGCCTCCTTCCCAGGATTCTTCCAGCCCAACAGGATTTGCAGGGCACCCAGCAGGCGCCGGGCGCTCCGAGCGCACGGGAAGGAGAGAGTGTGGGCTGCCTGTGTGCAGCTTGGTGTCTGGCAGGATGACAGACCGGCTATCAGCGAGGCCATCCCGTGACGACGAGATGACACAGGGGCCAACCAGAGGGAACAGGGCTGCCTGGAGGCCTCCTGCCCTTGGGCTCTGCATCCCTTGAAGAGCTCCCCTGGACAGACAAGGATTCGCTCCCTCAGGTGACACGGAGGAACCTGTCCATGGTGACCACGCCTTAAAGAGCTGAGCTTTATCCAGGGCTGTTTCCCGGGTTTAATGGTGCAAACTTTCCCGGCTGGGGACCAGGCAGAACTCCTTGTGTAGTGCAGCCGATACTTAAACTGCTTTGGGTTTTTTAGGGACTAATGAAATCCCCTAACTGTGTATGACAGCCCATTTTGTGGGCTGACTCCTGGACCCCATATTTTCACAGACTGACATTTCCATTTCCTTACCCAAAGCAAACGTATCTGCTTTCTGTCAGTCATTCTGAATAGCTGATCTAACTCAATTTTGCTGCTCAGCAAGAATGCGATGAAAGCACCCAGCTCCTTCCAGGTGTTGTTCCCTGTCGCCAGGCGACTCGAGCCGAGAGCTCTGAACACGGCGGCAGAGCTGGCTCCGGGAGTGGACGCGCCCTGCCCAGCACCGATGGGAGCCTGCCGGTGGCCGCCCGATGCCTCGTGGCAGCACCAGGACCCGAGAGCCCTGCGCTGTGAGCGCTCACCTGACCTGGGGAGCGCCTGGGCCGGGAAGGGCTGGCAGGGTTGCACACTCCCTGGCGGTGTTCCCAGGCTTCCCCTAAAAGGAGCATTTTAATGCCCCCTGTGACTGAACCGGACATTTATGTTACGATTGTATGGCAAATGTTTATGAAACTTCCTTCCCAGAAATCCAGGTGCCTCAAACGGAGCGAGAGAGCGCTTCCCACACGTAACCTCCGCCAGGAGCATCAAAAAGGCCCGGACTGTCCTCGGATGCGTACCGCCTGGTCCCATCCACAGGTACAAGTGCAAATAAATGGGAAAACACCTCACACCTCAAGGCAGTGGCCCCCACAGCAGCAGCAGCGCCGCCTGGGAGCTTGTCAGAAACGCACACCCCCAGGCCCCAGCTGAGTCGGAGACCCTCGGGATGGGCCCGGCACTCCGGCTTGCCAAGGCCCAAGGCCGGGGCAGTGCACACCAAGGTTTAGTTAAGGCGCTGGGTGGCTCGCGCTGAAGGAACAGAGCACGGCAGTCCTCTGGAAACGTTTCGGTTTCTTCCTGGCTCATTCACTTACACTCACCGAGAGCCTCGTGTGCCAGTCCCTGTGCCAGTGCTGGAAATGCAGGGGTCAATAAGGCATCAACCTCAGCTCTGACTCACAGCCAACGAGGAACAAGGACAAACAGGTAACCTTCCGCACTTGGCAGTCGGTGTCGACATTTCAGATCGTGCCCTGACTTCAGGACAGCAGACGGCCCCCGCGGACGCCCCTGCCTCCGCAACCTCTGCTGACGGCTCCACCCAGACAGCACGCAGCCCCACCTGCTCTTCCTTCCCCTTTCCACCAGACGAGTCCTGTCACCGGCTGTCTCTCCTGCCAGAGGCGACGCAGGGACTCCACTTGTTCCTCGACCCTCACCACCCAGAACCGGGCCCGGAGACCCTCTAGGTGTGTGCTGAGTGGATGGAGTGAAGGAGATGTTACAGGGGTTCGATGAACAATGAATACCACAAAAAGCCAAAGTGTCACAGAGCCTCAAGAAACAATCTTCCGGCCTCGCCCTTAACGTTCGCTCTAGAATTCCTGCACAGTAGACTCCACTACTTACTGCTAAATTTCTTATTAAGTTTTGAAATTGTTGGGCAGATTAAAGGATTCTGTCGAGGCTTTTGTGCTTAAACTTTGTAGAAAGAACTTCCCGTCTCTGTAACTATTACTGGGACAGATTAGAAGTAATTTGGGACTGAATTGGATTTGCCACTTTGTAAGCTTTTCTTATCTGCCAGGCTAATAGCAGACACTTTACTCCTTACAACAGCCCGGGAGGAAACCCTGTTATCTGCATTTAACAGATTGAAAACTGAGGGTCAGATAGGCGAGGAAGCTGGCACTGCTCTATAAATACGGCCTGAATCGATACAGAATGTTTTGTATCCCGTAATAAGTTTGGAAACTTAGAAATAGCATCAGCTTTGGATTCAGACATAGCTGGGTTTGAATTTTAACTTCTATTTAGTAACTGCTTAACCTTGGGCATCTTATTTAATCTTTCTGAGCTGCTCAGTAATTTCTACTTGAGTACTGGGGAGTCGTAGCCATGAGAGAAGTCATCTGGAAAGTCTGTGTGAAGCACTAAGTCTCCCTGGCATCGACCCCAAGCCTCCATGGCCTGGGTATGCTCCACTGCTCGCCATTCTGTGTGTACCAGGCTGAGGAACCTTTTTTCTGCCAAGGGCCATTTGGATATATTTATAACATCATTCGGGGGCCATACAAAAATCAACTTAAAAATTAGCCTGCTATATTTGGTGAGGTGTGTGATGTCAGCTAGAATTGATTTCGAGGGCCATATATGGCCCGCAGGCCAGACGTTCTCCACCCCTGGGATGGTCAGTGAACAAATGACCTCGTGCATTTTCCCCTCCCTGCTGATGGGAACCTTAATTCTGCTGCCCCTGACCCCAACAGGCTCATAGAAACATTTTTTATTGGTAACAAAGCTTAAGAAAATATGCCATTTGTTGCATAACAGTTTTTTTAACTTGACTACATTTGCTCTTAAGTTTTCTTAGCAGTCTTCTAGTTAGTCCATTTATTAATACAATTGTTAAAATGTAAATACATACTGCCCGGCTGCTGTTGCTTAGTGGTTGAGCATCAACCCATGCACCAAAAGGTCGCCAGATCGACTCCTGGTCAGGGCACATGTGCAGGTTGTGGGCCAAATCCCCAGTGGGGGGCATGCAGGAGGCAGCCAATCGATGTTCTTGCTCATCAATGTTTTTATCTCTCTCTCTCCTTCTCCTTTCCTCTCACTCTAAAATCAATTTTAAAAAAATTTTTTATCCTCACCCGAGGACATTTTTCCATTTTTTGTTCAGATAGAGTGGGAGGGAGAGAGAGGAAGAGAGAGAGAGAGAAACATCGACACATCGAGTGGCTGCCACCCACATGACCAACCAGGGCCGGGGACAAACTGCAACCGAGGGACGCACCCTTAGCGGGAACTGAACCCGGGTCTCTCTGGACCGCAGGCCGACACTCTAACCGCTGAGCCAAACCGGCCAGAGCAAAAAAAATTTTTAACATAAATGCATACAAGAGCTGGATGAACATCCCATGGCTCTTGAGTGTGAAGGCTAAAGCAATATAAAGTATTGTACATGATATAAGATATCACCTGAGCTTTGTTTTTTGTGTTTTTTTTTATCCTCACCCAAGGCCATTTTTCCACTTTTTGTTCAGACAGAGTAAGAAGGAGAGAGAGGGGGAGAGAGAGAGAGAGAAACATCAACGTGAAAGGAACACATCGAGTGGCTGCCTCCCACATGACCCAACCAGGGCCGAGGACAAACTGCAACCGAAGTATGTGCCCCTAGCGGGAACCGAACATGGGTCTCTCTGGACCACAGGCTGATGCTCTAACCACTGAGCAAAACTGACCAGGGCCATCTGAGCTTTGTTAAAGTCAGACTTCATGCCCTGGACAGTTTGGCTCAGCAGTTAGAGCATTGGCCACAAACCAAAGAATTGTGGATTTGATTCTGGCCAAGGGCATATACCTCAGTTGCAGTTCAGTCCCTGGCCCTGGTTAGGTTGTGCGAGAGGCAACCAGTCAATGTGTCCCTTTCACATCGATGTTTTTCTCTCTCTCTCCCTTTCTCTCCCTCCCTCCCTCTCACTCTGTCTGAAGATAAATAGAAAAATATCCTTGGGTGAGGATTTAAAAAGTAAATAAATAAGTATATTTCCTTCATGGATACAAGGCTACTGGTATTGTCTATTTCTGTGAGCAAGCCCAACAACCCTGTGAAGGAAGCATCACTATTCCAAAACAGAGGGTTGGAGAGGCCTTACTGCAGAGCCTGGCTGATAGGAAGGTCATTCCTAACATACATCCACTTCACACAATCTGTTTTCAATCCTAGGAGACGCTCTACAGGTCTGCAGGAAAATCCCTCAGGACCATGGACAGATGCTCATTCATCCTAGGAGGCTCTCCACCCGGTGAGCAGGAAAATCCCTCAGGACCATGGACAGGTGCCCATTCAATCCTAGCAGACTCTCTACAGGTCTGCAGGAAAATCCCTCAGGACCATGGATAGATGCTCATTCATCCTAGGAGGCTCTCCATCCGGTGTGCAGGAGAGCCGGTCAGGACCATGGACAGACACCCGGTGCCAGCTGGACAGGGAAGTCTTCCCCCGAAACCTGAGAAACACTTTCCCCCTTCTTGAGGGCCTCCCTAGAAGCTGCTTCCACTGAATCACTTGTTTCCATGACTACGCCATTCCTGGGCGATAGTTTTACAGGTTGAGCACATTTCCAATTAAATCACATCATTCCTGCTTTGGGGAGATGGGCTAGGTAACAAGCTGGGCAGTGCCAAGAGGTCCGGCGAAAGGTCCCCCAGAGCAGCGCCATGCGCCCTGGCTCACAGCTCCACGCCAACCCTCAGAAATCCCACTGAACCACAGCCATTCCCGACACCCCGGAGCATCTGCTGTGACGGTTCAGTTTTGAGCTCCCCACCACCTTCACCAACAGACCACAGACCAACGAAGCTGTTCCGGCTGCCCACACACCCCTCCCACTGCCTTTTGCGGAAAGGGGCTGTCACCTGGAATGCCCTGCTTGGAGTCTGGATATGGGATCTCGTCCTACTTGGAGTCCAAGCCCAGTATGAGCTTAGAGGGAACACAGACTCTACCCCGGATCTGACACCGCTGACTCCATGAACCTGGGCGAGTCACAGAGCTCCCTGAGTCTCAGTGTCCCCACTTCCCTGACAAGATGTTTGCAAACCTTGGAAAACCTATGAACGAAGAGCACTGAGCAGTCTCCGCCTGCAGAACACCCCCCACAAATGTCTCTTCCTTTCCTTCCAGCTGTCTGGATGAGAAACCAACCAGGCAGTCCGGGGCCGTGAGAAACACGGCAGTAGGTCAGTTTGGCTGACAGCACCACAGGACACGGGGGCGGAGGAATCTATAAATGGCCACGGTCGGTGGGGTCAAATCAAGGGCCTTCAGAGCAGGATCAAGGCTTGGAAGCTCTGTTCACAAGTGAAACTGAGGAGGGCGGTGGAGGGACGAGAAGCGGTGGTGTCGCCAGGCAGCGGGTGGGGCTGGATGGACTCAGCTGTGCCATCCCCTCCCAGACCACGCCCTCACTGAAGATAAGACTGCCTACTGCTCAGAAAATCCTCCTGAGAATTTGCAACAACAATTTACATACAAGTGCTCAACACCCAGGACGTACTCAGTTAATGGTAACTGCATTTAAGTAATTATATTTAAATACATTTACAAGCATTTATCTACATCAATACAAATTTCTAATCATCAAAAACAAACAAACATGGTCAGCCTTGCAACTCCTAACTGAAGAAAAAAGTCTCCTACAGTCACCATTACCCAACTAAGTAGGAGCGACCCTGCCCTCGACTTTGAAACCTGCCCCTCAAGTCCAGGAGTTTCTCCTGGGGAGAAGGCCACCGGGGAGCCGCTGAGCTGCAGAGGCAAACGGAGAGGCCGAGCAGCCTGGAACCCAGGGAGCAGCACAGTAACACGCTGTGTCGGTTCTCGTGCAGCTGCAGGTGACGTGACCCCCTGACCCCGGGGGTGCTGTGAGGACGTCACTTCTCCAGCTCCCTCTCCATCACCCCTGCCAAAGATCTCCCCCACCCGCCTCAAGTGCCTCGCAGGCCCTCTGATGGAAGCGTGTCCCACATCCCCATCCCCTGGGCTAACACAAGGCCCTCCCTCCACTGCGATCAAGCTGAGCGTGGGCACCCCGGGGCAGAGCACGCCACCTACGCCAGCCACCTCTTCACTGCAGGGCCTGCGTGGAGAAGACTCGCCCTACAGCCCAGCTCCTCGAAACTTGAGTGCAACCTCTACCCACCAACCTCAGGTATTCCCACCTGTCGTGGCCATGCCTCGGATAGCCCCTCACCCTTTTCATCAAAGCAGCCCCAGTTCCTCCAAATCCGACCCGCCACTGACCGGGCCAGCTTGGCCCGGCTCTCCCGGTCGGCCTCATTTGTCACTGCCCTTCCCAAGGTTGGCCTCAAGGCTGTGAGCAGTACTCCAAAAGCTTGCGCCTGGACGCATGCTGCGCTGACAGTCGTTCTGGTGACCTTGTGACCTGCCTCTGTGCCAGCTGCGGGCCTGCAGTCCTGCCGCTGTGAGCACCCTGCCAGGTGCAGACAGGCAGCGCTTCCCAGTGCTGGTGGCCCGAGACCCGAGCTCTAGATCAGACCCAGGGGCTCTGTGGAGACCATCGCCTCTGCTCCCCCGAAGTTCCCAGGCACCTCAACTTTGCACCGATACCCACCTGCTACTTGTACATTCACCTGGCTTCCCGAGTGTTTATAAACCGAGTGGAAGGAGTTGCCAAAGGAGTAAGAAAAGTTTATAAGATAAACATCTGCACTGAGAATAACAATGCAATATGTACGTTCTTCTAGTGAAAGACAGTGAGGAGATATTCAGCTACAAGCAGTGTAAGCCTTGATCGAACCCCCACACCCCAAGGCTTCACGGACACAAGAATCAGCAACACCACAGCCCTGGACACGCAGGCCCCAGCGTGGCTGCTGCGCAGGCAGGGCACAGACGACTCACTGGGAAGCCGCTTCCCATCGACCCAGCTCTGCGCACCTGTACGCTTCCCTCCCTTTCCGAAAGCACCCAGACTTGGTCCCCGAGAAGGCTAGGCAGGAACCGAGTGCTGATCCCTGTGGCCGGTGGCACGCGTGCGAGGCCGACTCACCTTTGTGTGGCTCGGGTCCCCGGGCTTGCTGCCCTCGGGCGGGTTGGAGGCTTTGCTCTCCGCTCGCGGCCTCACGACCTGCCGGAAGGGGCTGCACAGGGGGAAGCCGCTCACGCTGATTCCATCTGAAAGGTGAGACAGAGACTGTGAGCAGGAGGGCGGCTGGGCTCTGAACGCAGGAGGTTGTTCAGAAGTGAACAGTGAGGGGGAAGCGCTCCAGTCTCTTCATGTCCCGTCCTGGTCCACTGCCACCTCCAGAGGACTGTCCCGTGAGCGTGAAGGCACACCCGCTGCGGGAAACAGCGGAGTGGAGATGCAGCCTGGCACTGAATCGCCCAGAGGCACCTCCAGATGCCATAAGAGATGATCGGGAGGCTGAGAATGTGAGCAAGGCCTCAGGACCAGGTGGGGAGACGCTGGCATTGAGTGTCCCCCAAGGAGATGGAACGCTATGTCCCAGAAGCTTTGGGTGAGACCCCAAAGGATGATACGCTAAGCAAAGGGCAGGCTGGAAAGAAAGCAGCCCCCCAGGGACCAGAGCCCAGCTCCTGGACACAGGCAATTCTGCTAAAACTAGACCCCCTGTCACCTCTATTCTGCCCGGTGCCTCTGTCTCAGGTCAAACGCTCCTCTTGCATAATACCTCCTCTGCGCCTTGTCGACCCCGAGGCCCACACTTCCTTCTGCAGCCTTCATCCAGAAAGGCGGGCTGCCCGTCAGGGCCGCAAGTGGGGGCCACACCACCAGGGTTCTCTGTGAGCCTGAAGCCCCTCATCCCTAAAGTGGGGATAACTACAAGCGTGGGGTTATCTGGAAGAATAATGAGTCACTGCCTATAAAGTACATATCATGATGGCTGGTACCTGGCAAGCATTCAACAAAAATCGCTATTATTATGATTACAGCAATTTAGGTGGGCCTTAGATTCCTTACATGACTCGGAACTCCATGAAGACAGAATTCTCAGTCACTACTATGACCCCTACAGGAGCTGCCACGGGCTCCTGTAGGTCATAAACCCTCAGTAAATAAATAGTAAGCAAACAAGTTAATATATCATGGTCGCCCTGGCCCGTGTGGCACAGTTGGTTGGAGCATCGTCCCATACACCAAAAGGTTGCAAGTTCGATCTCCAGTCAGGACACATACTGGAGGCACCTAATCTCTCTCTCTCTCTCTCTCTCTCTCTCTCTCTCTCTCTCTCTCTCTGTCTTTCTCTCTCTCAAATCAATAAAAACATCCTTAGGTGAGGATAAAAAGTATTTTTTAATTAATAAATCGCAGGGTCAAATCTAATGCTTAGTTTAGACACTGTGATCAATAAGAACTCCATCATCCCAATGCCACATTCAACAACCAGCCAGCTTACATGGAAGTTCACCTGTGTCTGTGTTAAATGGAAGTTTGCCGTGTCTCTGTGCAGCCCCATTTGCAGACTCGACCCAAAGCTGTTCGGAGTGAGTGAGCTCCCTCTCCCTGTCCTCACTCGCCTGCACCACGGGCACAGCCTACAACGCTCCACTACCCAGGGTGCCTGCCATGAAGGAACCAGTGTTATGAACACAGACATCTGCAAGCCCTACACTCCACACTTTGGGCATCCGACTCTAGAAACGAGGTCAAGAAGAGCCTGTGTTGAGCCTGGTGCAGAAGGCCAGTGAAGGGCACTCGGCCCCCAGGGCATCCTCCACCAGCTAAGACCAAGTGCCTAATGCCACCTCCCGAGGCCTGGGACACAGCTGCACGGCTCTGCCCTGAGGAGCGTGCCCATCGTTAGCACAAATGCCGCCGCTGGTTCCCGAAGAACACACACTCTTTTCACCTTGGGAACGCCGGTCCGGGTCACACGGACTGCAACGCTGAAGGCTGCCTTCCTGCAAGAGCTCGGAGGCACGCACTGTCCTGGGACGGCGTGGGGAGCAACCGCTGCTCTCTGCCCGGCACCCTCTTCTGCTTACAGAGCAGCTCCCTCTCCACCCCTCGCACCCCTGGTGGGTGAGGGCGGCCCTAACCCTGCATGGAAACATCCCACCGACAGTGGCCAGTCCAGAGGCTGCACAGAAGACACGAGAAGGTCACACAGAGTCTTCTGGGAAATTCCATCTACGACTCTGGGGGGTGGGGGAGGGATCTTCCTTGAATCACGTGCTGTGAAGATACAGGTGTGGGCCTTCCTGCAGCCACCTTCCCACACACTAGGTGACTCGAAGCAAGCCACACAGCCCTATGGACCTCAGTTTTCTTGGCTCTAAAATGGGAGCCAACTCCAGGGAATCAATGAAAAACAGAAATCCAGTGTAAAAAAGGCTAAAAATTACATCTGAAATTTGCCTCCTTTTTGGACACAGACCTCAAAACCTCAAAGAGACCAAAAAACCTGTTATCTTCCAGCTCAGAAAAACACTAAAAAAGCCTCGCTGTGGCTTCTTGACAGACGAAAGAAGGCTGCTGTCTCATCCTACTGGAGACGGGAAGGGCAGGCAACATACGGGCTGTGAATGGGGGGGACCCCGCCTTGGAAGGGTGGAGATGAGCCCTCTGCCATGCGAGGCCGGGCTGGAGTGCAGAGGGAGCAGCTGCGGAGAGGGTGGGGATCAGGAGCCGGCACAGCGCCCAGAGAGGAGTCCCGGCCCAGAGAGGAGTCCCGGCCATGCCTGTGCAAGCTCTCCCGCTGGGCAGGCGGCGGGGGTCCTGTCCGTCACTCAGCCAGTTGCTCCGCCAGCTCAGGCTATCACACATGGCACGGAGAACAGACCGGGATGCTATGAATAGGGAGAGAGACCAGAACAGTGACAAACAGAGGGAGGCGGCCCAGGAGGAGGCCCAGAGACTCGGGAGGGTTTAGGAGGACAGGGTGTTTGAGGACAGTAGGAGTCTGGGAGATCACTGCGAATTAAATCGAGTTTTCAGGGAGAATTTCATAGTTACTGTTTATAGTGCTCAATTTTCTATTAAGAGCATCTCTGTGGGCAATTGAGAAACAGAATTTTGTGTGCTAAAATAACGCCTCTCTCGGGAATTCAGCTCTATCACAGCACAGTGACGACCGGGAGAGCTGACAGCTGAAAGTGGGGTGTGCGGGAGAGCGCAGTCACAATGAGACCGGCTCTGCGGGAGGGGCGGGCAGCTGCATGCTGACTCTGTGCTTGGCACGGCCCTGGGCCTCAGTGCAGGCCATCTGACTGGTCCTCACGCCCTGCAGGGCAGGCGTTATTTTACCAATCGGACGGCTGATGGAGCTGAGATTCGAGAAAGACCGACAGTGCTGCCCAGGTCGGCAGAAGCGCAGCCAGAACAAGAACTCAGGCTGGGGCTTGTGGCTGCCCAGCAGAACTGGGACAGGAAACACACTTCAGCCCTAACAGGAGCTTCTACGAGCCTCACAGGCCAGGCTGGTCTGCAGTGCCCCAGGCACCACACTGAGCCTATCGTAAAGACCCTCAGTGCTTACCATCCATCTCCAGGGATGGGTCCTCTCTAGGAATGTGGCCATTTTTTGTGCCAAAAAAGGGAGTGACTGGCAATTTCTCCAGACGAGAACCAAGATGCCCTGCATCGACAACTCCCAAACGCAGCTGCACTTGAGAATCAGCTGGACACTTCAAAACCCTGAGGCCGGGTCCATCCCATGCTCGTTAAATCACAGTGTCTAGTACATAAGCACAATGGAACACTATGCAGCTTTAAGAAGGAAAGATCTCTTATCCTTTGAGACGACATGGAGGGACCTGGAGAGTATTATCCTAAGTGAAACAAGCCAAGCAGAGAAAGACAAATACCACATGATCTCACTTATTTATGGAATATAATGAACATAACAGTCTGAGGAACAGTGTAGACCCAGAGACATGGAAGTAGGGTACAGACTGACAACCCTCAGAAGAGGGGCTGGGCGGGGGGAGAGATAAACCACGGAACTTATATGCATGTACGCATAACAGATGGACATGGACATGGACAACAAAGCTGGGGACGGGGAGGGTGGGTGGGTAGGAGGGTGTCAATGGGGAAAAAAGAAGAAACATCTGTAACAAAAATAAATTAATAAAAAAAATCGCAGTATCTAGAGTGGGGAGCCAGGAAGAGTGTGCAAAGATCCCCAGGAGACCCCAGGTGCAGGTGTACACGCAAGGCTAGAAGCACAGAGGGCAAGTCAGAAAAATACTAGTAATTCAGTAAACTTGTTCATCACTGGGGTTAAACCTTGGCCTGGTGTAAACTTACAATACATATTAACAAGCTTAATTATGAAATGAAACAGCCTTAAGCAGCTGTATGACGCACCTGCATGCAAGTGAAAACAGCAGAGACTGCACTGTGCGAGGTGGACCGGAAGACTTAGGAGAGCACCTGAAATTGTGCTATTAGAGATCATGCTACATTTATTGTGCTCGACAAATGAATGTATTCAGTCAAAGTTACTTTGGTTTAAATGTCTCGATGATGTCTCTTTTTTTAATGTATTTGTAATTTGTGCTATTGATGGGAGGTATTCTTGGACTGCAAGGGTCCTTGTCAATGTGTGATTTTATTGTATAGAATCATCTAATTTTTACAAGTGATTTTTACAAGTGATATTTAGATAATTCTAATAACTATATTTGACGACCTATAAAATGTTTTGCATTGGGGAATAAAAGAAAACTACAAGTGACTCAGTGTTTCTGGCATATAAACTCAGTGAGGAAGGAGGCTGAGCTGGTAGGCAGAGCCAGATCCCACCAGCCACACCGAGGCTCCACCCAGGGTGAAGTGATTGCACCACAGCAGAGGGGCATAAAGATTCTGCTTTAGGAGGACAGGTGGAGAAAAGGGGCAAAGGAGCAGCTGGAGACCGAGCAGAAGACGACCAAAATGGTCAAGACTGAGCATGCTCAGGGCTGCAGCTAGAGCAAGGACGACGAACAGGGGGAGAAGAGCCAGAAATACGTACCAAACACAATGCACAGGACGGGTATGATCACCGGCATGAGCTCACAGTAACCGGCCTGCAGTGATCCACAGAAGCCGTCCCTCTCTCTCTCTGGAAAAACCAAGCCTCTTAAATCCCTTCTACTGAGCACCTACCTAATTGGCTTCCTGGTGACCCCCAGCAGCTCGGGGGGAGGCAGCCTGGGAGCAGGGGCTCAGCAGTGCAGACACCGTCACCTGTGGCTGATACACGGCAGGCACCTGGATTTTCACTCTCTGCTGGCGGTTTAGGGAGTTATTTCCCCACCTGATTTAAATCAAAGGCCTGAGTCACCCTTCCCACCCGCAGGCTCACAGTGGCCCGGGGACAGGCGCACCTCCAGTTACTAGACAGACGTCTGGGCAAGAACCCAGCATGGGGGTGTTGTGGTGCTTCCTGGCTCGCTCAGAGATGTGCTCCCGAAGGCTCCAGGGGAGCAGGGGTGGCCGACCTTCCCCTCGGCTGTCTGTGAGTCAGAAGGCTGGTGGGTGAGACGGGCTAAATATAAGGACGGGCAGGCTGGCCTGTGCATCATTAACCTTTTCCTTCCGAACACAAGCAAATAACCCACAGAACACAAAACAGAAGCAGTACATCGTCTGACAAGTGGCTAACACAGCCCAAAAATGATGGTGGGTCTGAATTAAAATGCAGGCCGGGTACTGACTTCGGCTCAGAGGTGCAGAGAGCTTCACAGAGCATCGCTCCCACCCGTAAGACAAGGAGATGCTGGATGAACCGACAATGAGCTTCTCCTAAACTGATCAGAGGAAAACCGGCTGATAGGCACCCACAGGCAGAGCCGGACCTGGCATCTGCCTCCAAGAGCCCCTGCCAAACACCAGAAACACCAGTGAAAAGGGCCAGCGGAAAATGTTCACGAATGGCCAAAGGCCCGAGTGGGCTAAGAGAGCACCGCACTCCTGGGGCTGCTGTCCAAGTCATGCAGACGTTCCAGCACAGCTCACTGCGGGGAAGGTGACGGACCCTGAGGCCGCTGGTGGCTGCGGGGGAGGCCAAAGCCCGAGTGCCCGGGGAGAGCAGAGAGCAGCAGCGCCAGGAGGGTGCTGCTGCAGACACGAACCAGCCCTCCACCCAGACCCACCTGCCCACCTCCCCCACCTGGGAGCCTTCGGGGCGCGCGGTCGGATGCAGGGGCCAGGAGTGCAGAGAAGAGGTCTGGCCGGGGCGGGGTGGGGGAGATGGTGACTGGGGCCATCTGAGCGGATGACAGCATCTTGAGAGAGAACACACTCAGGAAGGAGGGTCCTGGCGGGAGCCCTCGGGGCAGAGAGGGAAGGCACCAACCCGCGAGGGGAACCGACCAGGAGCCCGTGAGGGGCGAGCGCCATGTGCAGCAAGGCTTCTCCGGGCGCGAGGCCAGGAGCTGGGACTAGAAGACACCAGCCCTGCCCTCGAGATGGGCGTCGCAGCATAAGAAAGACCAGAAGTGTGGTCGCCAACACAGTGGCTGGATCTGGCGCCAGCCGAAGGCTGCAGGGGCCGAGGGCACAAAGCCGAGGGAGGCCAGAGCAAACGCCCGGCGGGTGGCGTCTCGCCCCTCTCGGGGTCCAGGAGGGGCCTGACGACGGGCCCCGGACGTGGTGAGCCCGGGAGAGTCACCTGGGTGTGGCAGGTGACAGGTGTAGTACAATAAAGGTGTCTTCTCTTTTCATCCCCCATCCTCTCTACCCTCAGAAAAAACCCAAGTTTCCCTGGCATCCAGGACAGCCTTCTAAAATCATGTTTGTGAACGCCGCAGGCATCTAGGAGCTGTAAAGAGAAAAACAAATGGCATGGCATGAAGGTTCCAACCACCTCTGTAATTCACGGTGAGTCATGGCTCTTATTTTTTAAAGACTAAGATTTCCAAAAATGAGTATTTCTTTTCCAGAAGAGCAGCAGACCGGGACAGAGACCGTTTCCGAGAACAAACAGGAAAGGGACACGTATGAAAGGGAACGTGGTGTGGCCCGCAGTGGCAGCTCCCCCAATCAATTCCTGGCACAATGAGAAGCTGGAGCATCCGTTATCATTAAATTGTGAGAACGGAAAAGACAATGAAAAGCAAAAGTAAACACAGTCTGTTTCCACACAAGGCCCCAGCTCTGGACAGAGCGCTGACGGAGCCCAGCTCCCCGCAGCATCTGTCTCCTGCTTAATGAGGGGGCAGAGCAATAGGGAGAGCGCGTTCCACGGGCAGAACAGATCCAGCAGGCTCTCAGCCCTTGACGGGCAGCTGCTGAACGGCGCTGCGCACACACCGAGTCCTCCAGCACAGCCTGCAGCCCACCGGCCGGGCTCCTGCCCGAGGCCCCTGTGGCCCCGTGGCCCTGTGGCTTTCACGCCTCCCGCTGGAAGTACTGCACCTGTCACCTACCACATCCAGGTGACTCTCCCTCTGCCCACCCACCTTCCCACGCACCCTCAGGGCTCTCCAGAGCTTCCTGGGAGACACCAATGGCCCCTCTGGAGGTGCAAGCCTCCGACAGCGTGGACCTGCCGTCCTCCCCAGACCCTCTTTCTCCCGATTCATGCCACCCCTCTCTCCACCCACGGGGGTCGAGCTCACCCTTCAGTCAGGCCCTGCTAAAGGGCCCAGCACCCAGAAACCTGTCCCTGGCCATCAGCCCAGACAGCGCTACCATCCCCCAACTCAGGGTCTGGACCACTCAGTTCGGCTTCACGACGTGCGTTCCACCCTCACTCAGTAAACCCGCACTGGGCTCTGCCTGAGCCAGGCCCTGCGCTGGGACCAGCACACCTGGGAGATGCTGTGGGTGCTCCCCCACAAAGCGAGCTGTACTCGACCCGTCTGCTGGTGGAGAGTCCGCCCGCAGTCTGTTAAGAAGCACAGTGGGCCCTGGCCGGTTTGGCTCAGCGGTTAGAGCGTCGGCCTGTGGTCCGGAGAGACCCGGGTTCGGTTCCCACTAAGGGCGCGTACCTCGGTTGCAGTTTGTCCCCGGCCCTGGTCGGTCGTGCGGGTGGCAGCCACTCGATGTGTCCCTTTCACGTCGATGTTTCTCTCTCTCTCTCTTCTCTCTCCCTCCCGCTCTATCTGAACAAAAAATGGAAAAATGTCCTTGGGTGAGGATAAAATAAAAAAAAAGCAGCACAGTGGCTGTGGGGCAGTAGGAGGCCTGACCCTGCCTCACATCGGGAACGGGGAGAAGTGGCGCGCAGCTGCAGGAAGACCCGTGGCACTCACAGGTGCAGGGAACACGGCCGGGGAGCACTCGTGGAGAGGGGCCTAAGGGCTCACAGGACACAGTGACCGAGAGGGGTCAGCGGGTGAAGGTGCAGGGCGTCCGGGGGAGAGGACAGCCCACACATGCACACAGGCACCCGCAGAGCCCTCAGACCAGCACGTCAGGACCGCTGGGGAAAGAAATGGAAGGTTCCAGAAGCAAGAACGAAGAGGGGCACATCACAGGGGCCCTTATATGCCAAAGTGAGATGCACACTTGTCTTTGAGGAAAAATCAAACACATACTGGAAGAAGGATTCGAGACCAGTGACAGGGGTCAGCGAGAGACACGCAGAGAAACAGCAGGCAGGACACACGGTGGAACCTGGGCAGACAGAGAAACATCCAGAACAAACCCCAGTCTCTCTCCTGCACGTCGGGGTGGATGGCTGTGGCCAGAAAAATAAATACGTGGTTAGCCAAACTTACTGGGGAGAAGTTTCCAGCACACGGTTGGAGCCAAAAGAAATCCCAGATCAGGTGCACTGGAGAGGGAAGAGAAGAGTGTGACCACCGAAGTCACCCCTCCCCGAAGGCGGCCGCCCAGGCCAGGGACCCCGCCCCCATCTCGCTCAGGAAGGAGAGCCTGTGAACAAGCACCTCAGTGTGCGGATGATGCTGAGGAACCCACTTCTCTCTCGTCCCGTTCGCAACGCCGAGGTGCCAAGGTCTTTCTCACCCAGGTGAGATTGCATCATTCATCAATCCTCTCTCATCCAAACGGTCCTTCCACCTGTCTTCACAAACCGGGGACTGTTTTATAACATGATCTACTTTACAGCGTTGTTGGGAAGACTAAACAGAAATAATGCAAATAAAGTGGCTGGCCCAGACCCTCCAGGCAGTGCCTGACAGCGCCCAGTCAATACTAATCGTCCTCCGTCCGTCTGCAGCCCACACGGGACCCAGTGTCCTGATGTGCATGACAGTTATGTTTAGTGCTATAAGGTTACAAAGTGGCATCCGATCAGTTACCGTGGTTAATGGAGTCCACGCCTGAAAAACAGGCTGGGTGCATGGTGGGAGGTTTCTGAACCTGTCAGGTGGAGGCCCACACATGGGTCACTTCCCTGTTCCAAGGGCCACGAAGGAGCCTCTGCCACTGAGTGGTCTAGATAGTGCGAATACAGGACAGAGTAGGACAGATGGGTCCTTGTTCCCCTGAAACTTATCATCTATGGGATGGGGCAGGCAGACAGGAAAACAACCAACGAGATACTTCCAGAGAGCAAGTACAGCGGAGTGAGAAATGCCTGTGGCACAGGGAGGAGGGCCCTCCGCTTGGGAGACAGCTGAATGGAGACCTGAATAATCAGGTGTGAGTCCTGCAGAATTGTGAGGGGTAGCAACCCAAGTACGAGAAATGTAAGTGCAAAGGCCCTTGGGCAGGCTGGGCTGGGTGTGCTCCTGGGACACGGTGGCCAGGAGGGCTGGACACCCCTCGGAGAGGGGAAGGGCCCAGACCACAATTGCTACCATAGAAAACAAAATCCGTAACTAACCTAGTCTCTCAAGTTCAGCTCGACAGCATCACTTTCTAAGCACGCAGGGAAGGCTGCGGGAGGCCGAGTTCAGTTCCGAGAGAGAGACAGACAGACGTCTAGTCTCTGAAGGTAAAAACCAATTCTTACTGACCGTCAGGCTCTGTCCTGCTGCTCACACTTTTTCTTCAACTGGGAAACGTCCTGGCTCGGACCCTAGTCACCCATCAACTCCGGGAGTCCCTACAGGACCTGACCAGATGACGTGAGCTGCCCTTCGTCATGTCCCTGAATCTCAAGTGTTCTAGTCACATTTTTATTTTTCTGGCTGACCCTCTGGGCCTTAGAATGATTGTGGGGACAGACTCTAGAATAAGGCTGCCTGGGTCCATAGCCCAGCTCTGCCACTTCCTAGCTGTGTGACCTTGGAAAAATCATTCACCCTCTCTGGGCCTCACTGTCCTCATTTGTCAAATGGAGATGTCAACAGCACCTATGGGAAAGTGACAGGACATAACTCACACTCGGTGAGCCTTTCCCATGCTCAGGTGCGCGCAGACCCTCACAGCCACCCTGAGAAGGACAGTCTGTCGTGAATCAGGACACTGTGGCACAGAAATGTCAGCCACTCAGCGAAAAGTACACAGTACGTTCTGGGAACAGAATCGCTGACTATCTCCCAAAATACCCTTTGACTTAATGTGACCCCAAAATGCATGTGTTGAAGCCCTAACCCCCACTGAGCAGTATGTGGAGATGGGGCCTGTGAGGAGGTTAGAAAGGTTAAGTGGGGTCATGAGGATGAGCATCCTAATCCCACACGGCTGATGTCCTTGTGAGAGACACCAGACCTCGCTCTCTGCCATGTGAGGACACAGTGAGGTCAGGCAGGCACCTGCGTGCTAGGACCGAGCCACGCTGGCCCTGCTCCCAGATATCCAGCCTCCAGGACTGGAGAAGTAAATTTCTGTTGTAAAGCCCAACTGCCCGTGGCCTTTTGATACGGCCACCTGAGCTAACTGATGCACCCCACAACGCCTCCAGATGAATGTCCTGAACGCACACTTCATAATTTGACGTAATTAATCCATGAAATCTTATTCATGATCAGCTATTCCTAAGTACAAATTCCCATTTTCTCCAGACTCCTACTCTGAAGGAGAAGTTTATCATCACTACTAATTAGATCACAGCAGGTATACTCGAAAAAATGCAGTCACTCCCTCATTCCACCAATTTAAGGTCACCTCCTGGCAAAGACCACAAAGCGGTACAGGGTGTGAATGGAAAACTCATCTTACCAAGAAGCACTTTACTCCTCTCAGATATGCACGGTAACTCCCCGGAACCCAGGCCCAGGGGTCCCGAGCAGCTAAGGAGTGACGAGCAGGCAGAGGGAGGGAGAGCGGCCGCGCAGGGGGCAGAGTGCTAATGGAAACGGAGCGCTCACCGTCGCCGAGGTCGGGGAGGAGACTCCCCTGGCAGGAGAAATCCAGCTTCACTCTGATGTCCACGGTGAGCGTGGCCACCTTGCCAGGCTGCAGGGGAAGCTGAGCGAGGACTTCTTCCAGTTTCCAGCTCAAGAAGTCGCCGAACAATTTCTCTACAAGGACAATGACAGTGTGATGACGAGGACGTAACTGCCCCTGGAAAATTCTGATGCATGTTCAAAAAGCCAAGAAAAACACAAACCGTTTCAAATGGACAGATCAAATACCCAGAAAAGCCCAGAATCCGGGGTGTTGGGAGGCTGTCACCCGTGTGCCTGAGCGAGGCACCAGCTTGGAGCCAAGTCTCTGGTGCGACCAGAGTGGCTTCCTCTCACTGACGGAATCAACACCCTCTGTGCTCTTACAAAGTCGGAGTTCGACTGAATTTCTCCACAACCAACATTCTCCACGACGTTGCATCAAAAGAAACGGACCCACGTTCAGCAGAAAGCACCTGGGCTCTGCTTGCTGGGAGTGCAGGACCAGAGCCCAGGTCCCAGGTGCACACGGCCTCCTCGGACGCCTACCCGCGCAGGCAGTGCTGCCACCCTTCTGTGGAAACCAGCACGGGCGAAGGCACTGAGGTCCACAAAGGCCTCCCCTCCCCAAGATGCCACAGGCCATTTCGGAAACAGGCACCGGAAGCCGGCCACTCACTCAGATCGTTTACAACAGCGGGCAGGAGCCCGGAGCTCACAGGGGCAGCCACTGGCCCCGCATGCGTGGGCCCAGCATATGGAAATGCCTTGGGAGGGGCAGTCTGCTCACACCCCTGCCCACCTCTGCTCCCCGCCCACCCGGCACCCCTGCAACCCAGTTACCCATCTGCACATGCTGGAGGATGCCTGGCCCACTTCTTTGCAGAGTGAATTCCAACTCGTCCTTCAGCCCAACTCCAGGGCACCCTTCCCTGCATGCCGTTCCCTTCCCACCCTGCTCCTCTGGGCCCTGCGGCGAACACCTCCATGAGAACATCACCTCCTGCGCCTTTGCAGCTCACTACACCTCCTCTGGGCCCTGCGGCGAACACCTCCATGAGAACATCACCTCCTGCGCCTTTGCAGCTCACTACACCTCCTCTGGGCCCTGCGGCGAACACCTGCATGAGAACATCACCTCCTGCGCCTTTGCAGCTCACTACACCTCCTCTGGGCCCTGCGGCGAACACCTGCATGAGAACATCACCTCCTGCGCCTTTGCAGCTCACTACACCTCCTCTGGGCCCTGCGGCGAACACCTCCATGAGAACATCACCTCCTGCACCTTTGCAGCTCACTACACCTCCTCTGGGCCCTGCGGCGAACACCTGCATGAGAACATCACCTCCTGCGCCTTTGCAGCTCACTACACCTCCTCTGGGCCCTGCGGCGAACACCTCCATGAGAACATCAACTCCTGCGCCTTTGCAGCTCACTACACCTCCTCTGGGCCCTGCGGCGAACACCTCCATGAGAACATCACCTCCTGCGCCTTTGCAGCTCACTACACCTCCTCTGGGCCCTGCGGCGAACACCTCCATGAGAACATCAACTCCTGCGCCTTTGCAGCTCACTACACCTCCTCTGGGCCCTGCGGCGAACACCTGCATGAGAACATCACCTCCTGCGCCTTTGCAGCTCACTACCACCTGGGGGACAGGGTGCGTGCTGCGCAGACACCGGCTCTAGGACAAAACTGCCGCGGTCAAACTGTGGCTCTCGTTTGGTATCCTTGGGGAAGGATACACACATGCCTCAGTTTACTCGCCTATAAAATGGGCTGTTGTGACGAATGAGTGAGTTAATGAAAGTACAGTACTTAGAGCCCTGGCCGGTTTGGCTCAGCGGTTAGAGCGTTGGCCTGCGGTCCAGAGAGACCCGGATTCGGTTCCCGCTAAGGGCACGTACCTCGGTTGCAGTTTGTCCCTGGCCCTGGTTGGGCCCTTTGGGTGGCAGCCACTCGATGTGTCCCTTTCACATCGATGTTTCTCTCTCTCTCTCTCTTTCTCTCTCTCTCTCTCTTCCTCTCTCTCCTTCCCACTCTATCTGAACAAAAAATGGAAAAATGTCCCTGGGTGAGGATAAAAAAAGAAAAAAGAAGAAAGTAAAGTACTTAGAATAAGCACCCCACCAGTGTTAGCTACTGCTCCGATGCTCCCCAATTCCCTCATCCTGGCGGGGTACCCACAGCACCTTGCACCACGCAGCATGAGGAGAAACGATTCTTTCAGGGTGTCTGGGCCCAAGCAGTGTGGGGAAGGGCACAGCCCCGTGGCTCACCAGCGCTCAATGCCTAGCAGCCCTGCAGCCAGAAAGCGCTCAGCAAGCATCTGAGGCAGAGCAGACACATACTCCAAGATTCAGAGGGAGGAAAAAAGCCACCTGTGGAAAGCGGAACCCCGAAGGGAAGGCACAACGCAACTCCAACCGCGCAGAAACGTGCGCAGGGAGAGAGAGGGCACCGTGCCCACACGCTCGTGCTGGCTGTCCGAGCAGAGCGGTCGTGGGCAACTCCGCATGGCTTTCTCTTTTCTGAATTTTCTACAGGGAAGACACATATCACACGTTCATACACACACACCCTCGTGCTAACAGCTCACTCTGTGTCTCAGGCCACCCCTCCGGGTACTGGAGAGACGCCCCGTGCATGGGGCTGTGATGCGGAGCCTGCTGAGGACAGGCGCCCCCTGAGAGCAAGTGGGGTTCTGAGGCAATGCAGCTGCTGCCCATGGTGCCCTGCATCAGGGAAAGGCAATAATATGAGCTGATGACAAGGACAGCAACCGCCTGGGGCCTGTGTGTGGTTGTTGTGTCCCAGACTCGACTCTGCCGGCTGGAGAAACCGCTCTAAAGCAAGGGGTTAACTCTGCTGCAGCCACACAACCAGGTGGTCAAATGCCTGGCTCACGAAAAGCTCCTGCAGATGACTCAGGTGAGTGCTGCCTCGCCTCCCCCTCGCTGTGCTAACCAGGCAGCGTGGCCCTGGAGGGAGGAGAGGGCAGGCCGAGAACACAGGGCAGTCCTCTCCTAGAGTCCTCGCTTAAAAACCTTCACTGGGTCCTGGCCGGGTTTGCTCAGTGGTTAGAGCATCAGCCCACAGACCGAAGGGTCTCGGGTTTGATTCCGGTCAAAGGCAGTTTGGGGAAGGGCACAGCCTGAGTTGCAGTTTTGATCCACAGACCCAATCAGGGTCCTGTGGGAGGCAACCAATCAATGTGTCTCTCACAATGATCTCTCTCTCTCTCTCTCTCTCTCTCTCTCTCCCCCCGGCCCCGCCCCCCACCTCCTTCCCTCCCTTCCACTCTGAAATTCAATGGAAAGACATCCTCAGGTGAGGATTGAACACAAATACACTCATTGGCATAACCAGCCACGACAGGCTCCTGTCATCGCACACGTGACTATATTATCCCATGAGTAGAAGAGGCAACCAAAGCTCAGTGAGTTCAAACAACTTACCAAAGTCAAACAGCTAGTGAGTACGAGAAGCCAGAGTCAGGCTGGACCCGCAGGCCTCCCGCTCTTCCCACTACGAGCCCTGCCTCCCGCCACACGCGGGAACCGCCGCCCTGCGCGGGACTGCAGCCAGAGTGCAGCGTGTGCACAGGGCCCGTCACTCAGGTGACGAGACAGAGAACCTTGAAGGACATGGTGGGACTAAGGTGCAGTTGTCAAGCGCACAAGCTTCGGGGTCACTCACCCCGAGTGGCATGCCAGCCCTGCCACTTACTACCACGTGCACGTTCCCCGGCGGCAGGGCCGGCCGACGGCTGCCCTCCCTGTCTGCCTAGTTACTTCCCGCCCGTGCGCCTGACGAGCTGAAGGTGCTGGTCTCCCAGTTGGGTTAAAAGGCATTCCGTTGGTCGTAGAAGAGCCTGTTCTGTAAACTTCTCCAGCTTGACCCTAGAACTGTGCCAAGTGCTGAACCGGACGAGGCCACCGCAGCCACAGCACGAGGGCTGGAGCTGGACGAGCTCCGCCCTCCGTGTGCTTCAGCGTTGTCCTAGGAGGCGCTCACTCAGGGTGCGCAAATCACACAGGCTGTGCAGTCAGCACCCCGGCCCCCACACTGCACATAAGGTAAGCATTGCGAAGGTCAACCCTGCTCACAGTGCCCACCTTTGGTGGTGAGAATCTTTGAGGTGACTTCCAGTTTCTCCAAGGGCTCCGTTCCAATATTTTCCAACTGGATGACCAGTGGCTGAGTCTCTCCGTTGTAAAGCTGGACCGACACGCTTGTGGATACTTCGTCACCAGAGGACGGTTGCAAGGAGTGAGCAGATCTAAAATGACAGCAATAACAACAAGACACGTTTAAGAGAAAGCAGACGAGGAAGCCAATGGCATTTCACACTGCTCCACGCACCACACTTCACATCTCAGACGCAGGGCCGGGAGCCTTGGCTCTGGGCGGGGCATCAGTGCCGGCGACCAGGAACAGGAGGGAGCCGCCGCAGAGGACCGGCAGGCCCGAGCGCTGTTTACAGGCGCCACCGGGAGCCTCGCATCCCGCCTTCTGGTCCAGGGACAGCAGGAATGTGCCAGACAGTGCTGGCCCCCCACCTCTGCCGTGTGCAGGACAGGCAGACGTTTACAAGTCAGGCTGACGAAGCCAGTGGTGCCCGGCCCAGCTCTGGTTCCAGGCTCAGACAGACTGTTTGCTTTTGATGTCAATCAAGTAACTCTCTGCCTAGTCCAAGATCACAAAAATTGTCTTCTAAACGCGTTATCCTTTTTGCTCTTAGTTCTAGGATCTAGTTCATTTCTGAGTTCATGTTTTCTGCATTTCATTTCAATCCCAGGATGCTTCCTCCTGCCTCTGGGGTTTCTCAGGGCTGCTCCCTTTGGCTCCACTGTACCCGGCTAATTCCTCCTCCCTCACCTCGCACTCGCGTCGCCCCTAGAAGGACTCAGCTACCCCAGCCCCAGCAGAGTCCTGACAACAGTGGACGACTGCTGGCTCCCTGTCAATCCCCCAGCCCACCCCCCGCACTCTAACAGCCTGGGCAGGGACCAGGGCTGGTGTGTTCGCTCCTGGAGCCCCAGCGTCTAGCACGGTGCCCATGATACGTACGTGAAGGAGCTTTTTTTTTTTTTATCCTCACCCGGCCCTGGTCAGGTCGTGCGGAGGCAGCCAGTTGATGTGTCCCTCTCACATCGATGTTTCTCTCTCCCTCCCACTCTGTTTGAAGATAAAAGGAAAAATATCCTAGGGTGAGGATTAAAAAAAAAAAAAGACATTTCAGAAAACACCAAGATACATTTTGTAAAATCAGCCAAAAGGAAAAACATTAAAGCATTCTCCATAAGAGCAAAAACTGAGACACTCCCAATTTCCAAGAGCAAGGAAGCGAACGGTGATGTGATTCTGAGATACTTTTCACAATGTGCTTATGAAGCCACCAAAATAGGAAAATGCAGCTTATGTTGTACGGTTACGCAAAAGCAACCGACAGCACTACATGTAATGTAGTATGATCTCAACTATTCTAACATAGACAGGGGTTGACAAAAGTATGTTTGCAGTTGTGAGCACATGAAACGCAAACTTTATTCTTATATTATTACTTACTAATTCTTGCATTATTTACTTGTATTATGTCTTCTTCTTAGCATTATTACTGTTGTTATCTCATATCCTCACTTATGGATTTATCTTTTAGGTAACAATGCTGGTAATTTAACCTACTTCTGCCTAACCTTATAGTCAAAACAAAACAAAAACAAAGAATATGCACTAGAAGGGAAGTCAATACCTACAGGCATTAAGAGTAACTGGCTTCGAGCGCCTGGGATTTATCTCACTTCCTTTTCATGCTTTCCTATAATGCTGTTTTTTTTTATTTTTATAATGCCATTTTTTAGAAGGTAAGAGTTTTTCTTAAATTCCCTAAAACCCTCACTGTATTTCACAGAAACTGTGATTCCAGAGGCTAATTTCACACTTTGCTCTGCTCTCGGTAAGAAACGCGTCCCCTTCGGCCAGTTGCTGTAACAAAGCCCATCCTACCTGTCACCCTGAACAGAGCCCCCCATGTGCTGGTCATCAAGTCAGAGATTAAGTCAGACTCTTGGTGCCACTGAGATGCTCAGCCATCTGCCTCGGCGACGCTGGCCATCAGAACGCCCACCCTCGCTCTGCGCCCTGCGTGCTCTACCTGGGCAGGGACGTGCTGATCTGCACCCTGGGCAGCGCGGGGATGACTTCCACCGTGGAGCCACTGGTCTTTATTCCCGGGAGGTTGTCCAGCAAACAGTCGCTAAAGACGCCGAAGACGGTGGTATGGTAACCTGGGAACAAGGGAGAAGCTTCACCCTGCTGGGCACGGCATCTCATGCCCGCGCCTGAAGGCAGCCCCGAGCTGAGATTCAGGCCTGTCCCACCTACAGCCCACACACGCAACCCCCAAGACCCTCAGTTTCCTCTCATGGAGAGCAGAGCTGGCCACGCACCCACACTCCTACCTCACAGGTGCCTGCGTCCCCACAAAAGGGTGCGTATGAGTCCTGTAACCGGGAAGTGTCTACACAACTTAATGACCCTATCTCACCCCATCACTAATGTGCTGTCCAAGTTTTCTCTCTAAAGTGACAGTGAGACCCAGTCTTCCTTCCCAGGACACAGTGCGAGTGAACATGACTCAGGGTCCTCGCGGGACGAGGGCTGGAGGGCGGGCATCGCCGCCGTCACTGCCGCCGACAGGGCAGGCTGCAGGGTGTGGAGAGCTCCGTCTGTCCGCAGGCTGTCCATGCCAAACAGACCCCCCTTGAAACTGTTCACACGAAGCTTTAAAATGGCTTTTTAAATTTTGAGGGGATTATTATAGACAACATTCACTACGTAACAAAACGAAACGATACCCAACGGTTGGGGCTAAAGTGCTGGCTGACCGGTGGCAGGCCTCAGGGAGACGGGACCACAGCTCGGCCGTCCTACCTGAGCAGAACCAGAAGCTTCTCTTACCGTTCACGGTAATGGTTCCTGTCGTCTGGGGGACCCCAACGAGCGTCACTGGGTAAAGACCAGACTCGGCCGGGAGGGAAAGTGCTGCAGGAAGAGACTCGAACTCCACTCCACTTGTGAGGAGCCCCTGGAGCAAGGGACAGGACGGGAATGAGCACAGCCGGACCCGCAGCCTCACGGTCGACTCCAAAGTAGCTGTGGTACAGACACTAAGGTCCCGCTCCGGGACGCCCAGGCTGAAATGGCTTCTATAAAACTCCAGAGAACTGTGGCAATGGGCTAAAAGTGTGGTTACCATGCAACAACCTTGAAATGGAAACCCAGGGTGCTTGTACAAGTCCATCTTGATAGTAGCCCCAATTGCTATTTTTTCAGCATTTGTTTGGTTTTCTTGTTTTACCAAATGGGAATGTAAACAAAAAAGAAACATGAACTATGGAAAGATATCATCCATTAATAGCCCGCAGATGCATCCATGAATCATCGATTCATTTCGATAAGCACCAGGCACTACCCTTGACAGTGAACGAGACAGATTCCCTGGACTCAAGGAGCTGCCCCATGGCTGGAAACAATGCAGGATGTCAGCTCCGGACTTCTCAACCTTGTAACCAACATGCTGCCGAGTGCAATAATGCAAGAAAAAGAAATAAAAGGCATACAGACAATTATTCGCAGACACATACAAAAACTGTGACCAGAGAAAACCCTGTGGAATCTAAGTGAAATGTAAACTAACAAGTGCATTTAGCAAAGTGACAAAGTCAGCATTAAAGAAAAAAAAAAGCAAAGGAATTTCTATAATGATCTATCAAGAATGTGTTGATGCTGTGAGCCCAAGTTCTCACACTGGAAGAAAGGACACAAATATGGAATGAAAAAAGGCAAGAAAGAACTTAGGGAGACAGATCAGAACTGGAGGTATCACTGTGAAGTCGGGATTTATAAATTTTGTGTCTGTGCATACGGGCGTGAGTCAATATACACATATGCAGATACATGTACGTACACATGGATGTACGTGTCTACGTGTACATACATGCACAATTTTCCTACTTCTGCCTACAGAAAGCACCTGAAAGGGACACTCTAGTGGCAATGAGCACACCTCTGCCAGGTTTTGAACAGATGAGTGAAATGCTTTAACCATGTGTAGAACAGATGTCATGGCAGGAGTGGAAACAGAAACCAATTCGATGGCTATTGTCTCTCGGTAAAATATAGCGGCATTTTATTTCTTTTTTAAATAGCTAACGCAAATATGGCCAACTGTTAACATTTTCTAGATATGGATGGTGGATATCTGAATGTGTACTATTCCCTGTAACATGTCATATGTTTAAGATATTTCCTAGAGTAATTTTTTTAAAACCTGACCATGATTTTAGGGCTATCTCCTAATGGTGATTTTTATTTTATTCTTTGTCTTCCTAATTTTTGACAAAAAGCACATATTTTATTTTTTTTGAAACCCAATGAATGAGAGCTACTTTTTCAAAGACAAAACTGTATACGAAAAAGCAGGAGGCAGATGATACTTCACCCACCGTGAGAAAGTCTCTAAACAACCATCTCCCCGCTCAGACCGAGGCAGAAAGTCACTGGAGGGCAGGTGGGGAGCCAGCCCGTGAGGCCAGATGTTCCTGTGCCGCGGGAGGAGGTGGTACTCGTCCTCCCAGGCCCATCCTCCGAACAACCTCAGCATGTCAGCTTCATATGCAGCAGACTTGCCAAGGTCGCAACCAGATTTAGGGACCTGCACCACGTGCTCAAGGCCTAAACATCACTGTGAATAACTCCAGCCTGCCTGTGAACTCTGACTCATCTGGGCACTCTCAGCTGAGCCGTCCACCACCTCTCCCTGCCTCTGACATGGGTCCTGCGGCACCTCGTGCACCCCCACACCGCAGGGACCAGGTCCCCGGGGCCTCGCTCAAGGCCTGACATGTGGCATGGCACTCAGCAGACAACTGCATGAAGCACCTGAGTCTGCCCCTGAACCCAAGTCGGAAAACTCCAACTGTCTAAATACCTCCTATGCAAACATGTGACCTGTGAAAATCACATGTAAACTTCAAGATGACTATTTCAAATCCAATATCCAATCTCATATCCAATCAATTAGGCACGGTGTGTGTCCAAATCAGAGGGGTCTTTGCCCACTGATTCAACACCGATTGAGCACCAGGCACTAGAGACACGGGATCATAAGATGTGCTCTCCACTCACAAAAAGCTTGTCATCCTTGACAACACAAACACAGACATATCATAGGATGTGTGCCTCAAGTATTACATAAAAACATATTTTTTAACATATTTTTATTGCTTTTTTTTTTAGAGAGAGAGAGACAGAAACATCGATATGAGAGAGATACATCAATTGGCTGCCTCCTGCACACCCCCTAATGAGGATCAAGCCCGCAACCCGGGCACGTGCCCTGACCGGGAATCAAACCGGGACGTCTCAGCCCACGGCATGACGCTCAATCCACTGAGCCACGTGAGCCAGCGTAGAAAACATCTTTTAATGGCATTAGCCCCGAAGGGCCAAGTGATTAGTAATACGTACCATGTTCTCGACTCGGAGTTCAAACGGCATGGGGTTGTATACCATCAGCTGAACTTCGCACACATCGCCTTGAACCCACTGGAAATCTGGAAGTACACACACACACAAGAACCCCTGTGTTAGCTGGTATCTTGTGTGTTTCACGTGGTTTCAGGTTGCTCTCTGGCAGTGTGCTGCTCCAGGGAAGCCGTAGCACTAACGGCATCGCGAGGAAAACAGCTCGGAGCTGGTCCCCAGCCTTCTCGGAACGGAGCAGAGCATCACTGCCACTCGGACGCCACACGGCAGAGGTTTCTCGCTGTCTCCACTGGGCCGACTCATGACATCGGGTGAAATGCAGCTACGCAAACCGAGATCCGTGCAGACAGCGCTGTGCATGGTGTGGAGCCACAGGTCACACAGAACTTCACGGGCCCAGAGGCTGGTGCAGCCGGTATTAAGTGGCATATAACCTGATCTCCTCTCCCCTCCGTCAGATGGTGGCTTCGCCTCCCTGACCACTCCCAGGCCGGCTACAGTTCAACACCCATGGAAGGCAAAATTCGGAGATGACCCCCAAGACCCCCAACCCTGGTGCAGGTAGCCTGTGTGATCCTGTTTCCTGAGTGTGAATATGAGGATGAGGTTCTGTTACATAACAAAGGTAAAGGGATTCTGTAGAGGTGATTAAGGTCTCCAACTGGTCAACTTTGAGGTCATCAAAAGGGGAGTATCCTGGGTGGGCCTGGTCTAATAAGGTGAATTCTTAATGGGACTATACCATACCCCTCCTGAAAGAAAAGAATCAAAGCAGGAGGGGGCCTGTGGAGGAGGCCACATGGCAGACCCAGGAGAGACCTTGAGAAGCTGAGAGCGGTCCTGGCTGACAGCGAGCAAGAGGACAGGGTGTCAGCTCTGACCACAAGGAAACGAGCGACGGATGACCTGAGGGGGCTTGGAACAAACCTTCCCCAATCCAGCCCCTAGACAGGAACGCAGTCCCGGCTGACACCTGGATCTCAGCCATGAGATACTGAGCAGAGGACTCAGCCAACCTGTGCTGGACTCCTGACCCACAGAAACCAAGAGAATTAATGTGTCTTGTTCTAAGCCACTAAACGTATAGTAATTAGATACAAAGTAAAAGAAAACACAGTAGCACTCCATCGCCCCCTCCTCTCCCTGAGATATTCCATGAGGCAAAGCAGGCGACTCAGGCTAAACCAACGCGGGGCAGGAGTGGGGCGGGGCACTTTCACCAGGGTAGCTCTGTGCTCTTCAGACGGACCTGCCGGCACAGGTATCATCATCCTGCTGCTACAGGCTGGTACTCAGGGTGCTGACGGGAAGAGAGATGCCTGGGAATCAGACCCAGTGAACAGGATTCCAGCCCAGGGGTCTGAACTCAGAGGCATCTAGAGCAGACGCTGGATAAAGGGCTTTTTCTAGTGTGATTAGAATCCTCGGCTTTCACGGACCCTTCATAAAGACACTGCCTTTTCCACGCTCTGGCACCAGGCACGCTGCACAGAGACCAAACCTGAGCTCTCCTCACCCTGCGCTTACCCTACTGGCTCCAAAACTCAGGTCTCCTCCCTCCTCACCCCGCCTCTCCTTGCCCAGCCTGCCAGGCCCTCCAGCTACGAGAGCCTCAAGGGGAAGCTGTCAGAATTCACCCTCCCGAGCACGGTGCTCATGTCCGCCGTTCACCGGCATCCCTGAGCCTACCCCAGCCCTCCTCACAGCGGAAGAGAATGTCACTCGTTTTAACACATCGCTATGCCTGCTAGCTAAGGGACTGTCTGTTTTCTCCGTCATGGTCCAAAATCATCATTTAAAAAAAGCGTTTCCACCCTGGCCAGGTGACCCAGTTGGATGGAGCATCTCCTGTACACCAAAAGGCTGCAGGTTTGATCCCCAGTCAGAGCACATACCAGGTTGTAGGTTCAATCCCCATCAGGGAGTGTACGGGAGGCAACCAATCGATACTTCTCGCCCCCGCCCCCTTCCTCTCTCTAAAATCAATAAGAACATATCCTTCAGTGAGGATTTTTTTAAACATTTTTTTCCTTTATTGATTTTAGAGAGAGAAGAAGTGAGAGGGAGAGAGAGATAGAAACAATGATTGGCCACCTCCTGCATGCCCCCCACTGGGGATCGGGCCCACAATCTGGGCCTATGTCCTGACCAGGAATCGAACCAGCAACTTCTTGGTGCAAGGGTTGACGCTCAGCCACTGAGCCACACCAGCCGGACTTCAGTGAGGATTTTTTAAACAGCATTTTCGTGGTGTTCTGAGGGGAATCACATGTACGTACATGGTCCTAGTCCACCAAAGGGAAACCTAAGATAAGTTGCTTCTTACATAACTTTGTCTGCGAGGAGGGAACAATCTGCTCGCCAGCCCCTAGCTGTCAGAGCACTCGAACACTGGGGGAGCCCCTTTCTGGACGCTCGGTCCCGGAAACTGGGGGAACGGCAGCCGAAGACCGTCGTCACCGTCCGGAGCGGGCCAACCCACCCTGCTGCTCCCAGCTCTGCCTGTGGTCACCCTGGGCTAACAGCATCTTCCAGTTGCTCTTGGAGACAAGCTGGTCTCTTCCGACCACACCGCAGGCACCTACTAGGCAGGGAGCACCTGATTTCTCGCCACGGCCCAGCACCCAGCACAGCACACAAAACTGTACTTGGCACCTCACCCAAAAGGCTGCCAGGTACTTCGGGAGGATCCTCTCACTTGACCCCTCTGAGCTAGCTTCTCTTGTCCCCGATCTAGACGGTACAGCTGCACCCCGGGAGACGTGACCACTTGTCCGAGGTGGGAAGTGACAGCCGTGGGGCCAGGACGTTGTGGCCCTAGTGTGTCTGACAACTATGGCCTGTCCAGGCCCCCACACCGCCCCTGAGGCAGCGATGACCTCAGCACAAGCCTGGTGGCACCAGAGAGTCCCATCACTGATCACATAGAGCCCCTGGCTCAGGACGCGGGCTGCCGTCACCTCTGCAGAGAGTTGAACTTGGACGACGGTGATGTGAGCAAGGTGCAGGCAGAAAGACTGGGGAGTCGTCCCCACTCGGGGTGGGAGCCGGTCTCACAGGCTGCCCTCAGGGCTTCCTGATACCCCATGCCCTCCGCGGTGACGGCAACTCCCCCAATTATACACGAAGGTTCATTTTGGAGACTGGAATTTTGGGGTAAAGGCGCGTGATTCCTCGACCTCTAGGCAAGTCCTAGCTGATGAGTATATTGCCAAAAAGATATCAGAAGCCACAGAATATAAGTTACATGCTCCTACCCAAGGGTACTCAACAAATAACATGCATTTGGGCTGAAACTTTCATTACATCTCAGAAGAAATCTTGCCTCGTCCACTGAATTCCCTCGGCCCCGGGGAGCGGGTGCCCTCACTGTGAGGGGAGCCGGATGATAAAGGAAGAGCCCCTGGGCTCTGAGTCACTGGCCTGGCTGGAGCCTGAGCTCAGCCACTACTAGCTCCTGACCCAGGGCGGGTGACGCAGAGTCACCCTCGTAACTTCCCACCTGCAAAGGGGGAACAGAACACCTGCAGCCTCAGGCGGTTATGAGAACCACGGGGTAATGGCTGAGCCCTCTGCTACATACAGAGTATTATTTTCATGAGAAGCCTCAACAACTTCTTAAGATTGAAGAGGCAAAAATAGAGAGGCAAGTCTGGCTCCCCGGGCGCTGACTCTATAGCCGCACAGCCCCAGGCGCCGAGGGCCCACGTTTGTCCTCACCCCCCCAACCACCGTGGACGGAAGTCGACCTTCCTCTTTGACGACTCAGAAGTCACGTCAGGCCTTGGGAAATCACTGTCATCTCCACTCTCTCCCTTCTTAGTTTGCATAAGACTCAGCGCACAGAGTTCTTTCTGGTTTCTACAACTTCCACAAACATCACCTTTCATGAAATAGATTTTGAGAGATTAGATCTATGGCAACTGCCCGACAGAGGCAGCGAACGGATAAGTGGGGAGGAGAGACGGCTCCGTGCAGACGCGGGCACGCGCGGAAGGCGTGGGAAATGCACCACACTGCGTGCGGCCGGGCGCAGAGAGGCTCGTGGACATCCTACCGATCTTCTTGTTCCGCTCCTCCCCACGGCTGTGGGCGATGATGGGCGAGTAGATGAAGGGGCTCTTGGTGGACACATTCTGACCCAGCAGGCTTTTCATCTTCTGTGGCCGGAGGCTGGCAGGGAGGTCCAGCAGTTTCACACACCTGTAGTTCCAAATGGAACAAAAACACGTCAACGGCCTTGGTAGCTTGGTTTCGGCAGAAATACCACAAAACAGCATGTGTCAGAAAAACAGTCCGTCAAACAGCAGTCGGACTGAGGGAAAGAAAAGCGTGAAATGCGGCGGGACAAAGCAGAACGAAGCGGAGGGAGCCCCAGGGCCGGCGGCAGCCCGGCAGCCGGACCCGGGTGAAAGCTGAACGGTGCTGCTCAGCAGCTGCAGGCCTGCAGGCCAGCGCCCGGCCTTCCCTAGGCGGAGGCCCCTCACCGTTGTGAGGACTCGCGCGAACATTCCCTGCCCAGGCCGGCTGTGCGGCTCAGGTGCCCCCTTCTCTCTGCCTCCCTCCCTCCCGCTGGGCACGCACACAGCAGACAGAAGTGCAGCCCCCGGTCGCTGAGACCCTGGCACCCGTGTGAAGGTCCACAGCCCTGCCTGCCGTATGCACGTGGACGACGGAGTCTCCATCAGCCTGGCCGCACCCTGCGCTGCTTTCCCCGCTGTGACGCGTGCTCAGTGCTGCTCACGCTCAGATCAAGCAGCCGGCACTGATTCAAGATTTACTCATCTGTGGAGCCTGAGCTCCGACAGGCCCGAGCCAGCCACTTCGTGGGCATCGTCTCGGGCATCCTCACCTCACCTGCCCCGCTTGGGCACCATTACTACTGTCTCCACGCTACTGTGAGGAAATGACAGAGATCAAGTCCACTGCCCAACTCCACGGCTAGAAACCAGAGACGCCATGCTCTTAAACCACAACACCAGCGACCTCCCTGTGAGCGGCCAAGCAAGATGGGGCCAGGATCTGGACCATGACAGGCCTGAGAGTGAAACGGAGGGGGGGTGGGGGAGTCCGGAAGGTTTGGAAGGGCCCTCCCGCCCACCACACGGCCGTCCTGGAGGCCAGGCGGTGAGAAGGTGGCACAGAAGGTGGGCAGGGCCTGGATTGCCCAATGATCTCAGGTGAGCTGCCCTAGAAAACTGCCCAACATGCATCCGACTTTATGTGCGTGGCCCTGGCCGGTGTGGCGCAGTTCATTAGAGCGTCGTTCTGTGCACCAAAAGGTCGTGGGTTTGATTCCCAGTCAGGACACATACCTAGGTTATGAGTTCGGTCCCAATCAGGGCACGTATGGAAGGCAACCAATCGATGTATCTCTCTCACCTCTCTCTTTCTCCCTCTCTCCCTCTCTAAAAAATAAAAGAAATAATACTCGTCTGCGTGAGACAGAACCTTGTTGCAATAGGGGTTGGCTTTTCTGCACCAGCACAGGCTGACCTAACAGACCCCTTGAGGAAGGCACCTCAGACACTGGTGCAGTCTTGTCCTGCACAGGCCTCCCCACGGCGCTCGGCACACACGTCAAGCCCTGCAGTCGGGGTCACGCGCAGTGCTCACCCAGCCCCCCACGACGGCCCGAGGCAGCAGTGCTGACCAACCACAGCCCTTCCTCCCCAGCTTGTCGCTGAGCACGCTGCCTCCTCCAGAGGCCTCCATCAGACGGGCTCAGACCATGATCACTGCACTGCCGCCTGCTTCCATGCAGCTGTGGGCTCCCAGGGCGGGGCCCCCAGGGCCTGCCTGTCTCCAGCAAAGCGCGAGTCCAGTTCTTTAATGCACAGCTCTCAGTAAATGTCGAATGAATCAACTCCCAAAAGCTGAAGATCAAAGTCAGCTTCCAAATCTTTCAAAACTGGATACCCAAGGCTAAGCACTTCATTACCAACAGCTGCAAACCCCAGCCACTTGGGAACTTTCAAGACCGAGCCGCTGCCCTGCCCTGGGACCTCGATGAGCAAATCTGCGTGCTGGCCAGGGTGCCCGATGTGCGTCTTCTATCCACTAAGCTCTCAGTCCACTGCCGAGAGGCCTCCCGAGTGCCTGGGCACACCTGACAGATTACGTCATCTCCCTGAACCACAACGTGTAAAATAGGAAAAGTGTAGGTGCCTGATAACACCGCGCAGAAAGAACACTTCTCCTTCCCTGGGTTCCATTCCCGTGGGAACACACATCCTTACAGGACAGTGCCAACCTCGCTCTGCCCCATCCTCACTCCTAAGGAAGGTGGTGAGTTTAGGAGAACAGTGTGTGTACCACCTGGGCCCTTCTCGGGGGCCTGCCTGCTGTCCTGCCCTCCGCACAAACAGAAAAGGGCTTTGGCCCCTACAACAAGCTGCAGGTCACCAGCTTTGCCAGAGGCTGGGGTAACATCACCCAGCCAGACCTGAGCCATGCTGTCCACTGTCTCTTCCACCTGCCCGAGACAGACGTTTCGTTCTATTGATTCCAACTGCAGGCAGACCGGGGGAGCAGTCCACAGTGGGATCTTCGAGCCTCAGCGAGTGAGTTCATCTGTGTAAGGTACCAGGCATCGCACCTGACACATGGCAGATGCACAGAAGCCTTTCTCGCCCCCTCCCTAACACGGCACTTGCTTATAAGCACAGAGCCAGCTCCCTGGAACAAAGATGGCGACAGTGGGCTGTCATGAAGAGACTGCGTTTTGGTCCCAATCCTGCCGCAAGCTGCGTCTGAGCCTCGGCCCAGGCAGGGTCCATGGGAGCCTCGGAGTGTCCCCATTTGTGAGACGGTTCCGTTGTCCTGCAACACAGACAGCTTTCTTCTCACGCAACAGTCACCCCAAGACGAGATGTTTCCTGCGATTCCACAAACCATCTACAGAAGCACAGAATTTCCAGATCACGTAGAAGGTTTCAAATCGTGCAAAGGAATTTGGAGGGCGTGGTCAGCCAGACAAGCAGAGCAACAGGCGGTCACGACACTCATTCATAACCCAAAATGGAGCACCAACGTCTGTTATAAACTGCACCCCGTGGAAAAACCATCGCTCAAGGCACCTGACCCAAGGGAAACGATCCGTGTAGCATGAGTCACTGCAGAACTAGTAACAGTCTGTTTGTTCTACGAAGCTGCCTCCAGGACAGCAGAATTCCAGGGATAAAACGTCCGAGACAGAAATTATTTTCAGGGCTCCGCTCAGAGACCGCAGAGACTGCTGACTTTCTGAAAACCTGCCTTCGCAGCTTAGTGCTGGCTCACCGGCAGTGCACAGCAGCGGTGGAATGCTAATGAGGGGACGACACAAACTCAGCGGCAAGAGGAGCAACTCGGGAAGAACGGCTCCCCTTTCTGCCTTGCTTTGGACCCCATCGACCTTGTTTACAGCAGAAACATGCTCAGGCCCTGCTGGAGAGCCCTGCGCAGAGGGGCCACACCTGCCCCACATCTGGAACAGGTGGGGGTCGCCCACCCTCCCACGCCCGGCATGGCTGAGAGAGCCAGAACAGGTGCACACACCGGCCAGGTCAGTGCTGGGGGACCACCGCTCTGGCTCCTGAATGCTACTGTACACGTCTCATTATCTTCAAAAGGCTCTCGGGCAAGAAATCCCTCGGGAGGCTATGGGCTCAGCAATTCCACCAACCGTGACAGAAGATGCTGGACAAGGGCAGGGCCCTGGGGGATCGTGGAAGCCGCACCCTAACTGGTGTCTGGAGGCTGGGGTTGCCCTGTTCCAGACGCCAGGAAAACTGCCCCGAATAGCTCACCTCCACGCACCTTTCTGAATAAATGCCTGTAATCCCTCCTCAAACAGCGTAATTAACTTAAAGAGTTTACGTTTTAAGAGCACTGGAGCCACTCAAAGAGACTTGAGGCTCATTCTGACAGGAAGGTTTTGATCCTTATCAATAAAAACAGCCTCATTAACTGGAGAGCTCTTTGCAGGTTGAAGGAGCTCAATGTTGGTTCATCAGAAAAAACCATCAGCCAATCCCACCCCACCCCACGCCGGCGAAAGCCCGCTGGCTCTCTGTAAGTGGCGTGAACTCCGCTCCAGTTTCTCAGCCGGTCAGGACCGGCAGTGCGTGCCCAGCCCCGTGCTCGTCTGGGCTGGGACTCAGGCTTTATGTGCATGGCCACTTCGTGGAGAGTGCTGTGGGGGATAAAACGAGACTGCTCAGGCTCAACTGGGCTCTCTTTGCTTTCACCCTGGGGAGCAGTGACTGGTGAGGGTTTGGCAGCCTCCTGGCACATGGACTCATGACGGACCATCGCTGCACCCCTGGCACTGACCATGGGCCCAGGCACATCCTTGGCACTCAATCAATATTGATTAATTGAATTAGGATCCAAACAGGGATGGTTTGGGGGCGTGTGGTGCCTTTTCTCACTATTCGCACCACGGTTACGTGACACCGCTTCGGGTGAGCCAGGGCACGGCCCACGCTACACGGAACAGGGGAGCAGCTACCTGCAAACCGAGGAGATGGTGTCACTGCCAACACTAGGAAAGTCCTCAGCAGACAAAAATGGCTCCCAACATCTACGCTGAAACCAAAATCACCATTATGAAGCCACACCACATAAGTGAGCTGCCGCTAACACTCCACACAGCAGGTCTGTCTCTGACGCCCAGACGTGGGCATTTCCCACCCGTCACTGCACCACCACCAGGCTTCAGCCTGCAGCATGCACGGCGCTGAGCTCCACCCGTGGCTGCAGGTACGTCTGACTTCGATTTTTCTTTTTAACTGATGAAGTGCATGTCTCCATGCACTTGAAATATTTGGTGAATGCAGTAAAACAGACTTGTTTTCTAAGAAAAAACAGTGGCCCCAGCCCTAGGTCCATCCTGGGCCCTCTGCGGGAAGAGACCAGAGCACTGGCTTGTAAGAGGGCGACAGTCCTCACCCCATGTGAACACGGCCACCCCACACCAACTTGCTGGGCACCTGCCACGCTCCAGGCCGGTGTGCGGTCGGCCACCTCGCTCAGCAGCACAGAGCACCTGGCGTCTCCTTTTCTGCCTCGGCGCATAACCTCGAGTTGTCCGCTGCCCAACTCCTGCCAAAAGCTCACCCGTGAGAAGCTGCACTGGTGAAGAAAGGCTTGGTGTACAGCCGTCCGTCTGACACCAGATACTCCCAACTGTGAGGCTGGGCCCATCCAGGCTGTTAGCGTCCTGCCCCAGGCAGCTGGGGCTGCTGTGACAGACACCACAGCCGGAGGCTCGCTCACACATTTCTTTCTGACACTTCTGGGGGCTGAAAGCTAAGGTGTCAACATGGCTTCTCGATGAGGGCCCTCCTGGCTCACGGACAGCCCCCTTCTCACGGGGTCCTCGCAGGGAGGAGAGAAAAAGCTCTGGTCCCACCCTGGCTGGTTTGGCTCAGCGGTTAGAGCGTCAGCCTGCGGTCCACAGAGACCCGGGTTCAGTTCCCGTTAAGGGCACGTACCTCAGTTGCAGTTTGTCCCCGGCCCTGGTTGGTCGTGCGGGTGGCAACCATTCGATGTGTCCCTTTCACATTGAGGTTTCTCTTTCTCTCTCTCTCTCTCTCTCCCTCCCCACTCTCTCTGAATAAAAAATGGAAAAATGTCCTCGGGTGAGGATAAAAAAAAAGAAAAGAAAAGAAAAGCTCTGGTCCCTTCATCTCCTCATAAGGGCACTAATCCCATCACGGGGCCCCGCCCGCATGACCTCATCTAAAACAAATCACCTCCCAAAGGCCCCACCTCCAAATCCCATCCCAAGGGGTTTAAGGCTTCAACATAGAATTGGGAGGTCGGGGAGCAGCAATGCTTGTGCTGGGACCCACCCTCCGCGCCCTGGGGAAGCTGGTTACTCCCCCTCCTCTGGTAGCAAGCCTGCAGTGTGCACTGAGCAACGCTGAGCCCTGAACAGCCCTGAGACAAGCTGCCCTCTACGCCTGGAAGACCCTCCCGGACCTGTACGCCAGGTAACGCCAGGTAACGCCAGGTGTTTATCCTCTTCGACCTACAACTGGCCTAGTGCCAACACTGGACTAGCAACCCTTCCTCTGTGTCCCCCAACACCTCACTGAACCTCCCTGTCACACAGCACGTACACCACTGTTTTAGGACCATGAGCACACCTGCCTGTCTCCACCACTAGGCTAGCATCATTCTAAAGGTAAGAGACATCTGGGCATTTAGTACTTGTCCTGGCTCTTACATCCTTGTGAAATAAGGGAGAACCACAAATTCTTTATTTTCTGAATGATGAAATCTTTGCCACAGAGACGCCAAACAAAATATACATTTTCTGCCAGCGGCTCATCAGAAACCCACCCGTCACAGCCAGGAGGGAGACACACAGTGGGACCCCTTCCGCACCGGAGCTCACAGCCCTGCGACCGCGCAGGTTCTGAGGTGTGGCCACATGCGCCTGGGTGACTTCGGGGACAGGCTTTCGGGGGAGCCAGTCCTTGCGGAACATCCGGAAGGATGACTATCGGGCAGAGTAAGGTGGGAGAAGGCCTTTCACAGAAGATGGGGTCCGGACAGGGAAGAGACCCGCCCCAGCTCTGCCCACTCCAGTGCTCCTGCAGGGGGTGCGCTGTGCGGCCCGGGCCACGCCAGTCTGCACATCAGCAGGCACAGGGGCCCTGCAGGCACAGGAAACAAGCGACTTGGATCCTGCTCGGTAAGCAACAGGGACACAGCAGGCTGCGAGGTACTCTCACCGCCGAGCCTCCCAAAGCAAGTCCCCTCCAGTCTGCCAAGGTGCTGGTGCTCCTGTGAGCGGAAGGGCGTCCACGGGGACTCCTGCAATCTCCTGCCGCTTTCTGTCTTGTTCTTAATGAGATCAGGTGTGAATGACACAAAGAATGAGTCACCGGGACAAACAGGGCTAACTTCTCTAGCCCTGCGCCGCGTGCTCAGTGGCTAGACCATGGGCCAACACACCAAAGGGTCTGGGGTTCAATTCCCAGTCAAGGGTACATACCTGGGTTACAGGTTCAATCCCTGGCCCAGGTCAGGGCATGTGTGGGAGGCAACCAATTGATGTTTCTCTCACATCGGTATCTCTCTCCCTCTCTCTCTCTCTCTTTCTTCTTCCCTCCCTACCTCCCTTTTACTCTCTCAAAATCAATGAAAGAACATCCTTAGGTGAGGATTAAAAAAACAAAAGTAGGCATGGAATGAGTCTCAAAGAACAAGCCGAATACAGTCAGGAGAGGAGAGAGGAATTCCAGAGGGGCGGGGCTTGAGCAAAGGCACAAAGTGTGCGCTTTGCTCGAGGAGTCGCACTGTTCCGGTGTCGCAGGGCTACACAGTCTAAGAGCCTGAGAAAGTTCTGGAACCTCATAAGCAGAAGAGACAGGCCAGGTTCAGTAGATCGCGGCAGAGCAGTCAGGACGGGCAGACACGGGTCTGTGTCTGGCTCTGCCGCTGGACAGCAAGGTAACCCAGGCAGCTGTGCGAGGCCATGGCCTGGGACCCTCTCACCTGTGGGTACCCACTCACTCTGCCTGGACCCTCTCACCTGTGGGTACCCACTCACTCTGCCTGGACCCTCTCACCTGTGGGTACCCACGCACTCTGCCTGGACCCTCTCACCTGTGGGTACCCACTCACTCTGCCTGGACCCTCTCACCTGTGGGTACCCACTCACTCTACCTGGGCCCTCTCACCTGTGGGTACCCACTCACTCTGCCTCTCACCTGTGGGTACCCACTCACTCTGCCTGGACCCTCTCACCTGTGGGTACCCACTCACTCTGCCTGGACCCTCTCACCTGTGGGTACCCACTCACTCTGCCTGGACCCTCTCACCTGTGGGTACCCACTCACTCTGCCTGGACCCTCTCACCTGTGGGTACCCACGCACTCTGCCTGGACCCTCTCACCTGTGGGTACCCACTCACTCTGCCTGGACCCTCTCACCTGTGGGTACCCACTCACTCTACCTGGGCCCTCTCACCTGTGGGTACCCACTCACTCTGCCTGGACCCTCTCACCTGTGGGTACCCACTCACTCTGCCTGGACCCTCTCACCTGTGGGTACCCACTCACTCTGCCTGGACCCTCTCACCTGTGGGTACCCACTCACTCTGCCTGGACCCTCTCACCTGTGGGTACCCACTCACTCTGCCTGGACCCTCTCACCTGTGGGTACCCACTCACTCTGCCTGGACCCTCTCACCTGTGGGTACCCACTCACTCTGCCTGGACCCTCTCACCTGTGGGTACCCACTCACTCTGCCTGGACCCTCTCACCTGTGGGTACCCACTCACTCTGCCTGGACCCTCTCACCTGTGGGTACCCACTCACTCTGCCTGGGGCCGTGGGCGAGGCCCGACGAGACAATGGGCAGATACAGGCCACGACCAATGTGGAGCGAGGACAGCGTCCCACCGTGATGCACCCTCCGCACTCGGGCGGGGCCTGTCCTACCTGACAATGGGCAGTTTGGTGAGGGGCACGGGCGGCAGGCTGAGGCCGTCGGGGAGGGTGATGAGTTCCATGGTCCCCGGGCACTTGGAGGTGTAGCTTTCCAGGCTCTGAGTCACATCTTTCTTCTCTAAAAAGAAAATAAAAACAAAACAAAGTTTAAACAAAAGTAAATGTGGGAAGCTTATATTTCATTTAAGCAAAAATGAAATTCTCAACCCGAACCCTGAGGTTCAATGAGTCTAATATCCTGACAGCGATGAAGGGACAGTGACCACAAGAGCCCAAAAGAAAGGAGAGGCTTTATTCTGTCTATTTAGATGACCCCTCGCAGCTGCTCCAGTTACGGGCTGTGGATAGAAAAGGAAATTAAGTTGCCCTGGCCGGTTTGGCTCAGCGGTTAGAGCGTCAGCCTGCGGTCCTGAGAGACCTGGGTTCGGTTCCCGCTAAGGGCATGTACCTCAGTGGCAGTTTGTCCCCGGCCCTGGTTGGTCATGTGGGTGGCAGCCACTCGATGTGTCCCTTTCACATCGATGTCTCTCTCTCTCTGTTCCTCTCTCTCCCTCCCACTCTACCTGAACAAAAAATGGAAAAATGTCCTCGGGTGAGGATAAAAAAAAAAAGAAAAGGAAATTAAGTTACTATCTACTAGGACATCGGACTTTCCAAGAAAGTCTGTGGGCAGGCAGAATGCAGAATCAGTATATTTTATTCCTTAACAAATATTTTCCTAGCAATTACTAGGTACCAAGCAAAACACCAGCCCCATCCACCCCCAGGGAGTCTGCAGTCCATCTGAATAAGGGCATTTAAGAGAAGAAGGACAAGTCCACATTCTTTATGCCCACCCCATCCCTTTCCCTGGGAAGGAGGAAGAGGATAGAGGTGACAAGGAACAGTGTCTGCTCAGGTCCGTGACCTGCTCCGGGCACCTGCTCACAGACTGCAGCTACAACACTCAGACACACCTCCCTGCTCTGAACTCGAGGTAACAGGCAGGCAGGCACCACTGTGCCCACCCCCACCCCCACCCCAGACACACACACACACACACACACACACAGGCTGTGCTGCACTGAGCAGGCTTCAACCGCCCACGCCCACAGCCAGTCAGCCAATCAGCACCGAGCCCGATGAATACTTGGGCTCTGTGGCCACGAGAGGCGACAGGAGAGCCAGAGGGCCCTAGGACAGCATTCTGGGGACGCAGAGGTCAGGGCACTGAGAAAGGAAAGAACTCGGAAATGAGTTTGGGAAGAAACAGTCCTAGTTCAGTGAGACTCGGAAACCAGGAGAGAACAACGCGGTGAACGTGATGGGAAGGTCAGTGAGGGTGCAGACCCAAACCCCTCGCCGCAATGCCGCCCCATAAATTCAATAAAACAAACGCAACAAAACAGCCCAATGCCACACTTGGGAGTTAGGTGGTCACTGGTCATCTTCAAAAGTAACCAGTGGGGGCAGGAGCCCAGCAGCAAGAATCTCAGAGCTGGGTGGGAGCCAGTCCCGAGTGGGGAGAGACACTTGGCGCGCGCACAGGCAGGTCCGCGAGCCAGGCACTCGCTCGGGCGCTCACTGCACCCCCCCTGAATATCAGCACGCACCCGGGGAGTGAGGTGTTGTCATCAGCCGCTGTAGGGATGGGGACACTGAGGACCAGGATATAGCCTCTCTCTTCCAAGCTCACTGCTGGTCAGCAAGGCTAAGCCTGTCAGCCCAGGCTTCTCCAGGCCAGGGCTCTTCCCCCACACAGAACGATTGGCTTCCTGAGGCATGATTGTGCCCATTTTACAGACAGGGAGCTTGAGGCTTGGGAAGGCCACAGGAGCCTTCCTGGGTCATCCAGGTAATAAGTGGCTGTACGACATTTACACTCAGACCTACGAGCTCAAACTTCTTTCTAGCTTTTCCCGTTTTGTTGCACTGCCTGCCCAGACTGTCCCAACATGTGAAAATACAGGACAGAGCACAGGCAGCTGGAAACACAATGTTCAGCCAGTTAAACATCTCACATGGCAAGAAAAGTCAACTCAGCTTTTCTTCACTCTGCAAACACACCACGCAGAGCAATAGTCCAACCACAACGCTCGGAACAGTCCCGTCCGCAAGGCCTGCCCCTGCAGGCTGGACTGAGCCCCACCACCCGGGGGCAGAGCCGCCCCTTCACAGAGACACACTAACGGGAGGCATTGCTTCTCTGTGTCTCACTTGATTTACATAGGGACACCTGGGAGGCCCTGACAGGCAGTCCTTCAATACACCCGGAGATTAAATAGTTTTCCTTGTTCTCTTCAAGTACATAAACATGTTCTACCAAACGAAAGGCAATTATTTCAAGCCATCAGCTTATTGTATCATCATCTATGAAAGCACCACCTAGAATATTTAAGTATCTCTAGAGATCTCAATGTAACACCCAGGAGGAGAAGTTATCGGACGAAGGAAGACTTAGTGCATAATTAGAAAGACTGCACATGCAATGATGACGCGATGGTTGGATGAGACGCAGCACAGCGCGCAATGCGAACTCACGCAAAACTGAGAATGACGTTTACAAGGAGTCTGCTGTGACGTGGAAGATGTCTGCTATGTTCTACGGAAAGTCAGGATGCAAGATTACATTTATGAAATAAATTCCATTCTAAGGTAATCTAATCTAAAAAAGAGTAGAAACACCACCAGGAACACATGGCAATGCCGACAGCGTTGGCCCACGCAGGATCACACCTAACGTTCTTCTCTCTGTTTATGTTTTCCAAGATTTCTAAGGGAGCGTACCTTATTTATATAATACGGATCAGTTCAAAAACACTTCAAAGTTGAACTGCCACAACAATTTTAGAAGGAAAATCAGGGTTTCCAAGTGTTCTGCGCGAGTGAAGAGCACCGCCTCCGAACATGCCCGGGGAGGAGGGCGCTCCTGAGGGCCCCTCTCGGGGGCGGGGCGAGCCCACGGGGGCAGCTGCAGTCCTCACACAGCTGTCCTTGGCAGTGCTCAGGGGCCACAGCCGGGCAGCGGCTGACATTTAATAAGGACCTTCCAGGAGCTGGCACTGGGCCAAGCCCCTCACAAGTCACCTCCCTGGACAGTCCCCGAAACCTCCATGAGGGGCCACTGTCGTCCTAGAAAGATCTCACCCCAGTTCAGGGCACCTCCCCTTCTAAAGCTGCTCACACTACTTCAGTGAACGCCCCTCTAACGCACAGGCGGCGTCTGCCTCTGAGAGGGAGACCCTACCTCGAACACGCCACTGGGCCCTCCCCCTTCCAAGACAACGAGCTCCCTGGGCCCGCAGTCTCCTGTGCCTGGCGGGTCTCGTCCACCCCTACTGAGAAGGGGCTGGGAAAGGCGGTGTTAAATTAGCTCAGGTCCGCACACACTGACGACATCGCAGGTGAGAGCATCATCCAAACCGAAGAGAGACAGAAGGTGGACGGACGTGGTCCCGTTCCCCCAGGAGTCCATCACCTCGTGAGCAAGCGGAGGGAAATGACTCTCAGGACACGATGACGTGACTTAGTTTCTGGCCTGAACAGATGGACAGACAGTGGTGGCACGCGCTCCGCTGGGGGAGTGAAGGAGGGTAGGCAGTTAGACGTTTGAGTCTGGAGCTCTGAGAAACGTGAGAGCCAGGCACGCAGACAGAGTTCTTGGAGCCCTGGGCCAGGTGAGCCGCCGGGAGGGAGCGCAGGTGGAGCAGGGACGGGCATTGATGGACCTCTACGAGGCTGAGGTCACCAAGCACAGGACAGCAGAGGGCTTCAGGAAGAGGATGCCAGGAGCTGAGACCGTAGTTGTGTCAGAAGTGACCGGTGTTTGTCAGTGACTGCCACATCGTCCAGCTCACACTTTGGCTTCTTTCTAGTCCAAAATAATCCAGCCCAGTGTCTCCAGTTCACCCCAACCCTCCCATCCTTCCCCATGATGAAGAAGGAGGTGACATGACAACCGTGCTGACAGGCCCCCCTGCACCCCCGCAGGACGAGTCCTCACCCCTCAGCCAGGCCAGCTGCAGCCCTGTTGGTCCTGGGCCCGCGCTCTGCAGGCCTCTGCCGGCATCTGGGACACCTGCTGTGCCGCATACTCAGGAGCGCTCAGGACTCCCTTGCTGGGCACTGCCCCACGGGCTCGCGAGGCTCCGCTCGGAGGTCACCTCTTACACAGCTGGTTTCCAGCGTGGGGTCCAACTCGTGAGAGATGATCAGTAGTTATTTATAGAAGGAAACGAAGAGGCCTTCTCCTGTGTGACTGTCCTCCACAGAGCAGTCCTGGACCCCCCGCAAGGCACCCTTCCGAGCCCTCGGCTCTACTGTGATTGCACTCACAGCTCAGAAACCGATCTGCTGTGTGTGAGACCAAGCACCCTGCAGGCATTGGGAATTCCATTGCTCCTTATTCTCTCCACAGTTCAAGTCACTCCCATTCAGAGGGCATCGCACAATCTCAGATGGACAGTTTTCGAGCAGGGGAAGAGGAGGAGAGAGATGTGTAGGGGAGCTACCCGTCTAGCTCACCTAAACCTGCGTGTGGGCATGCCAAACAAAACAAAACAAAAAGTTGTCCCTGGTCAAACAAGAAGTGAAATATCAAATATGCTAGAGAGAGGAACAAACAAACAAAAACAACTTTTCTCAATGGGATTTTTCTCCCGCTTCCTGGGACAGGGATTCACACCCCAAGCCCAGCCTTCCCCGCCGTGTCTGGCTGTTCTGGCTGAGACGACACATCCCCGAACCCCATTCCCAAAGCAGCTCTGGTGCACGTGGGACCTGAAGACACGAGGTGCTCAGACCCTGCGGGAGGGGCCGGTTCCAGCCAGGTGAGTGAACAGTAAAGGGTGCCAGCCTGCCCTTCAGCAACCCCCATCACCAAAGTTGGGAGCTGGGAGCAGCTGATAGCCGGCATGGGGCCACTCCATCCCCGTGGGGTCCAGCTCGGGCTGGTGGGCTCCAGCCTGTAGTTGCTGCCTGCACACCCACCATCCCTTTCCAACTGCCTGCCAAGGGCTCCGGAACCCACAGCCACGCCCCTGCCCTGGGTGGTCTGTGTGGGGACATGTCTGGGCAGGCACTCCAGGGACCTCTCCTGGACCAAGCTGCAGACAGGCTGCCCTGAGCCCGCTCTGACTGGGCCGTCCTTGACCTGCCTGGTCCAATTGTAGCAGAAACCCACTAAGTCAGCCCCCTCCCACCCTTGATATCTATTCATCCACAGTATCTGATCAAGCTTCTACCCTGCCCTTGAGGTCTAAGTCCTGAATCCCCTGGCCCTGCTATCTCCTCAGTAGTCTTCCATCCACACTTCCCTCCCTCTGCTGTAGGCTCTGAATCCCCACTTGTCCTTGTTGTGTTCGGAGTTGCGCTCAATGTCCCTCTGCTGCAGCAACTGTCTTGAATGAAGTCTTCCTCTCCACACTAACAAGCCTGAGCGGGTTTTCTCTCCCCAGTTTGTATGTATTAGGTACGCGTGTATCGATGCCCTTTGAACCCTGACTGATACAGCAGTTTGTACAGTTCTGGTCATTTTCAAAAGGCTACTTCTTCCTTTTCCATTGGCAACGCCCTTTGGGATGGAAGGCTATTCTTTAAGTGTTTTCAAGCTCAATGAGTGGTTTCTTCTTTCCTTCAAAGAAATGAAACATGCCACCACCCACCAGCAGGGGGCAGTGGTGCTGTGCTATCAAGAATGCCCCACCAGCAAGCAAGGGCTACAGGAAAAGCATTCACTGGTCAAGAGTGTCAAGCTGCCTCATGGTGTGGCTCAGTGGATTGAGCATCATCCCATGGAGTGAGAGGTCCCGGTTCGATTCCCAGTAAGGGCACATGCCCAGGTTTCGGGCTCAATCTCCAGAGGGGGACGTGCAGGAGGCAGGCAATCCATGTTTCTCTTTCACATCGATGTTTCTTTCTCTCTCTCTCTAAAACAATCAATAAGCCCTGGCAGGTTTGACTCAGCAGTAGAGTGTCAGCCCGCGGATCAACGAGGCATGGGTTCGATTCCAGCCAAGGGCACCTGCCTTGGTTGCAGTTCGTCCCCAGCCCTGGTGGGGTCATGCGGGAGGCAACCAGTCGATGTATCCCTCTCACATCGATCAATGTTTCTCTCCCTCCCTCCCACTCTATCTGAAGATAAATAGAAAAATATCCTTGAGTGAGGATTAAAATAAATAAATAAACAAAACAATCAATAAAAACGTATTTAAAAAAAAAAGAGCCCTGGCCAGTTTGGCTCAGCAGTTAGAATGTTGGCCCACAGACCAAAGAGTCACGGGTTCGATTCCGGCCAAAGGCAGGTACCTCGGTTGCAGTTCGTCCCTGGCCCTGGTTGGGGTCGTGCAGGAGGCAACCAGTTCATGTGTCTCTCTCACATCAGTGTTTCTCTCTCTCTCTCTCCCTCCCTCCCTCCCTCCCACTCTCTCTAGAAATCAATGGAAAAAGTATACCCAGATGAGGACTAACAAAAATTTTTTTGTTTTTAAATAAAAAAATCCCATTCCAACCACAAGCCATCACCAAAGCCCTGTCACATGCACTTCCTGAGAGGTCACGGGCGTCACCAGCCGTCCAGCCCCCGTGGCGCCCACTGTGTGCCCACCGCCACCTCAGGTGCTACAGACACAACAGAGCCGGTCTGAGCACAGCAGAGCTCCTGCCGTCAGGAAACACGTCCTGCCTGGGCGGCCCGAGGTCTCCAGGAGTTAATCTCGGTGTTTCCTGGGATGGAGCAGGCTACAGAGGAGAAGGTGGGGCTCCACTCCCAGACTCTTCTCCCTCGGGACCCTCAGGACCCAGGACACTGCCAGCAGCTCCCCGGGCTTCACACTCCTCCATCCAAATACAGCAAGTAGCTCTCCTGGTCCCAGAGCTCCTCAGCCGAGCGGCCCTCAGGGCCTGGCTTCCCCAGAGTAATTCATCAGGAGGCACGCAGTAGGACCAGCCGTAAGGAGTGGTCCACTCCTCTGAAACTCCTACCTAGAAAGACGACAGAGGCTGGGCCCTGGGAGGCAACGCACGGGTTCCCCCCACCCCCCGCCCCCGGCTCTGAAGGTCGGAAGGCTGGTCATGTAAAAGGGGGGGTAAGAGCTTTACCAATGTTCTGAGATGGAGAAAAACACAAAAAGAGAAAACAAAATCTCGGCATGTTCAAGGAACCAAAAAGCGGCCACGTGGGTGACACTGTACCCTGCCTGTGAAACCCACCCCGCCGGTCTGAAGCTGGCCCTGTCACGTGCTACTTCGAGTCCCAGCCATCTTTTCAAGTTAAGCTAAGGGGACCTACCACAAAATGTTCAGAAGAGACTTCCCTGATACCTTCAGCTTCATTCCAGAAAACAGTGAAGCACCTTCAGGAGGGGTCTTCATTCTTTTCAACCTACGTCTGTGCCGCCTTCCCAGGTGCATTGCGGCACAGAATGCAGTTTATATTTAGCTACGTACAAATCCTTTGGACTGAAGCTAAAAACTGGGTTCTAGACTTGGCTTTGCCCCAGATAACTAGGGAGGTTTTAGGCAAACTACTTAATTAGCAGCTCAAAGCATTACAGACCTCATCAGCACAGTGGCCGGGGTCCTTTCTGCCTCCCTAGCCCAGACACATGAGGCAGGGACAGGATAGCACTCAGAAGACTGTAAAAGAGCTTCACATAAAAGAGATACAATTAGTACACAAACATAGGGGAAACAATATCCAGCCTTGCAAGTTACCAAGAAAATACAAATTAAAACAGTAAGGCAACGTTCTATAAACACTGGATTAGCGGCTCTGCTGCCGGCGGTATAATTGGAACCATCCTTCCAGAAAGCAATTTGGCAAGAGGTTTCAACAGCAATAAAAATGTCCGCAGCGGCTGACCTGGTAAGCCTTCTCCTGATAAAATCTCTCTCCCGCTCAGAAAACTGAAGGTCTGAAGATGGTCACCATAGCATTCCCAGTAACAGCAAAAACAAATCAAAATAAGAAAGCAAAGAAAAACAGGTATTTATTATTAATGCATTCAGCAAGATATGAGTGCCAGCATGTGCTGCTAGGTAGCTCTAGGGCACAGGGTTTCTTTTCGAGGTGATCAAAAGGTTCTAAAATGGACTGTGAGGAGGGCTGCACATGTCTGTGAATGTCCTAAGAAACTGGTGTACGTTCTAAATGGGTGAATTGTGTGGTGTGTGAATTAAATCTCAATCAAACTGTATTTTAAAAAGGAAAAACAGCCTGGCGAGAGTGGCTCAATGGTTAAGCATCAACCCATGTACCAAGAGGTCGCCAGTTTGATTCCTGATCAGGGCACATGTCCAGGTTGTGGGCCTGATCCCCAGTCGGGGGCATGCAGGAGGCGGCCAATTGATGTTCTCTCTCATCAATGTTTCTGTCTCTCCCTCTCCTTTCCACTCTGTCTCTAATATCAATAAAGAAAGAAGAAAACTTTTAATAAATAAATAAAAAGGAAAACATGCATTATTAAAGCACTCGACAATATGTGGATGCCAAGACATGCCACTGGGCGACAGGGACAGGAAACCAGCAAGTCGGACGCCTGCCTTCATTCAGAGAGCCTGTGCACACCGTGAGGAGTCTGTCGATTCTGAAGCGATGGAAATGCAGTGGGTGAAAGTACTCCAACAGGCAAATTCCATACTCGATGAGGGACATTCCAGAGGAATGCAAGCTGATGTAGAAGGACCAAGAAAGGCCTCATAGACAAATAAGCATGGTACGCATGCTGAGAGGTAACGATGCACAAATGTTGGCCAAACGCAGGAAGGTGGAAACAGAGGGAGGACTGGGGGGGGGGGGCAGTCCAGGTGGGAGGCCGGATTCTCGTCCATTCCCCAGTCGTGGACATTTATGTTGCTTCCGCCTTGGGGCTATTACACACAAGCTGCTGTGATCATTCACGTGCAGGTTTTCACGTGGACACGTTCTCAATCCTCTTGAGTACCCACCTGGGAGGGTTGTACAACTGTTGATCACCCACTTTGCTTCCCCAAATCCCAGACAACAGAATTGCAGCACACTACGCCTCCAATGTTCCCCAAATGAACCAAATACTCTTAATTCCACCAGAATGAGATGAAGTCCTTCTACCTGAAACTATTGCTTCGGCTCAGTGTGGTTGGCAAACCTCTGTTTGTTCCTCAAAGTCAAGATCACCTTCTTCATGGGACACTCCCCAAGCCATTCTTCCGCCCCTGAGAAGACCATCGTGTCCCCACGGTGCCCCCACGCCCAATGCTTTACAGCCTTCTCTCTGTGTTAGGCAGGGCCTCTCTCCACCCCCTGCTCCAGGGATGGTCACCGGGACGGTCCACCTGGAGGCCGCTTCACGTCGGGCAGTCGATGAGACAGTCTGCTCACTGTCAGCAAGTGGTCCTGGGAGACAACTTTGGCTCCTCAGGGGCAGGTAAAAAAACCAGGGCTGAAAGAGGTTAGATTACTTGTCCAGGTCACAGAGATGGTGGTATTCAAACCCAGGACTGTGGCAACTCAGAGCCCGCTATGTAAGACTGACAAATGGCACAGAGAATGCTCAGGAACAGAGGACAAACAGCAAAAAAGATGAAGGAGTGGCCCCTGCAGAAGGCCCCTCCCGCCTCCCATCTCATCTGCTCTCACAATGGCCAACAAGTAGAAGGCGTATTTTCATTCCCACAAAATAAAACAGACAAGGAGACTGAGGCTTCAGCAGCTGCTGAAACTTCCCCGACTTGTAAGTGAAGAAGGATCTGAACGGAGACTAAGCCCAAGGCATCAGCTGCCCGGCCACCCCCAGTACTCACGGGGGCAGCAGTGATGGCAACACAGTGCTGAGGGTTGCGGCAGGGCCAGGTGACACCTAATGGACGGTCAGGGAAGGCCTCTCAGCATTTGAGTGACACCTGAGGGACGCCAAGGAGCTGCCAGGTGAGGTCCCTGGAGGAGCCCCTGGAGGAGGGCACAGCCCAGAGCACTGGGGCCTGTGACAGCAGCAGGCACCCCGATGGCCCAGGGGGCAGTGCTCAGCCAGAGAAGGGACGGATTCCAAGGCCACATGACAGAGCGGGCATGGCCCAGGGGGCAGTGCTCAGCCAGAGAAGGGACGGATTCCAAGGCCACATGACAGAGCGGACATGGCCCAGGGGCAGGCACACAGCAGAGCAGAAACGCTGTGTTGTCTGGAGCTGTAAGAGCTCCGATGGCCAGAGCCCAGGGTGCGAGGGTCAGGCCCAGAGAGCGCATTAGGAAGCACCACTCAGACCTTCACGGGCCGCAGCCCCTCCTTCCCAGGAGACTAGGACGTGGTCGGGGTATCCCGGCCGGCCGGGTTTGCTTTTACACCCCTGGAGCTCACCATTCTACTGCCCTAATGCTGCGGCGACCTGTCCCTACGCCGTCAGGGAGCCCCAACAAAAGGACCCCACCGCAACAGTCATTACAAGTACACAGGCACGTTGCCAAAGAAAAGTCCATCAATCCTCAACTTAGTTCTTCTAACTCACAAAAATGACAAAAGTCATTCTCCTGTGAACAACCGTCCTCACAACCACCTGAGTTCACTCACATCCCACTTGTTAGTGTGTGGGAGGAGGGCAAGGGCAAGAAACCCCCAGATTGAATCACCTTCACCCGTAAAACCAGGGCAGGTTTGCAGATGACAGGAAGGCAGGAAAGACCCCTCCTCAAGCCCAGTCCCATTCTCTTCTCTCATGGCTGCTCTTGCGACCCATAGTTGATGTCCGTGCAGTGTAGTGAGAGAGGCCAGGGGGCAGAGGTCAAGGGGCAGAGGTCAAGGGGCAGAGGGCAGGGGCAGAGGCCAAGGGGCAGAGGCCGGGGGCAGAGGCCGGGGGCAGAGGCCAAGGGGCAGAGGCCGGGGGCAGAGGCCAGGGGCAGAGGCCGGGGGCAGAGGCCGGGGGCAGAGGCCAAGGGGCAGAGGCCATGACAGGCACGGCAGATGCAGGGTCTTCTCCCAGCAGAGAAGGGCCCCCGACCTGAGCCCGGCGTTCCCATGGGCCAGCAGCCAGAGTACTCGCTCTCGTCGTCTCTTGAAAAAAATGAGTTTGGAGTCACTCACCTTGATCGGACAAGAAGTCCAGCATGGTCTGCAGAAGGAAGGACAGGTGCCGGACAGACAGGGCAGGGTTCCCCATCCTGCGGGAGGCGTAGACCAGCTCATGAAGCAAGCGCATCTGCACGGCGGCCCATCCTCGGTGGGTGCCTGCCACCAGAGTCACACACAGTCACAGCGTCAGAAAGAGTGGCAGGACGGGCACCGGCGACAGGACAGCCCGCTTCTGAACGTGTGAAACGGGGACTCACAGACAAAGGCCTCCTCCGTCACCCTCACAGGGCAACAGAAAGCATGCTGTTTACTTATCCCGGAAAAGGACTCTGACGTGATTTTTTTTTCATGCATTAAATGTTTTATATTATATTTTCTCCTGCAAAGACATAATTTTTTTAAATAACCCATTTTGAAGTAATTATAACAAGGTTAGAAAAAGATTATATTTCCGCCTAGCCAGTGTGACTCGGTGGTTGAGCGACCACCCATGCACCAAGAGGTCACCAGTTCGATTCCTGGTCAGGGCACATGCCCAGGCTGTGGGCCAGATCCCCCGTGCGGGGCATGCAGGAGGCGGTCAATCAATGTTCTCTCTCATCCATGTTTCTATCTCCCTCTCCCTTTCTTTCTCTCTAAAATCAATAAAGGAAAAAAAATGTTTTGAAAGAAAAAGATATTTCCAATGCCACATACTTGTGTTTTAGACACACTTTTTTTTTTAACAGAACACTGATATTTGATGGGCTTTGTTACCAACAACCAAGGACATTACATTAAAAAACACAGTATTTCTCTAGAGTAGAACAAAAGTACAGAAAGGCAGATAAATTAGAAACAAGGTTATCAGCAAACTGTTGTGGCCCCTCCCAATGATTTAGCATATCTGAAATGAAGATGGGGAATCGTTTGCACTCCCCTTGAAAAAGATCTCCTTAAGAACAAAGAACTTCAGACGTGTTTATTTCATTCCCCTTTGGGCAACAATTACCGGTCTTAAATCTTTTCTACCTTAAAATCCTTCATGAAGAAGACAGTGGCAAGGGGAATCCAAAGCCACACAGTGTGGTGTGCCCAGGGCCCAAGGGGCTTGGTAGAAAAATTGGGGAAAGGGTTTAAGACCCCCATCCGCCCGGCCAGTGTGGCTCAGTAGCTGAGCATCAACCCAGGCACCAAGAGGTCGCCTGTTCGATTCCCAGTCAGGGCTCACGCCCAGGTTGTGGGCCAAATCCCCAGTGGGGGGCATGTTCTCTCTCATCGATGTTTCCATCTCTCCCTTCCTCTCTCTAAAATCAATTAAAAAATTTAAAAAAAAAATTTTTTTTTAATCCTCACCTGAGGATAGTTTTACATTTATCTTCAGACAGAGTGGGAGGGAGGGAGAGACAGAGAAATATTGACGTGAGAGAGAGACATCGATTGGTTGCCACCCACACAACCCCAACTGGGGCCGGAGAAGCAATCAAGGTGCGTGCCCTTGGCCAGAATCAAACCCGGCTGGGACTCTGGTCCGCAGGCCAACGCTCTAACCGCTCAGCCAAACTGGCCAGGGCAAGAAAATAAGAATTTTAAGAAAAAAGATCCCAATCAAAGGGTTCCTCCCTCGTTGCCCTTACCGCCCTCCTCTCCCCCTGCCCTGCCCCACGGCTGACAGTCCTCGCGTGGACCCCAGCACACCACGCACAACTCCCCACCCACAGGAGTGATTTGGCAGGTGCGGTGAGGCACCTGCAAGCTCGTGTGTTTGTCTGTTGTCAGTCCTTAAGTTCCTGGTGAGCCAGGACTGTCTTATTCACCCAGGTGTCCTCATGCCTGGCAGGAAGCTGACACAGGTGGGACTCAGCCAGCATGTGAGTCACCTGCAAAGCCTGACGGGAGAAAGTGCCCATTTTTCCAAACATGCACACTAACACCTGCAGGGTGAAATGACAGGGTTTCTGGGACTGGCTGTAAAATACTCCAACAAAGGACAAATAAAATTTTAAAAAGGCATAAACAAGGAAATTTGGCAAAAGAAGAGAAAGACAAGTCCCTGAATTGTTTCTACGTTGTCAGAAGAAGCTAAGACCAAATGCCAAAGCAAAACAGGCAATTTTAAAAAGGACTTGCGAGGCTGGAGCGGATGTCGTGACCAGCCTAGCCATGAATTCACAGGATCCAGTTTAACTGATCTCCGACTGCCATGTCGGGGGCTTTCTGACTGCAGAGTTGGGCAAATAGCACTTTGCTGATTTCCTTTTAAATAGATAATGATCTGCTTCCTACCACAGGCAATTATGAGTAAGGCTGAGGATAAGTTTTCTTGACACTAAATAGTGTATAGCTTGTCATTTCTATGGGATCCAAATTTCTCCTCCTAAACGAATCTAAATCTTTTTATTTTTTAAGACAGATTTGCAACATAGGACCCAGAGATAAAATTTTCAACACTCTTGTATTTAAGAAGTTCGCCCATTTGAGAATTTATTACATCAGCTGTTGCCTTTTCACAAATCCATCTGCCTTGCGTGTCTCCTTCATAAGAGCTCCTGGGGAAAATTTAATCCACTGCCCAGGAAGAGGCTGAGGAGAAGGAATGACCAAAAATCTTCACATGCGGCAACACCAGTAAGATTAAAATGATAATAAGCTGCCCGTAAGCTGGCAAACACACACAGCACACATCTGTGTTACTCTGTCGACTTCCCGTAGCCAGCTAGTGGAAACACTCGTTTCAAGAAATAGGCAGAAATACATTTCAGGTCCTGAGAATACAATTTACCTTTCATTCACAGGTACACGGTGTTAGTAGATTTCTATTTAACTCCAGAGATGTTTGAAGTGGTCCAGGGCAGCGGTGGAAATGGGCTAGGAGTGATTTTATTTCTTATTATAAATACATCCCGCTGACACTTACTACTTTCCCTTTATTTGATCTCCCTCCCTTACTGTCCCTCCCCCACCTCTTTCACAAAACGATGACGAATGTCTCCTCCTAAGACAGGAGGCTAAGCAGGAAGTCCCTAATCACTTGAACATGTACTCATGTGCTTAATTTTTCAAAAGCAACATGTTTCATGTGGTGATTGCGGGGAAGGGGAGGAGGCGGGGCGGGAGGGGGAGGAGGGTGTGGGGGGATAAATGGTGCCATAGGGAGACTTGACTTGGGGTGGTGAACACAGGTACAGTGTACAGATGATGTGCTGTAGAACTGTGCACCTGAAACCTGTATAATTTTGTTAACCAGTGTCACCCCAATAAATTCAATTCAATAAAAAAAGAAAAAAAAAGGAAACATGTTTCATTCATCTGATTCAAAAAGTAGATCAAGAAACAAACTCCAGTCCATAAATGTCAAAAACATGTGTCATCGTAGCTGCTCCTGAGGTTTGCTCCCACACTACATGTATGTACCAGACACCTGCCACGTGCAGGGCACACGGTGAGAGCCGGGGCTCGCTCTGGCAGGGCTCACAGGCTGGGGAGAGGCAGCGGGGAAATCACCGGCCCGTTTTATTTTAATGTGCTCGAGTTACGGGGGGTGTAAAGAAAGAACGGGAGCCAACGACAGAAAGCAAGAGGGTCCCCCTGAGGCTGCGGCTCCACCGAGGGGACCGCCCTGAACTGGCGGTCAGGGACACCCGAGGGTCCGGGAGTGAAGCAGGTGCACGGCAGGGAAGAGCGTTCCAGAGGAAGGAGGGGTCGTTAGAAGAGCCCTGAGAAGCGGACCCTTAGACATTCGAGGTAATTAGCCCCAGTATAAAGATGAAATATTACAGAGATAAACATCTGTGTAGATGTGCAGCCCAGGTGGCTTACTTATGACCTGGGGCCTTTCCCGAGGTTTCTTGGGAAGGGGCCTCGATCCCTTCTTTGTCTCCCTGTAGAGCATCAAGTGATCACTCTGAGAACCTTCTTCTGCTTCCCAAACCCTGACCCTCCCCATGAGATCTCCCCGAGCAGGCTGACGGAGCCCCTGCACTCTCTGGGCCTGCAGGGGCTCCTCACCTCTTTCCAGCAACTCTGTGCCTTTCAAATGTCCATGCACTGGCGTCTAGGGCTTGTCCGACCACTTCTGCCCTCATCCTGACCCAGTCTGACCTGGGCCCCCCAATCCAGCAAGCCCTTGATCCTGCATCACAGGCTTCACACCCATCTCTCCTGCCTGCAGGTGCCCTGCCTGTAGCTGAGCCGGGCAGGGCTGCACGAGGGCCGCTCAGGCACAGCCCAGGCTGGGGAGGGCACCAGCAGCGGCGAGGCCCCCCAGAAGGCTTCCATTTCTCGGCTGTGCGACCCAGTGGTCCTCAGGCCCCCAGATAATGCTCAGCTAAACACCACGTGGACTTGGGGCTTTGGGAAACTAAGGACACTCCAGGGACCACAGGTGGAAGGCTGCCCAGAGGGTAAGAGCCTCGGCTGAGGTGCGTGTGGGAAAGCGGGCAGGCTGGAGAGCACCGTGCACGGCCGGCACTTGTCGAAGGCCAGAAGGTGGAGCAGGGGCTCACAGGCTAACGCTGTAAGAGCGGCATGCAGGCCGGTACCTTTGCTGAAGTCCTGTGGGTCCAGCGACAGGCTGTAGCCCGGCAGTGTCTCCAGGAGGAGCTTGTAGCAGGCCCTCCAGCCGGGCTCTGCGATGCTGGGCGCCACGCACTGCATGGCGGCCACGCGCTTGAAGAAGGCGGACTTGCGCCGGAACCCGATCAGCTCGTACAGCTCGGACAGGACGCTGTAGCGCTGGATCTTCTCCTCCTCGGACAGCTGGGCACGGGAAGGAAGGGACAGCTTTTGAAAGACACGTCAAAATGAATTTTTTTAAAAAAAAGCTTTTTCATAAAACACGGGCACGATGAGCCATGAAGCCGGGGAGAAGCCGGGGAGAAGCCGGGGCCCACAGGCGACAGGACAGCATGAGGCAGCTTCGCGTGGAGGCTCCCAGCCCAGGAGGCACTGAGCTCCAGGCCACCCTCTGCTGACAAGGCCCACGCTCCCCAGAACAAAGACATTTGCTACACCGCATGTAAGACATCGACTTCAGCTCCTCCACAAAGAAAAGGAGCATGAGTCCGGCCAGTGTGGCTCAGTGGCTGAGCACCGACCCTGCACCAAGAGGTCACCAGTTCGATTCCCGGTCAGGGCACATGCCCAGGTTGTGGGCCTGATCCCCAGTGGGGGGTGTGCTGGAAGCCGCCAATCCATTTTCTCTCTCATCGATGTTTCTCTCTCTCTCCCTCTCCCTCCTTCTCTCTCTAAAATCATTAAAGGAAAAAGAATTTTTTTTCAAAAGAAAAGGAGCGTGAGTTTATCTAGACACTAGGATTTGGGTGGGGGCTCTCATCCGATACAAAATTTCCCAAAACAGACAGCATGTAGAATCATGCGACTGACAATGAACTGTTAATCATAACAACCTAACTGAGAGATAAGGCTTCATAGGGTACCAGAGTTTTCTAAGCCCCGACCTAACCAAGCTCTCCCAGCAACCCCATGATGTAGCGACACCTTGTGTTTCTGAAGCTGTATGCCCGCAAACTTGACGTACCTTATTTAATCAGTACAACCACCCCAGGCACTATCAGAGGAGGTCTGAAGCTCAGGGAGGAAGTAATCACACAGCCAAGAGGTGTCAAAGACACGACCTGAGCTGGGGTCCCCACCCCAGCTCCCCCACAAGCTTGTCTCGCTGCCCTTCAACAAAAACCGCTCCTTCCCTCCCTAAATTGCCATAACCGCTCTGGACCGCACCGTGTCGTTCCTCTCCTGTATGACTCATGTCCAAGTGCCCAACCTGCCCCCAGGACGGCCCACCTTCCCTGCCGCTCCGCACCTCGCCCGCATCTGAGGGCGCCTCCTCTGTAACGAGCACAGGGCTCTGAGGCCCGAAGGACACCCCCAAGGACAGGAGTGCGCGCCATGCTGCTCTGGCACATTGCCAGCAGGCAGATGGGCAGACGGGACGCCTCCTACGTGCCCAGCAGTGTGCTAAGCACTTGATAAGCGTCGTCACACTATTCAGAACTTATAACAAGTCCAGGGAGAAGTGAACGTCGTCATTCCCAATTTACAGATTCGCAACAAGTTAAGGGAGGAGACATACTGGTCCCAGGTCACCCGTGAGGAAATGGTGAATAAGTGGTGACAACGTCTGTGCTCCTCTCTCATTCTGCCTCGCCCTGCACCTGAAATCCACACATCAACACTCACGTGTACGGACGGCAAGGTAAGTGCGCATGTGCCGCCACTGTTAATGCCAGACAATGACCATAAACCACTCTTGCAAACACGAGAGGAAAGACAGGCTGACCCACGTTCTGCCCACAACGAAGATTCTTCAACATGCAGAAACCCTTCCCAATCCCACTGAACTCCAGGCACATCATTTATCAGTGTTTGTGTTTTCATGGGCTTCTTAGAGCAGAAGCCACCTGTCATCATCGCACATTGTGATGTTCCTGTCACAATTCCCACAGTAGCCAAAATCATTCCCAGGAACAGCTGTCACCCGCCAATCCCACAAAGGAACACACGGTCAAGAGCAAAAAGTGCGTTCCGTTTCAGAAAAACTGCAGACCCCTCTTCTTTATTGGTATAAAATCCCACCAGAACTCACTGGATGCTCACCTGGCAATCAAACATCCGGATGAGCCAACGAAAGCAAGTGTGATGCTGGGGACGACACTCACCCCGCACCCACCCTGCCACAGGAAAACCTGGCATTGCCCCTCAGGCGCGTCGCTGCTGCCCCCTAGTGTTCAATGTGAACACTGCGCAAACAAGCGGGGAGCTGTTCCAAACAGCAGCAAATTCCCACATATTTTAAGTAAAAACACCTAATTTTATAAAATATGTGCATTTAAATACCCACCTGTGAAAACAGTTTCACATCAAGGCCAAATTTTCAACATTAATTTGCAAAGCAACAGCAGTCCTTAAGGGCACACAAGCAAGTCCTCTCAAAACCGCCCCCCACCCTCCACACCCTGCCGCCACAGGTCCACAGCCTCAGATCTTCTCAGTGTGCCTTGTAAAAGCATCATGTCGCCCTGGCCAGTTTGGCTCAGTGGTTAGAGCGTCGGCCCGTGGACCGGAGAGTCCCAGGTTCGGTTCCCACTAAGGGCATGTACCTCGGTTGCAGTTTGTCCCCGGCCCCGGCTGGGGTCGTGTGGGTGGCAACTACTCGATGTGTCTCTCTCACACTGATGTCTCTCTCCCTCTCTCTCTCTCTCTCTCTCTCTCTCTCTCTCTCCCTCCCTCCCTCCCTCCCTCCCTCCCTCCCACTCTATCTGAAGATAAATGCAAAAATGTCCTCAGGTGAGAATTAAAAAAAATAAAATGAAAAGCATCGTGCCCACCCCTGTGGTCAGTTTCCCATGTACCTGAACTTCCACTGTGATGCGTGGGCTTTTGCTTTTCCTGCCCACTGGCACCAGAAAGGTCTGAGTAAACGAGAAACCTGGTCGTGACCCCTTCCTGAGGACACGTGCAGTCCACGTGGGCCAGCAGCCTCCCTCCCATGTCTCATCCAGGAGACCAGCTGCCCGAGGGGCCTGAGGGCCAACGAGACGCCTCAGAGAAGAGGAGCCGAGGCTGGGGAGGGCCAGACCACCTGCCCAAGGCTGTGAAGCCAGAGCTGCACCCCGAGGTCTGCGCCCAGAGTGCACACGCTTGCCTGTGACGCTGAACTAGTTCTCTTTTCAGAGGTGATGACCATGAACATACTAAATACCAAAATATGTACAAGAAAGATACACGTCAACTTTAAGACATTGATCAACTGTTACCTCCTTTCTAGTTAAAAATGTAAGACTCTCTGAAGTCAATATGGCAGAATGTTGATGTGCTAAATCTGAAAGGTAGAGGCAGGAGTCTTCTTATTCACACATTTTTACTTGTTCAGAACATGAGATAATTTTAAAGTTCTCTCCTCCACCGCCCACCCTCTCTCACTAAAGCCCCGCAGACCCACAAACCTGTCTCTGCACTATGTCCACACCTGAGCTTGTCATCTTCCCTCTAAAACCACCGTCCACCAGCTGACCCAGACAGGAAAGGAGCCCTGTCCCCCCGACGTCCTCCACACGGTCACTGATCCCTTCCTCTTACCAACAGCAGATGCTTTCAGCCTGCTCGCTGCCTGTCCACGGGCAGCCCCACCTCTCAGATGGAGCATGGCGTGCTCACCTGGACTCCGCAGGGTCTGCAGACTGGCCTCCCCCGCCCCTCCCCCACTCGGGACAAGTGGGCCATGTCACTCCCAAGCTCTTAAACCCTTTCTTTTAAAACCTGCTGGCTGAGAAAGGCCCTGCCCTGACTCATGCCCCCATCGCTCTCTCCAGCCCCAGCTGTCACTTTGCCTGGTTCCTTCCAGGTGGCGTGTGTCAGGCATTCACCTGCTGAGCCACCTGCCTGCAGTGGTCCATTCTGGCCTCTCTCCTGGCTCCCAGCCATCCTTCACGTCCCAGCTGGAACCTCATGCCTCGGAGACCCTCCCTGACCCCACACCCTCCACCACCGAACTGAATTCAACCCTTTCTCCCCGGCCCCTTGGCACCCTGTACCTCCACCTTTATTTCACCCACCCCACTGCTGACTGTGTCCGCCACAAACTGGCAGCCCGGTGAGGGCGGAACGCGCCTCTTCACCATGTTCAAGAAAGGCCCATGGGATTACGGGGAACTGCATCCTATTCCTAGTCTTGTGTCCTTAAGCAACTGCAAAACGTCCCCATCTAGACTGCCCCACGCACCAAGTCCATTAGCTGAATGTCTAAACCTCCTCAGCTAGCAACTTTGGGGTTCTGTGCTGGCACCCTGCAACAAGATGCCCCAGTGGGTTCGCCTGGCTAGAACACAGCCACACCAATGGGGCAGCACCTGCCGAAGCTGCTGGGCAGGGAGTCCACAGAGGACTTCACAGACTCCATGTCTGTAACTGTAACAACCCAGCAGGTGACACATGGCATTGCATCACAAGTGACAGATGTAAGGTGAGAGGCATAAAGATCATTCAAGGTCACAACGCCGGTAAGAGGCAAAGTTGTTTCTGCAAGCAAAAATCATAACTTCAGAAGGATAGCGAGTCCTGAATTTTGAAAGTAAAATACTGCAATATAAATAACCACACTCATTAGGATGGCAAGTTCGGACCCCCGAGTTTTTCCCACCCCCCTGAATGCTAGCACAGTCTGGATGGATCAGGGGTGACTAACGCGCAGGAGAAGCGCTCTCCCCGACACCGGCACACCCACCTGCCGGAGGTTAATGTAAACAGCATTCTGGAGAAATTCGGAAGCTTCCATGCTCCGCTTCTGAATGGCCAGGACGCGCACAGCTTTGACGCACGCTTCCAACTCAATGACTCCAGCATTCTTGTACTGCAGGGAGAGAGGGCCCTCCGTCAGAAAGGACGAGACAAGGTTCTGTCCCACCACGGGGACTCGAGGACCCTGCAGCAGCACCAAGCACATCTCCCGCCCGAGGAAGCACAATCTGTGTTTCAGAAAGTCTATCCCTTCGGGGACAAAAGAAGCTGGTGGGATGGAGAGAACCTACCAATACCCACAAGAATATGTTTGCATGTTTGCATCGGTTCAACAAATACAACCAGAATAGCTGGATGTGTTACAAAACTTCAAAATGTTATCAATGGCCACTTGGCTACTCATTTCCACTTCTCATCTCTAAAGCACTTTTAGAATCTCTCACACCTGCCGCTTTAAGGCAGCCATGGTTAATTCATGTTACTTTGTTGCAAAGATTCTAGCTCCCTGTATCATTGTATCTGTCCTCTACTTAATCGGTTTCCCATCTTTCTGATTTGCTCTCTCATGGTTATTTGATCCTGCTTCTCAGATCCTGGGGTGAAGGACAGATGAAGATGAGTGAAACAGAAAGGGCCTGTGAACTTCATTTCACTCAATAAAAATCACTCGTGAAGCCAGCAAGAGCCCACTTAAGAGCCTTCGCTATCACGCTCACTGACAGAACCAACAGGCAGTGCTTCCCCCTCAGAAAGTGGGAGGTAGCCTGGTGCAAATAATATCAAATAAAATCAAATCTCAGAAGAGTACAAATATTTTTATACCACTGTCAATTCACAGTGATGGCCAACCTTCAAAGCAATTCTAACCAGTGTTCTGGTAGCAGGGGAAAGTCTCGGGCTCTTTTGGTGGAGGAGGTGAATAGGAAAGAAAAGGAGAATCAAGGTAAATGAAGCAAAATAATAAAAATATAGCTAGAGCCCTGGCCGGTTTGGCTCAGCAGTTAGAGTGTCAGCCTGGGGTCCAGAGAGACCCAGGTTTGGTTCCCGCTAAGGGCATGTACCTCGGTTGCGGTTTGTCCCCGGCCCTGGTTGGGTTGTGCAGGTGGCAGCCACTCGATGTGTCCCTTTCACATCGATGTTTCTCTCTCTCTCTCTCTCCCTCCCGCTCTATCTGAACAAAATATGGGAAAATGTCCTCGGGAGAGGATAAAAAAAAAATACAGCTAGAAAAAAATGCAACAATCTTCCTACTTGTATCACATATATATTAGAACCAAGATGTATTGGAGAATACTGAATGACATAAGGAAGGAGACAAGGATCACTTTTTCATGAGCAATACTAATGAGGCTGTCGTTGTAGTTGGCTACATATATGTAATTTACCGTGATTATAAAAACTCTTAAATTCCCCATTCTGAGAGATAAGAAAACTGAAGTGCAATGAGGTCGCATTAAGTTGACTAAAGTCATACATGGGATCCAAACTCAGTTCTGTCAGACTCCAGACTCTGCTCTTTTCACGCCCAATCCTGGAAAACATGGGCCACCTGCTCCCCTGGTGTGCCCACGGCAGGCCAGCCTTCCCGTGGAGGTGACGTCTTGAATTCTCACTGGCAGAGTGCTCTAGGCAACCACGAATCTCCGTTCAGATTCGAAGGGCAAAGTGGCCTCTGCCTGCCATACGCACAGGCTCTGCCAGAAAAGCGGGAGAGCAAGGTTTCTGTGTGTTGTGCGTGTTCAGAGCCGAGGTAGATGCTCTACCTCGGGGCTCTCCCGGGGGACAGCAGTTCACAGTCACTGCGGTGTTCAAAGACCTACGGGCGCCACCCCACCTCCCTCCATCTGTCTCCCCAGCAGCAGAACTCAGCTATGAGCATTTTGATAATCTTGGAAACAAATTTTAAAAATAGAAAAGGCTCTAAAAAAAGTACTCCATACTTACACATTTTAAATGCCTAGTTATACGCTGAATAGTAAAAGCTCAACCTGTATTTCTAGATGTCACCTTTAAGCAGTTAAAAAATGTAATGGCAAAAACCCCATTCAAAATCCACAAAAACAAAACATGTACAGTATCTAGGGATAAATTCAAAATAATGCTCAGGTTCCAGATGAAGCAAACTACCACAGCCCTGGCCAGGTGGCTCAGTTGGCTGGAGCATCATCTCGTACACCAATAAGTTGAGGATTCAATTCCCGGTCAGGACACACACCCAGGTTGCGGGTTCAGTCCCTGGTCGGGCACATAGGGAAGGCAGCCGATGGATGCCCCTCCCCCCCGCCCCCGGTCTGTGAAGGGACAGAGTCACCGAGCAGCAGTCACCTTGCTGTAGTAGGAGATGGCCTCCTTGTACTTGTCGATGATGTCCTCAGGGCTCAGGCAGTTCTTAGCACGCCCGATCTCAGCGCTGGTGTCAGGGTTTATACCGTTGGTGGTGAGCGCTCCTGCGGACCGGGAGAAAGAAAAGAAATAATCTTTTGCTTTTTCAGTCTCGTTTCCTCATTAGTTTAAAGGAGGAAACATAAGATAAAACTCAAATACTTCCTGCTGAAACTTAGTGAAATCATTTGAAAAGTCTTCATAGTTTATATACTCCCTATAACCACCTTGCCATCAAAGCATCAGATGAACTGTTAATTAGCTCACACTAAGTGTCCTCCCTGCAGAAATCTGTGTGAAAGAACAGGAGACGTGTTGTACAAGCGGCACAGTCCTCAGTAACTGGCCCAGTGCGTCCAGGACAAGGCGGCCAGCGCGCAGCGTCGCCGGCTCCCAGCTCTGGGCGCCAGCGGGAGGCCGCTGGACCCTCAGACGGAGACAACCACAGGGAAGCATTTCCCGACTGTACAGCACTAAAAAAACCGTAACTTATAAATACCAGTGTCCTTTCTGTGGCTGCCACGTTCTATGTCTGGCCAATCTCTGACTCAGCAGTCACACGGAGAAGTTTGGGAGCAATTCCCGTTCACAGAATGCACCCAACGAAACAGAACTCTGACGGGGAAACGAAGTGAGATATTCTTTGAGTTCATGGAACACTCAAAAAAGTCTTCTCCTCAGCCGCTTGTTTCTCTCATGGACAAGTGTCCCCACGAACCCTGCCTGCCCGTGTCCACGGGAGGCCCCGGCACACGCGTGCTGTCGGTCTGCAGAGCTGCCAGCCCCTCGCCTGCCCTGCCGCGTCCTGGCCCTGCCTGCTCCCCTGCCTGCTGGTTCTGTGCGCTGCCTCAAATGCTTCGTGGACAAGACAGAAGAACGAGTGGACAGATAAACGGACAGAGGGCAGGTGACAGGTGGGCAGACGGACAGAGAGACGCCAAGAGGGAACACAGAAAGCCCCTCCCGGTCAGGAAAGAAAGAGCCCCATGGAGAGCTGTGCAGAGGCAGGTGGCTGAGGGTTTTTGTTTCCTGCAGATTTTGTGAAAATCATAGCAAGAGATGAGGGTACAGAACTATAAATAATAAAAGAAAAGGGCATGCTTGAAAAAGATATCGAAAATACATGCTTTTTAAAGACCAGACTCCAATGGCAAGGTGCAATGCACAATGCCGGGCGCTTACAGAACGGGGGTCTGCGAGGACGGGGTCACAGCGCCACCACAGCAACGCTGCGCCACTTTGCACTGGCACGGAGCCAGAACCCACGCTCAGGACTCCCCCAGGTGTTCTCATTCCGAGGTGTTCTCAGGCTCAGCCACAGCCGCTCCAGGAGGGAGGAGCTCCTCGTGAGCCTCATTCTGCAGGTGAGGAACCAAGCCCGAGGGAGGGGGTCTTCCTACTGGTTCTCAAGATTACGGAGGGTTCAGAAGGGGCCCATGTCTTTAACCACTGCACCATCGTGCCCTGCGTTCTCATGTGTCTAACACATTTGTTCCTGCAGTGAAATAATATTTAATAAATGAGAGGGCGCCTTGATTTACCTCATTAGCGCTAACAATTTATGTTGTTGAATGTTACTGTTTTCCTTCAAAGAAAGGAAAGACGGTGGGGCCAGAGCGAGTGCTTCATGCTCCACACGGCACCTCATCTCATCACAACAGCACATGATCACGATCCACCGCCTCCGGGCCAGGTGGGAATAAGACCAGAGGAACGGCACTCCTCGGGGTAGACCTTTCGCATCGTTCTGACTTTTGGAGCCATGTTTATGTTCTATGCAGTAAAAAATATCAATCAATAAAGATCAGGGGACACCTTACTGGCGTAAAACATGAGCCATTAGCTATATTTCAAATGAATAACATAATCACACCCGCAGGGAGGACTGAAGAACAAGTCCAAGTAACTTCAGATTGCAGGACCTTGGTATATGTATCCTCAGCATAAAGACAAAAAGAACCACACACGAGCCTTGAATTCTCCTTAGATGTTTGTTTTTACCGTGATACCAATGAGCAATTCTGAAATTACTTGCTATGTATGAGTGAACATACTGATCATCTTAGGAGCCAGATGTCTCACCGTTGAAGAAAGAAGATGCACATCTAAAACGGGGAGACTAGAAAGAGCCCTAGGATTGGGGCTGGAACTGGAGATGCTGGTATGAACTCTAGGTGACAGTACAAACTTCTCAACGGGCCCGGAAGCAATGAACCTCAATGGCAATAAGCATTTCCGTGCCCAGATTGTGGTTTCTAAATGCCCTTCTCAAACAAAGCGAACTAGAACACCTCAGACAAATGTCTGGTTTCAGAGCTAGAACAGGGAAAGTACAAAATGAAACTAAATATCTTGACCCAGAAAAAAACCAGCAGAGCAAGCCGACACCTACAGAGCCTCCACCCAACAACAGCAGAGCATACTCTTTTCGAGTGGACGTGGAGCCACTGCAGGGCAGGCCACAGCCTGCGTGATAAAACATCTCACTAAATGTAAATGAGCTGAAAAAAATCCTCAACAAAATACTAGAAAACTAAATCCAGCAACAAATAAGAGGACTGTGCCATGACCAAGTGGTATTTATCTCAAGAATGTAAGGTTGGGTTAAGATGTAAAAATCAATAAATATGATACATTGTGTCAGGAGACTAAAGGACAAAACCACATGATCATCTCAATAAACAGAAAAAGCATTTGCCAAAATTCAACACCCTTTCATGACAAAACACAGTCAACAAACTAGGAGGAGAAGGGAATGTTCTCAATATGATAAAGGTTATCCACATAAAATCTAGAGCTACCGTCACGTTTCGTGGAAAAAGACTAAATAAATGCTTTCCCTCTACGATCAGGAACAAGACAAAGTTCTCTCTCACCACTCTATTCAACAAGGTATTTGACATTATAGCCATGACAATTAGGCAAAAAATTTAAATAAAAGGCATCCAATTTGTAAAGGTAAAATAACACTATCTCTTTTTTCAGGTGACATGATCTTATATATAGAAAACCCTAAGGAATCCACTAAAATAATGTTTTAAACTATCACAGCTAATAAATGAGCTCAGCAAGGTTGAAAGATATAAGATCAATATACAAAAATTAACTGTATTTCTATACACTTGTAATGAACAACCTGGAAATGAAATTAAGAAAACCATTCCACTCACAATAGCATCAAAGAGAATAAAATACGCCCTGACCGGTTTGGCTCAGCGGTTAGAGCATCAGCCTGCGGTCCCGAGAGACCCGGGTTCGGTTCCCACTAAGGGCACATACCTCGGTTGCAGTTTGTCCCCGGCCCCGGTTGGTCATGCGGGTGGCAGCCACTCGATGTGTCCCTTTCACATCGATGTTTCTCTCTCTCTCTCTGTTCTTCTCTCTCCCTCCCACTCTACCTTAACAAAAATTGAAAAAATGTCCTCAGGTGAGGATTAAAAAAGAAAAAGAATAAAATACTTAGAAATAAACTTCACAAAAAAGTATAAAATGATACTCTGAAAACTCAGTATTGTTGGGAAAAACTAAAGACATGAATAAATAGAAAAACCTCCATCTTCATGAATCAAACTTAATATTCTTAAAATGGCAATACTCCTCCAGTTGATCCATAGATTCAACATAATCTCTATCAAAACCCAGCTGGATTCTTTGCAGAACCTGACTAGCTGATCCTAAAATTCATGTGGAAACCAAGGAACTCAGAACAACCAAAATAATTTTGAAAAACAAAAACCAAGTTGGAGACTTTACACTTCCCAATTTCAAAACACTATAACGTATCTCTAAATGAGATTTTAAACTTATTTTGTTTTATTTTCTAAATTCTCTCCAATGAACATGAATTTTACAATAAGAAAAATAAGGTATTTTTAAACATGCATACCTACTCACTTGTTGAAAAGAAGAAGTTTTAATTATAAAAAGGTAAACAAATACCTATTGAAAAATAACTAACAAACAAAAGTGCATTTAAGTTTTTCATAAATTCATAAGTTAAAAGTATAAACCCATCAAGTTTCTAGAAAAATTTATACAACATAAAACAAATTCATTTTCAAAAATTCTAATTAAAATAATGAAAACCCAAGAAATAAAAGAAAAATCATATTTGACAGCCAACTCAAAGACATGGAGAGGAGCCCTGACCGGTTTGGCTCAGCAGTTAGAGTGTCGGCCCGCAGACTGGAGAGTCCCGGGTTCGGTTCCCGCTAAGGGCACGTACCCCGGTTGGAGTTTGTTCCTGGCCCCGGTTGGGGTCGTGTGCGTGGCAGCCACTGGATGTGTCTCTTTCACATCAATCTTTCTCTCTCCCTCTTCCTCTCTCTTTCCCTCCCACTCTGTCTAAAGATAAATGCAGAAATGTCCGCAGGTGAGGATAAAAAAAGACATGGGGAGAGCCCTGGCCGGTTTGGTTCAGCGGTTAGAGCGTCGGCCTGCAGTCCAGAGAGACCCGGGTTCGGTTCCCACTAAGGGCATGTACCTCAGTTGCCGTTTGTCCCCGGCCCTGGTCGATCATGCGGGTGGCAGCCACTCGATGTGTCCCTTTCACATCGATGTTTCTCTCTCTCTCTCTTCCTCTCTCTCCCTCCCACTCTACCTGAACAAAAAATGTCCTCGGGTGAGGATAAAAAACAAACAAACAAAAAAGACACGGAGAGGAAAGGCCTGGAGATCAGTTACTCTCACACCAACTCAGGACAAGGAAAGGAAAATGGCCCAGGGACCACCAGACTCTCCTTCGGCCTTCAGCGCGGCTGTGGGAAAGCAGGCAGCAAAAGTCTGAGACAGACCCTGGCTGGTTTGGCTCAGCGGCCAGAGCATTGGCCCTCCAACCAAAGGGTCGCACGCTTGATTCCCCTTCAGGGCACATGCCTGGGTTGCAGGTTCAATCTCCAACTTTTGGAGGCAAACAATCCATGTGTCTCTCCCACATCAATGTTTCTCTCTCTCTCTCTCCCTCCCTCCCCCTCTATCCAAAAAAAAAAAAAAAATTCAATGGAAAAATATCCTTAGGTGAGGATTTTTTTTAAAAAAAGCCCGGCTGGTGTGACCCAGTGGTTTGAGCATCGTCCCATGGACTGAGAGGTCCTGGTTCGATTCCCAGTCAGGGCACATGCCTGGGTTGTGGGTTTGATCCCCAGTACAGGGCGTGCAGGAGGCAGCAATCAATGTTTCTCTGATGTTTCTCTCTCTCTTCCTCTGTCTCTAAAAAAAAAAATCAATAAAAACGTATTTGTTAAAAATCTATAACAGTTTGCTTCAAATAATATGTCCACTGAAAACAATTTTTAAATGAAAGGGCTGCAGTTTTGTATGAGCCTCAGGTGGATGGGTTGCTGTGGGGCTGAACAATGCTATACCCCCAGAGAATGTTCACTGCTCAGATTTAGAGCCCAAGGGGACTCAGTCACGTTGCTCCCGGGACTGTGAGGTGACTCCCTGCCCAGACACCTGCCAGGGTAACGAGTGAGAAGGGAGTGAGGAGGCAGAGCCCGTGAGGTCTGAGCAGGGTAGGGTCTTAGCGGGCAGGCTGTGGCAGTCCTGGCATGAAGGCCCTGTGAGCAGAGACCAGGAGCCACAGAGAGCCGGAATGCAGGGACAGCAAACCCCAGTCCCTTTGGGGCTCTCCCTCAGGTAAGTAGAGATCAAGTCCATACTTTCCTAATTTGGGACCATTACGGACGATGCCCTCGGACGCCTACGCTGGTTCTGCATCCTTCCCTAACCTCCTTCGACCTCTATGCCAGGATCTCGACACTCCCCCAACAACAAAGCCCGCAGAACCACCCTCACTTCCACTCCCAGCACTAGGAACTCAATTTCATCTCTGTGCAACCTTATTTTGAAAAGTTTCAGAAATAAAAATATACTTTTTTTTTTTTAATCTCAACAAATGACTGGTTTTCCTGACAGCCCTAAGCTACTGGCACTGGGTTTAAGCACCAAATTCTCCTGCAAGTAGAGCAGTCAACACTCTGAGTTCTGTCCTTTCCCTCAGGCACCACTAGCCAGGCTGGCTCAGTAAGTCTACTGGTCAAACACCCTACGGCCGACATCAATTCAGTCGTTCACCACTTCCATCCTGGGGGGAGGACACTCATCTTCAGCCCGCCCTCAAATTGTTTTTTCATCAGCAACTCAAGTCTCCTGAACACAAAGCACCTGTTTTTCTTTCTTGATCCACAAACCCTACCAAGGAGTAATCACAAAACATTAGCCTAGGGAAAGGATTCAACACAATGTTAAAACAAAATAATCTCCAATCTGAAGCAATTTCATTTCAGAATCAAGAGACACAATGAGATGTGATCAAGGTGTCGGTCACAAAGCATAATCATGACTATCTGATTTCTAGTCTTCAAAGGAAGGCAGATTCTCAGATTTTTATTTACCCTTTATCATTGTTTCTGACTAAGCCAGAAAATGATAGAGCTCATTGTAAAATAATTAAGCACTGCAATAAAAGAGATTAATCACAGGAGGTGTTCAGAGGGCAAAGGCAAACCCACCTCGGTAAAAAATGCAAAATTTCTTCCCATGCTATGAGCACATGTAGGAAATACAGTCAAAATTCATATTGAGAGGAGCATAAACCATAAATTCCATGAGCAAATTCAGAATTAATTGGACAAGCATGCTTAGTACATTCAAAGAACTTTAAAGGCACACTTTGCAAATCATTCGCTTAGCCATGCTAGAGAAGAAGAATCCTCTTCAACAGACAACACAAAGCAATCAGGTGCCCCATCAAACAAGGACCAAGCAATAATCAGGTTTTTAACAGTTCTGATTTAAGTGACTTTAAATCAGAACGTCCCAAAGATCGCAATCCAGACAGGGTAATCATTCATTCACGCCGTCGTGAAACACGCACTTAAAAAACAACCAAAAGGAACTAAGCGCAGAGACGGTGTACCTGGGTCAATGAGAACTTCTTGTGCCCCTGGAAGAAAGAACAGAGTATGGTATTTTATTTGGAAAACAAGACCACTTTTAAAGGTAACAACTAAATCATCTTTCATCTTTCATCATTCACAAAGCCTTGAAAAATCTGATCAGAAAAGCAATTCTGAATAACAGTATGTTACAAGTATGCCTTTTGCTTTAGAAGGGAAAAGCTACTATTACCTCTACAATTCGTATTGTAGAGTGCCCCCTCACCTCTTTTCCTCCCTGCTTTCTAAGCTCACACACCCCCTTTCTTCTCAAACAAGGATGAAAATGTGTTACTTCCACAAACAAGCCAAAGAACAGAGGAGGAGTAATTCATCTGTGTATATGTGTGCCCACACCTTGGAATGGGGGTGTGGGGAGGAGAGGTACCAGAGGGCTATATGAACTTACCACAAGCTTCTTACAATCTTACACACATGAACACTCAGACACACACACACAATCACAGACACATACTCACACACACAAAGAATTACTGCACACTTCACAAACTAAGGATTTCTAACTTTTAGAAAGTAACTCTGTAGTTTGTTTAAAATACAAAATAGTTAACTTCATCATTGCAAGAGGCTTGGAAAGCCTTGATCATCTGGTCAGTATCCGATGTCCATGAGCTCCAATCAGCCTTCTCTGTGGCACATGATTTCCCATGATGGCAGAACACACCCTAAGAGCCATGCTTGTCATCAGCCATAATCGTTTGTAAACACATTAAACGATTCAAAAAGATATGTCCCAATAACATATTCCTACTGAAACTGCGAATGTATCCAAGTGTCTCCATAGAGAACAGGCCCAGGGTCGTGGTCCTACTTGGGAGTTACTGGGCGTATCGCAATCTCGAGTGGTAAATCCAGACTAAAGAGCATAGCCGTCTAGAAGTCACAGTTATGATGAAAAAAAGGAGCTTTCACCCGGCCGGTGGCTCAGTGGTTGAGCGTCGACCCTGCACCAAGAGGTCGCCAGTTCGCTTCCTGGTCAGGGCACAGGCCCAGGTTGTGGGCCCGATCCCCAGTGGGGGGCGTGCAGGAGGCGGCCAATTGATGTTTCCATCTCTCTCTCCTTCTCCCTTCCTCTCTCTCTAAAAATCAATAAAGAAAACTTTTTTTTTTAAAAACAAAACAGGTGCTTTCTATGGAATACAGCTGACACCCAGCACAGTGCTCGACCACAGTCATGAGTGATTCTCAGAGCAACGCTTCAAAGTGGATGGAGTGAGGAGCCAGGACCCCCCACAGTCACACGCCCCAGAACATCAGGCCCATGACATCTGTTGACAGGTCTGCATGAGGACACGTTCCCAAATAACCCTGAAAACTTCTTGTTCGGTGAAAAACATTGATCACATTTAGCTCCGCCTGCCTGCTCTTTTATCTCATCTCTCAGTTGGCTGGTGGAGAAAACAGGAATGTCATTATCAGGCCCCCTCCATCCCCAACACATTCTAGTTAACAAATAATTCTGTGGCTTCCAGTAGCTTCAGGGTGACTGTATCATGGCCACCTCTCTGCTGCTGCTGCTAAACTGTGAGGGTGGATACTACTCACCCTCCTCAAGTATTTCTTTGGGGGTTTTTTTTTTGTGTGTTTTTTTTTTTTTTTTGCATTTATCTTCAGACAGAGCAGGAGGGAGAGAAGGAGGAAGAGAGAGAGAGACATCAATGTGAGAGAGACACATCCAGTGGCTGCCACCCACACCACCCCAACCAGGGCCGGGAACAAACTGCAACTGAGGTACATGCCCTTAGCGGGAACCGAACCCAGGACACTCTGGTCCACAGGCCAACGCTCTAACTGCTGAGCCAAACTGGTCAGGGCAAGCATTTCATTCATTTATTAACTGGATCTTTCTTCATAAAACCATCTTTTCCTATTTTAATTCCTTAGTCACTGACAAAGTCTAAAAAATGATGGCTCCATACAAAATCATAGCTAAAGTTTGCATAAGTAAAATCATGAGCTCTTTTATGAGCTAACCACTGGGGTAAACACTTCACATAATTTCTCTCTAAATCTCACAGTTCTACAAAGCAAGTATGCGTATCCCTGTTTTGTGGAAGAGGAAAAGACTCAGAAAGAACTTACTCATTTGAAGGGTTAACAGTGTAATTGCATTCAAACCCAACTCAATCACCTCGTCCAATTGACATAAACAGTGGTTCAACACCCAGGGACTTCGACAAGGATTTCTTCTTTAAGATGCTCCAGAGTCAGTTTCTATCTTTTTTTATATATATATAATCATGGCTGACTGGTTTCTAATATTGGAAGAAAGGCCCAATTTCACCATTGTTCATACAGCCTGTCTGAAATTTTCACACTGAGATAACAGAATAAAAATAACGTATCCCTTGCCCTGGCCGGTTTGGATCAGCAGTTAAAGCACTGACCCGCAGACCGAAGGGAATCGGATTCTACTCCCAGTCAAGGGCATGTACCTGGGTTGTGGGTTCGATTCCCAGTCCCAGTTGGGGCCATGCCAGAGGCAACCAATCAATGTGTCTCTTTCACATCGATGTTTCTCTCCCTCTCTCTTCTTCCATCCCTTCCATTCTATTTGAAGAATCAGTGGAAAAATATCCTCAGGTGAATGAAGATTAACAAAAAAAAAAAAAATTGTTTAATAAAAATTTAAAAAATAAGCTATACCTGGAATTCCAGGTATCCAGACATTAGCTATTCTGAAGCATTAGACACAGAAATCAAGTTAAAGGAATATGTTGAAGTCTTGAACACAGAAATTGAGACTTTTAAAAGGTGCAACAGCGCCACCTATGGCCAAAAGAGGCCTTTCAGGTAGCTAGAAAAGGGAACATTTGCAGACATACCCAGAAATGATGGGCACGGTTTTGAAAAACAGCACATTCAGAGACCAGGACTAAAAGCTTAGCTAGCACATGCTGCATTCTGCTTTGGGAGAGGGAGTGCTATTTGGCACGTAATCTAAAATCTTTAACACTCTTGAGTACATACAAGACACGGGCTCATAGGAACTAATATTAGAGCAGAAAGAAATTGTTTTACCAACTAGGGAGACTAAGACCCAGGAAATTTGTCCTTCCAGCAATCGGTAGCAAAGCTTACGCCTACTCCTTGTATCTTGCACTATCCCAAAGCCATAGCTCTGTACTAGTCCTATTTATAAAAGTCACATCTGCAGTTTTCCAACAGTAGGTAGTCTAAGTGTCTTGCAAAATACTTCCCAAAGGGCTGCTAACTACAACAGCCCTGATGAAATACAGAAACACTTATTTACAGAGTAAAACAGCACGAGCTCTCCTTTCATCCCCTCTCCACAGGAAAAGTGACAGGTGACTTCTTTCTTTCTTTATTTTTTTACCTGTTAAAGGTTCAGAAACAAATCAAAATTTTCTTCAGTCACAAAGGAGATAAGCTTCATCCCTGAAAAGAGCTCAATGTCAGTGTTTCTAAACTTAATGGCTATGGTCATGTTCAGTTTTAATGGACGGTTCCATGGCCATATGAATTCTGAGTTGTCAAAATATACCTTCTGTACAAATACTCTTTTTTTTTTTTCAATCCTCACCTAAAAATATTTTTCCATTTATCTTCAAATACAGTGGGAGAGAAGGAAAGAGAAGAGAGAGAGAAACATCAACATGAGAAGGACACATTGACCGGATGCCTCCTTGGACCAGGGCTGGGACCGAACTGCAACTGAAGTATGTGCCCTTGACTGGGTTCGCACCTGCAAGTCTTTGGTCCATGGGCTGACGCTCTAACCTAACTGCTGAGCCAAACCCACCAGGGCTGTACAAATACTCTTTACGTTCTTCAGCTTAAGGCAAGTTAACCATTCCCTACATTACTGGAATGACATGGATTTCATCAAACCTTCATACTGCACTAAAAGAAAATGGAACTGAGCTCAGTTGGTTAGAGTGCCATCCCAATACACAAGGCTGCGGGTTCAATTCTCAGTGAGGGCACATACAAGAATCAACCAATGAATGCATAAATAAGTGGAACAACAAATTGATGTTTCTCTCTCTTTCCCTCTCTCTCTCTCAAATCAAAAATAAAATAAAAATTTTAATGGGAACAAAGCCAGATCACTTTTAATCGTAGTCAGACACACTGTATGCACGTAAGTACTGAATGTGCAGCGGAAATAAACAACCCTCTTCAGCATGCGAAGCTGATGCTCCTAAAACAGTCATATCTAACTCACACTCTGACTCATCATTGACAGTACACTTTTATCGAGCACCTCTTAGGTACCTCTCTCAACCACACGCAGAAATAACATCATTCTCATTTCACAAATGAGGAAATATACTTAGATCAGAATAACAAAGCTGGCAAGTCCCAAGTCCCATAAAACATATATTCAGCATCACGGAAGAAAAAAATTATAGATTTTTACTTTCTCTCCACATTCACTGACTTAATCTTTTCTTGCATACCAAAGACCACATAAAACTAATTCAGTCTTTATAATGTTTTCTCTTAACTAGCATCATTAGAAAAAAATAAGCCCTGGCCAGGTGGCTCAGTTGGTTAGAGCATCTTCGTCCTGTGCACCAGAAGTTTGCAGGTTTAATTCCCGGTCAGGGCACATACCTAGGTTGCAGTTCGATACCCAGTGGAGGCACATACGGGAGGCAAACGATCGATGTTTCTCTCTCTCTCTCTTCCTTATCTCTCTCTAAAATCAATAAATATGCCCTGGCCGGTTTGGCTTAGCGGTTAGAGCATCAGCCCTAGGACCAAAGAGTCGTGGGTTCAATTCCAGTCAAGGGCACGTACCTCTGTTGCAGTTTGGTCCCAGCCCTGGTCAGGGTCGTGCAGGAGGCAACCAATCAATGTGTTTCTCTCACATTGATGTTTCTCCCCCCCCCCCCAACTCTATCTGAAGATAAATGGAAAAATATCCTCAAGTAAGGATTTTTTTTAAATTTTAAAATAAAGTCAATAAACATATCCTCAGGTAAGAATTTTTTTTTTTTTAATGAATGAGTTGTTTGTTCTTTTTTAAAGAAGAGAGACAATTTAAAAACCAGTAAGTCATTAGCAATGGTTGGACTTTCAAAATCTACTTCTCTTTTGCACCATAATCATTTTTTTTCCTTTATTGATTTTTAGAGAGAGAGGAAGAAAGAGGGAGAAAGAGAGAGAAATATCAATGAGAGAGAACATCGATTGGCCACCTCCAGCATGCCCCCCACTGGGGATTTGGCCCACATCCTGGGCATGTGCCCTGACTGGGAATCGAACTGGTGATCTCTTGGTGCATGGGTTGATGATCAACAACTGAGCCATAGCAGCCAGGCTCATTTTATTTTTTAAATATGTTTTTATTGATTTGTTAGAGAGAGAGGACGCAGGAGAAAAATGGAAACATGGATGTGAAAGAGAAACATTGATCAGCGGCCTTCTGCACATTCCTCACAGGGAATCAAGCCCACAACCCGGGCATGTGCCCTAACTGGGAATTGAACTGGGACCTCAGTCCATGGGACAACACTCAATCCACTGAGCCACACCAGCCAGGCTGCACCATAATCATTTTAATGCTTTGTTTCTATTAACTATGTGTTACATAGTTAAAGTTTTTAATACTGATGTTGTAAGTCATTAGCTGAGAGTAAAACACTTGTGATACCATTTCAACCTCTGCCACTCTGTCTTATGTTCTCAGTGCTCTCTCTCCTTTTAAGGACCCTGCAGGCTGAGACACTGAAGTCTGTCTTTTGTGAACTTATGAAAGTTCAGAAACGGATCATGGGGAGGCTTATGGGTGGAGCATTAAGAAAACACTGGCCCTGGCCGGTTTGGCTCAGCCCTCGAACCAAAGTCACGGGTTTGATTCCGGCCAAGGGCACGTACCTCGGTTGCGGTTTGTCCCCGGCCCTGGTTGGGTCTTCCGGGAGGCAACTAATCAATGTGTCTCTCTCACATGGATGTTTCTCTTTCTTTCTCTCTCCTCCCCCTCCCCCTCCCCCTCCGAGTTTCTCCTTCTTTCTCTCTCCTCTCCCTCCCCCCCCCTCCTCCTCCTCCTGTCCCTCCCTTCCACTCTATCTAAAGATAAATGGAAAAAATATCCTTGGGTGAGGATTTAAAAAAAAGAAAAAAGAAAGCACACTGTGCCATCAAACCAACCTGGGTTCAAGTCTGGAGTCTGCCCCTTGCCAGCTGCATGATTTGGGTCAAGTTGCCTCATTTCTTTAAACCTCAGTCCCTCACCTGCCAAATGGAGATACTGGCACCTGCCCTCTAACCCCAGACAGAAAGCAGTCAACACAGCCACTGGTCTAAGGAAGGTGCTGGGGAAATTCATAGCTATTTTGATACTTATGATGATGATGATTACTGTTAATAAATTAAGAAAGACAAAAAGGCAGAAATAGCCATAAAGGAGAAACAGTTACTAGTCAATATATAAGTCTCCAGGAAAAAAAGAATGAGTGGCCTCTAACTTTGTATTATTAGGGCCCGGTTGGTGTGGCTCAGTGGTTGAGCATCAACCCACGCACCAAGAGGTCGTCGGTTGGATTCCCGCTCAGGGCACGTGCCCAGGTGGTGGGCCCGATCCTCAGTGGGAGGCATGCAGCAGGCGGCCAATCAATGTTCTCTCTCATCGATGTTTCTATCTCTCTCTCCCTCTCCCTTCCTTTCTCTCTAAAATCAATAAAGAAAAATTTTTTAAAAAGAAAAAAATCTTAACTTTTTATTAGGAAAGTAAAGTCTTTAAAAAATTAAAATGCAAGAAAAAGTAAAGCAAAGAGAGGTAGAGACTACAGAAATATTTTGAAACTAAGATAACCCATCTTTAAGTGGGGAAAATTCCCTTTTCCAGAGGGAATCTGCTTGAAAACCGTGTAATCTGGGTCTGAGATGCGGAGCGTCTTTTAACAGTGTTCCTGAGTCGTATTACCAGTATCGGTAGTATTGATAATAAGAGCTGCCAACATTTATCAAGTGCCAGCTATTTATATGTGTATCCCACTCAACCTTCACAAGAACACTAGGAGGTGAGTACATTACTATCCTCCCCACGTCACTGACAAGGAAAGAGGCACGAAAAGACTGGACAACATTCTCCATCTGTATGTCTGCTGTTTCGTTGCTAGAAAAGGCGCCTGAGCTAGAACTTCAAGGCAGCATGTTAAACGGTCGGTCTGTCTGGGCCTCACCGCAGACAGCAGAGGCCACCAATCCCTGAGGGAGGATGAGCTGCCGCTGCACACGGATAACCTTGAAATTAATACGCAAGCTCCAGCCACACGGGCTCTGCGATCCAGCCTGTCGCTGGGTCGGGAGCCGTCACCGCTCGGATGGTGGGGGACGGGCTCTCTCCGGGAGGCCGGCACTGCCCCTCCGGCTCGCACCAGGGCCCCACAGCGCATCTCCCCCAGAGACTGGCTTCAGTCCCGGAAAGTTCCCAGGTTGTTTTTTTTTTTTTTTGCAAAGCTAAATAAAGACATTTCTCTTCTGCAGACAGAGCAGTTTTTCTAAAAAGTTAAAAACTTTTTTTGCCTACGTTCAGCAAGGGGGAAAAATGAAACGTTGCTGTAAAAAGTCTCTGGAGCCTCGCGAATCTTATCAGTAGGACAGTCCCGACAGACAACTTCGCGTCCCAGGGGAAACCAGCACTCCACCAGGGCTCCCAGGGGGCGCACAGGAGGCTGTCTCCTAAGAGAGAGAAAATGTGCCTTTGCCTTGCCCTCCCGGCCGGTGTGGCTCAGTGGACTGAGCACTGTCCCAGGGACTGAGAGGTCCTGTCCGATTCCTGGTCAGGGCACATGCCTGATCCCCAGTAGGGGGTGTGCAGGAGGCAGCCAATTGATGTTTCTCTCTCATCAATGTTTCTCTCTCCCTTTCCCTTCCTATCTCTCTAAAAAATCAATAAAACATATTTTAAAAATCTCACAGAACAGCCCTGGCCAGTTTGGCTCAGCGGTTAGAGCGTCAGCCTGCGGTCCAGAGAGACCTGGGTTCGGTTCCCGCTAAGGGCACATACCTCACTTGCAGTTTATCCCTGGCCCTGGTTGGGTCATGCAGGTGGCAACCACTCGATGTGTCCCTTTCACGTCGATGTTTCTCTCTCTCTCTCTCTCTCCCCCTCCCACTCTATCTGAACAAAATATGGAAAAATGTCCTCAGGTGAGGATAAAAATATATATATATATATCCCAGAACAAAAGATGCCTAGCAGTTTGTGTCTAGCCTTGACCTCGCATTCTTTACTATCTTGGTGACCTACGCCATGTGACAACGATCTCCCAGACCATTACAAGCAAGTTCATTCAGTGAGGGTCAAAAGGGTCAAGGTTCGTTCAACAAGCACAGGTGAGTCTTCTCCTGCAAAGGTGTGCTGCGCTTCCTCAAGGCTAACAAACATAAGCAAACCACTGAGAGAAATCCCATCGCCCTGGAGACTAAGAAACAGCCCCTAGGCCCTGAACTGGCTGTTAAAACTGACCTCTGGGATCAGCTTCACGGAATTGTGAAGAGCCCCAGACACAGAACTTCGAGATCATTCTACAATGAAATTTATGCAAGTGTTCCAGAAACCAACCAATCATTGCAACCCATTAATATGTTCACAAGACTAAGATAGATAAATATTCAATATAATCAGAAGAAAATGTCTCATGTAAGATTTGTTTGTTTTTTGTTTTTGTTTTTTATCCTCATCCGAGGATTTTTTTCTATGTACCATCAGAGACTGAGAGGGGAGAGAGAGGGAGAGAGAGAAACATCGATGTGAGAGGGACACATCAACTGGCTGCCTCCCGCACGACCCCGACCAGGGCCGGGGATGAACCACAACCGAGGTACATGCCCTTGACCGGAATCGAATCCATGACTCATTGGTCCGTGGGCCGATGCTCTAAATGCTGAACCAAACCAGCCAAAGCTCATGGGCAAGATTTCTGACTCCACAGATACTGCACTTTATTTAAACATTAGTCTGGCTTAACTCAGAGGCAGAAGTAACCAATGACTCCTGCTCGTCCAGGCCAAGGAAGGAGCAGCGCTCACCTGGTCGATGTCTGTTGGCTGCCTCGGCAGGAAGTGAGCCTCCCAGGAGCCTGCGAGCTCCATTCGGTCCCCCAGTCCCACCAGGATAGTGATAGATGACAGAGGCTGAACACAACCCTTCCAGGGCAGCTGGGCATAAAAAATAGAAAAGAACAATTAGTAAAGTCAGTGGCCCATCATCAGCTCAAATCCCAGTACCTAAGGAGAATCAGAACACTTTATGTGGACATGCCAATTTTTCTCCAAAACGAAGATCAAGCCTACAGACCACTGGTTTTGTGACAAACAGGAACATGCCACCGATCATCTTTCACGTGCTGGTGTCAGAGCTGGCACCACAGAAAACTCTCACAACGCTCAAGGTTCCACGGAGGGACTGTGTCCACAATGAAATGGGCCAGCCTATCAGCCATCCTTCCATTCATTTGACCAGCAGTTTACTGCTTACTGGGTGGCAGGTTCTGTGACGCTGTGGTGTCTGGGAGTCCCCTAGGCTGACACATTTAAAAGGAATACCACCACCCTGGCCAGTATGGTTGACTTAGAGCATCAGCTCACAGACTGAAGGGTTAAGGGTTCGATTCCCGGTCAAGGGCACGTGCCTGGGTTGCAGGTTCAATCCCCGGACCCAGCACAGTCATACAGGAGGCAGGCAACCAATAGTGTGAGTCTCTCTCACACAGATGTTTCTCTTGCTCTCCTGCCCTCCCTTCCGCTCTCTTTTTCATTATGGAAAAATATCCTCGGGTGAGGATTAACAAAAAGTAAATAAATAAATAACACCGCCAAAGCAGGACCAGAAGACCCTTCCACACCAGCCGCCCTGGTGCATCCACCCCACTGGAGCAAACTCCTGTTGGCTGGTCTCCTGCTCAAAGGCGCCCCCTTTCCTGGGAGCGCGTTTCGTTCTGCTGTGGACGGCAGCTGGAGCCTGAGCATCTCAGGCCAGGCCGCCTCGTAAGTGGCGCAAGTGGCCCTCTCCACTCATTAGCGCAGGGGTGCTCAGCCTTTCTGGGCTCAAAACTCTCTGACACTGAAAAAATACTGAGGAGCACAAAAAGCTTTTTTTTTATTATTGTTGACAGTATTACAGATGTGTCCCATTGTCTCCCTCTTTGCCCCCCTCCACCCAATCCCTGCCCCATCCCAGGCCTTCACCAAAATGTTGCCTGTGTCCATGGGTTATGTAAATATGCATATATGGGGGGGGGGGGTGTATGTGTGTAGGATACAGCTGGAGATATTTGCTGTATTCAGAAATAAAACTACAAAAGGATTTAAATATTTATGAGGTAATTCCTTTCAAAATAATAAGAAGCCCGCAAGATGTTAAATTTTTAGGAAAAATAACTATTTTCCAAAACGTGAATAATATGCTGGGGGAGTGGCATCGTTTCACATTTTTACAAACTTCCTCGATGTCTGGCTTGATGAGCGCCGGGCTCGCGCACCTGCTTCTGCACTCGGTCTGGTGAGTGCACTCGTCACGCAGCCGCGGGGACACTCCCGTGCGTCTTGGGGGACTGAGAGTGAAAAGGCCGCAGCACACAGCCCCCGCGCACCCTGGCGCTGTGTGACGTGAGCAGGACGTGAGCGGGGCGCCTGCTGGAGACGGGCCTGCTGCAGAGGCTCTGATGGTCCAGCTCGCTGGGGTGCAGATCCAGGCCACTGGTCAATAACTATTTCTAGACCTCTCCTTCAGGAGAGCCAAGTAAACTCCCATCTGCTTTCTCGTCCTGCTTCATCCTTTATCTGTTCCTCTTTTCCTCCCATCCACTCCTGGCTCCCCCTCCTTTCCCTTCCTTTCCCGCCTGTACTTCCCGAGGAAGCCAAGTCAGGGCAGGTGAAGCCGCAGAAAGCTGTTCCGGCGTGTGCTGTGCTCCACCGCGGTTAGGCTCCGGGCACGCGCTCGCTGCCTTCCTGCCTCTGACTCGTATTTACCGTAAGCGGCTGGCAGGCAGCCCCCAATGAACTGTCGCCATCTCCCAGGGCGGAAGCCTGGCTCAGTCCTTACCCACGCTCCACTTAACAAGCACGTACAGACGCGCAGGCAGGGTTCTGTGCGGGACGCTGCAGACACCAACTCTCCGGTGGGGTCAGGAAAGGCTGTCCTTTGAAGTAGGTTGTTTTCTTTGTCTGGTTTTTTAACTGAGCTATAATTCACATACCATAAAACTCATCCACTTAAAAATGTATGATTCAGTGGTATGATTCGGTGCTTTTTAGTGTATTCACAGTTGTGCAACCATGCTCACTCACTATGTAATTCCAGAACATTGCCTTCAGCCCGAGAGAAACCCCAAGCCCACGAGAGTTACTCCCCATCCCCCTCCACAACACCTGCTCCCTGCCTCTCTAGATCTGCCCGTTCTAGACATTTCTGATCACTGGATCACACAGTACGCAGCCTTTTGTGTCTGGCTCCCTTGACTTAACATGATGTTATCAAGGTTCCTACATGTTGTAGTGGTACCAGCATTTCATTTCTTTTTTTATTAATCCCCACCCAAGGAAATGTTTCCATTGATTTTAAGATAGGGAGGGAGGAAGGGAGGAGGGAGGGAAGGAGAGAGAAAGAGAGAGAAACACCGATGTGAGAGACACATCGACCAGCCGGCCACCTTCCGCATGACCCTGACCAGGGCCAGAGATGGGGACTGAACTGCAACCGAGGTACACGCCCTTGACTGGAATCGAACGCACAACTCTTTGGTCCACGGCCTACACTCTAGCGCTGAGCCAAACCAGCCAGGGCCATTTCACTCATCTTTATGTCTACTCCACCATTGGGACATACCACACCTCGCTTATCCATTCATCGGCTGATGCATGGATGGGGTTTTGAAGAATGAGTGTAAGAGGTGACTGATGGGGGGAATGGCCTTCTAAGCTGAGGGCAAGATGAGCTAAAATTAAAAAAACAGAGGAGCAAGGAAACAGTAGGTTGTAAAGGAAAGGGCACACATGCTCCGGCGGGACTGGGGCGCAGGCCAGGGTGGGGAGTGAGGCGAGGCCCAGAAGTTGCCCCGTGACTGCCCACAGCACCTAGAGGGCTTGCCTGCTTCTCCTCCCTCGCCCTTTGTTGTTAGAGCCATTTTTTTCTGTTTTCTTTTATTTCAAATAACAGTTGCTATCATCACATATCTGATCATCTTCATCAGATAATCTTACCTCCAAGCCACAGAAAGTCGTTCACCGAGCGGAGAAGCTCCACCGACATGTGGTAGTGCACCAGGGAGTCCTGCAGCATGCCCGCCTGGAGGCACAGGTCCCCCACGTGCTTCCGCATGCGCCCTTGGCATCGCTTCTTGTAATGTCTAGAAAATAAAGCGCGAGGACACGTATCACTGCAAACGCCCGACTTCTGCACGCACGGCACACTGGCGAAGCAACTATGCAACTCTCTTGCTGCAAAGCAAATGCTCTGAAGGCATCTCGAGGCTCTGTCGCTGAAAGCCGGCCACCATCATTGCCAGTCTGTGAGCTGCAGTGGGCCTGGCTTCAGTCAGCAACTGCCCGGTTATTTTCTCAATGTCATAGGTAGATACAGTTTCTAGCGCGTGTTTCACCTAGGCAGTATCCGAATGGGATTTTTCCTTCCAAATGTTACAATCACAACGTTAGCACAAGAAAGCTTGTTTCAGCTTTTTAAAAACTCAATTATCTTCCACCTTCTTAACTTCAAGCTTATTATTATTTTATAAAGGGAGCTAGGCTGCATATATAAGCCAAGCACTTGGCCTTTGCAAACAGTACCTCAGAGCAAGCTTTAGTGATGCTTCGCGAGGGTGCGGCCCGGGCACTACAGCTCTTTAAATATTGGCAAGGATGTGCTCTTAAATAATGCAAAGGCTTCTCACCCCATGTCAACTCAGAAACCAAAGAAACCTCACCAGAACCTTCCTTTATCATTTTTAAATATTCCTATTCTTTTGATTATTAAATTTCTTAAAAGATGATATGTTTTTAAAGAAAAATCGCAGCTGCATTAAATTTTCCCTTACTGTGAAACCAATCTCATCAAGAATAAAAACTCCTGTGGAAACCCAGAAGGTGGGAGGCTTCTAGTTCAATGATCATATTGACAGATCTCAGTACAAAGTTATATGCTATCAGATCTAACTCTAATGCGTGTGACAAATTCTTTGGCTACCCTGGAACTCATAATCAAATATCAGATGAACTAAGATCATCATATAAGGCAGAGGGGGAGAGAAGAGGATGTGCCAGCCTCCGTTCGTGTTCCCACTGGTCATAGGCAGTCTCATGGGGCCCCACTCACAAGCCCTCCCCATAGGAAAGTACTACATCCATACACCCTCTGCCATGCCTAACCAGACACTGTCATCTCTATACACACACACACACGGCCAGCGTAACAGGACACCATCATCTCTACCGGACACCGTCATCTCTACCAGACACCATCATCTCTACACACACACACACACACACACACACACACACACACGGCCAGCGTAACAGGACACCGTCATCTCTACCGGACACCGTCATCTCTACACACACACACACACACACACACACACACACGGCCAGCGTAACAGGACACCGTCATCTCTACACACACACACACACACACACACACACACACACACGGCCAGCGTAACAGGACACCGTCATCTCTACCGGACACCGTCATCTCTACACACACACACACACACACACACACACACACACACACACGGCCAGCGTAACAGGACACCGTCATCTCTACCGGACACCGTCATCTCTACACACACACACACACACACACACACACACACACACACGGCCAGCGTAACAGGACACCGTCATCTCTACCGGACACCGTCATCTCTACCGGACACCGTCATCTCTACACACACACACACACACACACACACACACACGCACACGGCCAGCGTAACCTTCTCAAAGCACTTCAAAGCCTTCAAAGGTTCTCCAGTACAGTTCTAGACCCCCTCCTGCCCCTGCCCCCGCACTCCACAGCCTTACTGCAGTACCGGGGTCCCCTGTGACCTCAGGCTCCACCTGACCCTTCTGCCTCACTACTTCCCACTGTCCTTAGGGCTCAGTATGACTGTCCATTTCTTAAGTAAGACTCCCCTGCCTCCAGCCTTTGTACTTTGGGTTAGGAGTCCCTGCTATGTTCCTGGAACATTCTGTGCGGAATCAATTTCTGACATTTGTAAGCTCCAAAAAGGCAAGTACACTTTGCTTGATACTGTGTAGCCACCCCTCTCTCCTGGACACAAAATCAAAGGAATGGATAGGTCCCAAAGGTACAGAGCTTCTCCTGCCTACCCCACCCCCTCTCTCCAGAATGCCGCAGAGGCAACACCAGGAATGCCTCTCCCAAAGGCCATCCCTGCGACAGCCTTCACTGCCCCTCTGTGGCCTGTTTCAATAAAAACAAGCCCCTCTGAAGTCCTCTATGACTGGGCCCTCTCCAGCGTCGTACCCACAGGAGCACCCTCCCAACCTGAACTCTAGGACAGGGTGACCCCTTCGAGCTCTTCAGCACAGGGCGCTCTCCCCAAGTCCCCACCCAAAAGCCTCCAGGTCTCTGCCCAGGCTGCTCCTGCTCCCTGAGCCACCCGCATGACCTCTTCACCTGGCTCACCCCAACTTCATCCTGAGGACTCGATGCAGAGCCCTCTGCCACCAGGAGACCCTCCCTGACGACGTCCTCTAGCTCCCAGCTGGGCCGCCCTGCACGATGGGTAGGCCTAAGTCACTCTCCAGCTGGCTGTCCATCCCTTCTACCAAGACCATGACCTCTCTGAGGGCATTTGGGAAGAGGAGGAAGAGAGACAAGAGGGAAGGGAGGAGCAAAGAGCAAAATCACAGCCCAGGTCCCAAATTCAAGTGTTCTCACATATGTGTCATGTGCCACTGGACCTGTTAGGGAACACTTAACAGCTGTTCAAGTATCGTACTCAGATCAAAGTAATGTACGGTGTAGGAACTCTCATCTTCACCTGATGTAAAATAATGGGAGAGAATACTAAACACTGCACAGAACTTCAGGGAGCAGCTCAGTGTCCTCATGAGAGACAGCAGATCCCTCTGCCGGTGGGCAGTGCTGGGCCCCCTGACTTGCTATGCTGCCCTGTTCTAACCAGGAAAAGATTTCACTGTCCAAAATCACAACCTCCTCTTCTGGTAAGTAGCATAATTCTTGACTTTCAATGCGAGGCTAGATTTACAAGTACTACCATTATATTGACCCCAGTAGATTTTGAACTAGACTTGGTTTTTTTAATGGAATTTACTCCTAACCTATTAGACTAAGATTTGCTTTAAAGCATCCTGCCTGAACTCTTCAAAAAAAAGTAAATACTCCCCCTTCACAGGAACTTAACAAAGGTTCGCCCTGCGATAGCAAAACGTAGCCCAGAATGTTTTCAAAACAAAAAAATGCAATCATTGGGATCAGAAATCATGTGTTTTGAAAACATGGGATTTTTACAAAAAAGAAGCCATGTCAATATACTCATAGTTTTTCATATTAAGGTCACATGTTTCAACAGAGCAATGTAAAATATTTTAAATTATATGAAAATAGAGTGAATCTGAATACTTTGGGGAAAACCACCAAAATCCCATACAAACATAATTCTGTCTTAGATTTACATCAACCAAAGGACTTAACTCTCAGAATGCTATACACCCCAAGACTAGGTCATCCCAAGATCATAAGCCCCTATGAATGGGAATGAAATATGTGGGTAGGGCAGCTGGCTGGTGAGTGACACTCACCCCTTCCCCCTTTTCCCCTTTTAAACTTGAATTATTCCTGCTAAAAACATATTAAGCCCTCATGACAGTCTTAGCCATCTTTGAATCCACTGATATACTTAGAAGGGTCCCAAGAAAACTGCTTCCTCCATAGTAACTATCAATGTTCTTTAGTGGTTTGTTTGGTCTTTTGTTTTGGGTTTTTTTAAAGTCTCTTTTGGGGAGAAAAGACTGTTCTAGAAGTACCAAACAATCCTTCTACATGTCAGCTGCTCCTCCCAATTCCCCATCCCTCTCTCCCGGGTCCCCTATCTGATCTGCCTTTTGTTCTGTGAGAAAGGAAGTCCCTTGGGCTGCGACGGCCACCCCCCTCAGGCCTGTCTCCCTGCCTCAAGGATGAGTGAGGGTCTGTGTTGTCCCCACTCCCACGACTCCTACGCCTGGCTGCCAGGGTCCCTTCGGATTTCTTCTGTAGCTGCCCACCCCCCAGCACCTTTAGGAGACATGGCCACTGCTCCTCACATCCCAAACTCCTTGCCATAATAGCCAGACCCTCCATGACCTGGGCTTTCCTCCAGCCCTTGGCCACAGCCCTGGACCTTCCTGCCACCTCTCTCAATGAGCTCATCCACGTTCGTGGTTTGAACACAGGCTGAATGCCGGCAATTCCCAGTGGGCATCTGTCCAGCTCCCTCACCTGACTCAGCTCCAGGCTCATTCACCCAACTGCGTCTTTGAAATCGTCACCTGAATGTCGAGTGGACAGCTAATAACATGCCCAACATGTGCTCTGGAATGTGAGCCCCAGTGGGCACTGGCCAGTCTTCCCCATTTCTGTAACCAGCCCACCACATGGCCTTACTCAGTCAAAACCCTGAGTGTCACACCCGAGTTCCTCTCCTCCTCACCCCACCCCCACTCCAGTTACCTGCAAGTCCTGTCATTTTGGTCACTAAGCACACCTCAACATTGCTCCACAGGGCACAGCACAAGACACAGCGTGCTCACAGCCCTCGGTTTGGGGCGGGGGGGCTCCTGCAGAGGTCACTCAGGTAAGGCACAGGAGTCTCACACAGGCGGCCAGGAGATGGCCCAGGAAAAGGGACTCATGGTTCTCCTGCAGTCTGAACTTTGAAGGGTCGAAGGCTAGGAGTGATAGGAGTGACCTCAGCTAATGGTCATACCTGCCAGAGGGGAGCAGGTGAGAAAGAAGGAATCCGGGCAAGACTGTGCTCACACCGACCCCCTGGGAGCTGGTGAGGGACAGGAGAGGCCCTGCGGTCCGGGACCTGACACAGCCGTCACCGGATCCCCACCGTGCAATTTCCAAGCCGGACAGCCTCAACTTCTGGTGCTTACTACACTTACTGTGTTCCCCCAACCCCAGCAATGGAATCTTGCAGGAAGTCAGTGTGTCTCAACTGAGACAAAGTAAATGAGGGGTGAGAGTATTCTATTTGGACCGAAGCATTAAAGAACCAAGGCCTCCTGGCCATGGTGGTGGCAAAACCTTTCCCCACAAGGAGCAATGGGTCCTTGCTCACCACAGATTGTCCCTTCAGGGCTGACCTTGGGTGTTAGAGTTTCATTACTGCAAACTCATGACCTGCCCCTCTGTGATGAACATCAGCCCCAACAAATGCAGAAACAACCACTTCCTGCCAACACAGTTCAAAGTAAAGGCTGGTGGAGGTTGGGGTGCTAGAGGTGAAACCAGTGTCTGGATCTGAACACTGATTGGCTAGGACAGCGAACAGTGGTGAACTGAAAGTCCTGGAGTCCCTCTGGCCAGTGGTCAGAGCTTCGGCCTGCGGACCAGGGAGTCGTGGGTTTGATTTCGGTCAAGGGCACGACCTCGGTTGCGGTTCAATCCCTGGCTCTGGTTGGGGTTCTACGAGAAGTAACCAATTAATGTGTCACTCTCATGTGGATGTCTCTCTCTCTCTCTCTCTCTCTCCCCCTCCCTCCCCCTCCCTCCCTCCCTCCCTCCCTCCCACTCTTATCTGAAGATAAAAGGAAAAATATCCTCGGGTGAGGATTTTAAAAAAACAAAATAGCCCAGCAGCTGTGACTCAGTGGTTGAGCGTTGGCCATGCACCAGGAGGTCACCAGTTCGATTCCCAGTTAGGGCACATGCCCAGGTTGGGGGCCCAAATGGGGGGACATGCAGGAGGCGGCCAATTGATGTTTTCTCTCATCGATGTTTCTATCTCTCTCTAAAATCAATAAAGAAAAAAATCTTTTTTAATAAAATTAAATTAAATTAAAAAAAGTTCTTGAGTCCACAAGACCCACGGAGCTGGCTGAGAAGGCCCTATCTTCCAGATCCCTGGGAAAGTCCCCCTGGTGCAGGTTTCCAAGGAGCCTCTGCCCCTTCATGAAGGAGAGTCACGAAGGTGAAGCGAAGTCCTTGGCATGCTCAAGGTGAAGGCAAGAGCGTCGCGGGCGGCCGCTTCCTGACAGCGTCCCTTAGCTGGTGACCGCGGTCCAGAAGCACCGCCATGCACATCACCCAGCGCAGCCCAGCACCACGTGCCTAAGGCGCTCGGTTCAAGGCCGGAACCAAGCAAGGCGCTGCAGCCTTCGCCCTTCCAAGTTCAAACAGCCCGTGACACAGCCCTCTGCGGCCGCCCAATCAATGAGCATCTCACTTCCTCAAACAAAGGCAAAATGAACAAGGGCTCATTGGTCACAAATGCTAAGGACGAACAAGGGCCCCAAAGCAAGGTTTTAACAGAGACAAACGCCAGTGGGTTACATGCCAAAAAAGCTGAAATTCAAAACAAGGAAACAGAAAGGATGACCAGGCCGACACACGGGTGGAGGCAGCGCGGTTTGTCTTTAAGCGCTGAGGGCGATGAGGAGGCAGCGGGAGTCTAGCTCGCGATGCAGCGTGCTCACAGCCTACCTTTTCAGACCCAACAACATACTCACAGGGCGGTATGAGAGAAAAGAAAGAAAAGGAAAAAAAAGAGGAACAAGCAAAAATTAGAAACACACAAGAACAGAAGTAACTTTGACGGCTACAACTCTCCACGTACAACGGAGAATTTACCGCGGGCTCTGAGGGGGCTGGGGCGCAGGTGACCTTTCAGGAAGACCCACCCGCCTGGGGCTCCTGGGAAGCCTGGGCCTGAATTTAGCGTATCTGCCAGGGAGCCCCCCAGGGGTCACTGCGCCAAACCAAGACGGGGCCTGCTTCTGGACATTTCCCTGTGAGCTACCAACCCCATCTCATTTCCAGTGGACACTTGGGAGCCCTCCTGCCAGGAGCTGCCGGTGAGACGTGCGCTCCGGCCTGCCCTGAAGCTGTGGTCGAGATGAGAGAGCTGTGGAGCAGGAAGGCCACGGGAGTTTACAGTGGTCAGAGGAGCACGGGTCTGACGTGGGGCCGCTGGGATCGCCCTGAGGCTCACATGAGGTCTGAGTGTCTGCAAGGAGGTCAGCCCAGGGCGGGTGGTCGGCCCAGGGCAGGTGGTCAGCCCAGGGCGGGCGGTCAGCCCAGGGCGGGTGGTCGGCCCAGGGCGGGCGGTCGGCCCAGGGCGGGCCGCCAGGACAGCGGTGCAGTGCGCTGTGTTCCGATGCCGAGAGCCATGCCTGGCACCTGGAGGCCCTCCATAAACATGCGTCCGTGTTACAGTCACCCCGCGCCGGACTGTCCCAAAACAGTCCCGGTACTCCCACCGAACTGTGAGCAAAGATTTCAGAGGCGAGACCGAGCTGGCCTGATGGGTCTGCAGCCTCAAAGCCAAGAAGTCGATGGGGAAAAGAACGTCAAGGGTGCCTCGTGCAGCAAAGGAGGAAGCACAGGTCCAAGGGCAGGCAGGGCCCCCACCCAGGCTACTGTGAGGCTTCAGGCTTACCCAGCAGTCTGTGCAGTGGGGAGAAGCCAGAGGCTGCTGGCCCACAGGCTGTGGTGACCTGGGCAGTACAGGGAGCCATGTGCTCTATGCAGCCCCGCTCCGGAGGGATGACCCGCCTGGCCCAGGAGGATCGGCAGCTCTGCCCTCGGCTGCTGCCCAGACTCCTGACCCTTGCCACCTCAGCTCCAAGGACTAGGAGGGGACCGCAGGCACAAAATCACAGGGCCACTGCGATCAAGTATAGGTTGTGGATTTGACATGTCTTGTCCTTCCCTCAGACCACATAATCGTGTCTGGGAGAAGAAATAAAAATTACTCCAGACTCTGAAAGGCAACACACGACGATGTGACTTGGGCTACTGTGTACTTCTCACTCGCAGGGCTGGCCTGGGCCAGTTTTTTCTCACTTCTGTGACATTTTCCCTGCCAACTTAGCAACAACCAAAAAGGCTGTGTTTGACCTTAGGTCAATTCAAAAAGTACACCGAGCACCCTGTGCAGCAGGCCTCGGCCAGCGAGCACACGTCATTCACTCCTCAGCTGCGAGACCATCATCAAAAATCGAGGAGGGGGGGGGAGGCCTAGGAAGTCCCTGGGGGTGTTCCTGAGATCCTGATCTGACACTGTGGCTGCCAGGGGGGAGGAGTCCTGACCGTGCACGGTGCCTGGCCTGGGAGGCAGGGAAGTGGGCACTTCCAGCTCAGCTGGCACCTCGTTCTGCTGCCTCTCCAGACTCAGCCGCTCTGTAACCCACGGGTGACCCTGAACCCTGAATTATAACTTCAAATTGGGCTCTAGGGCAGCACTGTCCAATAGGAACACAATGTGAGCCACATAAGTAAATTTAAGTTTTCTAGTTGCCACATTTAAAATAGCAAAAAAACAAACACTTGAAACTGATTTTAATGATTTACTTTATTTAACCTAATATACGTAAAATAGTCTCATTTTGACACGTGATCCATGTAAAAAGATTAACGAGCTGGCTCACACTACTTTTCTGCTCTAAGTCTCCAAATGACGTGCATTTTACTTCCAGCGCGTCTCAGCACGGACTAGCCTCCTCTCTGGTGCTCAAGAGCCACTGGGGCTGTGGCTGCCATACTGAGGCAGCCGGCTGAAAAGAGGGAGCAAGTGTCCACACTCACCCTAAAAGGATTTCCCTAAGCAAAGGCTGTCCCTGTCTTTCGAAGTCTGAACAGGAACGGACTGCAACTTTCTACCCCTCGCCTCAATCAAGTTCCACCGTATCCCTTCTTGATGTCAGGAAGCAACCCAAGCACAGAGCAAGGATCCCAGGCCTCTAGGTAAACTTACCTACTATCTGTGTCCAGTCCTACAAAGTCCTTTTTCTCAAATGGGACACAGAGCAGGGGGATCTTATCCCCAGACTTGTCTGTGGCCCGATCCAGGCGCTTGGACTCGAGCACGATGAAGAGGGACTCGATGAAGTCCTCGATCCTCCTCTCCACGGTCTGGCAGTCCTCGTAGTTGGGGTAGAAGGCCACGTCAGTGCGCGGCTGCTCAGTGATCTCCCCTTGCAGCCCGAAGACAAACAGCCTGGAGTCGTACAGCGTGGAGCCGTAGATCTCCTTCTGCATGTGGAACTTCTCGAAAGTTTGGGGCCAGTCCTTGGCCGAGCAGCAGTCTGTGATGGTGACGAGGCCCACGACTTTGCGGTGGGTCTGGAAGTCGCCCCACTCGTTGTTCTCCGGGGGGTAGTGGTGCCGGTAGCGGATGCAGAGCACTCGCTGGGAGTCCCGCACGCTGATCTGGCTCACGGAGGAAATCCTCTTGTAGATCCGGAAGAAGTTCTCCTCCGAGACAACTCCCACAGGCTGGACCACCACGAGGAGCGTCTGGTGGTCCTCAGCACACTGCATGTAGTCGGGGATGCTCATGGTGAAATCCCTGCCCAGAGAGACAAAAGGAGGCTTTGAGGCACACGGGGTCATGAAGGCTGCTTTGGGCCAAGGGCCTCTGACACAGACCACCTGGAAGGCAGGGTAAGCCCCACGCAAAGCTGTGGAATACAGTTTGTCCCCAGAGTTCTGCAGAAGGCTACTACAGCTCTTATCATAATACCACCACTCTTGGACTGGGCTCTGAGCTCCTACAGAAAAGGGGCTGTCCCTCATTTTCTGCTTCCAACACCTAGCCAGGTCCTGGTGCAGAGTCAGTGCTCAGGAATGTCTGCTGAATGAATGAAGGAATAAATTAATAAACTACCTCCCCACCCCCTCAGCAGAATACAATGAAAAGAAGCACAGTGAATCAGAAGACCTGGGCTTGAACTCCTCTGCCTCAGCTCCTAAATTGCAAAATAATGGAGCTAAGAAAACTTGCCTTATAAGAATCTATCTGGATTAAGAGACATCGCTAATGAGAAATGCCCAGCATACTGCCTGACAGAAAAGGAGGGATCACATTTACTATCCCTCCTTTGTAAACGCTGGTACCCTGGGAGAGCTTCTGTAACCTCTCTGAGACGATACTGTTAGATATATAAAAGGAAGCAAGAGCACCTGATTATCAGCACTGCAGAAGAAATAAATTAGATAACCCATATGGAAGTATCTGGCCCATAGGAGGTGCTCCATGAATGTTTGTTAAATGAATGAATGAGTGAATGACCAAATGAACTAACTACTGCCCGTTCCCACAGACCATCATAATGGAGATGGCAAAGCCAGGAAATCTGAAGACCATGTTCAACTCCTCCTGACTCTACACTGGGGAAGGTCTGTGAATAAAAATGTGGAAAATCATATAAACCTCAAAGAGTTAATGACTCAATACTCTGGTTTTGATATTGTACCATAGGGTGGCACCTTGACACTATCAGGGGGAACTGGGCGCAGGGTCTGTAGACTCTCTCAATGTTATTTCTTACAAATGCATCAAAATCTATATCATATACCCAAATAAAAAGTCTAACTTTTAAAAAAGGTATTGAGTCCAGCCAGTGTGGCTCAGTGGTTGAGCATCGACCCTGAACCAAGAGGTCACTGGTTCGATTCCTGGTCAGGACACATGCCCAAGTTGTGGGCCAAATCTCCAGTGGGGGACATGCAGGAGGCAGCCAGTGGATGTTCTCTCTCATCAATGTTTCTATCTCTCTCTCCCTCTCCCTTCCTCTCTCTCTAAAAAACCAATAAAGAAAAAAAATTGTTTTGCCCTGGCCGGTTTGGCTCAGCGGTTAGAGCGTCGGCCTGCGGTCCTGAGAGACCCGGGTTCGGTTCCCGCTAAGGGCGCGTACCTCGGTTGCAGTTTGTCCCCGGCCCTGGTTGGTTGTGCGGGTGGCAGCCACTCGATGTGTTCCTTTCACATCGATGTTTCTCTCTCTCTCTCTCTGTTCCTCTCTCTCCCTCCCACTCTACCTGAACAAAAAATGGAAAAATGTCCTCGGGTGAGGATAAAAAAAAAAAAAAAAAAAAAAAAAAAAAAAAAAAGAAAAAAAATTGTTTTAAATAAAAATTTAAAAAATAAATAAAAAAGGTATTGCGATCAAAGAACATCACTATTATCAGTAAGAAAGCTACCATACAAACAGGACAACGCCTAGCCCATGACACACCCGGTGAGCATTTCTGCCGAGTCCATCGGTATGCTCCTACATCAGAGCTGGGGCGTGGCCCTATGGCCAGAGGCAGCCCTGCCATGGAGCTAACTAACGAAGCTTAGACTTCAGGCCCCCACTTGGAAGAGCCCCCCTCCTGGCCCTGCGTCTAATTTATATTTGTAGTTTTGTTTTCTTTTTCTTAAATAGGAACTCCGAGCTGCATAGCCTTCAGGTCACCAAAACACGGCTGCAGAGACCAGGTGAAACAATAACATTAAAAGGTCCCTGCCAGCCCTGGCCGGTTTGGCTCAGAGGTTAGAGCGTCAGCCTGCGGTCCAGAGAGACCCGGGTTCGGTTCCTGCTAAGGGCACGTACCTCGGTTGCAGTTTGTCCCCGGCCCTGGTTGGGTTGTGTGGGTGGCAGCCACTTGATGTGTCCCTTTCACATAAATGTCTCTCTCTCTCCCTCCCTCCCTCCCTCCCTCCCTCCTTCCCTCCCTCCCTCCTACTCTATCTGAACAAAAAATGGAAAAATGTCCTCGGGTGAGGATAAAAAAAAACGGTCCCTTCCACAAGACCTGTGTATAAATGTAATGGCAGGAATGTGATCCTGAGCTGAGAAGAAGAGGATGGGGGGCAATTTGGGGCCACTTATCCCATGATGGACTTTAGATTTCAACCTTTACCCTCCACCAACTTCAAAGTACACATGGACAGAGGACTGCGAACAAGACTTATTTTACAAGAAGACCACGGCCAGATAGCTCAGTTGGTTAGAGCATCATCCCGATATGATATGCCAAGGTTGCGGGTTCGATCTCCAGTCAGGGCACATACAACAATCTCTTTCTCTCTCTCTAAAACCTACTATTATAAAAAAATATTAATTAGATAAATAAAAGAACCCCTGGGCCCCTAACATACGTTGTTTCTGCCCTGGACATAAATAGTTCATATGCATATTTCACCTAAACCTTGAAATATCACCTCAACTGCACAGATGAAGAAACTGAGGCAAAGAAAGGGGTCCAGTGTTCTGCAAGACCAGAGGCCACGTGAGAGGCCGTCTGCCAAGCCCAGGCGCCTCCTCGGGGCTCACACCATCGAGCGTGACAGGGTGCCTGCCGCCTGGCTCTCCCTGCGGCAGCTTCCTGGACAGTCTTTTCTACATCTGGAAAGAAGTAGAATCAAATCAAGTCTCAACAAAGAGGTGTCCACCCTTGGGGGAACGTCTCAAAATCTCAAGGGTTGGGGTGGGGGTAAGATTTGAGAGTTCTGTGCTTCTCCAAGGAGTCATGAGCTCAAAAGAAACTAAAAGACGCTTCTCTGATCTGAGCCTTCCGTGTGCAGAGAAGGGAGGCCCAGGTAAATTAACAAGCATCGCCTCATTGCAGCACCAAGCAAGCCCTGGGCACTGCAGAATGGATGGAGTCTGGAAGGCCCAGGAGAACAAGGGTTACAAAAAAAGAGAAAAATCCCACAAGGCCCTCTCTCTGCAACACCATACCATGATGTTTCATCAAGTTATTCAATGTTTGAACCCAGAATCAAGGGGGATATCAAGGTGTCAAAGGCTACAGAAATTTGCCAGACCAGTGTGGCTCAGTGGACTGAGCATCACCCCACGGACTGAAAGGTCCCAGTCCCATTCTCAGGGCACGTGCCTGGGTTGCGGGCTCGATCCCCGTAGGGGCGCGCAGGAGGCAGCTGATCAATGTTTCTCTCTCACATCAATGTTTCTGTCTCTCTCTGCCTTCCTCTTTACCCCCCAAACAATCAACAAAAACATATTTTGAAAAGGAAAATAAAATAAAAAGGCTACAGACATTGAAAACTTTGAACCCTACTGGAATTCCAACCTTTACCATGGTTTTTCCCAATTCAAGTGTGTGCTCAGTGGACACTGTGCCAGGCACGACACTAGGCCCAGAGCGCTCCCAGATTCAGACTTTTATTCAAATATGCACACATCACACACAGGCCCACCAGGGAAAAGACGCCTACAGACGGGACTGAACTGATAAAACAGAAAGGGGCCAGCACACCTTATTAGCAAAAAGATGACTGCTGCCACAGTAGCAAGGGGGGGCAGAGAGCTCAGGCTGCCAGCAGCAAGGCCACCAATCAGCTCTGGCACTGGCTGGCACTCTTTGTGACCACAAGTGAGTCCCGTAACTTCACGGAGGTTTAGTTTTCTTTTTATTTTTTTTATTGGGGTGACACTGGTTAACAAAATTATACAGGTTTCAGGTGCACAAGGTCTATTACATGTCATCTGTACACACTGCATTGTGTGTTCACCACCCCAAGTCAAGTCTCCATAGAGTTTTCTCTTTGGTGACAGGCTGCAGTTGAAACTACTGATGTATAAAGTCTCCTCATTCACATACCCAACATTTAGTGAGGACGTCCCATGTATCAGGTTCTGTAGAGATGGAAAGAGAGGGTCCCAGGTATGTATGTGGACAGAAAAAGTTATTATCATAAAGATGCTAATTCTCCCCAATTTGATACAGATTCAATGCTATTTTGATTAGAATTCCTACCAGATTTTTCATGGAATGAACAAGTTAATTTTGCAGTCAAGAACGGCCAAGAAATGACTAAAGAACCACCACAGGGAGGGGCATTTTTCCCAGCAGAAGCAAGACCAGATATAGCTGCTAATGGGGTATAGGGTTTCTTTTTGGGCTGATGAATGTTCTAAAATGTGGTGATGGCTGCACAGCTCTGGACTACATTAAAAAAAAACACTGAATTGAATATTTAAACGGTTTCACCCTGGCCAGTTAGGCTCAGCGGTTAGAGCATCGGCCTGCGGTCCAGGAAGACCCAGGTTTGGTTCCCACTAAGGGCACGTACCTCGGTTGCAGTTTGTCCCCAGCCCTGGTTGCGTCATGCGGGTGGCAGCCACTCAATGTGTCCCTTTCACATCGATATTTCTCTCTTTCTCTCTCTCTCTTTCTCTCTCTCTCTCTCTCTTCCTCTCTCCCCCTCCCACTTTATCTGAACAAAAAATGTCCTCGGGTGAGGATAAAAAACAAGAATATTTAAACAGTTTCTTCAAGGCAGAATGTGATTAAATAAGACCTGTGACTCATATTTTCGATGTTTTAATATTTGTATTAGATATTTTTTCACCTTGGTAGTTCCTCATAAAGTTAAACAATAGTCACCATATAAACAACAATTTTACTCCTAGGTATATACCAAAGAGATTTAAAAACCTAAGTCCACACAAAAACGTGTCCACCAATGTACACAACAGTATTATTCTCAATGGCCAGAGAGTGGAAACAGCAGGACCGTCCATCAACTGATGATGGGTTAAAAAAAAAAACATGGTCTGTCCACACACTACAATATCGCTCAGTGAGCAAAAGGAACAAAGTGTGGATACGGCTATGAACCTCGAAAGTATCGTGAAAGAAGCCAGTCACAAAAGGCCACACAGTCCATGATTCTATTTACATGAAATGCCCAAAATGCGCAAATCCAGGGACAGAAGGTAAACTCGCGGCTGCTGGGGTAGCGGGAGGACATGAGTGACAGCGATGGGTACGGAACTTCCCTCTGAAATGATAAAAATGTTCTGGAACAGTAACGGTTGTACAACTGTGACTATACTAAAGATTGTTCACTTTAAATGGGTGGACTTTATAGTATGTGAACAATATCTCGATAAACTGTTATTTGAAAAATATCTTTCTTGACAACTATGTTTCCCTCTATACTCTGAGTGGGCCACACAATTGGATAAAAACAAGCAAACCTGCCAGGAGCTCCTCGGGCGGCAGTGTCCCAGGGTCCCCAGCGCCCTGCTCCCAGGAAGGCTGCAGCCTTCTAGTTGGCCCCGGGGGTGCCAGGAAGTCTGGGCTACGAGGCGTCCCGGGTGGGAAGGGACCCGGGAGAAGCCACAGGGAGCACGGGGTAGACACTCTTCCCAGACTCTGCTCGCTCACCCAGGGCCGCCCAGGGCCCCGGCGCCCGCCCAGCTGGGTTCGGGAACTTTTCATCCAGAGGAGACTGAGGAGGGACAGGGACAGGGTGGGCCGGGGTCACGGGGCAGGCAAAGCGGTGCAGAGCGGGAGCTGCAGCCTGGCAGGGGCTCACCCGCGGGTCCCCGGGCCCCCCACGCACACCCCGGGTCCGCAGACCCCCCACACACCCACCCCGGGTCCCCTGCCCCCCCCACACACACGCACCCCGGGTCCCCGGGCCCCACACGCACACCCCGAGTCCGCAGACCCCACACACACACACCCCGGGTCCCCGGCCCCCCACACACACACGCACCCCGGGTCCCCGGGCCCCACACACACACGCACCCCGGGTCCCCGGCCCCCCACACACACACGCACCCCGGGTCCCCGGGCCCCCCACACACACGCACCCCGGGTCCCCGGCCCCCCACACACACACGCACCCCGGGTCCCCGGGCCCCCCACACACACGCACCCCGGGTCCCCGGGCCGCACACACACACGCACCCCGGGTCCCCGGGCCCCACACACACACGCACCCCGGGTCCGCAGACCCCGCCGGGCCGGAGCGTCGGCCGAGGGCCGGGAGCGGGAGGAAGGGGCGCCCGCCCGCTCTGAGGAGGCAGGGCCGGTCCCCGGCAGGTGCGCACACGGCCCAGGGCAGGTGTGACCGGGCCGGGACAGGTGGTCCGGCAGGTGCGGGCCGAGGGAGCCCTCGGGGACTCGCTGCCTGCGCCCTCGCCCTGGCAGCCCTCCCGCAGCCGGCCGACCCCCGCCGGAGCCCCACCTGGCACTTACACGGGAGCCGGAGCCAGGCGGCGGGCGGGCGGCGGCCCAGCAGCTTCTGGGGCCGCTCGGCTCGGAGCTGCGGCTTCCGAGTGGGGGCCGGGCCGGCGCCGCTCCTGCGCATGCGCGGGGCCGCCGGGCCAGATCCGCTCCGGGTTTTGAGAGAGACGCCGGGGGGAGGGGCGGGCCGAGACCGCGGGGAGGAGGGAGAACCGGCGGGGGGAGGGGAGGGAGAACTTGGGGGGGGGATCGGCGGGGGAGGGGGAGGGAGGACGGGGGGGAGGGGCGCAGGGGAGGGAGAAGGGGCCTGTGTATCCGGACCCTGTGGGTTCCCGGCTGGGAGTGTCCGAGCCGAAGGAACGCCAGTCTTGTCGGAAGGGCAGGGTCTGCTCTTCACTCGGGACGAGTGCGGGAGCCCGCGGAATCCCCCGAGCTCCGCCCGCAGGGAGGCTCGGCGCGGCTCGTGCACGCTGTGTGTAATCACGCGCTGGTTTCTTCTCTTTCGGTTGTTCAGGTCAAGCTCGTCTGTACAATACTGGGCTACGTTGTCGTATTTGGCAGGAATAGCAGTCGGTAAGAACAGCCCAGACCTTGAGACCCCCGTCGTACCCCACAGACGCAGGGACCTGGGGGGCAGGCAGGGACGCGCAGCAGCGAGAAGCCCGGAACAGCTTCCGCGCCGAGGCGCGCACCCGGAGGAGGGCCTGGCCTGGGTGCCCGCACTCGCCAGTCCCTTAAGGCGCGCAGCTCAAATTTCACCCCCTGGTGGAGCCTTTCTGCCAGGGCCCCCGCGAAACCCCTACAGGATCACACCGCCATCGCCGCGTGGAGCCCGACTTGGCGTCCCAACAGGGGCGGAGCACCCACCAGCGCTGTCGCCAACGCTCACAGGAGGGTCAGAGTTCCCTTTTACAGGTTGAGGAACTGAGACACCTGTGGCCTAGCACAGCAGCAGGGGCTGGCGGGAAGCGGACGGCCCGAGTGCCAGTGCTGTCCCCATCCCTCATGGGTAAGAACACTCCGACTTTAGGGGCCCCAGCAGCCCGTCCACATCAAGGGTTCCGAGCAGGCCCGCGAGCTTGGGACAGCTGTCAGTTCCAGGGCCCAGGAGCCCAGCTTGCAAGGTAGAGGCAGAAGCCGTGTAAGGATTGAAACCCCTCTGTGTTAAAAACAAATAAAACTTAAGAGGAAGCCCTGGCTGGGTAGCTTAGTTGTTTGGAGCATCGACCTCATATGCCAAGGTTGCAGGTTTGATCCACAGTCAGGACACATAATAAGAATCAACCACAAATATGCATATTTGGAAAGATACAGAGGAATTGTGAACAGTGGCATCTCCAGGGCGGGTTGAGAGAACAGAGGACCAGGGCCACCTTTCCCTTGTTTCTGTGTGTGTTCTGTTTGAGTTTGTTTTTTGTTTTTATCATATGCATGTATTTCTTTTTCAATTAAAAAAGTAATGGAGGACATAGAAAAAAATGTTGTTTTTTTAAAGCCCAGCTGGTGTGGTTCAGTGGTTGAGCATGGACCCTGCACCAAGAGGTCTCCGGTTCAATTCCAGGTCAGGGCACATGCCCAGGTTGTGGGCCAGATCCCCAGCCAATCGATGTTCTCTCTCATCGATGTTTCTATCTCTTTGTCCCCTCCTCTCTCTCTAAAAATCAATAAAGAAAACAAACTTTTAAAAATAAATACATAGATAATGGAGGACAGGAGTGGTTCTCTCAGCAAATACAGCAGCCATGGAAAAACAATCTGAGCCATCACTTTGCTTTAAGCCAATAAGTATTTATTGACTCTCTACCATGTGCCAGTGATGTTTTATGACTTATTTTATTTTTCATAAAATAACAAAATGCTTTTCCTCATCCCTGCCCAGAGCCAGTGGACAACCAATTGAGTTTTACTGACTTGTTTTCCAAGGAGTAGGAATGACTTATCAACACAACACATCTTCAGGGCATAACAAGTGGAGTGGATTTCCAGTGTGCAGACCTACCAGCCAACCAGGGTTTTCAACAGAGGCGCCCAGGAGCTGAGGGAGAGCACCTCGGGGACACCACACAAGGCTGCCGGAGGTGGCTTCACCTAAGCGTGCAGGTTGATGGTCACAGAGCACAGAAAACAGACATGGAAGGCCAGCCTTTTTGGAGGTCTGTGTGCAGGGAACAGAGCACCATGCTTAGCTCACATGTCTTCATTAAGACCCATGAAAGGTAGCTATTCTTAGTGCTGAGGTCCAGAAAGGAAACCAGTTGGCTGGAATCACACAAGCGGCTGCAGCTATTTAGGGATTCCAATCGAGGTGTCTGATTCCTGGCCTGAGCTCTTTCCATAGTCCTTGTTTGTTCTTATTCTGTCTATAAATGGGTAAGGCAAGCAATTTGGAAATAAGATTGAAAGCCAGCAAAGGGAACATTGCTATTTTTAGAAAATTTGTCTCTGTTTACAATGTACTCACTTAAATTAACTTATTTTATTGTCCCAGCAAATCTGTGGGGGAGGGAGGGAGGAGAGTAATCTGCATTTTTACCAATGAGAAAACTGAAGCTCAGAAAATGTAAGGGCTTGCCATGGCCCCACAGCCATCAAATGAGGGTGTCTAGACCAGTCCCAGGGCTGTCTTGTTCCTGGGGTTGTGTTCTTGTTGTAGCTTTAACATTTCCTGAGCATCTCCTCTGAATGTTGAGAATTCAAAGAGTATGCCAACCTGCTCTCAAGGAGTTTGAAGATGCGTAAAGTTAGTAAGGAGCCTCTAAAATCATCAGGTCCTCCAGACCGCAGGCGGACGCTCTAACTGCTGAGCCAAACCGGCCAGGGCTAAAATCATCAGGTCCTCCTTGGCCAGTTTGGTTCAGCAGTTAGAGCAATGGCCCGCGGACCAGAGAGTTCCAGGTTCGGTTCCCACTAAGGGCACATACTTTTGTTGCAGTTTGTCCCCAGCCCCGGTTGGGGTCGTGTGGGTGGCAGCCAGTTGATGTGTCTCTCTCACATCGCTGTTTCTCTCTGTCTCTCCCCCCGCCCCTCCCTCCCGCTCTATCTGAAGATAACTGCAAAAAAATGTCCTCGGATGAAGATAAAAAAATAAAAATAAATAAAATCATCAGGTCCAACCTCACACCCACACCAAGAGCCCCTCTGCAAATGTACTAACAGAGGTGGGAAGCTTGATGATATGGAGCCCTGTTTGAAAGTTCTGCCATAAAATGAAGCAGAATATGCCCTGGCCGGTTTGGCTCAGCGGTTAGGGCATCAGCCTGGGGTCCCGAGAGACCCGGGTTCGGTTCCCCACTAAGGGTGCGTACCTCAGTTGCAGTTTGTCCCTGGCCCTGGTTGGGTCGTGCGGGTGGCAGCCACTCGATGTGTCCTTTTCATGTCAATGTTTCTCTCTCTCTCTCCCTCCCACTCTATCTGAACAAAAAAAATGGAAAAATGTCCTCGGGTGAGGATAAAAAAATAATAATAAAATAAAATGAAGCAGAATCTGCTTCCCTAAAACTACCGATCATGCAGTCTTAAGGATGAGGGACAGGGCCCAAAGTTGAAAACTGTCACTGAAACAAGAGTCAAAAGTACAGGTTGGAGCACCCACTCCATCGCCAACTACTTATGTCTTCCTGCAATGGAATGACTCCTTCACAGGGCTGGTAGTAGATAAAATCAAGTATGGGAAAGCCCTTTGAGACAGAGGAACAGACCTAAGTTCTGTCTCAATTCTTTCACACGCGACTTGAACAGCTTTGGGGTAGGCTGACCATATATCTTGATTTGCCTGGGACAGTCCTAGTTTATGGCTGTTGTCCTGGCTGAAGAGGTCTGGTTGGGTGATATGTTCACCCCACACTGGGCAAAACCCATCTCCTCTCGAGAGCCCTCAACAGTATTATGAAGGGTCCCTTACTCCTTTCCATGTCGTAGGCTGACTCTCAGCTACCGTGCAGTCCGCTCGCGCTTGTCCACAGCGCCAAGTCTCATCTGGGCTTCTAGTTCCCAAGCCAAGAGGAAACCACATTTGTTGTTGTTAATCCTCACCCGAGGATACTTTTCCATTGCTTTTAGATAGAGTGGAAGGAACAGAGAGAGAAACATAGACACGAGAGAGACACATCAATTGGCTGCCTCCTACACAACCCCAACCAGGGCCGGGGATCGAACCCAAAACCCAGGTACATGGTTTGATGCTCTACCCACTGCGCCAAACCAGCCAGGGCGGAAACTACATTTATTTAGCACCACTAAGAACCAGCCACTTGAGCAGATCTTTCACATGTATTCACTCAAAATAATACAATCACGGAGGCTACCGTTTACCTGGCAGGTAAATATGCAATGTGCTTGGCACAAATTTCTCCTCTAACCCAAACAGTGACCCTATAAGGTAGGTTGTTCTAATGTAAGGGGACTTTTTCCCCTTCCCCAGTATGGAATAATTGGGAAGTAAGACACAGGAACCAGACAATAGATACTTACAAATCAATGTTATTACCAATACTTCTTTGGGGAGGGTGCTTTAGATCTGGTTTTAGTTAACACAATCCTTCACCTTAGCAGTTCTCACAGGGGTCACCTCAGACCATCAGAAAACACACATTTCCGATGGCGATTCATAACAGTAGCAAAATTACAGTTATGAAGTAGCAACGAAAATAATTTTATGGTTGGGGGTCACCACCACACGAGGAACTGTATTAAAGGGTCAGGGCACTAGGAACGTTGAGAACCACTGCCTTAGAATTACGCAGACTCGAGTCCTAGCCAGAGCTGGACAACCAGAGGCCTCCCCTTGATGGTCCGAAGTCACACATGCTAATGAGGGACAAGGGTGGGATTCAAGCCCAAGATAAGCCCCAAAGCTCATTTTGAACCTCGCAACCACTCCGCAAATAACTATGGTCTTCTTTCAGAGATGACTGTGAAGTGATGGCAGTGGCTCAGTCATTGAGCGGGACACCCAGCGCCGCTTGCAGAGCTGGGGGCCTTCGGGGAAGGTCCCCCCTGCGCAAGAACCCTATCACAGCAGACGTGAGTGGGAAAGAGGCGAAAAGGTTGCAAGGGAAGAAAAGTGGGGACACCGCCCAGTGCCAGCCAAAATGTGGCCTCCCGCAGCCCGCCTGGTCTCTGAAGCCCGGCGCCCAGCACACCTGGACTCCGCGCGCTCTCAATGAGCGCCGAGCGAATCAGCCCCGTCGGTGAATGAACGAATGAATGAAACTCCAGCGCCCGCCTCTGGGGTCTACAGCGGCTCCACGACCTGGGCTTCTAACTGGCCAATCAACGCCTTCGCTCGCCCGCCGCGCCCCCCAACGCCCCGCCCCTCTGCGTTCCCTCCAGCTGCGCGGAAATCCCGGAACACTGGATTCCCGAGGCGGCCTCGCTGAGAGTGCGCATGCTCTAGACCTGGCGACGGCGAGGCGTCCTCTTCTCGCGGCGCCAGGAAGGGATTTGAAAGTGATTGGTTGAGAGATGAAGCCGAGCTCCACCCGCCTCCCCCACCAACTCCTCCCGTAGAACCTAAGATTCATTTTGGTAATGTCATCCCCACTAAGATTCCCAACAACACGAGGGGAGAGGTCTTCGTCGGAAGCGCTCCGTGGAGAGAGTGAGAACAGCCGCGAGCGGCCGGAAGTGACGCACAAGAGCGAGCGGAAAAGGAGAGGCCTCGCGCTTGTTGCCCTGGAAACCGAGCCACGCGCCTGCGTCCCTAGTGCGTCAGCAGCCCCGAGGACGCTGGCGCGGGCGTGGCGAGCTGCGCGCGCCCGCGGCGGAGTCGCTGCGAGGGCGCGCTCCGGGGTGGGCCCGGGGCCTGCCGGGGTGCAGTCCTTTCTTCAGCCCAGAAATGTGCCCGACTCCGGCCCGGAGGACACCGACACCGGGGAGAATTGGACCTGCGCAGATCGCCCCCTCCGACCCTCTGGCCGCCCCACCGCGGAAGTCCTGCCCAACCTGTTCATCTGGTCAATTTCCAAGCCCCAGCCCGAACCCAAAGCAAACCCACTGCCCTTTTCTGTTTTTCGCGGAGCCATGCATGCTCCTGCACGCGTCCTTCTTTTCTGCATTGTTCCTTCCGTCCAGAATGTCCAACTAGCACGGTCCTGCTCCTTGGCCTTACGCTGAGATGGCACATGGCTCCTTCCCAACTTCCCAGGCAGCTGTTGATCTGGGATGGAAGTGTGGGTGACCGATGGTCTTTCTGCTACATATGTCCTCGGTGTTTTGTTTTGTTTGAAAGGCGTGCATACAATGATTTCATAGTGAAAAATAATTTTTTAAGAGACCAGTTCTTTGTCCTCAAAGAGCTTGTTACTTTTGGAAACACTTTTTTGGTTTTTTTGGGTTTTTTTTGTAAATTTTTTTCTTTATTATTTTTGAGAGAGAGGAAGGGAGGGGGAGAGAGATAGAAACATCCATGAGACAGAACATCAATGGACTGCCTCCTGCATGCCCTCCCCCCCCCACTGGGGATGGGGCCCACAACCTGGCATGTGCCCTGGCAGGGAATCAGACTGGCGACCTCTTGGTGCATGGGTCGATGCTCAACCACTGAGCCACACTGGCTGGGTGGTTTAACTTTTTTTATATATAATTTCAAACAGAAAACTGGCAAAAATTGTAAAAAGAATTCCCATACACCCTTTATCCACAGTCACCAATCATTTGCATTTTTGCCTCATTTGATAGGTATCCCAATTATGTACTTTATAGCAGCTATATCACATGCCCAGAATCACATGCTGCAATTAGTTGTCATCTTTTTTAATACCCTTTTTTCTGGAACAGTTTCTCAGTCTTTTGTGTTTCATGACTTTACTATGTTGGAAGAATATAGGCGTTATTTTTAAAATATATTTTTATTGATTTTGAGAGAGAGAGGAAAGGAGAAAGATAGAAACAACATGAGAATCATCAATCGTCTGCCTCCTGCACGCCCCCTACTGGGGATGGAGCCTGCAACCTGGGTATGTGTGTGCCCTGACCAGGAATCCAACCAGCAACCTCTTGGTGATGGGTTGACGCTCAACCACTGAGCCACACCGGCTGGGCTAAGCCAGCTATTTTGTAGAACTTTCCTCAATTCTGAGTTTGCCTAGCACTTTCTCACAATTAGATTTAGGTTATGTAATTTTTGCAAAACACCACAGAAGTGCTGTGAGTCCTTAGTGCATTATCTCAGGAGGCACAAGATGTTGGTTTGTCTCACTGTTTGGGATGTTAACTTGGATCACTTAGCTACAGTGGAGTCGGCCAAGTCTCTCCACTGTACAGTTACTATTTTTCCCATTGTAATTAATAAGTAATGTGTGTATTTTTTAAAGTTACTTTGAGATTACACAAATAATCTAGTCTTCATCACACTTTCACCAATGAATATAATATCCACTGATTTTTTTTTTTTTAATCCTCACCCAAGGATATTTTTCCATTTATCTTCAGATAGAGTGGGAGGGAGAGAGAGAAACATCTATTCAAGTGTCGACTGCTTGCCTCCCGCATGACCCAGACCAGGGCCAGGGACCGAACCACAACCGAGGTACACACCCTTGACCAGAATCAAAGCCAAGACTCTGGTCCACGAGCCAGCACTCTAACCACGGAGCCAAACTAGCCAAGGCTCCACTGATATGTTAAAAATGATTACCAAACAGCAGAGTAATGACTGTCGCTATTTAAATTTCAAACAATGCACCATGCACTATAACATTGTTTTGGAAATAGCATGCATTTGCCCAGCAGACAATAGGTGATCAGTAAATACTATTTTCTATGTTGGGTTTCCTTCCTTTATAGGTTAATCAAGAGGTTTCCTGTTTCATGGACTATAAGCCGAAGCACTAGGTTAACTTGCCATCCAGATGATTCTTTTCCTGTTAGCATCTACATCCGTGCCTGTCACATATTGTTAACAATTTTTTTTAATTAACAAAGGAAAAGCACACACAGATCCCAAGATACTATATCAAAAAGACTGAAACATTATAAATGTGAGCAGCTAATACATAAAAGTTCTCACCAATGCATGGTAGTCACTTGTAGAACCAGAAAACTTGCAAAGATAAATACAATATATCCAACTTAATAGAATTGGATTTTACATTTCGAAATAAAGTTTAAATAAAAGAATTCAAAAAAAGAAAGAATAATCCTGAGGATATATCAGTAGCTGCAACTCCAGGTATGACCACCAGATGTCATAACAAGCTAAGTAGCTATTTTAGAAAAACCTCTGGCCTGAATTAGTATCTAATTGCCTCAAATTGTGTCCAAAACCTTGGATTTTTTTTCACTTTGAGAGAGGAGTCTGGGTCAGTCAGTTTTGGAAAAATTCAAAGTAGACTGAAGCTAGGAAGGAATTCACAAGAACCTTTGGTGTGTCTTAAACATTGAGGTTAATTTTCAAAAGGAGAGACTGAGGCTACATCGCTGCCATCTGTCAACGTGATACAGTATTGCTGAGTTACTCTAATAACACTGATCAAGTGGAAGGGTGTTTTGTTTTTTTTTAACCTCAATTATCCATTCCTTTGCCATTTCTTTCCTTCTTTCTCTGAAGTGGAGAAAGGATTCAGATCACTCAGAAACAGCAGAACAGTGGTTAGCAGGGGCTTGGGTGGGGGGGAATTGGGGAGATGTTGGTCAAAAGATACAAACTTACAGTTAGAAGACCAATAGGTTCTGGAGAGCTAATGCACAGCATAGTGACTATAGTCAACAATACTATTTATATACTTTAAAATGGCTAAGAGACTAGATCTTAAATGTTCTCACCCAAAAAAAATAAATAGCCCTGGCCGGTTTGGCTCATCAGTTAGAGCATTATTCATCGGACCAAAGAGTCTCAAGATCAATTCCGGTCAAGGGCATGTAGCTGGGTTGCAGTTCAGTCCCTGGTACCAGTCAGTGTCCTGAGGGAGGCAACCAACTGATATGTCTCTTTCACATCGATGTTTCCCTCTCTCTCTCTTTCCCACTCTAGCTGAAGATTAATGGAAAAGTATCCTCAGGTGAGGATTAAATAAATAAATATGTGAGTGATGGAGGTGTTTAGCTAACACTGTGGTGATTATCACATTGCAATATAGAAATGTATTTAATCAGCCCTGGCCAGTTTTGCTCAGTGGTTAGAGCATTGGCCCTCGGATCTGAGAGTCCCAGGTTCAGTTACCGCTAAGGGCACATACCTCAGTTGCAGTTTGTCCCTGGCCCCAGTTGGGGTCGTGTGGGTGGCAGCCACTCGATGTGTCTCTGTCACATCAATGTTTCTCTCTCGCTCTTCTTCCCTTTCTCCCTTCCACACTATCTACAGATAAATGCAAAAATGTCCTTGGGTGAGGATAAAAAAAGGAAAAAAAAAGAAATGTATCTAATCAACACATTGTACACTTTAAATGTATACAATGTCACTTGTTGATTGTATCTCAATTTTCGAAAAAAGGATTCAGACCAAACCGAAATAATGGTAATGGGGCAAGTCTAAATTGGTTGCCACCTGATTGGATGCAATACAGAGAGCGCAACATCACTTCTGTGATATTCCTGCCAAAGATGCATGACCTGGACTTAATCATGAACAGACAACAGATAAACCAAGTTAGGGACTTTCTACAAAATAAATGGCCTGTGATTTTTTTGAAAGCAAGTGTCAAGGTCGTGCAAGTCAAGGGAAGACTCAGGAACTGCTCCAGAGCAAGGAGAAAGCACAGCTAGAGGTCGGGCGTGGATCCGGATTGGGCTGTTTTGCTTTAAAAAATAAATTATTGAAACAGCTGGTGAGAATTGAAGCAGGTGGGAATAACACATGGATGTTAATTGTCTGACTCGGAGGGCAGTGCTGTGCTTATGCAATCCATCCCTGTGTGTGGAAAATACACACCAAGCAAGAGAGATGTCAGGGCAGCAGGGCAGCCACTCACTCTAAAATGGTTCAAGATTTGCCCTGGCTTGTTTGGCTCAGCGGCTGAAGTGTTGGCCTGCGGACCAGAGTTCCAGGTTTGGTTCCCAGTAGGGGCACGTACCAAAAAAAATTTTAATTAAAAATAAAATGATTCAGGAGCCCAGCCAGCGTGGCTCAGTGGCTGAGCGTCGACCCAGGCACCAAGAGGTCTCTGGTTCAATTCCCACTCAGGGCACATGTCCAGGTTGTGGGCCCAATCCCCAGTGGGGGGGGGGGGGCATCCAGGAGGCAGTCAACTGATGTTCTCTCTCATTGATGTTTCTATCTCTCCCTCTCCCTCCTTTCTCTCTAAAATCAATAAAGGAAAAAAAATTAAAATGGCTCAGTAAAATAACTTATTTGTAGTGTACTTGAAACTTAAGTTTGCAGTTGTTTAAAACTCATTCAAAAGAGAATTCTAAAGCAAGTCCAAGTGGTTAAAAATATACCACAATTTCCTGGCCTGGCTCAAGCATGCAGAAGAACACTGGAGGTGTGGCCTTGAAATGCATATTTTTCAAAGCACAGCCAGGTTTGGAGAGCAGCGACTTCCATGGCCCAAGGAAAGGCAGAGCAGCCTGTATGTGCAGGCCGATTCCTTGCACTGGTGCAGCTAAAAAAGAAACCTGTTCCATGCACATTGCCTAGTTCAATTCATTCTCCAGTGTCTGTATTCCATTCCTGCCATGAAACTAGAGATCCTTCCTCTCCCTATTTTTTCTTCTTCTTCTTCTTCTTTTTTGCTAATTGGTTTTTAGATAGAGTGCAAGGGAGGGAGAGAGGGAGAGAGAAACAGCAATGTGAGAGAGACACATTGATTGGTTGCCTCCTACATGACCAACTGGAGCCAGGATCAAACCTGCAACCCAGGTAGGTGTCCCTGAGGGCCCACGCACTAACGGCCGAGCCAAACCAGCCAGGGCCTTCCTCTCCCCTTTAACAAGAAATCAGTGCTGAAGCTGCTCCTTCTGGTGCGCTCCCCACGGCAGCTGTGGGGATCTGGCCCCGGGTATCTGTCACGAAGGGGAGACTTCTGGGAGCCTTGGTGGGGTCCAGGCTTCACTCTTGGTGCTTTAGGGTCCCCTCTGCTTTGACTGTGAAGACACAGCCCCAGGTTTTGGAGCTGTGACCTGGGCTGGGGTCTCTGTGCCCCCCCCCCCCAGTCCACAGGAAACGTGGTGGCTGTACTTTGCTCAGCACGAGGGGAGCTGCCTTTCCCTCTCCCGCCCAGATCCAATCGCTGCTCCAGCTTCCCCTCGGCAGCCTGCATGAAACCGCACGACCCCCAGAGACCCTTCGGGGAGCCCAGGAAGGCCACCTTCAGTAGGACAAGGCCATCAAAAATCGCTCCCTGCGGTGGCATGCAACTCAGAACATACTACACGCCAACTAGTGCAGTCTTCACACAGGTGAATTGTGTGCCATGTGACCTGTCTCCCAGCCTCCCTCTGCAGCCCTGCCCCAGCCCCACCCCCCACAGCTGACCACCTGGCTGAAGGCTGATTTTCAGAATGTCACTCTTCCCGTGCCTCTCAGACCCTGTTCTCTTTCTCTCCCCTGCCATGCACAATTTCAATGAGGCAGAGATTTAAAAATTTCTTTTTTCCAAAAAAAAAAGTTTCACTTTGCTTTTGACAATGTTACATCTAAACATGTTACTTTATAAAAATTTTCATGACCATTATTCAGGCTCATAAAACAATTTTTTTTTTCTTTATTGATATTAGAGAGAGAAAGGAAGGGAGAGGGAGAAAGAGATAGAAACATCAATGAGCCCTGGCCAGTTTGGCTCAGCGGTTAGAGCGTCGGCCTGCAGTCCGGAGAGACCCGGGTTCGGTTCCCGCTAAGGGCACGTACTTCGGTTGCAGTTTGTCCCCGGCCCTGGTTGGTTGTGCGGGTGGCAGCCACTCAATGTGTCCCTTCACGTCGATGTTTCTCTCTCTCTCTCCCTTCCTCTCTCCCTCCCACTCTATCTGCACAAAAAATAGAAAAATATCCTCCGGTGAGGATAAAACAAAACAAAACAAAACAAAACAAAATAAGAAACATCAATGAGAGAGAACACTGATTGGCTGACTCCTGCATGACCCCCCCCGCCCCCCCCACCCCCAGGGGTCCGGCCCACAACCTGGGCATGTGTCCTGTCTAGGAATCAAACCCGTGACCTCTTGGTGCGTGGGTCAACACTCAACCACTGAGCCATGCCAGCTGGGCTAAAACAATTATTTTCATCAACATTTCCCAAAATAGTATTGGATACTGTAATTTTTTTAACTTGGCCAAAGGTAACTGGAATAAACAATGCTTTCCTTTTCCCAGCTTCTTTTGAGCGTATCGAATTAAAGGGGGCGCCTCTAAACAAAAGACTACCAATTGCATTTAACAGCCAGGTGCCAGTGTTTGGTAGTACTGCCCGAAAATATTGAACTTTTGTTGTACTGCCCAGAAACTAAACATGAATGAGACTAACAGCTGGGTAATAAATCGTTTTCCAAACTAACTCGTTTCTGTTCATTTCTTTCTACAAAATTGAAGGAACACCTACTGAGTTGTTAGTTGATAAATCACTAAGAGTGATTTTCACCTGTGGCACCATCTGATGGTTGTGATGAGCTCAGAGACTTGAGAGACACCTGCTGTGACACTTGCTTCTTTCTTGGCTGCTCATTTATGTGGACGAGGTCTTCAGCACTTACATGCAAACCCAAAAACTAAAAGTAGGGTTGGTGCCCGATCTCTCTCATTCAAGCAACACACAAATATTTTCAGGTCCATAAAAATACTTTTAAAATATTTATTTCATTAAGACTTATTTCCAGTAAAATTTACCTTTATGTTAATTTGATGCTTGTCAAAATTTAATATATTTATGATGTTTTGGCCAATTGTGTACCACTAGTAACTTGATTGATAAATCAATAAAGAAGAAGAAAATTCTGATTTTTAGAGCTTATGGACTTAGGAATTTTAATTTTTAAAATATCAATTACTATAGATATTTTTACTGAAGAGAAGTGTGAGTCTGTCAGATGGTCAGTAATATAATAAAAGCTGGTGTAAGAAGGGGAATGGAAATGTGACTTCGAGGTTAAGGAAGCATTGGCACATACCTGCCTGGCGGGATGACCCCGTGACCACGAAGGGGGTTTTCTCAGCACCAGGCTTCTCCGTGGTGCTCCCGGCGTGCTGCCCCCTGCGACTTCCCCGAAAAGAAAAAAGAAGAATTGGTACAGATATGTTCTCAATGGGTTATGATAATATGGTTTTGGGATTCCACTTGGATACATTTCATTTTTTATTTTTATTTATTATTTTTTTAAATCCTCACCCAAGGATGTTTTTCCATTCATTTTCAGACAGACTGGGAGGGAGGGAGAGAGAGCTTGAGAGAGAGAGGGAGAGAAGCATTGATGTGAGAGAGACTCATCAATTGGTTGCCTCCCGAATGACCCCGATCAGGGCCGGGACTGAACTGCAACCGAGGTACATGCCCTTGACCGGAATCAAACCCGACACTCTCTGGCCTGTGGGCTGACGCTCTAACCGCTGAGCCAACCCGACCAGGGCCCACTTGGATACATTTAAAAGTAATGTTTTATCTTAAAATTTCAGTAATTACGAACTCTGGAATTTACATTGTATGCAACTAGTACTGAAGTTGATAACATTTAGATATCAACATAAAACCCACTGGACCTCAAACAGTCTCAAGGTCCCTGGTGTGGTGCAGACTTCTCAGCAAATGGAAATTCAGTTGAGAGAGGGTAAATTCACGTTTCAACGTGTCCCTTCTGTCCTGAATCACAGCAATGATGGAAAAAATATAAAAGAGGGACATTTTTAAAATATGTAATTGTGCACACACACGCGCACAAAACGAAGATAAATAATTTCTAAACGGTCTGAGCCGGCGCGGGTCACATCCACATGCAAGGCCAGTGCAGAGCCAAATGGTTTTATTGCACGCGCCTGGGTGTAGGCGGGCTGACTCCTTAAAAAAGAGCCCAGCCTCGAAGTCTCTTTGTTCTCTGGGTTCTATAGTTACAAACTATAAAAACTACAAAAAACTACATTAAAAAAAACCCCGCCCTGGCCAGTTTGACTCAGGGGTTAGAGCGTCGGCCTGGGGTCCAGAGAGACCCGGGTTCGGTTCCTACTAGGGGCGCGTACCTCAGTTGCAGTTTGTCCCCGGCCCTGGTTGGGTCATATGGGTGGCAGCCACTCAATGTGTCCCTTTCATGTCGATGTTTCTCTCTCTCTCTCTCCTTCCCCCTCTACCTGAACAAAATATTGAAAAATGTACTCGGGTAAGGATAAAAAAAAAAAATGTAGAAACAACCCAAAAACCCACATTCTCTTGGCACTGCGTAACTGGTGTCAGGGCTGATACAAGTTGTCTCAGAGGTAAGGAGTCTGCTCCAGCAGAGGTCTGGGCCATCATTAATCTCCTTTTTATTATGGTCCCTTCAAATTTCCCAAGGCCACCATTAACCCCTTATCTTTATGGTTCCCCTGAGTGTCAGTCCCAGGTTTTTTAGAAAACTGCTCAGATGTTTACGTGCAGGAATAACTGGTCAGAATTGAGTTTAATTTTGTTAAAACATTATTAACCCTTTTTGTTTCCTTGACCAGAAACAAGAAACAAGACTGAAGCAGGCGGAGGGGGTAGGTCCTGAACGTGGCAGAGGAGGGTGGAAGTTACCCCGGAGGGAAGAGGCACGGTAAGTACCCACCTCAGGCATGCAGCAGGTGGCAGCTGCACAGGGGGACCCTCCCGCTTGCACAGGGGACCCAGAACAGATGGCCTAGCAAACTAACGGACATGTGCACCTTGAAACCTCCCAACAACCTTCAAAACCTGCACGGTCATCCCTGTGGGAGGCAACCGATGATCTCAAAGACGTCAGCACCTTAACCGCCAATCCTGTGAATGTGTGACTTTTCGTGGCCAAAGGGACTCTGCCTATGTGACTGAATGAAGGGAGGTGATCCTGGGTTATCAAGTGTGGACCTGTCATCTCCGAGGTCCCTGTGAGAGGAGGCAGGAGGGTCAGTGTCAGAGGAGAGCCGGGCGTGCTCTGTGACTGGCCTCGCGGAGGGAGGAGGTGCCACAGGCCGAGGAGTGTAGCTGCCCAGATGCTGGAAGAGGCAGGAAATGATGGTCCTCTGGAGGCTCCAGGGGACACAGCCCAGCTGTCCCTTGACGTCAGCACCTCTGTTGTCCAGAACCTAAGGTAGCAAATGGGCATCCTTCAAGCCATTGGGTTTACGGAGATTCGTCACAGCAGTGAGAGCAAACCAACAGGACTCCCACTTTATGGATGGAGCAACTGAGGCTCATCGCAAAGCCCCCATCAGTGAGGGGAGAGGCTGGCGACCTCAATGTCCACCTTTCTCCCTGACTCCACTGCTGCGTGTCTGGGTCTCGGAGCCACCCTGGACCACACCGGACCTGCTGAGACCTGTGGCCACTCTGAAGGGGCCGTGTCCCAGGGGGACATTCTGCCCTGGCACCAGCCCCTGTGCCCATCTGCAGTGGTTGTCACCGCCAGGCCAGCACAGGAGGGCCGCCGTGCTGGGCAGAGCCATGTGGCATTTCTCCTGCCTAGAGATTCAAACTCAGGGCAGACTCCCGGCCCCTCCAACGCCAGGCTGAAAAAATATGCAAAGAAAGAAAGAAAAAGCGCAGAACCTGGCTCCACCGTCAGAGCTGGACCCAGCCCCAGAGAGCTTGCAGGACTTCTTCCAGCTGAGGGGCGGCAGCCCTGGGAACAGCGTGGCCTGAAATAGATTTCCTTTTACAGGGACAGTCAGGAAAAGTGGGTCAGCCCTTGGCTTTTTCTTGGCCTTTTTTTTTTGTTTGTTTTAAACAAGTACACCCATTTCCAGAGCTTTATCTGGGCACAGGGCCAGGTAAGCTGGGCCTCTCCAAGGCTCCGCCGAGCTGCCCACGTTCCTGCGGACACTGGGGAGGTGACCCTGCACGCTGACTCAGGACCGCGGGCTGCGAGCCCAGCACCTGAAGCGTGACTCAGTGAGGTGACCAGCCCTCCTTCCCAGTGGAAACAGCCGGAGGTGTGTGCGCTTTCTGTCACCACAGCGAATGACTACATGTCCACAGGTGTCAGACCACCACCGTACACCTGGCGGCTCTGCGGGACGGAGCCAGCTGGTTCCAGGGACGAGCCCGTCTTCCTGGCTCCATCGAGTTGTTGGCGGACGTCGGCTCCCTGCAACGCTAGGGCCCGGGCCCCACTTCCTCGCTGGCTGTCAGCTGGGCCCAGGTCCGCCTTCCTGCCTCTTCAGAGCCACTACCGCCAGCTGAAGTCCCAACACTGCAAGTCCCTTTTGCCTCTTCGTTTCTAGAACCCGACTCTTCTGCCCTCTCTTCCTCTCCCTCTTTTAAAAGGTCTTGTGTTACCCCAGGGCCCACCTGGACAATCTGCCCAACTCAAAGTCGGTGGCTTGGTCACGTCCGCAAACCCCCTTTGCCACGTCAGGTGGCAGGCTCACAGGTTCTGGGAGTGGGGCATGGACATCTTTGGGGACCACTGTTCAGCCCCCACAGGCGGGAAGCAGACCCCAGCCCCGAGGAGAGGAACAGGCCCATGACTCGACTGTGGCCATCCCCGAGGGGGCCCGTGGCGGACTGTCTGCATTTCCTCCCGCCTCTCTCACCGTCCTGTCCACACAGCACCTCCGCTCACACCCCGCACTGGGCTCCCAGAAGGGAGGCGACATGCCCGGGTGAGAAATGAGTCCTGCTCTCAGATCGCGGAGACCAGCGGGCCGGCCGCTGTGAGCCGTGAGTAAGCAGTGACCTCAGACCTGACTCACCCCGGCCCCGGCGGGGCTGGCGCACAGAGTGATTCAGCGTCCGTCACAGGGTCTGGTGGCCAGCTCCAGGGCGGGCTCCCAACGTGCCACTTCCTTGCTCCATTCTGCCCTTTTCCTGGACCCCAGTCACTGGTCCTGGGCACCCATGCCAGTGGGCGCGTCCTGGCTGGGTCTGGGGAGCTCCCTCTTCCGCCAGCCTGGGGTTCCCTGGGGGCAGGCGAGACCCTGGTCCTCTTGATAACCCCGCGCAGGCCTAAGATGGGACCGTCCCTGGACTACAACCACCTTTCCTCCGCCCCACACCCGGGCCTGTGACCTGCGAGCGACAGCCCTGAGCTAGAGGCAGGAGACGGGGTGGGCGGGCACCAGCCCCCACGGCCGCCTCCACCGCAGGGCTGCAGGGCTTGCACTGCCCTGCTCTCGGCCGGCACCTGCGAGCTGTCCGCAGGGTCAGGGAGCCAGGGTGCGGTGATGACCACACAGGGCTCCTGCTACTGTTACTACGATCTTTAAGAGTTCAGGGTTGTCTGGTTGGTGGCTGGTGTGGCTCATTGGTGGAGAGTCGACCTATACACCCAGAGGTCACTGGTTCGATTCCCAGTCTGGCACATGCCAGGGTTATGGGCCTGATCCCCTGTGGGGGACATGCGGGAGGCGGCCCATTGATGTTCTCTCTCATCGATGTTTCTCTCTCCCTCTCCCTCTCCCTTCCTCTCTCTCTAAAATCAGCACAGGCACCAGCACTTGGTGAGTCTCTAGGAATTGCCTACTGAGCTGACCTGCAGGGAAGGGCTTCGTCGATGTGCTGTGATGAGGTGGGTAACAGGCAGAATGATACACACACATCTTTCACATAGGTGGGTGCAGGGTGGTTACCTAGCACGGGGAAGAAGTGGGAGTCGCGTGGAGAGCACTCACCACGGGCCAGGCCTCCCCTATGCCGGCTCTTTTCAGGCCTAAAGCATTCCCCTTCACACCTGCCCCGAGGTGAGTACCACTGTCCCCATTTCACAGGTGAAGAGGGCAGCTCAGCCAGGTGAAGCCACGTGCCCAAGGCCTTGCAAACTCAAAGACCTAAAGTACCCATACAATTATTAACAACTTTTAAACTAAAAGCAGTTTGTGGCAGGCAGTCATGTCCTAGGCCAGCATCTTCCCTGACAAACGTCAGGCTTTTCCTTAACTGAGCCGGTCTATTGTCTTCAGCATCTACAATAACATTCCTCTGGAATGTCAGAAACTCCTCTTTCTCCAGACCCCGCAGGGCACAACCAATGCTCTCCTTGTCATTGTTATCCTGTGACTTGTTGACTGTTAGCTATCCCGTACCCACCTATATGAAAGATGTATGTCTATCATTTTACATTTTATCCAAACTCCGCCCCTTTGCTTTCTCCCACCTCCCTCATCTATCACCAGTGGGTCTCATGTAACCCACTTACATCTCTGTTGATTGCCATGTATAAAACAAGGTGCAGAACTGCCCTTCTCCAGAGTATCCTCTCCATCCCTTGAGATATTGCTTCCTGGCAATTTTTTGACAATTTGGCTCAAATAAACTCACAAAAAATTATCTATAGGTTTGAATGTTTCTTACGTTGACATCTAGACCGTATACACTGCCCAGGGCTTGTGCTCTTGGCTGCAGAACAGAAACACCCAGACAATCAGGACATTGATTATGTCACATTACAAGAAGTCAGGGGTAGGTCAGTTATTTCAGGGGCTTAGCAACGTCAAGGGCCTAGGTCTCCCATCTTTGTTCTTGGCTGCTCTCTCTGTGTCCACTGCTCTTCATGGCTGCATGATGGCTGCAGCAGCTCCGAGCATCACACATTTATCTATCAAACCTGGAAGCAGGAAAAGGGGGTTGCTGTCTCATGCCTCTCTTTTTAAAATTGAGATATAATTCACATAAATAAATGTTGCCATTTTAAAGTGCATGATTCAGTAGTTTTTCATATATAATTTCTTCTAAGGGTACAGGTCCGCAGTATTAAATTAAGCACATTGACATTGTTATGCGACCATCACCACATCCATCTGCAGAACTGTTTCATCCCGCAAAACTGAAACTCTATACTCATTAAACAATGATGCCCATCCCTCCTTCCTCTTAGCCCCTGGCAAACAGCAGTCTACTCTCTGCCTTTATGAATCCGACTGCTCTAAGCCCCTTCTGCTCCCGGGAGGAATTAGAAGTGTTTTCTTTTGAACATGACATGGGCCAGGACAGCCAGAGGGAGCTGCTGAGACACGCTGGATAAGAATCCCACACGCTGATGAGCAGCGGTTGACACTGCAGCCATATTTTTTTATTGTAAGATGTATTGCAGGAAATCTAAAAATGAGGGAAAGAAGAAAAATGTCCCATAGCTGCACCCATAACACAGCCACTGCGACAATGAAACACATTTCCCTCTTCCAGTCTCAGGAACGGGGAGACGGGTAAAAAGGCGAGAGAAATACTTCAGTGTTAACTGACCAAGAGGCCAGACCGGACAATGAACAAGGATGCGACGCATAAAACATGTCTGTGGGTGGCAAATGCGTGGAGGGACTTACAAACCCCAAGTCATGGGAGGGATATGGGAAACTTTTTCTATTTCTAGAACTTTCTGCAATGACAGTGTGGGCCTACTGCTGCAGTTAGATAAAAGGGACAAAGCCAGAGTGTGCTGGCTGCCTCCCGCACAACCTCGACCAGAGCCAGGGACTGAACTGCCCTTGGTCAGAATCAAACCCAAGACTCGTTGGTCTGTGGGCCGATGCTCTAACCACTGAGCAACCCAGCCAGGGCTCTGCCGCTTCTTTATTACAGGAGTGGGGCTGGCTGGTGGTGTCGCTGCTCTGAGCCTCGGTATCGCCGTCTAGAGAAGCAGGGTCAGAACGCTGACCTGAACCACTGTTTTGGAAGTAACACAAGGGTAGGAGGGATGTCAGCTGAACCTATGTGTCCTTTTGTTCGTGCCCCACCGGGGATGGAACCCACAACCCAGGCATGTGCCCTGACTGGGGATTGAACTGGCGACCTTCCGGCGCACAGGGTGGGGCTCCATCCGGTGAGCCACTCCGGCAGCCGCACTGCTCCCGTGTCACAAAGCTGAGGAATGTTCCCGAGCAAAGGGCAGACGGTGAACAGTGCAGAGCAGGTGAGTGGCTCAGACAGGAGGTCTGCAGGACCTCACTGCACGGCGGAGTCCCCACTGTGATGGCCCTAGAGAGCACCGGCTGGACACTTGTGCCCACCGCTTTCCCCAAGTTCCAGGTGCTTTCCTGAGAGGCAGCCCGGAGGCAGAGCCCCTGGACCAAAGGCACCGCCCCTTATGCCTTACTATGTTCTGCACTCCGCACAGCCCTGCCCGGGGGTGAGCCCTGCCCGGGGGTGAGCCCTGCCGTGGGGTGAACCCATCCTGGGGGTGAGCCCTGCCGGGGGGTGAGCCCATCCGTGTAGTGAGCCCTGCCTGGGGGTGAGCTTTGCCCAGGGGTGAGCCCATCCCGGGGGTGAGCCCTGCAGGGGGGTGAGCCCTGCCCAGGGGTGAGCCCATTCGTGGGGTGAGCCCATCCGTGGGGTGAGGCCATCCGTGGGGTGAGCCCTTCCTGGGGGTGAGCCCTGCCCGGGGGTGAGCCCTGCCCGGGGGTGAGCCCTGCCGTGGGGTGAACCCATCCTGGGGGTGAGCCCTGCAGGGGGGTGAGCCCTGCCGGGGGGTGAGCCCATCCGTGTAGTGAGCCCTGCCTGGGGGTGAGCCCTGCCGGGGGGTGAGCCCTGCCGGGGGGTGAGCCCATCCGTGTAGTGAGCCCTGCCTGGGGGTGAGCCCTGCAGGGGGGTGAGCCCTGCCGGGGGGTGAGCCCATCCGTGTAGTGAGCCCTGCCTGGGGGTGAGCCCTGCCGGGGGGTGAGCCCATCCGTGGGGTGAACCCATCCTGGGGGTGAGCCCTGCCCGGAGGTGAGCCCTGCCCAGGGGTGAGCCCATTTGTGGGGTGAGCCCTGCCTGGGGGTGAGCCCTGCCCAGGGGTGAGCCCATTCGTGGGGTGAGCCCATCCGTGGGGTGAGGCCATCCGTGGGGTGAGCCCTTCCTGGGGGTGAGCCCTGCCTGGGGGGCAGTGAGCCCTGCCACACAAGCCACATTTGATCAGGGATCATTGCTTTGGCTCATCATCTTTTATTTTCCCACTTATTATCAGATAGAGTGGGAGGAAGGGAGAGAGAGAGAGACAGAGAGAAACATCGAAGGACACATCGACTGGTTGCCTCCCTCACGACCCGACCAGGGCCGGGGAGGAACCACAGCCGAGGTACAGGCCCTTGACGGAATTGAACCTGCGACTCATTGGTCCGCGGGCCAATGCTCCAACCGCTGAGCCAAACCAGCCAGGGCCATCACCCTTCATTAATTAAACTCATCAGGGTGCCCACACTGAGCCCACAAGGTTCTAGGCCACGATGGAGGCCGTGGCCTTCTCATGCATTCTAAGCTTCTTCCAGACTACACAGGAAGACAGGGACACCCAGGACACAGGCCCGCACTGAAGAGCAACAGTGCCTTCTCCAGTCCTGCCTGCCTTTTCCCGAAAGCACCCACTCCGTCAGCCGTAGTTGCATGAATGTTTGCTTGTTACTTGAAATTAAGGCAAAGAAGTCCCAAGAGACTTCTTGACAACAAACCAACAAACAAACCCCAGAAGATTCCCCTAAAGGCTAAACAATGTTTCACTCTCACATCAATGTTGCTCTCTCTTTCCCTTTCTCTCTCTCTAAAAATCGATTTAAATGTCTTTAAAAAAGGAAAAGAAAAGAAATGTGAGCTTAATTGGTGTGTGTTCTAGGCAAACCCATCTAACCTGAAACATCCCTGGGACCTGCCGGGGCTCCAGCCTGGATCTGTCAGCTGTTTCGGGGTGACGCTGGCCCACACCCAGCTGTAGGTTCTCAGTCTGCGAAAAGGTACAAGGCACACGGGGTCCCCTTTTCCTTCCTGGATAAGTAAGGATCAGATCAAGGTGGTTGGTTTATGATAGGGTAACAGTGTCATTTGTCATTCAAGCCAGGACACTTCTAGAGTGAAAGGGAAAAAGAAAGTGAAAGGGGTTTGATAATTACTCTGGTTCAAGAGGCGTAAACCAGGACCTGCTGTGCAGACCAGGCCCCATGCAGACACTCGGCTGCTTAATCACGGAAAACCGTGAGTGGCTGCACGGACAGGCATTTACTGACCGTGCTCTAGGCCAGGCGCTGGGCGGTGCCTTCTCACGCTGGCCGGTTGAGTCCTCACACCAGCTGCTGTTCTTCCGTTATGGCTGGAGCCCCGACAGCCAAAGCAGCTTGCTTGAGGCCACACAGACCAGCAATCCTCCAAATGAGCAACAGAGACAGAAGTGCTCCAGGAGGTTGCGGGCAGGGTCAGCGAAGACAGGGCTGGACAGGGTCTGCAGGAGCCGGCTCTCTTGAGGTCCCTGGGTCTGAGGGTCAGTGCTTTGCAAACACCTCCACCTGGGCTGAGGTCAGTTCCCCCGCAGGCTGCTGTGTGTCCAGCCTGCACTAACCCAGACCCAGGAAAGTGCCGGGTTCTGGTGAGGAAGACGAAAAGGTCTTCGCTGTCACAGCCACAGTCACAGGGAGAGACAGCAGGGCGGTGACTCCAGTAGGCACTGCCACGGGACGAATCTGGCCATGTGGGCAACACATGGAAGCCTGGGGACCTGAGTCCCCCAATTATTTCTGAGCTGAATCACTGATGGGTGGAATTAAGAGTTTTGTGGTTTGTGAATCAAAGGCTCAATTCTGTAAGCCTGAGGGCATGGATCCATGGGGATAATGGTACAAGTCCTGCATCAAAGCCAGACCCGGAAACTCTTCCCATCAGGAATTCGGGCCCTGGCCGTTTCGTCTTGGAGGCCCCACCGCACTGGACTGCGGCCCGCCCTCCTCTCCAGCGCCGTTGCTACCTCGCTCGCTTGCGCGGTGCTGGGCAGCGTGGCTCCTAGTCACTGGCCTCCTGGAGATCACAGGCTGCTCCTTCGGCCCTGAGTGCCCTTCCCTCTCTCCGTGGCTGGTCCCCGACGGCCAGGCTCCGCAGGAAAGGTCAGAGGGCAGGGGAGGATCGTGGGTGTGCACCAGGTTTTGCTTCATGTTTCTTTTACGTATCTACTTTTCCTCATTTTTTTTTACGTCAAGAAGTGTTGCTTTGGTAAAAAGAAACAATATTTGAGGAGGAGGAGGAGGATGTGCACCAGCTTGGGTTCCTGGGAACCTCCCTTCCCCCACCCCCAGCCAGCTGGGTCTCTTCCCTGACCCTGCTCCTGTTCTCCAGAACACTCGAGGGGCGTGCCTCTGCCCCATTCCCCCCATTACTGAATTCTATCTCTTACCCCCACTGGCTCCACACAGACAGCACCTCTTCTTCTTCTGCTTTAATCAACTTCAACCTATAATCTCGTACAATAAAGAGCATCCATTTTAAGTGGACAGTTTAATGAGTTTTGGCAAACATATACACACCCCTGTAACCAACTGTTGCAATCGAGTGAGAGAGGGAGAGAGAGAGAACACGTCCCCCAGACCCCCAGCCAGCCCCTCCCCATCCACAGGCCACCAGGGGCCTGTCTCCTGTCCCTCTGGACCAGTTTGGTCTGACCCAGAATTCCTCGTCAGTGCAGCAGGTAGGGGTGCTTTCCCGTGTCTGGCTTCTATTGGCAGGACGCTTCTGAGACTTGTCCAGGCTGCTGTGTGTGTTTGTAGCTCTTTTTTTCATTGCTGAGCCCACTGCGCGGACGGGCCGCAGTCCGTGAAACAGTGTCTGGGGTGGGCATTTGGGTTGCTTCCAGTTGTAGCCATTAGGAATAAAGCTGACACGAACATTTGGGGACAATCCTCTGTGTGGGCATAAGCACTTGTTTCTTCGGGTAAACATCTCGAGTGGGGCTGCTGGGTTGCATGGAAGAATGTATTGAACTTTTGAAGAACTGTCTGCCTGTTTCCTAAGTGTCTGCCCCAAAAGCCGGGTTGGCAGCAGCAGGGAGAACTGCTCGGGCCTGTGGGGGCATTGATGGACCATGCCTCTTGCACAGCACACCCCCCCTGCTGCCCCGCTGCCCTGGTGCTGCCCACCGCAGGTGCCCTGTCCGCCTTGGCAGGGTGCAGGAGTGAACACACTCAGCTTCCATCATCATTTCCAAATCAATGTGTATTTCACTTCCACTTGTCTGGGTGGTTTTCCTTTCTAATCTTTTGTTATTTTAACAATCACACAAATAATACATGGCTAGGGCAAAGGAATTAGAACATCAGTGTAAAAATAATTTTTAAAATCCCCCTTAAATCTCTCCGACCAGAGATTCACTTCCCAGGTTCTATACTGCCACAGGGAAAACGAAGATAAATAAGCTACGTTCCTCAGCTTCAAGGAAGGGGGCTCCAGCCCAACGGACCCGAACACAGAGTCCAGAAATACTCTTGCATTTGTGGTCAAATGATTCTTGACAAAGGTGCCAAGTCCACTCAGAGGCGAAAGGACAGACTTTTCAGCAAACGGAGTTGGGAAAACGGAACACCCACCTGTAAAGAGTGAAGTTGGACTCACTTTACACTGTGGACAGAAATTCGCTCAACACAGGTCCAAGCTAAAGCTATAAACGTCTCAGAAGAAAATAGAGGGAAATGCTTCATGGCATTATCTTTGGCAAAGATTTCTTAGGCATCACACCAAAAGCAGGGGCGACAAAAGAAGAAATAGATACGCTGGGCTCTGTCAAACCTGGAAGTGTGTGTGCATCAGCGGGCGCCTCGGCAGACGGCGAGGCCGGCTCGGGACGGGGCAGAGACTGCGCATCGCGGATCTGGGAATGAGTTAACATCTAGAATAAAGAACTACCAAACACAAGCAACCGATTCAAAATTGGGCAGAGGACTTACGTAGCATTTCTCTAGAGAAGACAGACAAATGGCCAAGAAGCCAGTGAAACTATGTCCAAGCTCGCTGACCATTACGGAAATGGAGGTCCCAGACACAGTAAAGTGTCACTTCCTACTGATTAGGATGAATATTATCAAGAGAGAAAACAAGTGCTGCTGCCCTGGCTGGTTGGCTCAGCAGTTAGAGCGCTGGTCTGGCCCAAGCAGACCAAAGGGTCTCGGGTTTGATTCCTGGTCAAGGGCACATACATGGGTTGCAGGTTTGATCCCTGGCCCCGGGCATGCAGGAGGCAAGCAATCAATGTGTCTCTTTCGCACTGATGTCTCTCTCTCTCTCTCTCTCCTTCCCTTCTACTCTAAAAAACCAGTGGAGCCTGGCTGATGTGGCTCAGTGGTAAAGCATCAACCCACGCACCAAGAGGTCTCTGGTTTGATTCCCGGTCAGGGCACATGCACAGGTTGTGGGCTCGATCCTATGGGGAGCATGCAGAAGGCAGCCAATCAATGTTCTCTCTCGTCGACATTTCTGTCTCTCTCCTTCTCCCTTCCTCTCTAAAAATCAATGAAGAAAAGAATTTAAAAAAATTAAAAAGGAAATTCTGACACAGGCTACAACATGAACCTTGAGGACATTATGCTAAGTGAAATAAGCCAGTCACAAAAGGACAAATACTACCGCATGATTCCGCTCACATGAGACACCTAAAGTAGTTGAATTCATCGGGACAGGAAGTGGACCTGTGGTTGCCAGGAGCTGGGGGAGGGAGGAGGCAGAGCAAGGAGCTATGTTTGATGGATACAGTTTTAGTTTGGGAAGCTGAAAAAGTTCTGCAGATGGATGGTGGTGATAGTTGCACAACAATGTGATGTACTTAATGCCACCAAACTGTACACTTAATGGTTTAAGAGCTTTTATGTTGTGTATATTTGCCACGATTAAAAAAAAATTGTTTTGTGTGTGTGTAAATCATCTATCAGCTCTTGTCACTTTCCCGCTGAAATCTCTCCAAGGACTTTCCATCAGCTCTTCCTGGACCTCAAGGCTCTGTACAGTCCTGTCCTCCAACCTCTCCCCTCCCGCCTGATGCAGATCAGTGAAGACCTGACAGTTCTGCAAGCTGCCAGCCTGGTGGCAGCCATCACGACGGTGGGCTCTGGTTTGCCCATCATCCCTGTATCCAGGCCATCATCTGTAATGACAGCCTGGCATAATTACATTTTTACAATTTGTGTAATTATACTGCACCGAGCTAAATGACCATTATCACAATTATTAGTTATTAAGCACTCCTAGCCACGCAAAACTAATAAGATGTAGCTTCAGCTCTTAAATGTCTTCCTTCCTAATTCCACCTCAGATTCAATTTAGGCCAGTCCTCCTTCTTGGAGAAGGATGGGGAACTTCTGGTTTTGGCCTGAGGCATAATTTACATGCCTGAGCTCACCTCAGCTTCTCAGTGATGGTGGGAGCAGACGCTTTACCTTGTTTGCAGGTGTGGAGACTGAGAATCAGGCTGGGGAAGCCAGTGTGTAAACCGGTGAGGTTCAAATTTAGATGTTTCTTTAAAAAAAAAAAAAATGTTTTTATTGATTGTTGAGAGAGGGGAAGGGAAAGAGAGAAACATCGATGTGACAGAGAAACACCAATCCGCTGCCTCCTGCACACCCCCACTGGGGATAGAGCCTGAAACCTGGGCATGTGCCCCGACCAGGAATTGAATGGGGACCTCTTAGTCCATGGGACAATGCTCAATCCACTGAACCACACTGGCCAGGAAAAACTTAGGTGTTTCTGACCACAAAGTAACCACTCCTCTCATGCAGTGCGGTGATCTGGCTTATTACAATGGGCTACTTTTTTTTTCTTGTTTACACCTTATGTGTCAAATACTGTGGTATATGCTAGCCCAGTGGGGGAAACTTATGAGCAAACGAATCATGCTAAAATAGCGTCCTAGGTCAGGGTTGGAAACTGAAATGCTCGCAGGGGCCAACCAGGCAGTTGCTTCCCTGGGACATGCTGATATCTGACTGCAATTAGCATTGGAGCTATTGGGGGTGAGAGTCCAGAGAAGGCTCAGTATCCCCTTGCCAGGTGAGCACCTCAAGTGCACTCACAACAGGACTTTAAGCAGGTGAAGAATAATCTCCTCAGGCAGGCAGGGGACTATTTCCACTGACAAAGAGGCTCAGATGCATGGGATGGGGGTTAGGTCCTCCCAACTATCCCCATTCTAATTCCCACTCTTCCGGATCAATAGCCTAGCTTCAGGGAAAAGACCTGGTGAAGGTGCGACTTCAATTTATCTTGTAATCATGCACCAGGTAGGGTTAAAGGTAGGTCTGACCTTTAGCCTTATCAGCCCCAAGGCTACAAAAGATAAGGAACCACCTAGGGCCAGCACAGGGTCATCCTGTGCCAGGAGGCTCCATTCTCATTGCAGCCTGCCCCGCAATGAGCACTTGATCCAGGCAAGGACAGGTGAGTTCACTCAACCATTCTGCAGGCGAGGTGAGGTCGTCTCTGTACCAGCACAATCATTCAGACAACAAACCCCGGCTCCCATCTTCCTGGGCCTGTTTCCTAGGACCATGTACATATGTCCCGAGGTTCAATCAGGAAAGCAGAAACTTTAGCTCTTTCCAACGAAAGGGACTTATTGCCAAGAATGGACTTCCGAGGTGTTGGGAGAGCTGCAGGAGCAGGAGGGAAAGGTGTTCTGAGTGAAAGCGGAGGAGGATGCTACCCAAAGCTCAGGAAGCTGGTACTGCCCCTTGCTCGGAGCTCAGGAGCCCAGGAGCCCAGACCGGCCACTACTAGAGGGGCTACTGCTAAGTGGAAACCCAGGGAGGGTGAAGTGGCTCAAACCACCTCCGCCATGCCCTGCACTCCCCACCCTGCCGCCAGAGCCTTCACGGAAGCAATGACCTGCCAGTCTCCCTTGGAGGACCTGAGCAGAAGTAGGCTGGCTGGGGCCCTGGAAAGTGCAGTTAACTGGGACACAGATACTGCAGGGGGCTAGGACCAGCGCTGCAGAAATAACGAGCGCACCTGCTGGGGGCTGTGGCGATAAAGTGGGCTAAGGGACAGCGGCGCCAACAACCCAGGTCGTTCTGAGCTCCCCGAGAGCTCCTGCCTCAGGGCCTTTGCATCTGTGGTTCCCTCTCCCAGGCAAGCGCGTTCTCCCTGCCCGGCCTTCCTCCGGCCGCCCCGACGTCTCTGCATCCTCTTCCCGCAGGGTCCTCTCCCGGCCTCCTTCTGGAAGGCTGGCTGCGGGGAAGCGCTCCTCTGTGCTCGCAGCTGCATCCCCGTCCCAGCGGAGAAGGCACCGAATACAGAGTGGCGACCGAGGGTGAAGTCTTTCCCCGCCTCCTGGAGGCTCTCTTACCACGGTCCACCTGCTCTGGGCAGCACCACCCTCCCTCGGGGGACCGCACGCCCCACCCCTCCGTTCTGGCGCCCGTCGGCGCTCCTCCCGGCCCCTCCCCCCGGGCTCCTTCCGCGCAGCCGCGGGGGCGCGCGGGGCATCATGGGTCTTGTAGTCCGGCCCGCCGACGCACCGCCCCGGCACTACAACTCCCACGGGGCAGCGGGACGCCGCTCCCGCGCCGACCGAGTCGGCCGGCCACCTTGCGGCGGGTCCCGGCTGCCTCCGCGGGGGAGGGGCAGGAAGATGGCGGAGGTGGTCGTGGGCAGGGACAAGTGCGGGGAGCAGCGCCTCGTGTCGCTGCCCCTGTCCCGCATCCGGGTCATCATGAAGAGCTCCCCCGAGGTGTCCAGCATCAACCAGGAGGCGCTCGTGCTCACGGCCAAGGCTACGGTGAGGCGGGGGCCGCACGGGGCGGAGTGAGGTGCGGGGCGCGGGGATGGGGGCCGCCGGGAGCGGCCGCGCTCGCCGCTGGCTCCCTTTCGCGGGCTCGCGCATGCGCGCCCTTCCGCGAGCCGCCTCGCTTTCTCGCCACGCCGCGCGCGCGCGCGCCCCAGCCCCCGCGCTCCTCCCTTCGGCCCCGCCCTCCGCGCGCCGCTCCCGGCCTCCCTTGCGCCCTCCTCGCCCCGCCCACCCCGGCTGCTCCCGGCCTCCCCCGCGCGCCGCCCCGTCCTCCCTCGCGCGGGATCACCGGGGCAACGGCGCGAGGGGGCGCGGGCCTGTTGTTCCTCCTCCAGCGGCGTCGCGGAGCCCCGGGCCCCAAAGCTTTCCCCTCTCTCGCACTCGGCCTGTTCCGTGGTTTCGGGGCCCCGGCTGCCCAGACGGCCCAGTGAGGGCCCGGGCTCCGTCACGCGAAGCAGCCCGAGGGCTCAGGGCAGTTGCCTTCGACAAGTTGTTGAGCGACATCGGAAACGGGGTCCATCCTGAGCTTCCGCCTGTTGTCTGTCTGATTTATAGGGAACCGCGAAGACAAAGTATTCCGGAGCCGAGCAGAAATTTTGAATGGTCTCTTGCTCTCTCTCTTTTTTTTTTTTTTTTTTACTGTACAGCTTGGTCATTAAACATTTATGACTCATTGTTAAATGTTTTTCTTGAGTTAAAAATCTAAAATAAACTTTAGGGAAATGCCTGCTTCCCCACCAACTTTGATACGACTTGGTTTCCTTCTGACCTCATATTTCTTTTTTCCGCACCCGGTGGTTTCCTGTCATTTGAGAAACCAAGATGATGTGCAATCATCTAATCTTAATGAGATTTAAAATTTTCAGTTCTATGGCACATTTTCAAGGCACACCTTTCATCGCACCTTTTCATCTGTTGTAGGAACTCTTTGTTCAGCACCTAGCCACCTACTCCTACAGACATGGCCGTGGGAAAGAAGCCAAAGCGCTTACTTACAATGATCTGTCCAGTGCTGCAGAGGAATCAGAAACTTTTCAGTTCCTCGCAGGTACTTGGTTTTTGAAATATTCTCGTTGAAAAATGCTTAGTAATTTACAGCCTTTCTTCCCTACTTTCCCTGAAATAAACATTTTGCTGCTTTCTCTAGGTGCCAAAGTTACCCATGACCTGGCACAGTTTTGTCTGTTGAGCATGTTTGTAATGGGGCTCACCTAGAACAATAATGAGGCCAGCAACCTCCACAAGGGTGTTTGGCTGGCTGAGCCTGGCAGACCCACCCTCTCAGACTCCTCTTTGCCACTTGTCTAGTTGGCCCCAGAAACAAACTAATTGTTGTAGAACAAGCTATGTGGGCCATGGCTAAAAAGGGCTATTCTTCCCCTGGGGCCGGCCAGCCTGTCTCAGGTAAGTTGGGTGGGTTGCTCACAGGCTTACCAAAGCATAGAGAAGAGAGAAGCACATGGTTTGCAGTCAGTGAAATGGAAACAGGTCTCTAGCATTCGTCAAGAGATCATCCAGAATGGTAGTCTGATTTTGTCTTGTTTGGAACCTATTCTAGAGGTCAAAGCAGGAACTAGTACATTTTGAAATCTGCATGGTCTGCCATAAGCAACTACTAATGTTACCTTTATGTTTTTAAGATATATTACCAAAGAAGATATTAGCTAGTAAATATCTGAAAATGCTTAAGGAGAAGGATGAAGAGGATGAGGAGAAAGATGACGATGGCGAAAGTGATGATGATGAAGCAGAATCCTAAACCCAAAACAAAATGCTTTAAAAGTCAGCCCGGTGAGGATCCTCTTGGATTAGCACAACACTGTGTGACTTTAGTCTTCACTTTCCAGAGACTTCGAAGACACTGTATTCTTTTCTGGCTGAGATGGAGGACCTCATGCACCTACACCATAACGAGCCAAAAGGAAAGTTGTCAGGCCCAGTGTTGGTGGAGGCACCAAGCAAGAGCCTGTCCACCAACAACATTTCTGCTTAACTTCCATGTAAAGGTGGAGCTCAGAGAGCTTCTGAACATCAGTGATGTAGGAAAGGCCACACCCGGTTTTAGTTCTGCATGTAGTTTGTTACGTTTTGTTACACTGTGTGTAGTATGTTAGTTACATTTGCATTTTGTATTTCAGAAAAATCTGTTTGAGTATTTGTCCAAATAGTACATTTTTAACTGTAAAGACAAAAAAATTTTTTAATTAAAAGTTGTATGTATTTTTACAGTAAAATGTCCTATAAATCTAATTTTAGAATCCCCTGTTGTTCTAATGCCTTGCTTATTACCTGAGACTTTTATGAAATTTAAAAATAAGCATTTCTAGCACTATTATTCCCAGAGAAAAATTTTAAGTCAAATCATAAATCCAAGAAGAAAATTTACCTCTGCACATTTTTCTTAAAAAGCACTTAGAACATTTTGTATGTCGAAGATCTGATTTACTGTTCCTTCTTTACACCTGTAGTAGTTGTCTTACTCTCCACGAGAGAACCACATGCTCTGCGTGTTTTCACATGGAGCACCTTTTTGGCTCTTGTCATGTTAGCAAGTAGTCAGGTAGCCACTGATGTTTTCTGTCTCCCTTGTTTTTAAAGTTTCTTTTTAAGATAAATTTAAAACCCACTGGTGTGTGGGTCTGAGTTTTGACAAATGCTGAGTCATATAACTACAGCAATTAAGATACTACCATTTTATTACCTCCCCAAATTTCCTCCAGGTCCAGCTCCTTCCTGCCCTTGTACCTTGGCAGTCACTGAGCTACCCTCTGGCCCTGCAGCAGGCATCAGCACTTCCCGAGATGGGGAAAATAGTTCACGTTCCTTGGGCTACGTAATGTCTGTCACAGTCCTCAACCCTGCCGTTGTGCCCAACCAGCCAGAGATGGGACCTGAGGAATGAGTGTGGCGGTAGCGCAAGAAAACCATTTCCGGACACTGAAATTGGTTTTTGTATAGTTCTCGTGGGTCTAAAATTTTAAAAAATTCTTTTAACCACTTGAGAATGTAAAAGCCACTCCCGTCTTACAGGTCTTACACAGTAGCCCCCAGACCTGGGTGTTCTGACCGTCACACATCCGAGGCTCCCGTGTTTGCGGGCTCAGCAGCCCTCCCCACTGCTGAGCGGGCCGCGGCATGGGCACGCCAGTTCGTCCAGCCCCAGGGGGATGGAGAACTCCCTTTGGACAGCTCACAGACAGTCCTAGGAGCGTTTATGTAGAGACCAAAACCTCAGCCTGCTTGTTACCATGTATATCCTAGTATTTTCAGACATTTTTTTTTTTCCTTACTCCAACCTTCCTTTCCTTTCCCAGCACCACTCTTCCTTTTGGTACAGAGCCCAGGGAGGCCACCGGGGGTTTGAGCCACCCAGTGCATGTAACTATAGCCAGGGCAGACGGGGCTAAGGGACGCACCAGGCCGCGAGCCCCGGGTATGGCCAGGTCTGCTTCCCACACAACATGGAGCTCAGGGCTTTGCACTCGAAGGGGGCTCAACTGAATAGTTTTTTATTTCTTCCCTTCTCATGGCTGTAAAGTAGAAGCACCCAACTCATCCTAGAGACATTTGTCCTGCCATTCAATCCATTCCTGTGGCTTCCATCCCCAAACTCCCAATTCTCGGGCAGTGCCCGGCTCTGTCGAGTACACTTCAAAGAGTAGGCCCTAGGTGTCTGTCACTGACGGTGTGCTCCCATCTCGGAAGCCTGTGCAGAAGGAACTTCCCAAGTAAACATGAGTAATTGAAGACCTTTGGGAGAGGCAGCTGTAAATACAAGGAATTTTATTTTTTTGCTGACATACTATGAGGCAAAACAAAATTGACACCATACAAAATAACTTTATAAAATATCATTCACATATTATATCGGATTTACAGCATTCTTTGCATGTTAAAGGGTATGTAAGGAGGTGAAAAAACACTATGCCAAACTTTTAGTATTAGTTTATATACACACAGTAAGAAACAAAACAAATAACTGTTAGAGTTTCCATGAATTTATTGCAAAAATAGTGCAAACTACTTAACCTAGTAAGCTGTAAAACAAACTCGAAAGGACCCAGCTAAGCTTAAACACAACAGGTGCTCAGTGTCTCAGCCTTTAGCTTTTCACCAGTTTCTCTTTTGTCAAGACCACTCCCCATCCGTTCAGTTCCGGGCGAGGGCTGGGAGGAATGACGGCTGGCTCTCCAGGGACCAACCGGTCCGCTGCCTCCCGCCAGCAGTTCCTTTAGGGTCATGCTACTTACTCAATGGCGACTGTGTGAGGTCTGTATTGAAAACGTTTAAGATGCCACCATGTTTAAATCTGGCCTTAGAAACGAGTTACCCAGCCTCTTGATGGCACGGAGAAAGAATCCAGAAAGCAGCATGAACGGAAAGGATCGGGAACATGACTGTCCACTCATGGTACCCTTTTTTCAGATGTGTTTGGGTCAAGTGTTATTCTACTGGTGGGCAACCTTTGAACCAGATAGTGAAGTTAGAAATGAAGGGGGGGAAAAAAAAAGGGCCCTGTATCCCTACAAGGGTAATTTTAAAATTTCTTCCAACAGTCTATTGGGGTCCAAAAAGCATATATCTAAACAAAATAATAAGAGCAAAACAAAATGCTACATATAAAAGCTAAAGAAACAAAATGCAGCATATTCAGGTTCTTTTTCTTGAGGTACCTATATAAATTTAATCACCTGCCCCAAAGTACTCCTGTTAGGTAAAAAACAAAATGCTTCCTGGCGAGCCAATCGTAGGGCATTTATTATCATTGAGAAAGTGCAACAAGGCCCAGCCTGATACGCAGCATGCGAGGGTGACTCGCTCTTTACAAACAGCCTACGACTGACCTGGTGGGAGTTTCAAATGAAAGACATTGAACTAGAATCATCCCCTTGTTTTGAGATCCTGCAGCAAAAAGCCTCCCAAATCAACTTTCAAAGTTTTGCCACTAAGGAATGTTGGTTCTCTTGTAAAATTCAGAGATCTCTTTAAAATAGTAAAACTATATACTACAGGCAAGATCCTGAATTTTTGTTTCTTACTGGTATAAAATCAAATTCTTAAGACTCCAAAATATTGCATTACCTCCAAAGAATTAAGTTAAAAAAGATCGCCATAGTAGGAAAAGTTGAGAATTGTAAACTGCCAAATACGAAAGCAAGGAAAGTCACGGTCTCCTCTGCTTCCTCACCTGCCAGAACGCTCCCCCAGCTCCCGGGAACCAACCAGGCTGCTGCTGGAAGCCGGCCTCCCTCCCCACAGCCTCGCCGGAGGGGGCGCCCTCCTCCGTCCGTGCTCAGGAACCCCTCTACCAGGTCAGGAGAGATGACGTCAACAACAGTCCATTTGCTGCTTATGAAATAAACTTACATGCCAGACGAAGAAGGGGCCCAAATGGCGAAAAATCAACAAGAGGACACATGAGCTGTTTTGGCCGCCCCTTCATTGGCACAGAAAATGAAGTGATAGCTATAAATATGTGCATAGAAGAGTTTGGAATTTGTTTGCAAAGTGTTAAATTTTCTCTTGGACACGATTTGTCTCCTTTTCACAGAAGGCAGTTGGGATCCCAATATATGTTAGTGGTCGGCTGGGGAATCTACCAAATGCCAAGGCCAATCGGGCTTTTCTCCCCACCTGCAATATAAAATATTTAATTCATACTGATATTTTTTCCAATGCATTAGGATTCAACACAAAAGGCACAAAATAAATAAAAATATTATTAAATGAACGGAAATTATGATTTCAAGCTTCATGTGGAGTTATAGCTCACTGTTTGGTTACTTTTTCCAATTTAATTTGACAGACTTAGTAAATAGCACCCAACTGTTTAACTGAGGTAGATCCACATTGTAGAGAAAGCTGGGTCCCCTCCATTTTACGTCTGAATTTAAGATGCTTTTACAAAAACAAAAATCTATTTAATCATATGCAGAAGCAATGGCAGGTGGCACCACCTGAAGAAAGCTTAGAACATGAGCAGGTTTGCAAGTAAGATCTACGCCCAAATCATACTCTCCATCAGCCACAAATAAATCCCAGGCTGGAGGGGAAAATTCAAACATGTAAAAATAACCCTGAAAAATTCAAGACTTTCAAAACAGATCTTTTTTTTTTTGACTGACTGCCACAGAGATGCACAATGGTCTGTCTTCATCAAGCGATGGCAACAGCCTGGAGAGAGAGAGAGAGAGAGAGAGAGAGAGAGGGAGGAGAGAGAGAGAGGAAGAGAGGAGAGAGAGAGAGAGTCTTACTGAATGTCTCCCTTTGTAACGTTGAATCACAACACAGCATCTTGATCTGGACAGCTTACACTCACTCTGCCTAATATTTTTGCATACTCTGAAACTTACAAATTGAACATCTGATTAAGGCTTAATTTAAAGTGGCATCACCACCCAGCATCATGCAAGCATTGGACTTCCTCCACACACACAGAATGGCAGTGAACTAAAGACACGGACATGAAGCCTCAGAACTGTATCTAACAGGTACTATAATTTCATAATTAAGTTTACAATTCATGTAGCAAATGAGAAGGTACACAGACAGAGAGGCCAACGAATATAAATACTAGTTTATATAGGAACTGTCCATTCACAGAACAGCACGCGGCACGGTGTCTCTGCAGGCACGACACGGCCACAGGACCTGCCGCACGGGGAGGGCGGGCGGGACGCGAGTACCACCCAAAACGAGACCCTTGCAGCTGCTTAGCTTCTTAGAAAATCGTAAACTTTAAATGGTTGTAACACATTTTGATTCAAAATGTCTTCTAAAATGTCTTATTGTGGGGGGAATTAAGAGGAGGCAAGATCTACCTAGGGAACTTTTGAATTCATTTTTGGTTCTTTTTCAATTATTTTATAAAAATAAAATAAAACTAGAAAAGTTGATAAAACCCAGGGTTCAAACCCCTCAATACATATTAGGTAAGTGATCTGAAGTGTACCAGAGGTAAGAAAATTCTGGATTTAAACCCTACATTCTTTTCTTGTAGTTAATGAGTAATTAGCTATTTTGCTGCAAAGAAACTTACAATTATTCTCATAAAACTTTTTAAAAAGTAAAAACTCACTGGCCTCTACAGTTTTAAAACATGGAGTTCACACCTTCAACAACTACACTAACATTCACTATCAAACTCAGGACTCAAATTTCGATTTAGTGCTAAACTACACACTTCCAGGATTTTAGTCAGGTACATATTTGGCTTTGAAGAGGGACCCAAACTTCCAATGTGTTGCTCCCCCTGCAGCCAGCGGCGCTCAGCACGGAGGGCTGGGGTTTGGTGACGGGGGGCCAAGCAGGCCTCAGGAAGGACTTTCTATACAATTGTAGAATAAATAACATGGATTATCTCGCCCACTTAAAACCAAGAGAATCATCCCTTGACACGAAATGGTGATTTGCAATTAGACCATCAGCCAAGAAAAGCGCTCACTACCTGGCCCGAAAAAGCACGAGCTACAAGCTGCATTTTAGATGTGTCCAAATGAGTCTGTGCACAGCCCGAGGTGACCCCACAGCCAAGCAAGCAGTTTCCCGCAGGTCACAGAAGGGAACGCCAGCCTTCCAAGGCGAGGACAGCAGGCTGGACGGCACCTACAGCTGAGGGTCTCAGGCATGTCACACAGACTCATTCCCATTCCTTGGAGAAAACTCAGTTCCCCTATACTAAGTACTCGAGTGACTCTGAACAAAATCACCAGGCCAGTGCCTGGCTAAGGGATCGGTCTTGCTAAGGCCCTGCAGGTGTGGCCTTGGCCAGGGCGCAGGAGAAACCACGCAACCGGAACCTCACGTTTCCTGACACGAGACAGCACGCACGGGCTTCACAGTTTGCAGAGTTGGGAGCGGAGGAGCAGAAGCAGCGTCAAAGGCAGAAGGTGGATGACCGACGTGTGGGATGGCACAGGCTTCCTTCCCAGCGGAAACGCAGCCCCAACATGATTGAGAGGACACTGGGACCAGACGATAAAGGCACAGAGGCTGAGACGGGGTCTTCTGGAACATGCTGTCTGGTCCTAATGGGGACCAGAGGGGCCGCCCTCTCCCACCCTCCAGGGTGTTCCCACAGTCCCCCACACGGGCCCGGTGGCGCGGCTGTCCTTGGGACCAGCTCATGGAGTGAGGACCTGAAGATTCAGAAGGTGCTGAGTGAGGAGGCCTCGACATCTAGTTCCTGGAGTCACTTGGGGGGAAGAGTCAGTATTTGGTGTTTTAGCTTTAACTCTGCTTAAATCCAAGGGGGCTGGAAACAGAAGTGATTCAGCCCCTACACCCCCAGGGAAGGGGGTGGGGTGAGATGAGGACTCCCCCTTTGGTCATACCACCCAAGGGCATTTAAGGATCTCATACATCTGAAACTTTTCACTCAACCAATAAGAGAGTAAAGTGTTAACAAAAGCACCAGTGATCTTCCGTTCTCTTATTTTCAACCATCTCTCAGGAACGCAAGTGTGGTGGGGGCTGCCTCTGGGTTCCAGAGATGTGGGTACAAAAGGCCAATGGGCGATGGAGCCCAGTTCTTCGGGCCCGCTGCCAGATCGAGCGGGGGCCACTGTGCAGGGTCCCCTGAATCACCCCGTGTGGGATTCTGGCTGAAAGTGAGACCAACCCAAAGGTCAGCAGACATGTGGGCACTCTCCCTGACATCCAACTTCTCAGGGTAGACAGTGTGACCCCGAGAGACCAGCGGACCCCAGCTGTCAGAGTTAAAGCACAGCACGCAGCATGCAGAGCATCGCCATCCAAACCACAAGGCGGAGGGCCACGTCTGTCACGTCTGCCACGTCAGGGTGCGCGCGAGTCTCTCTGGCCCAAAGCCAACGAGCGTCCAGGAGCAGAGCAGAGCCCCCCCGCCCCACATGCGATCGCCCGCCTGTGCCTCCCAAACTTAAGAGCAAGTGGAGGGACACAATGCCAACCTTCTGAGGACATGAGAACATAGGAACCCAAACAAGACATAAGGGGGTGACGCCTGGCCCACAGCAGTGTGTGGGCAGGAGACACTTCGGACAGCAGAGGGACCATTCACAAAGGGGCACTGAGTCCTGACCAACACCCAGGGCGTGGGAAGTCCTGCCCTCGTCACAGCCGTGGACCCTGTGTTCCTTCCGCACAGGGGCCGTGGACTTGAACAGAATGTCCTGCTTGCAAACCTCAGATCGGTTTCCAGGAGGGAGTGACGGGAACGCAGGCTGCCGACCCCAGGTCAGTCCGCCTGCACTGCTCGAACCAGAAGGCGTGACCTCCGGGCCGGTGTGGAAGCACCTTGGTGAGTCACAGAGCGGGCACAGAGGGAGCAGGGAGCAGAGGGGGCCATTTCTGACCCGTTTGTGAGAAAGAAGAGAAAGTGCCTCCTCCAAGGCGCAGGTCGTGAGAGCCACGGGTCACGGTGGCACGCACATCTGCCGCACTGCACAGAGATGTTCACAACTCGGTTTATTCGGGCGACATTTTGGCCATTTCAGTGTGGACAGCTACGCGTAAGAGCAGACATGAATCTACTGAGAATTCAGAGGTAGCCTTTATCTGCATTTACTTTTTTTAAACTGAAAGGTATTTAGAAACCACCTTCTGTAGTGATTTGGCTAAGCCAATACATTCACCGTAGACAGTAACATGGCAAAACATTTCCAGAAAAGCATCACGAGGGCCCTGTGGCATCGGCGTGAGTCACACGCACCCGGTGACTGAATGGGCTGACGCCTCTGTGTGCCTGACCCGGGCGGCCCGGCCGCAGACAACCACACACAAACCTAGCGGACATCACAGGCAGCAAAGAACACACTGGGCCGAGGGGCTCTCCCCAGAGGACGGTTGTGACGTGACAGTGCCGCGTGGCTTCAAAGCCATGGCGACCCCGGCAGGTGGGCCACACGCGTGCTTGCCACCCGCACATCAAGTGCTGGGCGGAACCAGGAGGAAATGCTTTTGGGAGTCATGGCAAATAACAAGAAACTAAACCACAAAACGTGTCTAAAGGATTTACAATTAATCCTCTTAAAATTAAGTCTTCAGACCTCAGGGGAGCTCACTCCCCTTTCACTAGATTGCAGACGGCCTTTTAGAAAAACGGGCAAAGGGGAACGTTTCCTTCATGAGGGGTCGACAGGCACGCGGCGGAAGAACAGAAGCCAGCCCACGACTCCAGCCCACGACACTGGAGAACGCGGCAGCGTCGCAAACACAAAGTAGCGGGGTTCCTGTCACTTCTGCTACCCTAAGTCTATCTACAGTCATCACAGACGAGTACAGCAGACGCAAGGTGGGGCATAATTAGAAAAGGAAGTTGTCAAAATCAGTGCAATTATTTTGAGCTGAAAATTTTCCTTACAAAAGAGTCTCCATGTGTGTGTAACGTGGACAGTCACACGTGCATGGCCTCTACACTGACCAGCGGCACAGCAGGGAAGCGGCTGGGTGGCAGCCGGAGAGGACAGTCTGTCACTTCGGGGGAAAGGTTTAAAATATAAATAAGAGAGTTGCGTTCCGAGAGTGAGGCGCACGAACACTGAGGACGTTCCTCTATTGTACATTCCTTTTCTCGTGAGCGTGAGAGATGAGTCAGAGAGGTCACAGGGAAATGTCTATGGCTTGTCCGGGCCACTGGGATTGTCCACTGTCTGGTTATGTCAACTTCTAGAGTTCCTCCTAATAGAACTGCCTCTGGTGTAGGAAAATGCCCATGAAAATCCTTTTAACTGTCCAACAGCTCAAAGTCCCACTGAAGAGCCACCCAGATACAAATGGCCACGCGCTTCCATGACACAGGGCAGAGGCGCCGCCGTGGCCCACGGGGCCTTCTGGGGACAGCCTGGGGTCCCGTCGCAAGACGCTTAGCTGCTCCACCCTTCACATATTGCATCAAATATATAATTTGACTGAGAAAATGCAAAAAGAAAATTTAAATCACCCCACAGATCAATGTAAAATTACACTGCTGCATATATAAGCAAAACAATTCATCCAAAAAAATTCCATTTGCGGCGTTCAAAAATAAATCATCCGGCAGACCTGAAGGTAGACGTCAGGCGACTTATAAAAGCTGGGAAACAGCCAGTACCCTGTCCATCAGGTACCATGTGCACTGGAATATCCACATTGGCCAAATCAAACCAGAGTAGAAAGGCAAAAATAAATAGCAACGTTTGCATCGACGACAGTAAACACAACATACAATACAGCATCAAAAAGCCCCCTCCCACCCTGCTGGAGGAGGAAACCCCTTTCTAGCCAGCCCTCCAGCCGGGGCCAGAGTCCGGAGCAGCGTGGATCTGGCCAACCTCGAACAGCATGAAGTCCCTCGGTTTCCAACAGCGTCCCCCCGGCCCACTGCCAAGGTCCGGGGTCGTCTGTGGGTCGAGAGTGCGCACACATTCACTGGAGGGAGCATGAGAACACCACCAAGAAGCAATACACTCTCGACAAGAAAAGGCAGACCCTACCGTATAGTACCCAGCGAGTCAAGTGTGTGTGTGTGTGTGTGTGTGTGTGTGTGTGCTTGCTTCTCAAAACAGAAAACCTAAACCCAAACCAAAACAAAGCCTTTCTTTCGGAAATCACAGGCATGCCCAGTCTTACTGAATTTATCTGGACTAGGGAGACCAGAGCTTATTGTACACAAATAGCAGGGTGAGGTCCCAGCGGCACCAAAGTCTCTTCTGCAAAATGGCGACCGGGACGGGTGCCCTGGGTTCTTCAGGGGGGCTTGTCCACTGCGACAGACAGTGGCGAAGGGGTGGGAATACACTGATTTTTCTCAAAGTGGCTGTTTTGAAATATGCTACGAAGAGTATCAATGTGAGAATCGAATTGGGAGACGCTCTTCTACAGAGATGAGGGAAATCCCAGCTTTTCTCTGACATTTTCACATTCAGTTCGCTTCGAGCAAGGCACACCTTACTACCAGTGGGCTGGGGCGCCCCCTCGGCCTGGCCCGAGGTAGCCCCGGGTCAGAGGACGGCAAGGGCCCCTCTGGCTCCCAAGCGAACGGGGCTTGGGCTGACCCTCCCGCACCGGGAGGTCTCACACGGTCTCGGAACTCAGAACGCAGCCTAACAATGGGGCCTGGCAGAAGCTGGGGAAACGGTCTACCTGAGCGCGCACCCACCGCCACGCCCTCTGAACCCCCAAACGAGGGCAGGGTGTGCAGCCGGCGAGACAGGCCGCCTGGTGATCCTTTAGTGTGAAAAGTTCTATGAAACAAGCACAGGGCCATGAAAAGCACCCTTCTCAAAGCACTTTGGCCCACTGAAAATCAACTCTGCCTTCAAAGTAAGTTTTTTAAAAAAGTAGGTGTAATTTTCTGCCAGCCTGTGATCTTCCCGAGGTTTTGGCCTAGAACATGGTCGCCGAGGAGCCCTGCCCGCTGGGCCTCCGTGTTTGTGGGAGCCCCTCCGGGAAGCTCTGCACCGGGGGCCTCAGACGCAGGCAGCCCCGGCCATGAGGTTCGCAGCCAGGCCTGGGAGTCTGATTTTAACCAGGCACCCCGCCCACGAGATCCCCTTGCACATGTTAGAAACGCACCTTTGAGACAAACAGGTTTAGATGACCCTAAAAATGGCTGAAAACCGACCCAATTTAAGAGTGTATTAGTGAAGATTCCCCCCTCAGCTTGAAGGCTCCCAGAAAGTAAGCCAAGAGTGGGCTGGTGTCCTGACGTGGAGAAAGTGCCACTTGCCAACGGAGCGACAGGGACCTGCGACATCTCTCAGAGCAGAGGCTTCTGTCACTGAGAGACAGAGACACAGCGAGGAGGGACTAATGCCATTAATAAGACACCCACATGCACACACTTCCACACGCACGCACCACTCTGAGCAGACAGCTTCACAAATAATATGCATCCTTCTGTCACCACCACCGAGACGCAGGCGAGGGTCCGCGAGAGCCCAGAGCAGAGACCGGGAGGCAGGCGGGCGCCCGCTCCAGCGGAGGCTCCCCTGTCAGGACCAGAGGTAAGTGTCAGCCGGGTGGGGGTGTCAGCAGGGACAGGAAACCTAGAGCACAAAGCAGCACGGGGGAAGAAGGCTCGTCTCCTTCCTCGAGTCTCTACGACGAACGTGGACTTGACTCTCGGTAAATCTGCCTACAGGACAAAGAGCCCACTCAGCACAAACAGAGCTGTCAGCGGTCACCCCTTCCAAGCTGTCCATGGCATCACTCCGAGTGCAACGGTTTCTGGGTTGGCAACCCCACGTCTGGGCCCAGAAGGCAGATCCCAGCAGGAGGGTCTGGCCCTTCCAAAGGCGTCCATCCACCATCCTGTGGGGGGCAGGGCTCGGCTGCTGACTGCCGCACGGGGCCCCCACTGCAGGCTCCCGCGTTCAGTGTCAGGTCCTGTGGGGTCGCCACAGGACCCCGCATGGCGAGGCGGGCCCGCCAACACACGGACGTGCTCCCAGGACCGGAAGAATGCGTACATTCCATTTGTGCTTAATCGGCTGAGCAACACATGGGATGGAGGGGCAGGGAGGGTGGCGCGTGACCACTGTGAGCGCACCCGGTCCCCTGGGGGGCGGGCCGCGGGCACAGGGGGTGCAGTGCATCCCCCTGTACTTGAGCACTGAGACCCACAAGAGCGGCCCAGTGTCCAGGCCTTGAAACACTGCAGATCACAAGAAGCACCCCGTAGTCAATAGAACAAAAAGCAGCATCTAGCTATCACATGAATACTGCAAACCAGGTATATAATTCTCTTCTCTTACATTAAAGACATAACAGTGAAAAAGGATTGTACTGTACTTATCACCACAGACCCGTATTCTTTAGAAACTTTGGAAAATAAATGTCACAGTCCTATAGGACAAATCTTACGATTAGACTGTCGGCATATTGTCTTTTTTCTTTTTTTTTTTTAAATAAATTTTTATTAAAATGGCACTTGCTGCCAATCTCTCTGGACCTAGAAGTGTTGTAAACGCACATGGCCTCTGCCGCCACCGCTGCCCCTCCCCCGCGGTGGGAAAGGCTGGCCGTGGACGCGACGCCCGAGGGCACCCGGAGGCGCCTGCCCGGGGGTCCTGACGCGCTTGCGGAGCCACATCAGGACTCGGGCGTCGCTGCGGCAGACTCAGCGACAGCAGAATGGTCAAGGCTTTAAAACCACAACCTCATCGTGTTGCTCTGGCTCTCAGAGAGCAGTCACAGCTAGTTTGAGCCCATCGATCTCATCTAGAATCATGTGTTAAAAACAAGTGAATCGAATGACCAAATAAATTAAAAATGTTTTAAAGCCCTGAGTTCATAGACTGCTTTTAGGAGATTTTTTAAGGAACACGGGACTCTAGTTTAACAAGCAGCTCATAGATTTTGGCAAACCATATTTCCTATGATAATGGGGTCTCATACAGGTCTGCAGTTCAAAATCCAAGTTTGAAATCCAGGACGGAAGGCATTCTGGGAAGTGGGGCATCTGCTGAGCCAGCGCCGTCTCCTGGTGGGCGCTGGCTGCCTCGGGAGGGCTGGCGTCTGTTGGTCTGGGTGTCTCCTGGTGGGCGCTGGCTGCCACGGGAGGGCTGGCGTCTGTTGGTCTGAGTGTCGCTGGTCTCGTGTGAATCCCACTCGGCACACAATCGTAAACACAACACGTCAAGCAAAGTACATGGTGCGCAGTGTGTCCTGGTGGACCTGGACCGCCTTGGCCAGCGCCTGATGGTCGCGTCCGTTACTCTGCCCGGAGGTATGGCTTCCTTCAGCACTGCGGGGACAGGGACACAGAGGGCGCAGCCTTGAATGCAGCACGGGGCAGCACCCTGACAGCTAAGCCAGGGCCACATGCTGGCCCTGCTGACACTGGCGTTTGGGCTTCCGCGTCGCAGCTGGCTCCAGCCACCGAGACCCCACTGCTTCCCACTTCAGAAAAGCAGCCGCCAAAGCCTGTTTCAGAAATGACCCCTGCTGTGACCTCCAGCCAGGAAAGGCCTGCCACTCACCTGTCATGTTCTTTATCCACCAGGTGGTACCTGGCCCGGAAGGCCACCAGGTGCGCGTAGTATGCTGGCGCTGGGATGGACACGGAGCGCGTGCAGCGCACGTAGGTGTGACACAGCTGGTAGGTGAGAATCTGCAGCTCATCGGAAGAGAAACGATTGTCATCCCAAAGCACATGGTAGTGGGAAGGCCTGCTTGTGCCCTAAAAGCAGATCAGAGGGTCAGAGATGGGCAGGCGCACCTGCCGACGGCACCGCCGACGCGCCGAGCGCTCCGCACCTGGGGACAGAACAGCTTACCGGGGACACGGCGCATCCAACACAGACACCGACAAGGTCAGGTCTACTGTGCAAAGGCATCCGGACCGGGCGTTTCATTGCCCGGTGGGCAAAACACAGACCACACAGGTGTCAGCGAGGGAAAGACCACGGGGAAGGTGCACACGCTGGAAACGGCTGCTCCGAGGACAGCGCTGCTTGTGCAGGTTAGTTCTCCCGGCGTTTCATTTACAGGCAGGAGCACACTCTCTCCGTGAAAGCTACATGTTAACGGCACTCTTTGTGTGCGCGCGCGTGCGTGTGTGTATTTTTTTAATCCTCACCTGAGGACATTTTTCCATTTTTTTGTTCAGATAGAGTGGGAGGGAGAGAAGAGAAAGAGAGAGAGAGAAACATCGACGCAAAAGGGACACATCAAGTGGCTACCACCCATGCCACCCAACCAGGGCCGGGGACAAACCGCAACCGAGTACGTGCCCTTAGCGGGAACCGAACCCGGTCTCTTGGGACCGCAGGCCGATGCTCTAACTGCTGAGCCAAACTGGCCGGGGCTTAACGGCACTCTTTAAAAGCGAGTTGGCAAGTGTGTTATTTTATGCAGTTTGTACAGTTTGACATCTTTTGAAACTAAGAAAAGCAGGAGTTGGTGGCCTTGCCCACCCACGGCAACACGGAGAGCAGATGGCACTGCCCACCCGCCGCTCCGCCGGGCCCCTCCCCGGCCCAGCTGCCTGCTCAGCGCCATGTCAGGGCCACAGGCGCCACCGCCCTTGCTTTACCACTGGACCCGGTGTGGCACCCACCCTGGCGTGTTGTTGGCGGCCGTCACAGGGCCTGCCAGGGTCACAGCATGAATGCCGAGCAGGCCCTCTCGAGGCCCAGGTGTGTCACAACACTAAGGTCTCAGCAAAGAACAGGCCCAGCCACTGAACAAGCCGGAGGGCCCGAGGGAGGCTCCACCCAGCAGGCAGGACGCCAGGAAGAGAACAGGCCTCGGCGAGACAAGGGCCTGTGGTCACCATAGGGCCCCGTACAGAAAGGGCACCGGCGGGCACCACATGGGCCAGGACAGATAACTAACTGCGCTAAGAAACGAGAGGAAGGACTCTGTGTTCTCACTAAGGCATCTTCTTTTTCTTTCCCTTTAACAACCTTTAAAAATGTGAAAACCATTCTCTGTGTCGGGCTGCATCAGGCCCCAGGCGCAGCACGGCGACACAGACAATGAAAATACTTCCTGGGGAGCAGGACCAGTGCCAAGTTCATGGCGCTCTCCAAGGTGGGGTGCACAGGCTCTGGGGAGGGGTGCGGAAGTCTTGGTGTACTCTCTGAACAACCAGAGCCCCGCATGAAGAGGCGGTGAGCTGGGGCTGACACCAGGCTGGCCAGAGCGGCGCTCCGAGTCACCCCAGGCCGGCTGGGCCTCTTCGCCGAGAGACGGAGCAGCCCGGCCGTGATGACGGGCCACAGAACCGTCCCTGTGTGCCCAGCAAACATGCATGCGTGGGGGGGACACAGGGCCGCACCCTGCCCTTCCCACAGCTCCTGAGACGTCCTTACCATGCAGTGTGAGGCCGACTTCCACCAGGTGGCCTTGTCACCTGCGATCTCCCCAAGCTGAGCACCAGGCACAGCGATGCCCTGGATGCCACCAGAGCGCCCTGACTCTGCATTCACTGCTCCTCCTGCCTGGACCTCATCTCACCAAGAATGCCCCCCAGCTTCCCAGGGGTCCTGTGTCCCCAACACCTGGCAGTCCTGAGCCTCTGTTCACTGGTGAAGCCCTGACCACAGCTGAAGCCCTTCCTGGGTGCTCACCACTGAGCCCCCGAATGTGTGCGTGACATCACAGACACTGCGACTGTCCGAAGGGGACCGTCTGCCCTTACCTGGATGCCAGCGTGACTACACAGGTAGAAGTCAAACTCGGTCGGGTGGGTGATCTTCGTGTCCACGGTGGTGCCTGCTGGGATGTTTCCACTCTTCCCCACCTTCAGCAACAAGGAGCCCGTTAGACGTGCCCGAGACAGGACAAAGCGGAGGGAGCGAGCCCTGCCTACCTCGCCCGAGGCTGGCCCTCCCGCTCAGGCTGCCCGCTCCAAAGTCTTTAACTCGGACAGTGCATTTGCTCAGCACCAGAATGTTAAACTAAAACCTAACAAAAACTAACATCCGAAATGACTTAACTCTAACTTTACACAGCAGGACCGAGGTCACTGGAGACCCAGCTACTGCTATTGCAGCCCGCCCCCCTAGATCCGTACCCCAACCCACCACCATGCCACTGACTGACTTTTGAGTTGTGTACCCTTTGAAATATATAGGGTGTCCCCCCCCAAATGTTTATACAAAACAAGTGTAATTACAAAGCCAGTGTTTAATGAAATACATTTCATTTTCAAATGTAACGGAACCTGCAGATGGCCTGCCTACATTTTTTGGGACACCCTGTACACATGAAAGAGGACCCCATGGGCCTCTTGCCTTCAGATGTATTTCTGCTTCTTGCCAACCTTTTGTACACCTTCAGTCTTTTAAAAGAAGTAAACTATTTGAAAACACGGCCCCCGTCTCCCTTCCGCTGCCGTCTGGGTCCCGGGCTTCACGCCCACGGACGCCCACCTGCCTCAGCCTCCGTGGCTCACAATGCTCCTCTGCAGTGTCGTCGACATTCCGCTACCTGCTGTTCTGGCTCAGCGTCACAATTTCGTAGTGACTGTGATACATCCCATCACAATCACTGGATAGATGTGCAGCGTGTTAATTTTCACCCCTATACATCTATGCCGATACGGGACCACGCCACCACCTTTTCTCCTGTTAGCAGACAGTTAGAGGAGTATCTTGCTGTAAGACTTGACAGATGTGTGGGTTTCTCTGGGGCAGCCCTCTCGAGTGGCTGAGTTGTGCTCCAAGTTCCCTCTGGGACAACCAAACTGGTTATTGGTCTGCACTCCATCAACATCACGAGGGTCCTCTTCACAGCACTGCATCTACTCCGTGGCCAAGCGTGACGCTGTGCTTGGCAGGATAGCTTAGTGAAGCCTCCCAGTGTCCTCAGGGAGGGGGCCCTGGGGGGCAGGGATGCTGCAGCCGCCCCAGCTCCTGACCTCGGCACAGCACCCACACCCTCACCACGCAGGCTCATCTCATAACTTGTTTCCTCCCCCTCCCCACGGTCTGAAATACTTTGTATATGATTACTCGCTGAAAGTTGGGTAAAACCTGCCTCTCCAACCCTCCACACTAATTCCACGAAGTACGCTGAGGCGTCCCCTCTCTCCCACCCCCTGCACAACTAGTGGCTTGCCCACGGACCTCCCTGGGCCTGACGCCTGTTGCGACAATGCCTGGACTGTCCCCCGAGCTGCTTTGGTAATTTATGGAGTTCTGCAAGCAACTGTATCCATTTCTTCTAAGCTTCCCGGTGTGTCGGAGGCTGGCAATGACCTACGATGGTGTAACTGCAGCGCTCCTGCAGCCACACTTCTGCTTCGCCCCCAACGCGCAACGAGTCTGCTCCTGGCTGAGTCTTGCTGGGCTCACCCGTCTGTGAAGATGCTTGTGTCTATTTGCTCTATGCTTCATGTCCCGCCACATCATCATCCGCTGACTCGGAGCCCTCGTGACTCAGGGCAAAGGGGGCTGGCAGGCTGCGGGGGGCGGGCAGGCGCCCCAGCACTCCTGGACCTGGGGCTCGTCTCTCTTCTCCATCCTTCCTCCATCCTTCCTCCATCCTCCCTCCATCTCGGGCTCACCTGACGCACCGAAGTCCACGCTCCACACACGGCTTCAGCGGCACTGCCTAAGGTTCGACATGAAATTCTCTTGGTTCTGTTCAGTTCTGATTACCTTGTAATTTTTATCTTCTCTATGTTTAACGCATGTGCCACTTAGAAGTGAATTCAAAATGTCAAGCTTTCTCAAACTTCTTTTTCTAGTGTTGAGTTAAAATTTAATTGTATAATGATCAGAAACTGTGCTTTGTAAAATGCCGAGGTTTGGAAATCTGCGGCCTCTTTTGTCGCCTGGGATGAGGCCAAGTCCCCGAGCGTCCAGGTGACCTCGGCTGCTCCGGCAGGACCGCCCGAGATCCGGCTTGTTCGGGCCACGCTCCCAAGCTCCGGTGCGGCCGGTGCGCCCGTCAGCGTGTGACAGCTGTGCTGCAATGCGCCTGGCAGGCAGAGGTCTGTCCTCTCCTCTCTTCCCCTAATCTGAGGCCGTGGTGCTAGGACTTCCAAGCTCACAGCTGCCACACTCGGCGGATCAGCCCTGGGTGGTGACAAAGTTCCCCTCTCTCGCTGTAACTCTGCCTCCGCACGCTGTGTCTGCGGGGCCCACTGCGGGGGCCGAGGTCGCGGCGGGCATCCTTCGGCACTGGGACGTGGCCCCCTGCAGCCCGAGGACTCCCGCCTGTCCTCGGCGGGGAGAACCGCCAGCAGCCACGCCCGCTAACCTTGCTGTTCCCGCACACGGCCTCACCCTGGACAGCCGGGAGGCACCTGGCCGTCTTCCACCTGCTCTCCGGACCCCTGCCCGAGCTGACCGCGCCTTCTAGCCCCCATCTCCCGAGGCCGCAAGCTCACTCCGCTCGACAGCCGTCCTCACGACTGGCCATCGCCGCGGGGGCGGGCTGACTGTTCTTTTCCAGAGCCGCCTCTCTGGAAATTTCTATCCGATAAACGACATCTGCCGGTCCTGTCTCAGACCTGTGGGATTTACACGTCCAAATTCTCCCCAAACTGATGGCCTCCCCTCACACACACAGCTGGGACTCCGCACAGCCCTCTGAGGACAGGGTCTCCCTCCCCAGAACAGGGACAGAGTGGTCCCACAGGCACTTCGAGGACACGCACCCGCTCATTCTTGTCCGTGCAGAAAAGCCGCGTGTGGTGCCGCTTCTGGACCACGATGAACGTGATGCCCGGCTGGTAGTCCTTCTCCAGCTTGATGCACGCCTCGCGGATGGCCAGCAGCTCATGGTGCAGCACCTGCGGGGGAGGGGCGCCCGGGCCGTCGGTCACCGGCAGCACCTGACACATCCTTGTGGCTACGGCTCCCAGTCCCTGGCTGGCGTCAGCTGTGGGCCTTCTCCTCAGAGCCCAGTCTCCCCTCAGTTACGGGAGGAGGGAAATGACGAGGCCAGGGCTCAATGGCCTACATAAGATGATGGACAAAAACACCCAGTGCTCGAGCCCTGGCCAGCTTGGCTCAGCGGTTAGAGCGTTGGCTTGCAGACCAGAGAGTCCCGGGTTGGTTCCCACTAAGGACACGTACCTCGGTTGCAGTTGTCCCTGCCCCAAGTGGGGTCACGTGGGTGGCAGCCACTCGATGTGTCTCTCACATTGATGCTTCTCTCTCTCTCTTCCCCCTTTTCTCCTGCTCTATCTGAGGATAAATGCAAAAATGTCCTCTGGTGAGGATAAAAAACAAACAAAAACACCTAGTGCTCAATAAATGGCCTGACCCGGGAGCGGCGAGGGGCTGGGGGACACACACGAGCACACCGATCCCACGACTCGTCCCGTCTCGGGAACAGGGAGAGGGTCTAGTGGAGGAGACAGTGGCTTAGGCGTCGGATGTGAGCTCAAACCCTCACGGACACCAGGCAGCCGTGTGGCTATGGGAAAGCCCAGCACCCTCTCTGATCCCCCGTTTTTTTCACTTTTAAAACGGGACCACCCTACCCTGCAAGCTTGCCGTGAAGACTAAAGCGACATAGAAAACACGAGGCATGTGAGTCCCTGGGAGGCAGGGAGCGAGGACGGCCAGACCCCGGCGCAGCGATGGCGACTGCAGGGACTGAAGCCAAGACTCAGTGACTGTCCTGATCAAATACTGTGCGGTGACGTCTCAACATGGCATCGGTCCAGGGTCAGAAGCCCAGTGGTGGTGCTTCTGTCAGACACTGAGCATGTTCACGAGTGATCACAGCAGTGACCACGGTGGAGGGAGCCCAGGTGTGTGGGGGTCACACTCTGGACCTGACGGGACAGCGCGGGAGCTACCAGCTGGCCAGGGAGTGGCGAGCTCATTCTCCTCGCTGGCCCTGGCGGTGGGATCCGGCAGCCACACGCCTGCCACATGCCACCAGCCTATTCACCGAGGCAGCCTCAGGGGTCCCCTGCGGCATCGGGTTGGGGCCCCACATCCCGCTCTGCCTCCCTGCTAACGCCTCCCAGTGACGCAGTCATCCGGCCAGTGTGGACACCTAGATCCAGGCTGGGATGGACCTGCTGCCCACAGATCACCCCGACGGCGAGGTGCCGCACTGCCTCCAGCTGGACACAGCCGCCCTTTCCCACACGCCCCGCCTACGGAGCTCCCTGCGCCTGTGACCGCTGGCCTTGCAACCCCCACGCCCCCCAAGATGCTGCCCCTCCCTCCACACTCAAACAGTGGCCAGGGTCTTGCTGATCTACTTTCCAAAGGGTTCCCAGCCATCCCTCCCTGGGGGCCTGCCCCACAAAACCTCTGCCCACACTCCCAGCCTCCGCCGGCACAGCTCCCCAGGCCCCAAGCCCAGCCTGTCGCCCCTCCTGTCTCCGTCTTGCCTCAGCATGGAGGGTGCTGGGCCCAGCACCCCGGCCCACCTTCCGCACCACGACCAGACAAACACTGGGGCAGAATGCAAACCGCACCGTCCTTTTCTGTAGCAAACCCAAGAAGCTATTTTGCCAAACGGGAGCCTCGGACTTCATGAGGACGGAGAAGCTGAGGCTCACCTGCTGAAACTGCCCCTCGGACACGCCGTCGCGGTAGAAGATGATGCGGGTGGGCTTGAAGCGCGTGGACTTGTAGAACTGGATGAGCAGCTCACGCACCATGGCGGCCAGGTCCTGGATGATCTCCTGGCGGTGCTGCTGGACCCGCACGGTGGCGCAGTAGCGGTTGGGGTGGGCGTCCATGCTGCCCACGACCTGTGGGGCACGAGGTGTGCTTGTCAGGGGCCCAGAAAGCCCCGAACTCAGGCAGGCGCCAATCCCCTCGAGCAGGCGCTCAGCCTCCCTGACCTTCCTCGCGTGGGAAGAGGTAGCTGTCGCCGACCCCGTAGGATCAAGACGACGGTTACGCGCCCAGCCAGGGCCCAGCCCAGGGCCTGGCATGGAGCAGGTGCTCAGAAAATGCCAACACTATCGGATTTGTGTGGAGGGAACGAGGGGCAGGACGCACGAGCTGCCCTAGGCAGACAAACCAACAGGGGGTCTCAGGTGACGAGTACACAGCACCCAGACCTCACTCTGGCCGCCCCACTGGGGACGAGGGGATCCTGCAACCTCGGCTGCAGAGGACAGGAGGTACCGGCTGGTGCTGCCCTCCACATCTAATCCGCACCACCCGAGCAGGCCTGGTCCTCACCAACAAAAGGCTGCAGTAATGATGGCGCTGCCCCGCCCCCCCATACCCCAGGAGTCAGCTGTGGGGACGGAGGTGCTGCTGACTCAGCCAAGGGGAGGGGCGCACAGCCAGGCCTTGGGCCCTGGGACCGCCTCCGGGGCGAAACTCACAGCTGAGGGAGGGCAAGGACCGCCCAGGCCAGTGCACACGCACATCACAGGCCCGTTAATGCGCTCCGTCTAGGAGACTGCAAGGGTGAACGAGAGGATGGACTGAACTCTCGATGGTCTCGTTCTTTTACTCACAGTTGGCATTTTGTAAAAAACAGAAAACAGCCTTGGCCAGTTTGGCTCAGCGGTTAGAGCATCGGCCTGCGGTCCTGAGAGACCCCGGTTCGGTTCCCGCTAAGGGCACGTGCTTCAGTTGCAGTTTGTCCCCGGCCCTGGTTGGTCGTGCGGGTGGCAGCCACTCGATGTGTCCCTTCACGTTGATGTTTCTCTCTCTCTCTCTCCCTTCCTCTCTCTCCCTCCCACTCTATCTGTACAAAAAAAAAAAAAACCCAAAAAACAGAAAACATCTGAAATGAGGGCAGCCTCTGCCCTGCAGGACGAGAGCCCCCAGGACCTCGGTGGGGCCCGATGCGGCCTGTCGGGGTTTCTGGACAGAGCCCGCTCACAGCACGCTCACTGCCTCACAGGTGTATCCGTCCACCTGTGGCGTCCCCCAAACACCATCACCCCGTGACGGGGATCCCGGCGGCCTCCCGGCCTTCCAGGAAGGGGCTCTGGCCCCTGGCTGCGGGGTGCCACGTCCCCTCCGCGGGCAGCTCGGGAGGAAGGTCACCCACAGGGCCCGGCGGGCGGCACCGACACTCACAGCAGCGATGGAAGGCTTCTTCCCGTCCCCTGCGGGCGGGTGGGTGACGTCGGCCCCCAGGAAGATGACGGGCTGCTGGAACACCGGCGGCCTGCGGGGGAGCAGAGTGTGAGGGGCCCGGGCTCAGACAGCACCTGCGCCCCGGTCCCGCCACCGCTGTCCCTCGTGGTCAGGGGACTGCGGTTGCGCTTTCAGAGTCCTTCTCGCTTACTGACGCACGCAGAAAGCCCTCCAGGTGGTGACACGGTCTGAGGTCGGCCTCAGGAGAACGCGGGGGGGAGGGTGCAGGTGGAATGGCCGCCGAGGCTGGGTCAGGGAGGTGAAGGGCCACCTGTGACCACACGCGAACGTTTCCAAGATAACTGTACGCCCCGAGCATGGACAGAGCCTGAGGGCGGAGGCACGGCCGTCGCTGACCCCGGCCCAGCAGGGAGCCTGCGCTCCCGGACCCAGGCAGCAGAGGGGCTGCTGGGAAAGCCTTCTCGGCCTCACATGGAGCCAGCGCCCACCCCGCTACACTCATCTAGAAACCCCCACCCGAGCTGAGGTGTTAAGGAAAAGGGTGCATTTGAGTGTGTACAACTTGTCAGTGCCCACAGGTGTGGTTCTGACACCCTGGCAGCTCTGGGCCTCCCCGGGGACATCAGGAGGCTGCTTGCTACGCCCCCGTCGCTGCCATCACCTGCCTGCACAGAGGGGCAGAGGGGCAGAACACGCCCACAACCGTACCAGCTACCCTGCCTCACATGCCTGCCCCCAGATGCCATCCGACCACCCACGCCGCCGCCGCCCCTGCCCTCGCCCTCCCCCGGATGCGATGCAGCAGCAGCAGCCAGTGCAGCAGGGCAGGCTCCGGCCACCCGCCTCCCACCAACCGTGCAGAGCTCCGCCCGCCCACTCCGTGCTGCGCCCCACACCTCACTGCTGCTGCCCCCCAGCACCACCCGCGGCCCTGGTGACTCACACCCTCCACAGGCAAACCCACACCGCCTGCCCTCTCCACCTCCTCCCACGGCCTCCTCACTCCCTTCTTCGTCTGGTGAGCACAGTGCAAAGCTCCAGATCAGCCACACCGCTCTCGGCCTCCCGTGCTCTTGGGCCCCTCCCAACCAGGCTGCACGCTGCCATGGCAACCAGACTCCTCTCTGCAAGGTCGCCAACCACCTGCACGCTGCCCAGCCGCTGGCCCAGCTCGGGATAAACTGCCCCCAGGGCCCAGGACCAGCCCCCCCCCGCCCCCGGGCCCCCGTCCTGGCGCAGAGCAGGTGCTCACACCACGCGGACCCTGGGGCCGGCAAGGGCGCATCCAGCTCGCCACTGCACTTGACAGGTCCCCCTTCCATCCCAGGAACCGAGGGAGTGGAAGGGCCCCTCCTCTCAGAGCCAGCACCCCAGGTCAAGCCAGACTCTGAACTCAGGATCCGTCCATGGGACCACGGCCTCTGTCCAGGTAACAGCGCAGCTCAGGGAGCCAGAGCCCCGCCCGGGGGGCAGCCTCACCTCCCCTGGGGCAGCAGGATGTTGTTCACGCCCCCCAGCTTGACGTTGATCTTCAGGCAGAGGTTGGACAGCGTCTGCGGCGTGGTCCGCTGCACGTTCTTCATCTGCACGCACTGCGTGGCCATCCCGAGCACCGTGTCGCCCACGCGCTTCACCTCGGCTGCGGGGCAGAGAAGGCGCTCAGCGAGGTGCTCCGGCACCCCCAGCTATCGTCCCGCCTGCCCGCCCCTCTGCAGCCCAGCCGGGAGCCAGGCGGTCAGGCAGAGGGAAGTCAGAGCCTCCGGGTTCCGGCCCTGGCACTGCCCACCGGCGCCGCCTGCGTCAGTCTCACGCTCACTCTGCCAGGGGTCAGCCATGCCAAGGACCCCAGTGGAACCCGGGGAGAAACGCCACCTTCCTTCGCAGCACCCGGGACCACAAGCAAACGCTCGAGTTAAAGTAAAGGCATTGGAAGCTTGCGTATCCTCGGCCAACGCCAACCTGACATGGAAGACGGCCGGGCCCACACCCGTCCGCTGGGCCGTCCTGGGAGACCAGGCTCCCAGAGAGCAGGACCAGGACGGGCCACCGACAGCGCCCTCTTTCCTTCTTTACTGGATCCGTAACTGGGAGGGAAGCAAGCCTTCCCTGGGTCCGGACCCTGTGCCGCCCAGAAGGGAGGCCAGCAGGCAGATAGCCACACGTCGCTCTCTCTCCTCTGCCCCCGGCGCCCCACTCCCACAGGGCCTGGTCCCAACACCTCCCCACGGGAGCCCGTGCCGCCAACGGCCCTCAGCGACTCAGTCCCCGGCTGTCATCAGCTCTGGCCACACCTGCCCCCATCCCGGTAGCAGCCCAAAGGGAGGGCCTGGGCCGTCACCCGGCCTGGGAAACTCAAGCTGAACGAAGTCACAGCTGCCTTTTGGCACCAAGGACTTGGACAGACGTCCAGAGGACTCTGAGGAGGGCCCCTAGTGGGCCACCTCGTGTGCCCTGAACGACTGTCCTCCTCCAGCCAACACCACATTGCGAGGTGGACAAGACAACCACACACACTGACATCCAGGAACTGTGGCGTCAGACAAGGCTGACAGGCCGCCTGACATTGGCGTGGACAGAAACCACCCGGTCGCCTTTGCGCACGGGTGAGTCGAGGACACCCGCGGTGGCCCGGCGGCCTACCGTAAACGGGGGTCTTGCCCGGCAGGATGACCACCACCAGCTGGAGGCCCGTGTAGGTGTTCTTCAGGTGCCGGAACATGGGCTCCACACTGTCCGCGCCCTGAGCATACTTGCAGAAGCACGGCTGGCCCTGGATCGGCATCCCCGCGTCCCTCGAGATCTTCCTGAGCTGCTCCGTGAAGGACCTGAAGGGGAAGGCGCGTCACGCCAGGAGTCTAACTGGGGTCCTGGACAGGCCACGCCCACACACCCACGTGTGAGCAAAGGGCGCGCACACAAGCAGCTCACGTGAAAGTCACTGCAAGGGCACCCAGCCTCCTTGCCACGGCAGAGCAGCAGACGGTGTCCGAGCTGCCTCCCCGCTGTGACCCCCGAGCCAGGGACGAGGCTGCCCACTCGGCAGGCCCACCCAGCCCTGCTCTGGTCCGGACACAGCCAGCGCGCACGCAGTGCACGCCACACCCTGGCCGCGGGGCACCGTTACTCTCCTGTGTACAACTTGGAGCCGTGGGTGAGACAACCATGGAGAAAACAGAACAGCCGAAGCTAGAGCAACACCAGCAGCTGCCACCGACCGGCCCCGGAGACACGGACGGGCGGGGAGGACATATCAGCAGCCTCTATTTTAAGCTCAGAAGTAAAAATGACACTGCCTTCTACAACGTGGGTAGAGACACCGAGATCCAGCCCAGCCTGTCAGTGCTCAGCCGTCCAACGCGAGTGCCGTTGAAGAAACCAACGTTTTGAATTTGTCTCCAGGTGAATTTCCCGGGACGAAGGGCCCAGGACAGAACACAGGGGGGCCGGGCCCAGATGCCGAGCCTCAGCCTGGCTCCCCGAGCCCTCCCCGGGGCGTGGGGACCAACAGCAGCCTCCCACGGGCAGCCTCTTGCCCTCCACCGGCTCTCAAGAGCGCTCTGGGAGCTACGCGTGTCGGAACACCCTCTGCTGAAATGTTTAGGGACCATGCTTCTCGGGTCTGTCTTTTCCTGTTACCCCCGAGGCAGGGCACGAGCTCTCTTCAACTCTGTGGCGCTGGGTGCCACTGCCAGGTCGGCTGCCTGGGTCACGTGGCCGCACCTGGGCCACCGGGCTGGGAGGGGCACGCTGCCCAGGGCCATCGGGCAAAGCCTCCGCTCCTGCGGACGACTTTTGATTACTCCCCTGGCCCAGGAAGGAAGAAGACACCGCCCAGCCCAGGCCTGTTTGACCTTCTTCCTCATTCTGGCTCCTTTTCCTTCTTCTAACACAGAAATATGTAGCTAAAGTGTGTTAGAAAATAAGCTTAGTTGATTAAGTCCAATTTTCTCTTTCGCTCGAATTTTGACACTCACTCTGGTTTGCTGTCTGCCCGGTGCTGTGCGCCTCTCCGAGAAGGAGCAGGGCTGAGCCCACACAGGAAAAGGCTGCCAATCCTGCCACCGAAGCCGGGCGTGCACCCCACTCCCAGCCGTCACTCCCCGCCCGTCCCAACCGGTGCCGGTCCGGGAGGCGCCTTACTTGAGGTGCACCTCCGTGCACTGGCGCTGGGGGGCGAAGCAGGCGATGGCCCACACCTTGATTTCAATGCCCGTGTGAAACTGCTTGTTCCTCATGTCCCAGACGCCCTGGACAGGGGTGGCAATCGCTTTATTCTGCAGACGGCAAGATGTTCAGAGTGAGAAAAAACGGGGACCATATTCCTCTGACCTTGGATTTTGTTCTATCCACACTGCTGGGGTCCCCTGACCAGACAGTGGTTCCTGAGACTAAGAACTGAATCCTTGGGTTGTTGCCCGTCTCCCTGTGCCCAGCACTGCAGGTGGTCCTGACACTGCAGGACAGGTGGACGGATGGATGGGGGATGGACAGGTGGGGGACGGAGAGGAAGAGGTAGGAGGAGGATGGAGGGATGGTGGATGTGGGATGGACAGATGTACAGATGGGTCAATGAGGAGGTGAAGGGAAGACGGGGGGATGGGCGGGAGCACCCCTTCAATGAGGACAAAGACACTAAACAACGAACGTGAAACCGTCTCTAAGATTCTTATGGGCTCTAAGAAAAACCACTAAGTAAAAAAGCCAGGTGCAGAAGGTATTCAATATGTCACCTGCAGAAGGAGTGGAAAAAATCCGCGGCCCATCCCTGGACAAGTTTACAGAGGAGAAAGATAACCCACTGCCCCTGGGGAGCCACCGAGAGCTAAGAGACTTCCTGCAATTCTGAGTTACAAAACATTTAAAACACTCATATTTAAAATATAAAAGGAAAAGACCCTATAAACAAAACTAAACCTTGTAGAAGTCCTGAGGACTAACCCCCCTGAGGGAACACTGCACCAGGCAGGATGGCACCGTCAGCGGAGCTCAGCCGGGGTCTCTGACACCAGGCCCCCAGGCGGCCCCCACCCCAAGGTGCTGTGCTCTGTACCCGGAGACAAGCCAAGAGGGAGAGACCCGGCCCATGAGCCCTGCAGGGCTTGGTGGTCAGGACGCATTTGCCACTAGGGTCAGCTAGGGTCAGCGGGCAGAACCTCACGCCCACGTGACTGATGGCTGGACCTGCTGCCGGGCACCTCCCAACAGCAAAACGCAGAAAGGGGGGCCTCCGGAGAGGAACGCACTGCGGGCCGAGCACCCACCACACAGGGAGACTGCTTCTGAATTCTTTGTGGGTTAACAGAAGTCACCCTTTGAAATATCAAGGTTAATCCTGAGAAATTTCATAAAGGCCAGGAAAGCCGGGCCTCTATGAAGCCCCCCAACTCTCAGGCTCCACCTGAACCATGGTCTGCACCTTGGGGACGGCTCCGACCAGGCAGGGTCACACACTGCCACTCCCTGTTCGACATGCAGACCCATGTGCCCGACACCCAGGAAGTGCCCGCCTGGCCAGCCGGTACGTACCCGGCCCCCATAGAGGATGGAGGGGGGCTGCAGGACCCGCCCGGTCACGTCCGTCATCTCGTCTTTGACCATGATCCCGAATTCCCGGACATACGGATCTGTGTTAAAACTGGCACTTCTCATCTTGAGAAGGAGAGAAAACAGGCAGAGTTGGAGGCAGTCTGTGCTTCTCTCCAGAAGCTGTGCCTGCCCCAGGCCCCTGGGCACCCGCCCTGGGCACCCGCACTCACCAGCTTGCTAATCTCTTCTTGCCGATCAGGCGCTGACCTGGCAGTTGCTCTGATCATGGTTGAGGTCTGATTGTCGGTCAACTTTTTTATGCATCTCTGTCCCGCCACAATGTTACAGACCTACGAAGAAGGCGGCCGCCGCGCATCAGCACCAGGGCTGGGGGAGGCGGGGGCCGCTGGCTCTGCCTGGGCCGGGGGAACGGCGCACCTGCTGCGCTGCTCCGGGCAGGCGGCCGACGGCAGAGCCCCAGGTGAACCCCACGGAACCCAAGCCCGTGCCAGGAACTGACTGGTGAGAAAGCACAGCCCCGAGACCACCCCCAGTGGCTGTGTCTCGGCGTGGGCTTTGTGGCCTCTGTCCTCACAGTGGGGGACGCAGGCAGAGCTGCCCGCTGCTGGGAGGAAGTCCACCTCAGGACCACAGCACGGGAAAACCAAACCTCGTCCCGGTGCTGGGTGGACTGGAAGTTTCCTGACCAGCCCGAGGGATGTCAGGGAGGGGGACTTGCCTCTAGGGGAAGGTAGGTGTGTTTCTGCTCCTGTCCAACTTGTAAACATGGGAGGTGGGGGTAGCGCAGAACCAGCTTGTGCCTGTCCTTGAAGTACTGGGCCACCGTGCACTCCACTGTCTGCCCGCTCTCCTGCTGCAGCGGGAATCTGGGGGAACAAAGAGGTGCCCAGGGCCCTTGGAACAGCGGCAGCGCCCTGCACACGCCTGTCACCCGGGCTGCCAGCATGGGTTGGCCCTCAGGGAGGTAACACATGGGACCAACAGTCGAAGCCCCTCCCGGGTCATCGGACCATTCCCAAGCCCCTAACCTTTCGCTTCACCTCTGCAGTTGGGAAATAAAAACACCTGCGTGCCTACACTGCACAGGGACCCAAACGACATGCGTGGCTGCGTGGCCACGGGCCGGGCAGGTGCAGCCCAGCCCGGAAGGAAAAGCCTCGGTGTCTAGCTGGCGAGGACACAGTGACTGAAAGTCGGTCAGGACCCAGGGCCCCAGGAGTGCCTGGGCACCTGACACCTCCCGGGCCAGCCAGGGCTCCCGGGGCCGCCCACGTGGGGGCAGAGGCAGGAGAGGGAGCAGGCGAGGCCGGTGTGCGGGGTGGGGGGCAGGGGTGCCAGACCAGGCACGCCCCGAGGGAGGACAAGAAGTGAACGAGCAGCGCTCAGGGGGCCAGGAGACCCCGTGGGGTTTGGGGGCCACAACATCACTTCTCCCCAAATGGACACAAACAATGTGGGACGCCCCCTCCTGTGGCCAGGCTCATTACTACACGGCTTTGGATGCTGAACTCGTGAGTGAAGTCAGGGCAGAGACACAGCGTAAGGGGGGGGGCATGTCCAAGAATCGGGGCGACGCCCACAGACCCCCTGCCTCCCAGCACCGCTCGCACTGAGGCTCAGAGTGGAAAAGCCCCTTCTCTCTAAGGCCACGTAAGGAGAACCGGCAGGGAGTCCCCCCCACCCCAGTGGGCCCCATATTTCACGTCACTAGGCAGTCTGGAATCCACCGAGCTGAAGGTGGCGCTCTGGAGACTTAAAACTGCCCTGAAATCGTTTTTCCACTAGAGCCCGTTCCCCAGCTGGGGCCTCGGCTGCCAGAGGGTCGGGGACGTGGCGGGAGGAGGCGGTTACGTTTGGTGGCTGGCGGGCCGCCGGGTCACGTTGCAGACGCGGTACTTCCTCTTCATCTGCCCACAGTGCGTGATCTCCACCTTCAGACCTGTGACAGAGCCGTGCGCCGGGTCAGGACAGCCCGGCGGCAGCACGAGCCTGCGTCCCCACCGCTGCGTGCCCAGGAACAGCTGCCGGGCCCACGCCGGGCATTCTGGAGCCGCAGGGCCCCACCCTCTGCCCCAGCAGGGCCAAGGCCCCAGTCCGACGCTGACCCTGAAGAGGTGGGCCGTGCGGGCGCAGCTACAGGCTGGTGTCGGCCGCCTCGGCTCTGTGCCCTCCTGAGTTATATTTAGCACCAGTGCTGGGCCCGGCCCTCAGAACACCCCCAGGAAAGCACCGGTGCAGGGGGCCGGGGCCAGGCCACCGAGCCCCGGACGCGTCTGCCCGAGTGGCCGGCAGCCAGGGGCGGACGGCGCCCCGGGAAACCGACTACGGCCAGCTCTGCTCTGGCCCGAGGTCGCTAACCGAACCCTCGGCCCACACGCCTGGCGGTGGCCCCGCCGCCCTCCGCCCCTCGGCCAGCTACCTACCTTTGATTTCTTTGGTAAACTTGACCCTTTGGGAATCTGTCAGAGGTTTTTGTTGTTCTTCAATACTTTTAAAATCCAAAACTTCACAAACAAACTCGATTACTGGCTGTGCTTTATAAAACGCTGTTGCAGAGACTGGAGGCGGGAGGGAGACAAAGGCAGGAGCGTGAGGGGCTCGGCCGCTGAGGGGGGGCACGGCCCTGTCCTCAGCCTCCGCCAAGCCCACCATCAGGCCCTGGACGTGGGTACAGCCGGGGGTGGGGGTTCGCGCCTGGTCACGGGCTGCCTGATAGGCCCTCCCGTCAGGGGCTGCTTGAGGGGCTGCTAGAATCTAAAGTCACCCTCTGAGATGAGAACTAGGTTTAAAACAAACCCCAACATCATAACCATAAAGGTCGAACTTCCTGGTGTAAGTCACTCTGAGGTGACCATGCCACGGGGGACCAGCCTGAGGAGCACACAGGAGATAAAAGGACCTGGCAGCGGGGTGCCCACTCACCACCCCCAAGAAAACCGATCTCACCCAGTGGACACCGGCTGCAGGGTCTGGGACCCTGTTAGAGACCCAGCCCCCAGCCCCCAACCCCACCTCGGGGTAGGCCTAGCAGGTGGCTCTGGGCTCCACCCGAGGACCCCCGCCCTGCCCTGGCGACAGGCGAGACCGGCCAGGTGCGACACGGCAGCTCAGCTCCGGCAGAAGCTGTACTTGGAGCTGGCCGCATGGGCCCTCCCCAGGCCTTGGTCCCACGATGAAAACCAGGCTCTGCTCACCATCAATGTTCAGCATCATTTTCCAAAGAGAAGGGCGGACAGACTGATGGAAGCCAAACCACACTTCTCGGCCCCCGCCCAGGGGGTTGGAGCAGCCCTCGGACGCAGTGAAGAAGGAGCGGCCCACGGGCGTGTACCTGCAGTCAGAGACCCTGGTTGATGGGGGGGGGGGGGGACGACACGGACACGGGCCAGGCCTGCCCCCCGTCAGCCCAGCAGGCGCCCAGAGGGGCAGCCTCAGGCACACGAGGCCTCGCTGCAGGGACAGTGAGAGGCTCAGTGCCCACAGGCGGGCACACAGAGAACGTTCTCTGCGGAGCTGGGCTCCAGCTCAGACACATGGCCACAGAGACGGCCACAGAGACAGCCACCGGGACGTGCTGTGGCTGCACGTCCCTGCTGCGCCGCGGGACCCCTCCACATCCGCCCCCGGCCATCCTCCCACGCCTCTCTCTGCGCAAAGCACGTCACGCCCTTGAGCAGGGCGCTGTGGCTGCACCAGTGCAGACAGGGGCGGCGTCCGCCACGTGCCAGCCACAGCCGGGCTGAGGGCTGCCCAGGGCCAAGGGCCACGTCAACGCAGCACCAGGCCCTCCACTCCCAACTCACCAGCTCCCTCCACGGAGCCACCTAGTTTCAGGGAGGGGACAGCAAGGCCACACCCACGAGGGGCCACCTGGCGAGGCAGGCACAGCGCCAGTGCAGTGACATCGGCAGCGCCCGGCCACCGGCAGCATCTCTGGGGACTCCCAAAGGACAGAGCGCTTGCTGCCCCGGCTGGTGTGGCTCAGCAGTCAGAGCATCAGCCCGTGGACCAGAGAGCCCCAGGTTCGGTTCCCGCTAGGGGCACATGCCCTTTGTCCCCGTGTGGGTGGCGGCCGCGCGATGTTTCTCTCTCTCTCTTCCTCCCTCTCTACCCCCTGCTCTGTCTGAAGATAAATGTAAAAAGTGTCCGTGGGTGAGGACACAATAAGTAAATAAATAAATAAGAAGAAAAGGACAGAGTGCTGCTGGTGGCCAGGCACCCCTGCCGGGGACAGCCTGCCCTGCTGTCAGCCTGTCTGAGCCTGAGCCCACCAGGCTCCCCCCAAACTCTCGCACAGCACTTCAGCTGCCTCCTCTCACCCTTACAAAGGAACAATAGACGCCTCGCTCCCCTCAAACCCCAGCGCTTCGGCCGGTTAGGCTGTGCCCCTGCTGGAGCAGTTCCCCAGGCTCCGCTGTGCGGGGCAAGCGGAAGGCACAGGCGTCCCAACCCAGGGGCCGGGCAGCCCCGCCCAGCCAGCCAGCACGTGCCACGTGGGAGGGTCACTGCCCCTGGTGGTGAGAGTGAGCCGCAGGACCCACGGAAGTCCGATGCACGCAGGCGCGCCCTGCAGTCCGAACAGGCCCCGTGGGCGGAACGTGGACGCTATTCCACTGTGACAAGTCCCAGGCGTGAAGCCGCAGAGAAACAGCAGCGGCCTCAGCACCGGCGCAGGCGCACAGGGAGGCAACCTTTCTGCGCTCGGTTGAGAACCCCAGACACTTTCCTACATTAACGCCCTCCCCCACATTAGCACGGCTGCTATTTCCATGACACAAACCCACACGACCAGCACCCGACCCCAGGACCCAGGTGCCACCCACAGACCGTCCTCACCTCATGGAGGGCAGGTGCCTCATGACCACGTCCAGGGCCTGGATCGTCTCAAAGGGGACGCTGGGCAGCCGCCCCGAAAGTGCATCGTGTAACGCCTGCAAGCTCACACAGGACACCCACTTGATGGACACCTTGAAGATGCGGTCCTTCCCTTCCCCTGGTAGCGTGACCTCCAGCTCCACCTGCAGGGCCAGAGCGCATGGTTATCACGCTGCCCGAGGGCCAAGGCGGCGGGTCAGCTTCCAGAACACTCTGGGTTGGGGCAGCTCGGTCGTCCTTATCCAAGCACACACTCGAGGGGCACACACGCCCCTGAAGCCTACCAGCACAGCGACTGCTAGGACTGGGACTTCTCCCTGCCGCACCCCGTTATCGGTGCCCACACGCCCTGTAGCACACAGCACCATCATGCCTGGTGCCCCAAACTGGGAGTGGCCGGAGGCCCCCAGGGAGGACAGAGCTGGAAAAGGAACAGGTGCTTCTGGGGGGCTGGGTGCCAGGCACCCTACTGAGGGAAGAAGGGAGGCGGAGGACCAGGCGCAGAAGACAGTGCCAGACTCTCCCGGCAGCTGCACAGCACCAGCCGGGCACACACAGCTGGCAGGACCTGCGCAGAGAGGGCCAGGGCGCCTGCGTCCCCAGGCAGGGCCGTGGGGTGGGGGGTCATGGGGAGCACCTGGGAACTTGGGGGGAGAAGATACTTCTTGGCCTGGATGGTGGGTACGTGGAATTTGTTTTACTTTTTGTTTTTCTTTAATGATTTTAGAGAGGAAGTAAGAGGGAGAGAGAAACATGGATGAGAGAGAACATCGATTGGCCGCCTCCTGCACGCCCCGCACTGGGGATCTGGCCCACAACCTGGGCATGTGCCCTGACCGGGAATCGAACCGGTGACCTCTTGGTGCAGGGTCCACGCTCAACCAGAGCCACACTGGCCGGGCTGTGGAATTTGTTTTATTACTGCTCTTTATTATATATACTTTTTTATTTACTGTACTTTATAATTAAAGTTTAAAAAATCATGTAGAAGTAATAATAACTGAAAGTCACCATTTTACATGGTTCCAATCAAGTGGCAGGCGTTGTGGAATCTGCCCAACAACCTGCCAGGCTGCGCTGCTTCACCCTCCGTCAGGGAACGGAGCCCAGGAGGCTGGGCGAGTGGAGCCAGGTCACACGCAGAGAAGGCGAGTGTCCACTTCGGACGGTCCGACGCCAGGAGGGGACACGGCCGCGGCCCGGCTCCCACGGCGGCGGCGGGCGCGCGCGGGCCGCCCGTTCAGAAGTGGCAACGCCGAGAACATGGCGACCACGAAGGGAAATGTCAGCTCCCTCCCGGCCACACAGCAGGCGTCTCCACCCGCACTGCTTGGCGCAGCTGCAGAACGCGTCCGTGCGGTCACCCTGAGGGCGCCAAGGGCCCTGGCCGGTGTGGCTCGGCAGGTAGAGCGTCGGCCTGTGGACCAGTCGCGGGTTCGATTCCGGACAAGGGCACGTACCTCAGTTGCAGTTTGTCCCCAGCCCTGGTCGGGTGGTGCAGGAGGCAACCAGTCGATGTGTCCCTCTCACACTGATGTTTCTCTCTCCCCCCCTTTCTCTCCCTCCCACCCTATCTTAAGATAAATAGAAAAATATCCTCGGGTGGGGATTAAAAAGAAAGAACTGCCTGATGGAACTGAGGGGCATTCAGGGGGGCACATTTTCCTTTAGCAGAAGATCCTCACATCTTTCAACGCAGTCCAATCCAGCCCCCTCCTGGCCCCATGAAGGGAGAAGCAAGCCCAGGCCCTGCAGTTCTGTGCCAGGCACGACGCGTAGGGCTGACCGGGGCCTGCATCCGGCAGCGCGGGGACCGCACGGGGCAGGGTGGCACTGGGCTTTGGCTGTGACATGCGGCTGAGAACATTCCATGTGTCTGGGCTGCTGGCCAGCAGTGCTGGTCCCTGACCCAAGACTCTCTCAGTGCAGTACCACGGCACCGACCGGAGGTCCCCGGGACACGGGCTCCCAGCTCTGTGATCCCTGTGGTCTGACCGCGGGCAGGTGGTGGCATCGGGCGCCCCAAATGTATTTGCTCCCCAAATAGGGCAAGAGGACGGCCTGCCCACCTCACAGAGCCCCCGGGAGGACCGTCTGTGACATGGGACACTGTTACTGCTGTCATCTGAATGCAGACGACCAAGAAGTTGGCAAACAGCACCGACCCCGGGCCTGGGACATGGCCAGCCCTGGGAGGCTCCATCTCTGCAGACAGACCTCAGCCCCACACCAGCCCTTGGTCTGAAAGTCGCCAGCCAGCGCGACGGGATCAGCATCGTAGCAGAGTCCAGCCGGGGACAGCAGGGAGACAGTGCGTGAGGACACCAGGACGCGGGGAGCCGCGAGCGCCGGGGACCGGCTGTGTCCCCGTCTGGGCGTCCTGTCTAGAACTCCGCAGAAGCACCGGCAATGCTGGTGGGGCCCCAGGGCAGAGCAGGGGGCTGCTCCGCTCGGTGTAAGGGACCCCTGCTGAGTACCTCCGACCTGGCCCGCCTGGGTCCAGGGCACCCCGACACACGCAGCTTCACTGGAAGGACCCTCAGACCCGAGAGGCAGCAGGTCAGCCCCAAAGAACAGGCCGGCTGAGCAGCCCCTCCCTGTGTCACCCGAGGAGGGCTCCCTGCCCCCAGCCGCCTGCCCTCAAAGCTCCGGACCCTGCGCACACAGAGGCTTCCTGCCCTGCTCGGCACCTGTCATTGCAGGTCAGCAGTCGGGCCCAATGCCCGGTCGACGGCCGCACAGGCGGGAGCACCAGGCGGTGGTTTCTTGGGAGGTTGTCTCCCCCTTGGCGCCGCCTCTGCACAGGGGCTGTTTGTGATTCCAGGGGTACATCCGGCCTAACGTGCTCCCCTCTGTGCGGTGTTGCCGCTGAAACAGGCCCAGCAGCTAAACCTATGCAGCTCTTGTCTCCTGTCCAGAGAAGTGAGGCGCTGGCCGGGGGGTTTCAGCCCTAACAGATGCTTCTCTCCCCACACGGTGCTGGTTCAGGCTAGGGGGCTAGTCTTTCAGCAGGAGAGACGGAGGAGATGACAGCTGCTTTTGTGAGGGCCACGGGCCACAGCCACCGGGCTCACAGGACAGACACGCAGGGGTTTTCTCTTACTACAGAAGTGTCCACGATACAAAGGAAAGTATAGAGAAAGGAAAAGATGGCCCTTGGCTACGAGATGCGAACATATAGGGAGAGAAAAGCAGTGACCTCTTATTTTGGTTCTCAAGAGGTTACTTTCTGCATGTCACGACCACGGGACAGAACTTTAAGAATGAGTGGCGGGTGCTCTGACGCCAGCTTCTCGGGTGAGGGTGTCCGGGCTTAAACTGCGGAGACACCTGAGCGCCCGCCAGGTGTTGGGTGGTACGCAGGCGGGGTGCCTGCAGGCACGGGGCAGTACCACATGGGTGAGGATGACAGATACGGGTCCCTTAGACCCCGAGAACTCAAAACATGACTTCGGACCAGCAGCAAAGACTTAGGAGCTGGTGAGAGACGCTGAGGCCCTGGAGACCCAGGACTGCAGGAAGCGCTAAGGGGAAAGCTCTTCTGGGGGCGCACCCACATTCCACTCACACAAGGACCTGGGAGGCAGCTTCTATGCAACCTCCCCATTTCACAGGTGCGGCAGCTGAGGCCAGCAAGGTGAGGCGGCTTACCCAGGGCGCCCACGAGGAGGACGAAGCAAGGACTCGGATCAGACCTGCTTCTACCCTGGAGGCGCAGTTCACCTCCACAGGGAAGTGTCTCAGACTGGAAGGGCACAGAGACTCCCCCAAGGAAAATATTCCTCGGCACCCCCAGTGTGGAATTATAAACGTGTACAGACAAAACTGAGAATAAACTCCTTATGGTTTTCTTTCTTACGCAACTTTAAACAAAAACAAATGTGCAAATTAAGCACAAAGCCTTATAATCAATGCATTTCAAACGCACAGAGTGCTGCTTTGCAGGGTGCTCGCCGGTGGCACAGGCGCGGAGCCCTGGCACTCCCCCAAATCGGGACCTGGTCTCCATCGCCCTGGCCAGTGTGCGGTGCTATCTGCTGCTATCTCTGTCCCGAGGGCCCTCGGCACAGCTCTTATCACCTCCAGCCTCACCCCAGCCCTAACGATCTCTCCTCTTATCAGCCCAAGGAGCCAGAACCACCCGGCCTGCTGGCCACCCAGATGGGGGGGAAGGAGCTTACTCTTTTTAAAATGATCATTAAGATTCGAAAGCACAAATGTACAAAGCCGAAGAGAGTCACCGACAGCAGTGAGACCGCTGGCTCTGGTCTACCCGCCTCGGGGAGCCGGCATTGAGGAGCTAAGTGTGCCGCGGAGGGTCTGCCTCGGAGGGAGCCAGCTCTCGCCTCCCCTAAAGTCCGTGCGAAGACTGTTCCACACTGAGCCTCAGCCCATCTGCGAGCCAGGAAGCCACAACCCCAGACACGCCTACTTCCCAAGCGAGCCCGTGAGGACAAAGACCCCGAGGAGAGGTGCCAGCGACGCAAGCAGAGCCCCTGACTTTCTGCTCTGACCATTATTTCAGGTGCAATTCGACTACTGCGGCCAAATGTCAGCTTTGCTGGACGGCCGGGGCCACGGTCACCCCCCCCCCCCCCTGCGGCACGTGAGCACACGTCTCCTCAGCGTGTGTCCCCACCACGCAATCCGGGCTCGCTCTGCCCGGGGCGGTGCACCTGCGTGGGCCTCTGTTTCACATTTAAAACCCTAGTGGTTTCAAGACGCCCTCAACTCCTGTCTCTGGGTGCGGACAGCTTAACCGTCCGCAACCGCGAGCCAGGGCTCCCAGAAGGCAGCCCCGAGGGACTGACGGTGAAGCACGGAGCCGGCCGGTGCTGGGACGACCGCCCTGCCCTTCCCGCCCGGGCCCAGCCGGTCTCCGTGAACTCACCTTCTCCCTCCCGATCGGAAGGGGCATGGCCGTGTAGAGGTTCTTCCTCCCGTCGAACACTGGCTTCCGGTCTCCGAAGATCTGCGTTTTAAAGTGCTGGACCATATGTTCCACTATCTCCCTGAAACAAGACAGATGTGAGTGAAGCTCAATACGATCAGAGAAAAGGCACTTCCAACTTTCTCGGGGGAAGAATCCACCAGAAACCTGAGTGGGTTCATCTCGTCCACTGCATCCTTCAGACACCACAGCACCAGCCACTGCGGCTGCAGACACGGACGGCAGGAGCCCCGGGACTACCGGGGGCCCCCAGGAGAGGATTGCGGGGAGCAGGAACACCCCGTCCCCAAAGCTGGAGGCTTGGGTGCCACGTGCTTTGCCGTGAGGCTCTGCAGGCCACCCCCTGGGCACAGAGGGCAGTCCCTACCCTGACGACATCGGGTGCTGGCTCTGCTGGGCCTGGCTTTGCTCGCAGTCAGAGGTGCTCAGGGGGTTCATGTGGTCCCTGCAAGAACTCGCCCCGGGGACTGCGGCCCTCAGGCTGAGCTCCAGAATACAGACCCTGAATGTGACTCAGAGCCCCAGCCAGCCCAGTCCCACCACAGCCCCCCTTGGGCTGGGAGTGCCCAGCGGGGTCTGCTGCCGGCCACTGACACTCGGGGGCTGTGTGTCCCTCGGGGACTGCAGCCACAGACCCCGAGAGAGAGCACGCAGAACTGCTCTGCCGCAGCTCTGGGACACCAAGGGGAGTCGCAGCCCTCCCTCAGCAGAGGCCCAGATGCACACTCTGGGGTGACCAGAGCCCCCCATAGCCCGGCTGGCTCTGCTCCCTGCTCCGAGCGCCCACCGACACCTCTGCCAGCATCTCGGGGAGGCATGAGGCCCTTCAATCCAATGCCCGAACACCCGACGCTCTTGCACAGGGCGCCTGACAAAGGGCAGGCCGGAAAGGCCCTGACCCCGCCTGGCCCGAGGCCCTCGTAAAAACCTGTGAAGAGCTGATAGCCAGCCAGCAGCCTCAGAGGCTCAAAATCTCGTCCAGTATCAGGAAAAGGCGGCTCCCTCCTGGGACATGGCAGGAGAGAGAGGAATCCTGACCGCAGGGACGGGGAGGAAGTCCGAAAGACCGACCCGCGGTGGGCCCAGAGCCCGGCTCTGCGGGAAGGGCTTCTCCCCGGGCGGAGCCGTGGCCGTCTCTCAGGCAGCGACAATCCAACCCTCCCCACCTCTCAGGGCGCAAGAAAAGCTGGCTGAGCCGGCTTCCCGCCTTCACCAGGCTTTGCCACGGCCTCCCTAGGACCCAGCCAATCCTGCCCCAAAGCCCCTGTGCCTGGAGTCCTTGGGGCAGACGACCCTCTCCACACATCTTCGATGGCACCACCAGAAGGCACCAGGCCTCCGATCCCCCCCCTCCCAGGAGATCACAGCCCCGCAGGCCCAGAGCCCAGAACCTCCAACCAGCCCCCACCTCAGCCGTTCCTGCCGGCAGCCAGACCACCCTCACCGGGGGCACCTCAACGCACCGTCTCCAAACCACTGCCCCCGCCTTCACGGACCCATCTTCACAGTCAAGACTTCACGACGGACGCAGGGCCAGCCGGCTCCACGGGGCAGTGCCACCCGCATTCAAAGAACAGCTCATCCCACCAAACCTGGTTCACTGGGAGCAGAACTAAGGGCACAGGCCGCCACGCAGTCTGCGCGGCTGACCAGCCCCGACCCCGAGACCCGACGGGGCGCTGCTCGCGGCCGGGTCCAGCAGACGCGGGAGAACACGCGGGAGGACACGCGGGAGGACACGCGGGAGGGCACGCGGGAGGACACGCGGGAGGACACGCGGGAGGACACGCGGGAGGGCACGGTCAGGGCCAGGCCGCGGCGTGGAGCTCGGTGTGGACTCTGCAGCGGCAAAGCCCTGGCCCTTCTGGGAGGAAACCGAAGAGGAGAACCTGTGCCGAGCCCGGGCAGACGGGCTCTCAGGGCAGTGCCAGCTGGAGAACGAAAAACCGGACTTCAGAAAAACTAAAAACGTTTACTCTTAAAAGACACCTTTATGAAGAGGAAAAGGCAAGCCACTAACTAGGGAAAACATTAAAAAAAACCATGTATCTGACAAAGGACCCGCACACACATGTAAACATGCTTACAACTCAGTAGGACACACAACCTAACTTTACAAAACGGGTGAGTCCCTGCCAGTGTGGGTTAGAGCGTCGGCCTGTGGACAGAAGGGTCACGGGTTCGATTCACAGTCGGGGGCACACACCTGGGTTGCAGGTTTGATCCCTGGCCCTGGCTGGGGTCCTGTGGGAGGCAATCGATCAATGTGTCTTTCTCACATCAATGTTTCTCTCTCCCTCCTTTTTACTCTAAAAATCAATGGAAAAATATCCTGGAGTGAGCATTAACAAAAAAAATAAGAGATGGGTTAAAGATTCGACAAGAAATATTACAAAAAAGGATACAGAACTGGCCCCTAAGGACATGAAAAGATGCTCATCACCAGTCACCAGGGAGACACTAGTGAAAGCTGAGACACGGAACACACCCACCAGAAGGGCTCTGGTTAGACGGCCACACACCCGCCACGGGTCACCGAGCTGGGAACCAAGGTCCACGTACATACACCACACAAGACAAGAAAACACAGAACCGCCAGCACCTAGGCCCACATGTTTATAAATAGCCCTGAGCTGGAAGCATAAATGCCCATCAACTGTGAACGAATGAATCACAGCCCTGACGACAGGGTGGTCACTGTGCTCAGGACCCACCAGCCCACGCACAGGCGCCGTCTCTGTGGCAGTGGGCACGGCGACCGTCGGCAGGATGATCTTTGGGGCGGGGGGGGTGTAACAGCAGAGGACTAACTGAAAAGCTTGGGGGTCATCAGAATGCCCCACACCTTGACTGAACATGTGTATACATTTCTAAAGCTCACACAACTATACGTAAAATCAACGTGTTTGTTGTACGTGACTATATCTCAAGTTGATTCATATTTTAAACACCAAATGTAAAAAAATTAAAAATTATGATCCTCTCAAAGATATAGGAAAAAGGCACTTAATAAAATCCAATACCCATTCACAATGTGTTTTGGGTGAGCAAACGAGGAACAGGGGGAAACGCCCGTCCCCTGGCGCCCCCTGCGGCCGCGGGCGCGTCCCCACAGCAGGTAAGAACGGGGATGGGCTGTGAAGAAGGGACACTGGCCCTGGCCGGTGTGGCTCAGCAGTTAGGCCCAAAGAGTCGTGGGTTCCATTCTGGTCGAGGGCACCTACCTCGGTTGAGGCTCGGTCCCCGGGCCTGGTCGGGGTGGTGCCGTAGCCGTGTTTCTCTCTCATCGACGTTTCTCTCTCTGCCCCCTCCCTCCCTCTCTCTCTGAAAACAAATGGGAAAATATCCTCGGGTGAGGATTTAGAAAGAAGAAAAGCTACCGTGCTCATGATGCCGCTCGTGACGCGAGGACTGTACTCGCTGAAGATCCAGACACCCGACCGGGACACTCGGAAGTGGCAGGCAGGCCCCTCCCTTCCCTGACGCCACCGGGGCGCAGCACGGTGGCCTCCGCACTCCACCGGGAGCCACCGCACACATATCCCCAGGGCTGAGTCTTCATCCATTCACGGGTTCGCTCATCCCCGCTCCCGGGGAGGGGGAGGGGCGGCAGGCCCGCGGAGACCCGCCTCAGCACCCACGCCCAGGAGACCGGATGTGGGCAGAGGCGCGGGAAGGCGCTGGGAACTGACAGGCAGGAGCAGCTTCTGCCCCATCCTCTGGGCCTCTGAAAAGCCAAGATTCCCCCAACGCTTCGCTTTCTGGCAGCGAACACGGGGTCACATTCTCCCTTCTCCTGGGAGACGGCCCTGGGCTGTGGCCACTCTGATGTCAGTTTCTGATAACAGCGGAGGGACCTCTGAGTGCTCCGGCCACACAGGACAGAAGTGTATGGCGATACAGATGCAGATTATTTTATTACCCAGTGTGATGTAGTTATCAACAAAGATGCGACGTGCTCATGTTTCCAGAACCAGCGGCCACCCTGTACCCCGAATCCCCCTTGAACCTAGTCCCAGATTCTAGGAGAGCCCAGCCCCGGGGCTTCTCTGCCCGGAGACTGGACAGTGAGGAGTGGATTCAGTGGGAGTTAAACTTGCAGGAACGAGGGACAGGGGAAAACTAGTTCCAAGGGGCTCACACACATCTTTCCTTTATGAGTGGGACACACCATAACATGCTAAAAGGCAAAACAGAGCAACCAGCGAACATACCACACTCATGGACTGTCAGACTCCATTCTCACCGAACCAATGCGCTCTTCCATGCCATGAAGATCAGAGTGGTTTATTTTTATTTGCTGGAATTCAATGAACTAGTTCTAAAATGTGGTTCTAAATAAAGACAAAGGCCAGGACACTCTCCAGACGGTCAAGGTGGACATGTAAAGCCACAGACACAGATGGTTTGCTGCTCAGCTGGGACAGACAGGAGACCTCCGGCAGAACCAAGGACCCAGAAGAAGACCATGGGCGAGAGGACATTTCCTTTACGACAGCAGCAGCAGGAGAGAACAGAGCTGAGGCAACCAGGCACCTGGTATTCAAAGCAGAAAGATGGAGCCCATGCACCTGAAATGCTCGTTAACACTGAAGCTGACAACCCCCTCACACAGCAAACTGTGGGGCAGGAGTCACCAGGAATATCTGTGCAAGGAGGAGGCCGCTCGACCATCACAGCTAGGCCACGCCCTGACAGGTGACAGAGCCACCTGGCCACCACATGAACCAGGGGAGGTGCCCCTTACCCACGCACTGCCCCGCCTCCGTGTCCATTTCTGTGTGGGTGACGGTGCTATCACGCTGTCACCAGTTTCGCACTGTGCACACAGGGGTCACTCTGCTTAATTTTTATCACAGGATGGCAGCTAATTCTAAAATGTGGAGGTCCCTTGACTCCATTGACACAGACCAACTCCAAGACCTCCCTCCCTCTCTGTGTCTTTCTTTGTTTTAATTTTGGTAATGACTAGCTCACATAAAGCATGCCATTTCGGTCATTTCTAAGTGCACAGGTCAGCAGCACTGATGTCCAGCCATCTCCACCACCCAGCTCCAGAAGTTTCCCTCATTCCCCAGGGGAAGCTCCGTTCCCACGGAAGACTGACCCCCCCAAACCCTCCACCCAGCCCCAGGGCTTCTGTGACGAGCTGTTCTTCAGCAAGGAGGAGCGCCTGGGGACATGTTCTTGCGTTTGCTTTTATTCTTCCTTAACCTCGCGTCTGACCACTGGAAGCATGTTCCTGCACGTTCACCTGGCTCCCGGACAGACACCTTACTGACCGTGGTTCTCACCTTACCGTAGCTGGTCACTCACACACCGGCAGCTTACAGGGTGGTCCGTACACTAAAACGTGGAGTAACAATGACTACGGCAGACAGGTCAGCCCTTACTCTCCATCGGGCAACCCACTCAACCCTGACAATAACCTCACAGTCGGGACGCTCGTCCACGGGGACACAGCCGCACACGGGCACGAGGCAGCGGACGCTCGTCCACGGGGACACAGCCGCACACGGGCACGAGGCAGCGGACGCTCGTCCACGGGGACACAGCCGCACACGGGCACGAGGCAGCGGACGCTCGTCCACGGGGACACAGCCGCACACGGGCACGAGGCAGCGGCCAGCCGCAGACCGCCTGGCCGTCAGGCACAGGTTTGCTAACCTAGAGACCGACATGCTCTGTATCGCGTGTCCGCCTTTTCGCAGGGGACAAACTGGGAAGTTCCCTGAAAAAGGGCACCTTTGTTACCTTCTGTCGCACAGTTCTGCACGGATACGCTCTCATTGTACATTTCAATGCGGACGATGCTGCAGGACGCCCGGTCCCCTCCTCCTCTGTCCCTTTCTCAGGAGGAAGCCGATCACTTCAAGCCCATGTGCCCATATGAACACAAAGGTACATAAAGAGAATCATATGACGTTATCTTCTTTTAAACACACCGCACCGAACTGCAAGACCTTTCCTGGTCACCATGTACAAGGTCATCAGGGCAGAGACGGAGACGCCGCCGCACCGCGCCCTGCAAGGAACAGTAACCGACCCGGTGTTCACGCTGCGACGCTCCACTGCCGCCAGCCCCCAGTGCGCTCTCTGACCCGACCCCACTGGTCGACGCACCGATGATGCCCCCTCCTTGCCTGCTCTGTCTTTACAGTCAGACCTCCTGTACAGACCTCTGTGGGACAGACACAGGTAAGCTGGTGGGAGAAAGGGTGAACACACAAAGAACCACCTTTTAAAAAGCCTGGGCCACGCACCCTCCCTCCAGGGGACAGTGCCCAAAGGGAGCCCAGGCTACAGCAGCCCAGCTGCGGGGCCCCCGCCCCCCAGGCACAGAGAGGGCTCTGCGGGCTGCCCTGGGGCCACCTGACTGAGCTCGAGAGGAACGAGAGGGAGGGCGGCTGGAGAGCAAGGACACCTTCTTGGGGTCGCGCCGGGCTCCTGAGCACAGCGCTGCCCATGTGGGTCCCTCGGCAGCACCAGCCACACCAGCGTGAGGCCTGACTACACCAGCTCTGAGGGCCGCCATCCCCGGGCCCATGGTGCCACGGTGTCCTGAGAGGACAGGCCCTGCCTGGCACTGAATCTGCCCCCACTGCCACTCTGCCGGTGAGGCTGAGGGCCACGGGCAGGACTCGGTGACTCATCACCAGGTGCGCAGGTGGCCCTCTGAGCGCAGGCGGAGTTCTTCCCTAGGCCCCGAAAAATCCTCTGGTTGAACTTATTCACCATCTACCAGGTGCTCTGCACAAGGTGTGGGGAATGCGGAATCAATGCTGTCTTTGCCCTCACAGGGGGGACAGGTGAAGAGATGGGGTGTCTGAACTGTCCTGACAGCAGCACTCCTGGGGGACAGCCCACAGCCTGAACCGAGTTCTCTCCCATTGCCTCCGGTTCCACTCGGAGCCTCCTCCCACGGTGCTGAGCTCCAGTCCTGCTGACTGCTGGCCGGGCACAGGGACTGGGTCTGTCCTGCCCACCTCCCAGCCCCAGGGGCACAGGACCGATCACTCGCACGGAGGTTTCCTGAATGTTGGCCGGCTGCTCGCGTGGTTGGGAGGAGGGGCTGGGCAGGTGCCACGCCAAGAAGGCCCTCCAACAACTTCCTATGCTATTTTGATTAGATGTAATTTTGAGATGGGACCTTAGCCACGCTCCACCAGAATTAATAGTAAAATAAAGAACCCTGAGGGTTCACACATTTAACTAGGCAACAACTCTCGGGCTGACTCAAAACCTAGGGGAACAGCAGAACATGCTGGCATGTGGGCTGGTTGTGGCCACAAAAATGCATCTCAGGCCTCACCTTCGCTACTTTCAGTTTGACTTGAGGGGATTTAAACACTGGGTAACTTTCAGACCCACCGGGTGTCACTGCACCAGAACTGGGGTGGTACAGGGAGGCAGAGACATCCAACTCAAACCACTACCACCTCTCCCTGGTGCATCACCTTGGTCACGCCGATTTCCTTATTTCTTTATTTCTTTATTTATTTTTATCCTCACCCGAGGACACTTTTCCATTTTTTGTTCAGGTAGAGTGGGAGGGAGAGAGGAACAGAGAGAGAGAGAGAAACATCGACGTGAAAGGGACACATCGAGTGGCTGCCACCCGCACAACCGACCAGGGCCGGGGACAAACTGCAACCGAGGTACGCGCCCTTAGCGGGAACCGAACCTGGGTTTCCCAGGACCGCAGGCCGACGCTCTAACCGCTGAGCCAAACTGGCCAGGGCATGCCTATTTCCTTAAAATCACGCTTCTGTGCACTGTGGTTGACGGCACAGGAGCCAACTTGCCACCATGCCCATCGAAAGCTCTGAAAAAGTGCCTGCTGTGGGTGCCCCCCTGCAAGAGTGCCGAGTCACCCAGGTCTCTGGCCCAGGGAAACGCAGAAGCAAACAAACAGGCCCATTCACGGAGCGTCTCAGGGCTCACAGACACACTGAAGGCCTTCGGTAAACAAAGCCACCGAAACTCAGCTGCTGTGCCCAGAGTTGCGTTCAGAAACACAGCCGTAGTGAGCACACCTGCAGAGGACCACACGCCACCGTAAGTGCTGCCTGTCTGGAGACGAGCGTGGGGACACATACTTAGAACTGGTGGGACGAGGGTCTGTGCTATTCTTATTCTAATACACACCAAACCACCTTCTACAAAGTCCGAATTAACATCTGTTTAGTTTCACAGGTAAAAGAGCCGAACCCCAAGCATTCTCTCCGACCAAGGCTGCGACGTGGGAAAACACCCGGCAAACAGTACTTAGCAGAGCAGCAGCACAAGCTGGGCAACACTGGGTCATCGAGCTGCACCTGAGAATTCTGTTTCTATCCTTTCCCCAACCTTAAAAAACCAAGAAGGTGGCCCCGGCCGGTGTGGCTCAGTTGGTTGAGGGTCATCCCATGCACCAGAAAGTCATCAGTTCAATTCCTGGTCAGGGCACATGCCCAGGTTGTGGGCTCCGTCCCCAGCAGGGGGTGTGCAGGAGGCAGCCAATACTGATGTCTCTCTCTCTCTCAGAAAATTAAGTAAAAAAATACATGTTTAAAAACAAACAAACAAAGACTAGAACACTTGTGGAAACAGCAGAAGCTGGGGGCTGCGAGGGTTGAGGGAAGGGAACCCCTGAGGGAAGCCAGACATTTACTGTCTGGGAACTGTTTCCAAACCACGAAACAGGGAAGGCATGCTCCCGACGGCAGTCCTGTCCGGCGAGGAGACATGGGCCAGGAATGGGCCGCAGAAGAGGCAGGAGTGTATGGGCAGGGCCCAGAGAAGCCAGGTTCCTTCAGTGTGACGTACATAATGTTCAGTAACAAAATATACACCGTAGGTGTGAATGAACAACAAAAGATGACACGTCATCTAAGACAAAATCTGCCAGACGTTATCGTTAGCAGACAAAGGCTGCTACCTAAATATTCTCTATACGTACATTCGAGGTCATCAAGAAAAAGGTGAAACAATGAGTGAACAAATGGGGAATCTCAACAAAGCTTGCAAATTATGAAAAAGAACCAAATGCAAATGCTAGAACTGAAAGTAATATCTAAAGTAAAAAATTACTGGATGGTTAGTATAGAAGACTAGAAAATTTTTTTTTAAAGAATAGGTAAAATGATCTTGAAGACAGATCAATAAAGATTATTCAAACTGAAAAAAGAGGGTTTTTAAAAAACCACAGGCTCCGTGACCTGAGACAACAGCGAACATCAGACACAGAGCTGCAACCCCAGAGGCAAAGCAGAAAACGGGGCAGGAACAGTATTTTTTTTTTTTTCCTCACCCGAGGATATTTTTCCATTTTTTGTACAGATAGAGTGGGAGGGAGAGAGAGAAACATCGACGTGAAGGGACACATCGAGTGGCTGCCACCCGCACGACCAACCAGGGCCGGGGACAAACTGCAACTGAAGTACGTGCCCTTAGCGGGAACCGAACCCGGGTCTCTCCAGACCGCAGGCCGACGCTCTAACCACTGAGCCAAACTGGCCAGGGCTAGGAAAAGTATTTGAAGAAGAAAGATATCAACATACAAATAAACGTAAGAGTTAATGACCACCAGAAGGATAAGTACAAAGAAAGCCACACCTAGGCACATCACAGTCACACTGCTGAGAAGCAAAATTGAAATAAAAAATATTCAGAGAAAAAAAAAAGACAAATTACATACGAAGGAAATACAAGAAAATGAGCTGACATTTCCTCAGACACAATGAGGATTAAGGTGGGAGAGTGTGAAATAGTCAATTTAGAATTCAATGCCCAACAACAACAAAAATCTTTCGAAAATAAACACATTCACAGGTTGAAAAGGGTGAGGGGTGCTGGGGAGATCCCCACCGGCAGGTGTGAGCAAGAAAGGCGGGCGGCGTGCCTCCCGCCAGGGCGATGAAGCGAGATGGAGGCACTGGTCAGCAGGAGAAAACGCGAGACCCAGAAACGTTACTATGTGAGTAGTCGGACCATCTTAATTCTGTAAAATAACTTCAGATCATGGGTTTATAATACCCATAGAAGTAACATGCAGGATAACACCGGCCAAAGGTACCGAGGGAAATGGAATTCTGCTATGAAGTTACATAGTTGCATATATGAAGTTACAATGTTTAAAAAAATAAGTCACACGCTTGGCCATAAAATAAATCCTAATAGGTTCCAAAAGACTAAATGTACAGAGTGTGTTCTCCAAGCATAAAGAAACTAAACGAGCAACCAACAGAAACGCCAGGCACTGGCTCGTCCTGAGCCGGGGCAGGGAGATGATGGCACAGCCTCTTCGGGGACCACCTGGCAGTTTTCACACAACTGAACCTACACCGGCCCTTGGCCCAGCGAGTCCTCCCCCGTTATGTGTCGAGATGCAAGGATGGTCACAGCAGCTCATGCCTACGACAGCCTGACAGCCCGAGCGTCTAACAAGAGGGTGAATAAATAAATGATGGGATATTCGTGTCATACAGTCCTGAGCAACAAAAACAAGAAGGTACCAGTACACACAAGGATGCAGTCGATCTCAGGAACGCCGTGCCGGCGAAAGCAGTGGACGGAGGGAGCCGAGCCCGAAGCTGCGCAGCTGCGTTCACACGGAGAGGAAGTGAATCCGTGCGACACAGATCAGAACACACCTCAGACGGTGGGGACCGTCTGGACGAGGGCATGGGCCACATCTGGGGGGGACAGGCATGTGGGTGTAGCCTCGCCCAACTGCACCCATGTGTGCATTCATTGCACCTCGATACAAAAACATTTTTCACAAAACTGACACGATGAGAACACCCTGGGAAGAAAGTCGGAAGGACCCGCTGAGCAGGGACTGGTGAGAACCTCGTGTTCGCACACAAAGATCATGCACATCCATCAGTCAGGATCAATAAAGGAGGAACGGTACCTGTTCACTCTCCTCGGGCATTTCTCGGGCTTGATGTCCAATTCGTAGTGATAGATGTCAATTTTTGGAATGTCCATTTCAAAGAAGTTGGCCTGTAACTTGATTGTTCTCCCCGAGGTCCCGAAGTCGGGTCTGGGCGGAGGCTTGAAGGCATATCCTTGGATGGGGGGTGGCGGCGGTGCAGGAGGCGCGAGCGCTGGAACGGCAAAGAGGTCACGTCACACGGGAAATGAGCGGAGCGCGGGGCGGTGGGCTGGGCGCTGGCCTGGCCATTTTCCCCACCGCTGGGGACCCTGTGCCACCAGTGCCCTCAGCCCCCTGCAGGACTCCCTCCTCTGTCTCAGCAGCACGGGACATGCACCATGCCCTCCTTTTCCAAACTGTCCCCTCCCTGCTCCGTTCCTCGCTCTGCGAGATCCTTGAAATGTTCCATTTTCTCTACGGAGAGCTCACAACCCTTCAGTGCCTGCACCGCAGCCCCCTTCCTCCATCATGAGGCTGTGGCCTACCCACTGCCGAGACCCTTCCCACACCCTCTCCAGCTGCAGCCACCTGGCCCCATCCTGTCTTCCCGCCTCTGCTCACATTCTCCACAACCTCGTGTGCCCTGGCGGCTGCCCCCCACTTCCAGGCACCCCAGGCCCCTCTCCCCACTACAGGCCAGAGTGCCCGAGCTCGCCTGCCCAGTGCCTCCGTGGCTCTCGGGCACGACTTCGACATCCGGGCAAGTGCAAGTGCCCACACCCGAGCCTCAGCCTCATCTCCCATCTCCCGCAGCTCCAAGACCCCACCCCAAGGCCCAACCTTCACCCTTCGGAGCCCTGCAGGTCGCCCCGCCGCCCAGCGGTCCCGATGGAATCCATCAGTCCCTTACTCCTCACGTGGCCGGCTCACTTCACTCATGTCCACTACCAGGTGCCACACTGAGCTATTTGGGTCAGAATTTGGGTATCTGTCTCCCTAGGGGAACGACGAGCATCTCCTGAGGGTCCGAGAGCACATGACACACAGAGAGAGCCCAGACACCTGATCAAGCCCTCCATTTAAGTCTCAGGAAGCTGAGGGAGGGGAACGCTGCCCGTCACAGCGCGAGTCCTCTACGATGGCCACCCAGCCACAGAGGAAGATGCCTGAGCTTCAGGAGCGAAGACCCAGGCCTTCCCGACTCCAGTGCCCACACCCTCCTGCAAGTGACGTCTGCCCGCCGGGTGCACGCGGCACCCAAACGTCCACAGCCTCTGACTCTGGAGACGGGCTCAGCACCCCTGCCCTCGCCCAGGACACCCTTCCGCGGGCGGCGACTCCACACGGAGCCAGCTCTTCACTTAGAACGTTCTAATGGCTCCGTGGCCACCGTGCTGGCTGCGAGCACACCTGCTCCCCCGCACGGGGCAGACTGGGCGGCAGACAGACATGGAGACACAGCCACACGCACCGAGGGGCCAGGCCAGCATTGTGTCCCGCCCACATCTCCACTTACACCATCGCTTTAATTAGGGAGCACCCTCCACCCCCAGACTGTGAGAGGAAGTTCATCCCGACTAAAGTCTCAGCCATTCCACCAGTACAATTAAAACTGCAGCTTTAAAGAAAAACAAACAAACAATAAAACCACAAATATGTCCCCAATAACAGAATACTTTTAATTTTCACTCAAATGTCTTTGTTTAAAAAAGAAATTCCTGTTCGTCAGTTCCTGCTGCCATTCACTGGGAACAGAAGTGTCCCGCTAGCGAATGCATACGCTGTTCTCAACGTGTCCTGACCCACAAGACTCGGAGTCCTTGAATTACTTGTTTTTTGTTTTGTTTTCTTCCTGTGAGAAAGCGAACACGCTTTGGAGGTTATTAATCTCACCGAGCTGTCCCATCTGGAAAGCTTCAGGCCTCTCCCCGAAGCAGGATGACGTCGCAGATGACAGATGTGTGGCTGCGCAAGGCTCTGTCCCAACAAGCACGCTCGCGTACGTGCCGGGGAGGGCGCCAGGGACCAGGGGCGCAAACACACAGGGTTCCTGGCGGCGCCCGAACCTCCCCAGGACACTGAGGGCACATCGCCAAGGGGACATGTCACGTTCATGTCTTTGGTTCAGCAGGTCACATGGGACCCTTCGCACTGGGGCTCCTGGCCGAGCTGAGGAGTGGACGGCACTGTCCAGCCAGGCCCGGCTCGTGCCGAGGACTGCGGCGGCCTCTCCGCACTCAGCACCGGGGACCAGCTCACACATGGTCCCTGTTGTCAGGCAGCCTCCTGTCCAGCAGGAGGAACCTCATGAGTGCAGACACAGAACTGAACCCAGAAGTCCCGCGTGTGTCCCGGGAAACGTCCGGCCACAGAGCTACAGGACCTGGCCCACTCCAGGAGCGAGCCCCTGCAGCAAACACTCCCAGCTGAGTGCTGCGCTCGTGTCCGGACTGTCCCGAAGGTGCAGGGCAATGCGCCGCCGCCTTTAGAAAGTGGCCCGACAAGGCTCAGCTCCAAAGCCAGGCTCCCTCCGCCCTCACTAGCCCCACCCCAGCCAGATGCTGAAGGTTCCCCCCTACTTAAATCTGACACAGGCTAGGCCTCTGCCATTTCTCAGGCTGAGCCTGTTTCCCTCCGTCCCGTCCCTCCTACTTCTGCAGGACTCGCTCTGGGAAACAAAGAACACTGTGCACCAGTCTGTGCTGCTAACCTGTGCTCATAAAAGCAATGTAAAATCTGCAATCGCGACAAATTTGTGAAATACACGACTCCATGGTGTTTCCTCCTCCAGCAGGTGAGGACGGCAGTGCTGGCGGCCGTGGGGAGGCGGCAGGATCCAAGGCACAAGGAGTGGACACCGTGACGCTGGCCGGCCGAGAACACAGGGCGGGGCCCGGTGCGCAGCGTCGGGCAGGGACACACTCCTGCTGGAGAACAGGAAGACGGCAGGGCCTGGTCCTCAGAGATCTCCATCTATGTTTATCAATCACGGGGAGTCCCAAATGCACACAGCCAGAAGCAGGGGTCACAGATGAAACAGGAGAGGCTCACACTTGGCAGAGGTGCCCGGGTGCCACACTCAGAGGGCATGAGGGACAAGGCCACTCACCAAAGTGCGAGCTCTGGGCACCCAGGTGGAAACCCACGCTGCCTGAGGCCACGCACCTTCATCACGGGGGGCACAGATGACTCTGAGAACTCCAGCAGACCCCTGATGGCAGGGGATACGCTCGGACCACCAGTGGCTGCCTGAAGCCTCGAATAGCACCGACACTGCACACACGATGTGTGCACACCTACGCACACACCTTCTCACTCACAGGAAGACCTGGGGCTTCTCTGGGGCGTATCCGAACTGCCAGCATCACTGCTCTTGCGCTTGGCGTCACGAAACAAGATTAGGGTGACACGGCCACAAGCACTGAGTTACCTCAGCACCAAGATGGCTAAGTGACCAACAGGAAGGAGCATCTGCAGCGGGACAGAGGGAGGAGCCCCATCCCTGCAGGACGGAGCAAGACAGAGAGGGACGGAGTGGACGGAGCGGGACGGAGAGGGACGGAGCGGGACAGAGAGGGACGGAGCAGGACAGAGCGGGACGGAGCGGGGCAGAACAGGGACGGAGCGGGGCAGAGCAGGGACGGAGAGGGACGGAGCGGGACGGAGAGGGACGGAGCGGGACAGAGAGGGACGGAGCGGGACGGAGAGGGACGGAGCGGGACGGAGCAGGGACGGAGCGGGACGGAGAGGGACGGAGCGGGACGGAGCGGGGCGGAGCAGGGACGGAGCAGGACAGAGAGGGACGGAGCAGGGACGGAACGGGACGGAGCGGGGCGGAGCAGGGACGGAGCGGGACGGAGAGGGACGGAGCGGGACGGAGAGGGACGGAGCGGGACGGAGCAGGACAGAGAGGGACGGAGAGGGACGGAGCGGGACGGAGAGGGACGGAGCGGGACGGAGAGGGACGGAGCGGGACGGAGCAGGACAGAGAGGGACGGAGCGGGACGGAGAGGGACGGAGCGGGACGGAGCAGGACAGAGAGGGACGGAGAGGGACGGAGCGGGACGGAGCGGGACGGAGCGGGACGGAGCGGGACGGAGAGGGACGGAGCAGGACAGAGAGGGACGGAGCGGGACGGAGAGGGACGGAGCGGGACGGAGCGGGACGGAGCGGGACGGAGAGGGACGGAGAGGGACGGAGCGGGACGGAGCGGGACGGAGAGGGACGGAGAGGGACGGAGAGGGACGGAGCAGGACAGAGAGGGACGGAGCGGGACGGAGAGGGACGGAGCGGGACGGAGCGGGACGGAGCGGGACGGAGCGGGACGGAGAGGGACAGAGCAGGGAAGCAGGACATTGTATCTGTTGCTCAGAAGGGCAGGCGATTTGAACTCAGGAACGGCGTATTTCTGGAATGTTCCACTCCTTATCTTCAAACTGCAGCTGACCGCGGGTGAGGGGGACAACTGTAACTCCACTACCACCTAAAGATCAGATCTCCACCTGCTCTTTCCACAGCCCACGGCCCTTCGCTATCCCGTAGGAGGACCTGTGACCGCCGATACCCAGCCGGGCAGGCGGGCATCAGAGGGAAGAGAGGCAGACTCAAGCCCAGGTGAGCCCACCGGCAGGTGCCCGGTGGACACGTGCCTCTGACATCAGTCCTTGTCGCTCCGGAGCACGAGCCCTGGCTGACCCCCACCACAGCCCGGCAGCAGGTGCATTAACCTCTGCTGAGCAACCAAGCCTAAGAGGACACAGCCCCCGGGAAGACTTCACTGAGGAGACACTGCCAGGCTCCTTTCCAACCTGGCCTGGCAGGGTGGCTCCGCAGAGTGGCGGTGAGCAGGGTCACCCTGCCATCAGCAAGGAGGTGACCACAGAACACACCTCAACTCTCCCAAGCGCATCCATGGTGTGGGTTCCAAGAAGTATGCCAGGGACAGAGGTCTGGAAATGTGCCATGAAGGCGATGGGCTCTCCAGATGTGGGCACGGACACCAGGCTCCACAGAGCTGTCTGGGCAGAGGAACAAGGAATGTCCCACGCCGTGTCTCGGTGCGGTTGTCCAGAAAACGTAACGAGGATGAAGACTCACCAAACACGCTCTGTGCACTGGTCACTTCTGTACCTGTCACCACTTTAAAAACTCTTCAAAAACAGCCCCCCACCCCCATCCCTGCAAAAAGAGACGCCACTGAGCTGGTGTCCAATGAACTGGCCATGGCTCTGGCCCCATGGGTCTGTTCAGCAGGGACCTCGCCCCAAATCCCTCCCAGCCCACACTGGGCCCCACGGGGCTCCCCAGCCCCAAGGTTCTCCACATCCTCCAACGGGAAATGCAGGCTCTTCTCCCTCGTGAGAACCGGCCGACTCTCAACTGCGTTCGCTCCCGGCCACAGCCAGCCAGCGACCGCAGCCTCAGCTGCCGGCCAGTGCAATGGTTTTGCTTTGATGGATTTCCTGTTGTTTCTGTAACTGTCAGTCCTGCCCCCGAGCTGGGGGATCCCTTAGGAATGGGGGGCAAACCCTTTCCATCAGGGAACACTGAGCACTGGACGGCGGCCAGCTCAGGCCCGCAGCACTTCGGTGACGAATCTGTTGGTCTGGCCTTCCGGCAGGAGTGACCTCCGAGGGCCGGGTCCTGAGCCGAGTCCAGCAGTGTGGGGACAGAGGAGCGTGTTGGCCGCACTGCTGCCAGTCACCAGCACGTGTGTTTAAAAATTCCATTTTTAGAGCCGTTTCTCAGTCAGCGAGGGGGAACGCGGTGAATGAGTAACCGACTTCCTGTGTGAGTAAGCGGGTCCCGGCAACCAGAAAACTTCAGTGTCCGTCAGATGCTGGGAGGCCAGCTTGTCATGACTGGCCTCCTAACTTCCAGGGGAGGGTCGCAGAGCAGGCTGGGGGACACGTGCCACTTCCCCACAAAGAAGAGGGCAGCCCTGCCCCAGAGGGCGCTCTGGTCCCCACGCTCCCCTGCTGAGGCCGAGGCCAGGGGAGAGCTGCCACACAGGTCGGGGCGGCGAGGTGGGGCGTGCCAGGGGGTCTCCAGCGGGTGGGCGCCCTGGGCGGGGCAGGGGCCGCAGCCGTCGGATGTCCTCGGAGCACCCCTCACAGAGACACTCGGTCAGCAGAGACCCTCGCGTCTCTCCGGGGACTCCTTACACCCACCTTGGTCAGGACGCAGGGACAAGTGAGACTTAGCCCCCAAAAGGAAGGGGGGCAGCGTGCGGGGCCTGGGCTGCCAGGTCAGGCAGGCAGGGAGCCACTGAGACGCTGGGGAAGCTCCCCAGTCGGGCCACCGCGTGCTCCCAGGGGCGGGCCTGCTGAAGAGCCTGGAAGGGCAGCAGGCTCAGCTCACCGCTCACCAGTGAAGCCAGCCCGGCCCAGGACACACACGCAACTTACAACCACACGAGCACCGTCCCTGCTCCCGCTTGGCACTGGGAGGCCCGGGCACAGAAGCGATTCTCTGAGACCACAGCAGGCCCAGCATGGCAGCGGGGGCAGAGCTGGGTCCTGTCCCCCAGGGCACAGGGGGCAGGGTGCGAGGGCACACGCAGAGCTCGGGCGGTCAGTGAACCTGGACCGGCCTCCGAGTGAGACACAGCTCTTCTCTCCTGAGAACCCCGGCAAGACAGCAACACCGGGCTCCGGGGAGCCACGGGGGCCGTGGCACAGGGCTGCCGGCACAGGCCGCTCGGTGTGCTCCTAACTCCCCGCTCCTTGGACACAGACTTCCTGGGCCTCCCACCGGGGCTGAGCCGATGGCACTCAATACGACCGGCCCGTCACCCTCACTCTCAGGACCGCATGCCGACGCTCTAACCGCTGAGCCAAACCGGCCAGGGCGTCACCCTCACTCTCATCCTGCTCTGGTACGGGCCCCACCAGGCAGACAGGGGCTCGTCTCTCAGCAGGGAAAACGGGGTCCCAGCTGCTGATTCTGTCACCACCCCTCCCTGGTGTCTGTGCCATGTGGAAGGTGGGCGGTCTGATGTCCCTGCAAGGGGACAGCACTGCAGGCCGCCGATGACGGCTCTGTCTCCAGGGCGCCCTGGGAGCGCGTCCCCGATGTGTGGCTCAGGTACCAGCTGCCATGACAACCAGCTCATCACCCAGGCGCCCACCACGAGGGGCGGAGTCGGGATCCAGAAACCAGACATCCTTCCCTTCCCACTGGGTGTCCCGGTCACCGAGTGCCCGTCAGGCCGGCCCGGCGCCACGGGGAGAAGTGAGCAGCCCGCCGGGCGTGCGGACAAGCGTCACTTCTGAGGAGCTCTTCATGCCCACGCCTCTCTGAACCCCAGCGCGTGAAACCGTTTCCAGAGCCTGTGACATGCGAGGTCGGGCACAGACCCGGGGCCTGAAGGTGCCCGCCCGCCAGCCCTCCTCTGCCCCTTCCACAGCACCTGCCGCAGCACCGACAGAGGCCGTCAGGCCAAACAGCAGCCTTGCCTCGGATGACGTGTACTATGTACTAAACCCCAGAACTGGGAGCGGGCAGTCACCCTGGAAACTGGGGGCCAGGAACTCGCCCTTCTCCCTCCAGCCCGCTCTGAGTCACTGATTGCGAGCGGGGCTGTAGGCGGGTGCCGGGGACACGGCACCGAGACAGGTCCGGGGACTAACACCAACAGACAAGCACCCGGACTTCCCAGAAGGGGCACAGCGCTTCCTGTCTCCACCCCGCCCCCGCCAGCACCCTCCACTCCGTCACTCATGACTACATGACCTTCAAAATCCGAGATCTGCATGACTGCTCACGGCGGGGTGACCTCGATGTTCCCCAAGACGATCCAAATCACGGAGCCGTAGGTAAACAAGCAGCCCAGCTCTGGCTGGTGGCAAGTGAACCAAAGGCTTGTGCTCCGTGCCGTGGGCTCTGCTGTGGCCAGGCCCGTGCCAGACGTGCTGGGAGCCTGGATGGGGACACGAGGCGCCCCTGCAGGACAGGAGCCCGGCCACCAGCACCCAGGTCTGTGGGACAGGGACGCCTTTGTCAAGCTCTTTCAAACCTCACTGTGGACGTCTGTTTTCCTCTCAGAATTGTTTTCATTATACTGGGCAGCAGCCAGAAACTACGAAGGCAAAGACTGACCAAAACCGCTCAGGGCTGGGCGTCAGCAGCTGTGGGTGTCCGGCTGCCCCAGCGAGGAGCGCACAGAGGCTCTGGCGCTGGGATCCGGGAGGGCGCCTGGCCCGGCAGGCCCGCCACCCGGTGTGTCCTGCCCTGGCTCTCAGCACGGCTGGAAGGGGCGAACTCCGATGGCTCTTCAGACACAGACCAGAAAGCTGATGCCGGAACCGGGACACGGGGCTGCCACGCCCTGCGCCCACCTGCGGCCCGCACCGTGGGTCTCATGTTCGGCCCCCCCGCCGCCTCGTGGGTGACATGAGTGGGACATCTGCTCTTGGCAGGAGAGAGAACACCAAGTGACACTCTGTCCACAGAACCACGATTCAGGCCCACGCAGCCCGGCAGCCACTGGGAGCTGAGGAAACCAAACCCAGCCGCGCCAAGCTCCCGGGTCTGCAAGGCACAGAGAGGGGCACGTGGCGGGGTAGGGAGGAAAAGGGACGCCCTTCCCTTGGAGGCCCCTCGAGAGTCCCTGCCTGCATACTCCAGACCCAGGAGAGTCACCTGACGCCTCCAGGACTTTTCACGGTAACAAACAGGCCACATGCCGCTTGCTCTCGGGAGGGCTGGCTCCTGCTCTCAAAAGGGAGGGCCGGTCCCCGCTCTGGAGGGCTGGTCGCTTCTACTCAAGCCTTGGGCAGCTCGGTCACACCGGGCAGGCTCCCCGGCAGGGCGGGCTGGCCTGGGAGAAGACAGCCAACAGTGGGTCAGAGCTGTTCTCTAGAAATGGGCCACTTCACACAGGCCACGGTTCCTGGAAGTCCCTCGTTTCTTCCTCTCTCAGTGAAAACTCTGTGGGAAATTCCATTCTGTGTCAGCCTGGTTCTTGGCAAACCCACCGAGCCAGGAGCAGTCACCTGGGCAACAGCGTGGTCCCAGAGGCTGACAAGCACCACCAAGCCAGCGTTCGGGCTGAATGAGTAACAGTCTAAGAATGTGTCAGCCTGACTGTAGTGAGCAACGCGGTGTGAGTGTGCGACACCCTTCGGGTTAATTACAAAACAAAACCAACACCTCCTGCCGCTGACCAGCGGGATTCCGCCTGATGTCTGCTGCGACCTCAAAGAACTCCGTCCATCACGGGCTTCTAAATGGACTTTTGTGGTCCAAGTGGAGACTGCAGCATTTGAAACAGGCTCTCTCTGAGAGATGGCCCCACAGCCACCCTGGGATCTGCAGAGAGAAACCGTGTCTTACTGTAAAAATGGTTTTAATAAAATGTCCCTAAGTTCAAGATGAGCCCTCTGATGCACCGTCCACCTTCACCCGAAACATCAGAAACGACGACACACACCAGGAGGGGTCAGAGAAACACCAGGGGGCACACCACCTCCCGCAGCAGCGGCACCGCAGGCTTTCAAGCCCCCATCACGCACCTGACACGCTCCGGGCAGACCCTCCCGTGTGCGTGTCCTCCCGCTCGGCAGCACGGACCAGCCCGCCCCCTGGGACGCAAGCCCCACGGGCGGGGGTGTGTGTGTGTGTGTGTGCAGTTCTGTGCATCTGTGGCACGAATGAGCGCTGGACCACGGAGCAGGTGGGTAGGATGCCCGGCACTGACCCATAGCGCGACTGAGAACTTCCCGCGAAGACCAGGACAGTCTGTTGCGACTGGTCTGCACCACTGCAGCTGAAGCAGCTACCAGCGTCGCCTGACTTCCCGGAACAGCGAGGACACCGGGCACCTTCCCAGCTGTTCGGGGTTTTCAGTTCACAGAAGAGAGACTGGGGCTGCTCGGAGGGTGACTCACCCCAGGTACCAGCCAGCAGACCGCAGGGCCACCAGACTTCCAGCCACCGCCCGCGGCCGTGTGCTGCAGGGCCCTCCGCAGCCTGGACTGCTCCAGCCCCCCTTACAGAAGAGCTCACACGACACCGCTCGTATTTCAGGAAGGTCTTTTTCTCCAAAGAACCTAAATCCTTCTTTTCATCACCCCAAACACCCAGATCTAACCAATGCCCCACCCCCCTGCTCCCACCTCCCCGGCAGCTGGGAAGTGAGGAAACCAATGTGTCCTTTATTATTTCCAGCAGCTGGGCCACGCTCATCACCCAGGGCGCCGCCAGCCTGGCTGGCCCCACCCTCTGTAACGTGTGCTGCGCCCTGTGATGAGCTGGGGAGTGACGGCCACACCAGCACAGCAGGCACGGTGCAGAAAGGCGGCCAGCCCCGCGCCCTCACTCCTGAGCACCTGCTCTGTCCCCGTCCTCAGGGAGCAGGCCACTCGGACAGTTCGGGGCTGCGGTGGCATCTCAACCAAAGGGACAGAAGTCCAGAACAGTTATAACAGTTTCTGAATAATTGAGGGGAAATTAAGGTGAGCTCCCTCACATCTGTTACAAAGTAAATTCCAATCGGCACAGAACTGTAGGTAGATAATGTTTGTAAATGAAACAAAAACATCTGAAGAAGTAACCGCCTTTCACAACTTCGGGTGGGTGCGCGCCTTCCCGGAGCCAAAATGCAGAGGCCACAAGCGACAAGCTAGACTACGTAAGATTTTTTAAAACTTCTGTAAATGTCAGAAATTTGCAAAATCATGCGCCCTTTGATCTAGTAACTCAACATCTAGGCATTTATCCTAAAATACTGACACCTGGAGCCTCACCCCAGTTTATTATAACAATGACGATGGCTTCCTTGTCCCTCGGTGGAGTCGGGCGAGCAAACGGTTGTGACAATTCAGACACCACGTGTCCACCGTTACCGGGAAGACGGCACGTGGTGAGCGGGGGGAAGTCTCCAGTGGTGCCTGGTGCCACCCACCTGCACCGCGCCTACACCCGGGAGGCCCGGGGGAGGGACAGAGCGGCACCCCAACCATGGGGACTGCTCCCCAAGTGGTCGCTCTGCCTCCAGCTAAGTGCCGTATCTATCACTAGGAAACAGTAATAACGCTATTTTTAGACCCTAAAGAGACAGCTATGAATCAATTCTGGGAAAGAGATACATGGGCACTGGATGTGTTATTCTGTTTTTCTATTAAAGAAAATAAAAACGAAGATGTAAGTAGCCTCAGTCATCACCCCATGTAACAGACGTCCAGAGAGATCTAAAAACCTGCCCCACTCAAGATTTGAGGTGGGCCTGCTAGTCCCCACGTCCATTGTACAGGTGGACAAAGTGAGGTTTGCTGGAGAGAGGGGCAGGGAGCAGGCCCAGCCTGGGGAGGCGCGGCTCAGAGGGCCCCCACTGGCCAGCACAGGACGCACACCAGGCACCTCTGCCCCGAAGCCCCTCCAGCCCCCAGCACTGCCACCGAGAACAGGCTGACGCCGCGGCCTGGTGACCCCGTGAGGGAGCCCAGACTAGTGCAGCACAGAAGAAACCGCAGGTCCAGCTGGTGTGGCTCAGTGGCTGAGCGTCGACCCAGGCACCAAGAGGTCACCAGTTCGATTCCTGGTCAGGGCACATGCCCAGGTTGTGGGCCCGATCTCCAGTGTGGGGGGCGTGCAGAAGGGGGGCAATTGATGTTCTCTCTCATCGATGTCTCTGTCTCTCTCTCTGTCTCCCTCTCACTTCCTCTCTAAAAAAAAAGTGTTTTTTATAAAAAGAAGAAACCTCAGATTCATTTCTGCCACTTTATGAACTTTTTTTTTAAATTCTCACCAAGGACACTTTTACGTTTATCTTCAGATAGAGCGGGAGGGAGAGAGGGAGGATGAGAGACAGAGAAACACTGACCTGAGAGAGACACATGGAGGGGCTGCCACTCACACAACCCCAACTGGGCCGGGGACAAACTGCAACCGAGGTACGCGCCCCTAGCGGGAACCGAACCCAGGTCTCTCTGGACCACGGGCCGGTGCTCTAACTGCTGAGTCAAACCGGCCAGGGCTGTGCCGCTTTATGGACACGCCGCATGGCTGCCCTGGAGGGACCTGCCGGTCTGCTCGTCTGAGTCAGAGGCCCCGTCTCCTCCCTGCAGGCTGCACGGGGAGTTGCTGTCTGAGGTGGCAGGGAAACCACCTCACTTTCGTACCCTCTGCTGAGGAGTGCACCTGCATGCTCTGGGCGCTGCTGTCGCCGGGACACCGTGCCAACTCAGCAGCCCACAGCTCCCACAGCTCTGCGGGGGCAGAGACGCTGAGCACAGGGAGCCACCCGGACTGGGAATCAAACCCACGACCCAATATGTGTCCTGACCGGGAATCGAACCCCAGACCTTTTGGTATATGGGATGATGCGTCAACCTAACTGAGCCATACTGGCCAGGCAACCCACTGTCTTTGAATAATTCCACCCAGGACAATCGCCGTGCCTCGACTTCCCCATTTGAGCCTGCTGTGCTGCAGGGCCCTGTGTGGCCGCAGTGCTGGCTGCCCACGGCCACGCCACGCGGTGCTGGCTGCGCTCTCCACCCGACAACTGGAGCCCGGTGGGCGGCCATCGCCTCCCCTGGATCCCCGCAGTGCCTCGGACAGCCGGGGCTCCCAGCCCCGAACGACACGCCGTGGTCTCCTGAACCAGCAGGAAGACTTCTCAAGGGGTCTATCCCGGCTCCGCTTCACCGACGGGATGGGCGGAATCGCACACGAGGGCCACGCCGTTAGAAGGCAGACGCGCTGGGATCTCGCCCAGACAGCGGGGCAGCTCAACATCTCCAGTGACCACAGACCCGAGAGCGGGCCAGAAGCAGGAGCAGGCGTGGGCTGTGCGCCCGCAGGGGTGGCTGCCCTGGAACTGCAGCCTCGGTCCTGCACTCACAGGTCTGGGGCCAGATTACGACGGTGAGGTCCTGCAGCCCCCACCTGGACACTTAGCAGACACAGACAAGTAGCCACAACACTAAAAACTTAAACCTATTGCTTCAAACCAGGAGGCGTGTGTGACACGTTCCTCATGGAACTTTCCACCCTGCGCCTTGTCTGAACCTCCAGACCCTCTCGTGCTCGAGGAAAACAAAACAGAACACAGACAAAAGCCCCGGCATCTTAGGACAGAAGGGACTTCCTGACCTGACAAGTGACCTAGGAATCACCCCCGGAAGCTCCGCCCACAAGCGGAGTTGAGAAGGATTTCGTTCAAGGTTGGAGCCAGAGGATGCTGCTGAGGGTGAGGCTGTGGCCGAAGGCAGCAGGTGGGTCACAGGGGAGAAGACATGAGCAGCCCGGCTGGAAACACCAGGCGACGTGGCCACAGAGAGGCAGAGGATGCCGGCCCCGCCGCCCCAGCCACCAGAACGCCAACTCGCCGCTGTTCGGACAGCACCGCACAGGCTCCTGCGCCAACCCCGAGGGCGCGTGGAACCTGCACGGAGGGTTTCGATGACCTCGCCCTGAGCTCAGGGACAGCCTGGGCCATGGCCCCGTGGGATCCCGTCTCAGACCCTTGCAATGCGCTCCCAAGTTGGCATCACGGGGCTTAAAGACCCAGGAAACGCTCCCTCCTTCATAGAAAGGGAACCAGGGTCCTATGAGCAGGTGCAAAGTGTAACTCGAAACAACACACCACGCCCAGCAACGCTTTCCAATTACCACCACCCAGGGCCAGGTGGTCGGACAACTGCCGCCGCCCTGTCCGTAACCTTCACACCTCTGCAGCCAGGGACCGGCGCCGGTCTGCAGAAGAGAGGGGCCAGCGAGCGCCAGGGCCGGACCGAGGCCACGCAGCCGTCGTGGGCAGAGGTGGGCCAGCGGAGCCAGCAGCTCCCTGCTCCCGACCTGGCTTGCTCGGGACCAGCCCTCCCAGGCTGTCGCTGAGGACAGTGCGGCATTCGAGGGTCGCCCTAAACAGCACGGCCAAGCGTGAGCCTCCGCTTCTTGCACGTGAAGCTGGGCTGAACGAAGCTCCGAGAGGACAGCTCCATGCCGCTCCAAAACAGCCCGAGCCCTCTGGCAAAGAGGGGGACCCACGGCCCCTGCTCTCCATCGCCAGGCGCGGCCAGCCCCGAGGGCAGAGGGAGGCTGGGGACCAGCAAGGTGGGTCAGGTGGGCCGAGCAGCTTCCACCAGCCCTCTGCTTGCCAGACATGTCCCCGTGACACGCTTCTGGGGAGCCCAGCCAGGCCACACACAGGCTGCCTGGGGTGCCTGGCCGGCAGTCCCGGCCAAGGCCTTAAGTCACCACAGCCCAAGTACCAGACACGCGAGGAAAGAAGTCTCCAGATGGTTCCAGCCTGAGCCGCCTCCTGCCCCTCGTCTTGTCCAGACCCCTGAGCCGCGGGACCAGGAGCACAGTGACCGCTGTCCCCCTACTCAGCTGGGAGGGTTCCATCCATGGCAGCAGGGAGCGGGCACACATGCCAGCTCCCGGGGTGACCAGCCAGAGCTCCGAGTCAGAGCCGGGCCCGCCGCAAGGCCCCATTCCAGCCAGAACAGACACCCCCATGTGTGCACCTCAGAAGACTCACGCATGGCCCTGGCCAGTTTGGTTCAGTGGTGAGTGTTGGCCCGCGGACGGGAGGGTCGCAGGTTCGATTCCCAGTCGAGGGTGCATGCCTGGGTTGCAGGTTTGATCCCTGGCCCTGGTCGGGGTGGTGTGGGAGGCAACCAATCGATGTCTCCCTCCCTCCCTCCCTCCCTCCTACTCTATCAAAAGTCAGTGGAGGAATATCCTCGGGTGAGGATCAACAACAGGACGCACCGGTGAGGATCAACAACAGGACGCACTGCACCGCACCGCACCGCACCGCACCGCACCGCACCGCACCGCACCGCGGAGGTGAGGGAGCCTCCTGGGGACTCCCTTGTCAGCCACGCCCACTTGGGGCGAGGAGGGCAGCAGCGCTCAGGTTGCCAGAGCACAGACAGTGGCCCGGGGGGGCCTCTCTGGACAGAAAAAATCAGAGAAAGCAGCCTCCCCAGAGGCCAAGGCCAAGGCCAAGGTCAAGGCCACAACGCCCTCCTGCCAACTGGCCCCTCCTTACCCTTGTGGCCGCCAGCCTCCCTGGTCCTCGGGGTGACCCGCAGCCCCCGTGTCCCCACATGCAGCACCACCTTCCTGCATTCTCCTTGGGCTTTGGATCCATTTTCAACTAAGAGTCACCAGAAGAGGACCAGCCCTCGCCACACACGGATGGACGGGTGCCCGCGTCGGGGACTGGCCCAGCACCACTGCCCCAGACTGGTCTCGGCGCCCACAAGTGCTCCGATCACTCCCCTCACAGACAAGAGGACAAGGACAGAGGGAGGCTCGGCCAGCTGCACAACCCCCACAACCAGCTGACCGGCTTCAGCAGCAGCCGCACCCCCGACAAAGTCCCACTGAAGCGCTGGCGGAAACGCCCGCCAAGCTGCCAGTCTTACTCCGCAAGGCGGACAGCGAACCCCCCACCTGGAACCAAAGGGAGCCCCCTCCCTCCAACTACCCGCCAGCCACGTAACCCCTAACTCTCCACAACCCCAGGCCCCTCCAGCCAGGCTCCTGCCCCTCCAGGCCACACAGCTGCTCTTGCCGGCCCCACACCGTGGTCACAGCTGCGCCCCTGCCCATCGCCCCGCGCCTCCTCCCGCTGCTCCGGTCCCGGGCGGTTCCTCCTCCCTCTCGCCCTCGTAGGCCGGGCCTCCTGGCGTCCGGTCCTGCGCACCGGCTCCGGCCTCGGCGAGGCCGCGGGGCCGCGTGCGTTCCAGCGCCCTCCACGTGCTGGCCACCGCTGGACCCGCCCCAGTCCTGTCCCATGAGCCTCCTGCGCCCTCAGTGCCTCGGCCCGGGCGTCCATCAACACTTCGAACTCTACGTGTGCCCCATCTCCCCCTGCCCCCAGACCCGTGCCCACTCACCCCTGCTTTCTCGGGCCCTCCTCCCTCCCCTCTGCAGCCTCCCTCGAAAGAGTCCTCCTACCCTCCTATTCTCTCTGTCCCCTCCCAGGTCAGCCGGTCACCCCAACTCCTCTGTGGCCACCTGACAGTCACCAAGACCCCCCATTGTGAACCTGTGGTGTCCTCACCTCAATCCTGAGGCCACTGCCCAGCCCACAATGTTGGAGTCACCCCCTAGTCTCCCTCCCATCACACAAGCAGCCACAACCAAATCCTGTTGCCTCTACCTCTAAACACGCGCACCACATACCCAGACCCACCAACGCCACCCGCACTGCCAGCCTCAGGTCCAAGCCACCGTGTCCCCCTGCGACGGCCCCGCCATTCCTCACGGGTCCCTGTCTCCGCCGAGCAGCCAGAGACCAGAAGGCAGACTCACTGCTGCTCTGACCCCAGGGCCTCTCTCCGGCCTCCGCCTGGCACCTGGCTCCAGCCCAGGGCCTGTGCACCTGCCATTTCCTGCTCGGAACTCTCTCCTCAGAGACCCTGTGCTCGCGCACTCCCTTCTCTCAGTCTCTGTCAGATGTCACTGTACAGAGACCACTGCTGTCCCGGTAGAAATGGTGTCCGCCCTCCGGCACGTCCTGCTTTGTCCTGCAGCAGGTCCCGTTATCTCGGGTCCTCCCTGAGGGCAGGGTCCTGGGCCCTGTCGCTGTGACAGCCCAGCACGTGGGTGGATGTCTCAGGTAGACTGATTTCCCTCTGCTCCCCAGCAGGGCCGAGTCTGAGGCTGCTGGGCCCCGATCTGGCGGCCTGACCCTCCGCCGCCGCCGGGCACACGGCTGCAGCTGCCCGGCCTGTGTGGCCGCCCTCGCAGCCAGGCACCTGGAGGCAGCAGGCGGGCCGGGGGCCGGCCGTGGAAACCCGAGAGGCACGGTGGCTTCCAGGGGCACAGTGCCCAAGGCCACACACCCCTGGAGACTGAAACCAGGAGTCACACACCCTGCGGGGTCCATGTCCCTGCAACAGGACCTCTGGGTGTGCTTACGGCTCCATGCACCCAAGTACACCTCCCCTGGTCACGTTGTGGCCCACGGTGAACACGCGGGGTCCTCTCTTTAAACGTGAGGTAAAACAGGTTAGAAACAAACATCACGAAGAAGAACTTCAGCCCTGGCTAATGCTGTCTGCTCCGTGGTAACAGGGTTTTCTGTTTCACATCTAGCTATTCCCGGCCGTGACCGGGCCCCTCTGCAGCAGTCTCTCTCCCAGGGCCACACGTCGGGCCTTCCACTCAGACTGTTACAAGGACACTCCTGTGTTTATCTGAAATTACAGTCGCTGTATTCTGCGAAAAGAAATGGGACTTGCCTGCTAAGGAAACAAGGCAAAGTTGAATAGCAAACATCACGGTGCCGTCAGCAAAAGCCCACCAGGCCCCAGGATGTCCCCGTACCAAGGAACGCAGCTGACACTGAGCCCAGCACAACGGCCTCCGCTCGGTCCCAGAAGCCAGGTTCCCGGCTTCGGCAAGGCCGCGCCCGGGCCCGTCCACGTCAGCCACGTCCACATAGCTCCCTCAGTGTGGACACGCACCCCAATGTACCAAAGGACAGAAACCGGAAAACTCCCCGACCTGCACACCCGGGATCTGAAGTGTCACTTCTGAGCACCGGCATCTCGTGACGGGACAGCTCCCGTCGGTCAGAACAACTCGGGGAGCAAGCGTGCTGAACGCCAGGCAGACAGAACCCCTAGGGCCGGGCCTCCCAATCAGTCCTCCCGTGAGACGGACACTCAGCTCGGCCGGCAGTGGTCCCCGTGCACCAGCGAGACCTGCGTGTCTGAGGGCGGCCGTGCCAGGCGCGGGGCTGGCTGCTCTCGCCACCGCAGCTCCAGCCGTGGGGGCGCCTGGAACAGGGTCCCCGTGTCCTGGGGAAGCTGCAGCACAAGGTGGGGCTCGAGCGGCACTTTCCATGGGCCACGACCAGCCTCCCCGTGAAGTCTGCAGGTGCCTTCAGGCCCGAGGCCCATTGGGAACCTGGGCCGTGGAGATGCACGAAATGATCCAGGGCCAGTTTGTTTTTTCAAATCACATTAACATTCACATAACATAAAATTCACTGTTTTAACCATTTTCAAGTTTACAATTGAGTGGCTTTTCGTACGTGCACAGTGTCGTGTGCACCATCGCCGGCACTTAGTTCCAGAACATTCCACGCGCCAGGAAACCACCTGCCACCACTCTCTCCTCTCTGGGCGCCTCCTCTGCCCACTCAGACCCGAGCTCCTCTCCCTGAGCAACATCTTCCGAGGTCGTCAGCTCTCCACTTGGGGCGGCTTCGACAGGCCCCACGGGGAGCTCGCTCCCACAACACGCTCCCCGTCACAAGGGCGCAGAGGGGCTGGTGGCCGCCTGCCCTTTGCCCAGCAACCCTGTGGCCCCGCTGCCAAGGGAACAGGAGGGAATCTCCCACAACTCCCTGGGGCTTTCTGAAGAGCCGGAGTGTTTCCAACTGAACAGGCGCAGGCGCGGCACCTGCCATCCCATCCACGGGGCCACAGGCCGCTGCTCCCGAAGGTGAGGACGCCTGGTGACGCTCTGCACACCTGCGCCGTGTCCCAACCAGACACCACGCGCCTGCCTTTCCGGCAAGGCCTGCCCGCACAGCAGACTGAGCCACCCCTAAACGTGCCGTGTCTCGGAACAACCGTGGGTACGAGGACGGATAAACAGATGTGGTCTGTCCCTGCAATGGGTCTTCTCCTGCCATAAAGGGAAGTGGGAACAGGCAGACATACAACGTGGACAAGCCCTGAGAACACTTCCAGGTGAGAGGAGCCCGGCAGGGACAGCCCGCCGTCACCGTCACCGCCGGGCCACACGAGGCAACGCAGCCTCCACTCAGACTCGTCGGGCGGGTGAATGAAGACACTGACTTGGAGTGGACCCTGAAACACCCCTGCGGTCAAAAACACACCCCTGTCCGAGTCCACCGCCGTGGGTGTGGGCCAGGACTCCAGGACTTTCTGAAAACACTGCGGCTGCCTCGGGTCCCAGGACGACGGGTGCAGGCAGGTCCTAGGACACACGGGAAACACACTGCTGGCGCCCTGCAGACACCTGGGTTCGGGCCGAGGTGACAGGTGAGCCATGGGGACCACAGACACTCACCACTGGCCATGTGCTGATGCAGGAGGTGAGAGACTGACCTCGACAGGCCTCTCTCCAGGGATCAGATGAAGGGCGGACCGTCGGGGAGCCGGGGGCCGAGATGGCCTGCAGACCTCCAAGGATCAGGCTGATTTACAAACGTCTCTGTGTGACCAGCCAGCAACTTCTGACGGGACACGCCCACGGGGAGGCTGGTGGGCGCACGGAGTCGCACGAGCACTGAACTTTCGGGGCCCCACAATGCAGGTACTTTCCTCTGTTTTTTTGTTTTGGCAGCCAAACGTTTGACCAGCCAAACGTCTCTGTATGACTGAGGGAGGCAACCTCAGTGTGGCCGCGATGACCCGCAGGGGGGCTCAGCGCACGAGCTGAGGGGCCCCCCCCCGCACGCGTGTCCTGCTTCACCGTAGCCACTGCCCTCAGCCGGCTCTTTCGATTCTGCTATCGAAAGGATGATGACACGGGACCAGGGCTGTGCCCACGGAGCCCTTCCCCTGTGCCCAGTGCCCCCTTCACACACGGCAACGGCTGAGCTCCTGCAGCCTCGGAGGGCGCCCGGCAGAGGGTGTCGCTGGAAATCGCCGTGTGTTCAGTGCCGCAGGGTGAGCCCCACGGAGCCCCAGACGGAGTTGGTCAGAAACGACTCAAATCCAGTTAAAAAACCCAAAAACACCCAAAAGTAAAACTCAAGTCAGCATTCATAAATTCAAAAGAGCATCCTATAAAAAAAAAAAAATTTCACAGATTGCTCTTTTTTTTTTTTTTTAATCCTCACCCAAGGACATTTTTCCATTTTTTACTCAGAGCGGGAAGGAGAGAGAGGAAGAGAGAGAAACATCAATGTGAAAGGGACACATCGAGTGGCCGCCACCCACACGACCCAACCAGGGCCAGGGACAAACTGCAACCGAGGTACATGCCCTTAGCGGGAACCAACCCGGGTCCCTCTGGACCGCAGGCCGACGCTCTAACCACTGAGCCAAACCGGCCAGGGCTCAGATTGCTCTTTAATTAAAAGACTGAAAACTTCAAACCCGCTTCGTTTCCAGTCAATCCCTTCCTTTCTTCTGTCGTGAAGTCTGTGCTGCACATCTGGGTGCTCATCAGCCAAGTTCATGGCCCGGCACCCAGGTGACACCCTGGGTCAAGGTCCCGGGACTTCTCTGGGCCTCAGGCTCCTTGCTTCCAAATCGAGGAGGCCAGGAGCCGGCCGGGTCAGGTCGACACACACAGATCCCCTTTCCAGGGCCTGGTACACAGTTACCACGCTGTTGGCCAACGTCGTCATTGCTGCACACACTTCCCGAGCCCCAAACCTCATCTGTGTGGCTCTTGTCACCGTCTGTGACACAGGCACGGGCCACTCCCTGCAAGTCACCATCACTGCTTTCCACCAGGCCTCCACAAGTGGCCGCCTCTCAAGTCCTGCAATTCGGTCGTAAACGGGACTTTGTAAGGCTGCAGGTACCGGTTCGCCAACGCGAGCTGGAAAACCAGACCCCTTCTAAATAAAACAAACACGACGTCCGCGCGTGGGGGACTGCTCCTCTCCAGGACGCAGGGCGAGGCCCGGGGGCGCAGGCCCTGCCCCCGCGGCGCCGCCTCGCACGGAGCACGGCACCCACATGGCCATCTGCACAGAGGCGGCTCGAATTCAAGGCCAAACACCGGGACGAAACGGGGACCGGCTGGCTGGCGATCCACAGCTGGCGTGCTAGGGACGGAGGAAAAGGGCATTACGTCAGGTCAGCGGGTTTTTTCTGGGGATCGCAGCACGCCCTGGGGGGCGCAGGAAGGTAAAGTGAAAACTTAACGTGCTCGGAGATGTAAAGCGATGGTCGGCTCCCGCCTGCCACGTGGCTCTGTCACACGCAGAGCCGTCCCCTCCGGGCACCGGGAGCCCGTCCACGGAGGTCTGTTCTGAGTCTCTGCAGGCGCTTTGTTTAGAAAACAGCAGGGACCCAACACCAAGGGTCACATACGAGCCTGTTCCCGTTCAAAGAGGGTATTTTGTGAACACCCACACCCCACCCCACCCACAGTCCGCAGTCTCCCAGTCGAGGGGGCTCGCCCGGTGCACAGGCCTCCTGGAACATCACAGAGATCCAGGGGGTGGGCTCACCCAGCGGGGTGTCTAGACCACCTATGTAGGGTTTGCACTGCACTGCCCACACCCTCCCTGGGGCACGGCCCCGCCCTGCGGCCCCGCAGGAATCCCTGCTGTGCAGCCCGCAGTCCTACCAACAGGCTGCCCTCTACACCCAACTTCAAGCTCCTCTAGGAGGGGCATGCACCCCAGGAGCCCAGCCTTCCCCCCTCCACTGACACAATCACTGCTCTGGCAGCTGGGAGTCCAGCCTGGGTACCAGGGGGCACTTCCCATGTGTGAGCCCATGTTACCTCCACAATGATGATCACCGTTAGTTATGGCAATATAGCAAGTACTAATCATTACGTGATTAGCAATCATTCACAGTGAAAAACATAAGTATAAGCGACGTTTATTGTAACTGTCCGGTACACAGAAAACAACCCACCCGTCAATCGTTAGTCTGACAGTTCTGTGACAGTGGCTACTAGTGCACAGTTCCCGGCTACAGTAACCAAAATAGGTGCTGGCGTTATCTCCACGTTACAGTCCCGGCTACAGGCACCCAGAGCCAACGTGACAAGCGAAGCCAGGGCATGGAGCCAGGGCGCGAACCCAGGCGTGTGGCCGAAGCTGCCAGTTACCTTGGGTTCCTCCCAAGAATGGGGGAACCTCGGGGAGGTAGGGAGCATTCATTCCTCTCTACTCTCAGCTTTGGGGTGCAGTCCCTCCAAGGGTGCACAGCAGGCATCCCAGTGCCCGCCCTACCCGGGAGGTCGGGTTACAGCCAGGGGCTTCTGCCACCAGCCCCTTAGGAAACAGATGTCTTAGCATGATCTGCTTCTATCTCGGTGCCTGTGTGCTTTTACTGAGTAGTCTGTCTGTCTGTCCCTCCCACCCCACCCCACACATGCACCCTCCAACCAACAGATACTGATGGTCTGCTCTCCGCTAGCACGTACGAGGGGCTGGGGGGCAGCTCCTGGTCAGCGAGAGGCAGGACACCAATTCGTCCCTGTACAGAGTACCCCGAGGAAGGGGGGTGTACTGTGACAGTCACACGCCAGCTCCTGAAACAGCTCGCCGCAGACTGGCCACTTGAGTTCATTAGCCCACTGACTCCACAATGGCTCTGTGGGGTCACTCTGCCCACTTTCCCAAATGAGAGGACGTCACACAGGTAGGTGGCCACAAAGCAGGAGCTGGCATAGCCAGCCGCCCATGCTGCCCACCTGTGACTAAGAGGCCACCACCTGGCTGAGTGCACGGCCATCACCTTCTCACTCAAACACCGATATAAACATGGGCCCTACACACACAGCACCCAGAAGTGCTCAAGATATTAGGTAAAAGGAACAAAATCATAAATGTAGGCAGTTCTGTCTGGATAGCAGTTGGTAAGAGACGGTCCCAATATGCCAGGCTGTGTAAGGGTTCGATCCCGGTCAGGGCACATGCAAGAATCAACCAATAAACAAAGAATGCATAAAAAGTGTAACAAATGGATCTCTCTCTCTCTCTCCCCTCTAAAGTCAATAAGAAAAAAAATTAAATAGAGAAAAATATTATAAATGTAGAATAATTCCAACTACCCATGTATGTATGGGGAAAAAGTCTGGAAATAAGTACACATTGGCACATTATTTCTCCTAAAGTACTCTACAGGTGATTATTTTCCTTTTAATTTATTCTAAATTCTTTGAAATGAGCATGTATTCCTTTTAACATGAAGAGAAGAATAATTTTTTCAGAAATCCGACCCCAAGGACAGCACTGCCTGTGGCCACAGCCCACACCGCAAGAAATTCCCGGTGGATCAGAGTGGAGTGCGGGAGGGGTGGGGCTCCGGTGCCGACGGCTGCCAGCCTGCACGGCCCCACCCCTTGTCGGTTTCCACCAGCCGGTTCTAACTGCACAGTGTCTACAGTGTAGCAAACAGTCCTCACGGAGCATTTACTAGCAACTGTTACCAAGTCCCTGTTCAGGCTCTGGCACATACTTGGCAGCAACTTTGTAGCAACTCAAACCTTTACAGGCTATACCAAGAAGGATTCTATAACAGAAGCTAGGGTTCCTTCTGACTCCTTAATTTGTTTCAGATTTTAACTGCAACATGAATAACAATCTCATTTTCCAGTGGACTTATTACTATACAGTTAAGTCAGTTTCTCATACACTAGCAGCGCGGGAAGCAAGGGCACAGGCGATGCGCCCCAAAAGGCTGCACAGTACACGCAGGCCCTGATCGCCTGGGCCAGACACTCGGATGGTGGCAGTGAAGGCGTCCTGAAGGACCCAGTGGCAGGGGGCTTGGGGACGCATGGGACAAAGAGGGTGCACGATTCTCACCGCGCACACTGAGGGGGAGAGAAAAAGTAATGGAAGTAGATGTCTGTACACTGAATGCTAAGCACACCCATCAGCTCTCTGGTTAGGACGTTACGACTCTGCTCTTCTAGGTCTGAACATACACGCAAATATTGTGGATAACGAGAGCCAGGCTTCTCCCTGTCCCACAGAGACGTCATCCACAAGGAAAGGGGACGTCGGGTGAACCCTGTGCTGCTGGGATGGCAGAGCCGTCAGCGTGAACTCATGGTTGTGACACACACATCGAAGGACATGTGAGTTCCCAGAGCCTAGGTCTTCCTTCCTCAACCCACCCTCCCATAAATGGGACAGGGGCCTGATGAAATGGGCTGGGGCCAGAGGCGCACAGGTGAGCTCGGAGCGGCCCGCAGGCCCTGGCAGCAATGCTCAGGAACCCTGTGGGGGTGGGGCGGAAGGATACAGGCGCCTCAAAGAGCTCCCATGTCAAGGTCACAGAAGGCAGACTGAAGAACTGTCACAGGTTGGAGAAAGCAAAGAACACAAGACAAAAAATGCAAGGTAGGCCCCAAGGTTGGGCAGAACATGTCCAAAAATGGACATTTGTCAGACTAATAGCCAAATTTGAATAAAATCAGTAGATCAGGTAATAGTACCGTATCAATGTTCATTTCCAGTTGTTAGTAATTATCCTTTGGTTTCATAAGACGATAACATTGTGGCCCTGGCCAGTTTGGCTCAGAGGTTGAGCGTCGGTCTGCAGACCAGAGAGTCCTGGGTTCGGTTCCCTCTAGGGACACGTACCACACACACACATACACACAAAAAGATGACAACATTGTGGGGGAGCTGGTGGGAACTCTGTACTACTTTGGCCATTGCCTATAAATCTAAAATTATTTTTAAATAAATGGTTAAAATAATATTTATGAATGCAATCACATGAAGTTTCCAGTGATGGGGGCAGAGAACAGGAAGAGAAGTCAGGGCTGGACTGAACTGAGCGGAGAGATGGTCCCCTGGGGGACTCCCATATTTTCCCCTCTACTTTCATGTACATTTGAATTTTCCCTCATTTAAAAGGCCTTTAAAACTTTTCTCCAAAGCTTCAAACTCTGCATAAATCTGCTCACTTCTGTGAGCGTATCGCATCACCAGCTACTCAAGCCAAAAGGAACCGCCCCCCAAATCCAACGCCAGGCATCTCCCAGACACTGTCCTCTCCCCAAGCTCGTCTCCACCGGGCCCCCGGCCCCTCCACGTGCCACTGGGGAGCATCTGCAGGCTGCTGGCTCCTCAGAACACGCAGCACAGGTGTGCCCTCACCTCTCCCCGGCGTTCTGGGTGAAGGCCACCGTGCAAGCCCTGCTCTGGGTCACAGTCCCTCCCATCCCTGGAAACACCTGCCGTTCTGGGTCGACTTGGGGGTGACCCTTGGATTCGCGGCTGTGTTCACGACTCGGAGCGCGGAGGTGTCGCCGGCAGGGGGACAGATGGTGAGATGGTCGCCCCACGGAGGAGGGAGACATGGAGACAGCACAGGCCTGGCAAACACGCTCAGAGCAGGAAGCCAGGTAAGGGTCCCATGTCTGGTTCCCTTTGTGCGAAATGCCCAGAGTGGCCAACAGAGACAAACCAGACTGGTGGCCGGGGCTAGGGCAAGGGAGGACGACTCACGGGGGCACAGGGTGGCCTTGTGGGGTGGAGGGGATGAGCGGCCGACGGTTCGCCTGGAAATGGCTTATTTTACATTATATGAATCCCCCCTCGTTTTTTAAAAAAAAGACCATGACATTTTATTTTTTTAATTTAAATGTTTTAACCCTCATCCGAGGATACTTTTCCATTTATCTTCAGATAGAGCGGGAGGAAGGGAGGGAGAGAAACATTGATGTGAGAGAGGCACATCGACCAGGGTCGAGGATGAACTGCAACTGAGGCACGTGCCCTTGACTAGAATCAAACGGAGACTCTTAGGTCTGCGGGCTGATGCTCTAACCACTGAGCAAAACCGGCCAGGGCTGGGCCAAGACATTTTAAAAGAAATTCCTCTCTTGAAAAAACACCTACACTTCTCATTCCTGTTGTTACCGGCTCAGACACACTGGGAACAGACCACACAGGTACGAACACAGGACAGCGCCGGGGGCAGCCCTGTGCCCGCAGAGCTGTGGCTGGGGGGCTAGGGGCACCCTGGACCCCAGGAGATAAAACCCACCTACAGCATCAGTCTGAGGACGATCAATCAGAAAGAAGACTTTGCAAGAACCCTTAATAACCACCATTCTATAACATGAACTTAAAAATTCTCCATTTCAATAAAATGTGCAAAAATAAAATCAAAACCACTGTTCAAATAATGTTTACAGGAACGGCTGCAGGGCAGCGCCTGGCGGCCCCGCGGCCACTGCACACCCTTCTCGAGGCCGGGATGCACCCCCGTCCGCGGACGCCACCCGGCAGCAGGACGGCGTCTTGACCCCCGGGCAGCTCAGGGAAGACCGGTTCCTGATGGAACGAAATGCGAATCCTTCAAAAAGCCAACCTGCTTCTTTGCTTTTCTTTAAAACAAGAAAAGACCAGTAAAGGAATATACTAATGCCACGCAGAGCTCCGACAGCCCACCGAATTCCTCACTGTCCCTTCTACTTACTTCACAGCACTTATTTTCAGAGAAGGCTCACCCAGGACGCCCATCTGTCCCCTCCAGAATTCCACCACCGAGAGGGTGCCGTGCCTGGCTGGTGTGGCTCAGTTGGCTGGAGCATCGTCCCGTACACGAGAAGGTGGCGGGGTCAGTTCCTGGTCAGGGCACATACCCAAGTTTTGGGTCTGATCCCCAGTCGGGGAGCGTGCAGGAGGCAACCGATCAATGTTTCTCTCCCTCTCTCGCTCACTTTTTTGTTCACCGAGGAAACCAGCGAGAGACCTGCGCTCCCTGCCAGCCGCACGTCCACCCAGCATGCCGTGGGCACCCACGAGTCAGTGCAGCCAACCCCACAATGCGGGCGGTCATCCCATCTTACAGAGGGAGGCACCGAACTCTACACAGACTTGGGCGCCTTCTCAGGCTCCACAGCCCAGGCGGATGCTCAAGAAGCAATGTAGCAGATCCCGCCCAGCCCTGCGGCCCCCAGCAAGAGCGCAGCCCCGGTCAGGGCCCAAGGGAGCAGGTCTTGTCACTTCAGCCTCGACAGGCTCAGCGGGATGCACCAACACCCAGACTGATGGCTTTCCTCTGCACGCCCACCCCCGTTCAAGTCAGTCACTGGCTGAGTGGCCCCTTGGCCGCTTCCCTCCACGCGGCTCGTTTGCGTGGCCCTGAGCGCCAGGCCACCCTCCGCTCCAAGCAGAGCCGGACACAGCCACCGAGACCACAGATTTTCAACTGCACAAGTTCCAAGTCGCCAGGTTTAACTTTGAAACCAGAAACAAGGTGATATGTACGCATCCAGTGAGTGAAGAGGAAACCCCGGTGGACAAGGAAGGCGGAGATGACCCAGATGATCTGAGCGAGGGGACAGGCAGACAGTGCGCAGAACACGCTGGGGCCACCAACAGGAAAGGGAGGGCGTGCCTGGGGTCCTCTCCTGGATTCCTGAGAATCACCTTCAATGTAGCAGGTCTAGCAGAGAAAACCTCCCCAGCCGCCCCCCATTCCCGTGCACCCGCCTGGACCAGCCTTCCCCCAGCCGGCTGCCCTGCCCTCTCGCCCTCACCACACTCCTCTGCCTCCAGGCGGACCAGCAACGGGGGCCGGGGGCTGACTGCACGGCTGACGGGAAACCGAGAGCTGCCTCCTGAGGAACAGCCTGCCGCAGCGGTGAGCGTTCACCAAACCCCAGAACCCGAACGGCTGAGGCTGCTCCAGCTCAAGCCTTCGGTTCTGACACCATGTGCCTGGCACGCAGGCCCGAGGCACACACCGGAGCACGCAGGGCAGAGGCACAGAGGACAGAGGCACGCAGGCCCGAGGCACACACCGGAGCACGCAGGACAGAGGCACAGAGGACAGAGGCACGCAGGACAGAGGCACAGAGGACAGAGGCACGCAGGACAGAGGCACAGAGGACAGAGGCACAGAGGACAGAGGCACGCAGGACAGAGGCACAGAGGACAGAGGCACAGAGGACAGAGGCACGCAGGACAGAGGCACGCAGGACAGAGGCACGCAGGACAGAGGCACAGAGGACAGAGGCACAGAGGACAGAGGCACAGAGGACAGAGGCACAGAGGACAGAGGCACAGAGGACAGAGGCAACAGAGGACAGAGGCACAGAGGACAGAGGCACAGAGGACAGAGGCACAGAGGACAGAGGCACGCAGGACAGAGGCACAGAGGACAGAGGCACAGAGGACAGAGGCACAGAGGACAGAGGCACGCAGGACAGAGGCACGCAGGACAGAGGCACGCAGGACAGAGGCACGCAGGACAGAGGCACACGCCGGAGCACACCAGGGAGCCGCAGTCAGGGCTGGGAACCCAGGAGTACCATTCACAAGCCAGTCTTCCAGCTGGGGCCCCAAGGGGACAGCGGCTGTTCAGGCTGGGGACAGGGAAAGGGGCAGTGACAGCCAATGGGCACAGGGTTTCTCTGGGCGGAGGGGAAAAAATGTCCAAAATTAGATGGTGGTGATGTGCGGGGACTCTGTACTAAAACCCACTGAAAATTACACTTTATTTTTTTTCTTTATTGATTTTGGAGAGAGAAGGAGGGAGAGGGAGAGAAACTCTGATAAGAGAGAATCATCAATTGGCCGCCTCCTGCATGCCCTCCACTAGGGATTTGGCCCACAACCTGGGCATGTGCCCTGACCAGGAATTGAACCAGCATCCTCTTGGTGGATGGGTCAATGCTCAACCACTGAGCCACACTGGCTGGGTGAAAATTACACTTTAAAAAATATATATGTCTTTATTGATTTTTCAGAGAGAGACAGGGGAGGGCAAGAGAGAGAAACTTTGATGAGAGAAAAATACCCACTGGCTGCCTCCTGCACACCCCCTACTGGGGATTGAGCCCCAAACCTGGCATGTGCCCTCACGGGGAATCAAACCAGCAACCTCTAGGTGGACGGGACAACTCCCAACCACTGAGCCACACCAGCCAGGCATGACTTACACTTTATTTTATTTATTTATATTTTATCCTCACCCGAGGACATTTTTCCATTATTTGTTCAGGTAGAGTGGGAGGGAGAGAGAGGAAGAGAAAGAGAGAGAAAAACATCGATGTGAAAGGGACACATCGAGTGGCTGCCTCCCGCACAACCCAACCAGGGCCGGGGACAAAATACAACCGAAGGTACGTGCCCTTAGCGGGAACCGAACCCGAGTCTCTCTGGACTGCAGGCCGACGCTCTAACCGCTGAGCCAAACCGGCCAGGGAATGACTTACACTTTAAATGGGAACTGAATGGTACACAAATTATACCTCAATAAAGCTGTTATTCTAAGGCTACTGAAGCCTGGCCGGTGTGGCTCACTGGTTGAGTGTCATCCCTGCACCAAGAGGTCGCAGGCTTGACCCTTAGGCAGGGCACACGTCCGGGTCGCAGGCTCAATCCCCAGGGTGGGCATGCCGGAGGCAGCGATCAATGTTTCTCTCTCTCTCTCTCTCTTCCCCTCTCTAAAGATCAATAAAAAAACCCACATTTAAAAAAGATGCTGAAGACACATGCCAGCCAATTACCCGTGAGCCTTACATGGATCCCGATTCAATCCAGTGTTCAAATCCACAGCACGCGAGAAGCCGCGCAGCTCAGAACACACCTGTGTGGTCCAGGACAGTGTTCGAATTTCACACTGGTAACTGGGGGACTCTCCGGGGGCGGGGGAGACAGGCAGGCACACTGGCTTTGAAGATTTCTCATGAAGTCTTTGTGACAGAGACATGACCGGGTCTGCATCAGAACACGGGCAGAGGCTGGGGCGTGGGCTGACGACACACGGACCTCCGCGGAGGCTGGGCCTGCACACCAGCTCTCACATCTGCACTTCTCCCATCTGGCCCAGCTCAGCTCCTCCACGGTGGCCTCCTCCAGGCAGACTCCCAGCCTCCACCCACCTCCTCAGTCCGTTCTTAACACAGCAACTACGGGGTCCTTTACAAACTCAGACAGCCGATGTCCCTCCTCTGCTCACTCCCCCGCTCCAAGTCCCTCCCAGGCCCATCCTGACTCCCCACCCCCATCTCACCTGTCCCTCCTCGAAGTTCTGGCTGAGTTCACCTCCTCTGAGCGCTGGAACTGACCACCATCCACAAGTCCCCGCCCTCCCCGGCCCCGCCCCTGCGCCCATGGCCTTCCTGGCCCGCAGCCCAGACACACCTCTGCCTTACCTAACTTGTGAATGTCCTGTTCTCGCTGTCCACCTCCCCACACGTGCTCCTGACTTCACCCCCACAGCTGCAGGTGCCTACAGCTCAAGGGGAAGCCGGAATGACCGGTCAGACGCTCGGACGCCGTCCAGGTCTAAGGCCATGTTTTCGCAGTGTGCACGCCGGCCACCTACCACACGGGGCACAGCACGCAGCCGGCGCAGAGGGAACAAAGCGTCCCCAGTGACGTCCCCCACCCCAGCCACCCACGGGCCACTCGAGTCGCCGTGTAGAAACCACAGGCAGAAAACGGTCTTACTTCCATCGGGCTGCGACGGCCCCGCTAGCTGCCGGTCAGCACGCCGGACACAGTGTTACCTCACACCACACCCACCAGGGTGCTCATTCAAACATTCAACCAATGGGGTCACCGGGGTCACCTAGGCGAGAAGCAGCCAGCTCCCCCATCAAGGTGCTTGGACGGCTTCCTCTGGGTGGGCCCTCCGCTGGGTTCTGGTCAAATCAAGGTTATAAGTCCCCGGGGGAGAGGGGACACTTCTGACCCCTGTGTGCACCCCCACGCCCCTCACCCGAGGGTGAAGCTGCAGCCACACTGCTCAGCACCTCCCATTGCCACAGCCGAGTAGGCTCATCACCCCATTTTCCAGGCAGGAAAGCCGAGGCCAGAGCCACAGAGCTGGTGAGGGGCTGCGGGGGCCCAGATGTTAGCGGACGCCCCCCACTAACTGAACGCCTGCTGAGTGCAGACGAGCCCATTCCTGGGTCTGAGCCGGAGCACTGTGTTCTGGGTGCAGGACCCACGCAGCCGCTCCCTCCGACCACCTCACCGGGGGTCACACGGTGTGGGCCCCAATGGCCTGCCCACTACCTCCGCACCCCACCGCCCCAAGCGCGGCCAGGCCCCTTCTAGAACAAGCCTGCCCACGGGCGCTCGGTGCCCAGCACCCAAGCGTGCACAGTCCACCCGCCCTCGGCTCTCAGAGGTCTGAACAGTGTGGAGCCGCCGAGGGCACAGCTGTTCCCGTCAGCCCTTCACCTGCAAACGTCTGGGGTTCTGGGGTTCAGGTGACAATGGCAGTCCCCGCGGCACAGCTCTTCCGAGACAAGGGCAGGTGTCAGGAAGAGTTAGGGCCCAGAGGACCGACAGTGATTCCAGGTTTTCAGACATCGAGGGGAGAAAGGCGGTGTTGCCTGATGACACTGACTGGCCGGGGGACAGCGGGCCACCGTGGAGAGAGGTGAGGTCACACGGTGTGTCCAGCTCACACGACAGTGCTGGTGACCACGACTGGGGAGGAGTCCGCTCACCTGAACCTTCAGGACAGGCTGTGCGAAGGAGCCACCGGGCCACCCACGCAGCCCCACACTGCAGTGTCCCTTTGCTGGAAGACAGAGTCCCACAGCAAGTGGGGGTTACAGACGCAAAGCCACCTGTCCAGAAACGCAGCTCACAACAAATGTGTCAGGATTAAAACCACAAGCAACCGGGTCTCCAATCAGGGACAACACAGCAGTGGGTCTGGGTGCGGTCTTTCTGGGACCCACTGAAGAAAACCTGGGGGAGACGTGCTCCGAAGACGACACGTCTAAGGCTGAAGTAGCCTCAAAGCCAAGCGTGGGGGAGCCCTGTCCGTGTTGCTCAGCAGTTAGAATGTCCACCCGAGGACTGAAGGGTCTCAGGTTCAATTCCTGCTCAAGGGCATGTACCTGGGCTGCAGGTTTGATCCCCTGTCCCAGCCATGCGGGAGGCAACCAATTGATAAGTCTCACATCAATGTTTCGCTCTCTCCCTCTGCCTCCCTCCCTTCCACGCTCTCTAAAAATCAATGGAAAAATATTGTTGGGTGAGGATTAAAAGAAGAGGGGGGCAACAGGGTAGGCCAGCTTCAGAGTCTACAGAGCCTCAAAAGACATAAAACCAAATTTATGTGAACTTTTATTAAAACTCAGGATCCCCAACAACCAACTGTAAACGTGCTCCGGAGATGAAAAAGTGGCCAGGGCCCGGGTGGAGGATGCCCCTGCCCTCGGACCTGGCACTGAGGTCTGGGGCTCGCTGCGAAGACTGCAGAGAAGGGGGAACAGGGCACAGGTGGGGCACCTGGATGACCGCTGAAGCTGCCGATGGCCGAGGGGCGCACTCCTGCCACACGACTCGGGCATTTTAAATTACTTTACAACGGAAAGGATTTTTTAAAAAAATCAACCATTACATTTTGAAGGCTCCCAGTAACAGTGCAAGAAACAGCAATGTATTTGGTCAGACTGCGCGTCGGGGGCTGCGCGGCTCATGCTGCGAGGAGCAGCCCATGGCGCTGTGAACCCTCGCCGCGCGGGCCAGCAGCCGTGCCAGTGGTTCTGCTTCTCAAAACCAGGCAGGTTTCAGGGGTCGGAGCTTCTATGTCTTTTCCTTACCGCCTTACATAAATCCTCCTCCGAGGTTTATAACAGGTCCGAGGGGGCAGAGGGCCATCCGCCTGGACGCCACGCGCCCGCGCGGGCAGACTGCTCTCGCCTCCGGAGGTGGGGCGAAGTAGGGCGCAGGAGGTGTCAGGCTCCACGGTGGAAGCAGTTCCTTCTCGGAGTCACCGTCCTGTCCAGACAAGCCCCCGGGGTCACAGAGGTCACTCTGCAGCAGATCCGGGAGGGTGTGACAGTTCACCTCAGCGAAACCAGCAAGCCCCGTGCAGAAGGCATTTGCTCAGTCTAAGATCTTTAAGTGGTTTTAAAAAACAAACTCATTGGTCCCGTGAAGGTTCAGGGCACTGGAGAGCCCGCCCACCATAAACCACTACCTCTCCGGAACAGCTCAGCACCTCGGAAATGGCGCCGCACCTCTTCAGAGCCCAGGTATCAGTTCACACCTGTGACAGCACCGTGAGAGGCATCACACCCCCACTGCGAACTGTTTTTAAAAATTAATTTACTTTGTAAGTTGCTTACTAAGCGTATTAAAATCAGAAGGAGCAACACTATCTGTGACTGTCGTACAATCCAGATCGAATGTCTTCTCATTACCCTAAAGCAGGACACACATTTAAAAGTTTCACTGAAGAGACTCTACTCTGAAAATTCCTTTTAAACAAAATTAAAAGCCTCCGTGTGCAGAAGACGAGGGCAGAGCCCCGAGGATAGTTACAGCTCCCTGGGACAGCCTGGAAGCGGGTCCCGTCCCGTCCTGCCATTAGCTAAGAACTACCCTGCGGACCCACTTATACTCTCTCAACCCGGCTGTGGTTCCAGGGCAGCGTATCCGTGAACCGTGGGGCCTCTCCCCACCGGCCACGCACAGCAAGTACTCGAAAGGCCGTGAGAGACCAGACGGGAGCCTGGAGTTCAGCACGACCAAAGCATTTTAAAAAAATGAAACAGACCAGGGAAGATCCCAGCACAGAGCACAGTCAGGTGAGCGGTGCCTCCGGAGCTCTTGTTTCAGTGATACCCATGCGCCCAATGACCTAGTCTAGACGGAACAGGTATCCTCACTGTGGGTCAAGGTCAGAAGGACTGACAGCTGCTTCTCTCAGGCAAGCGTAGGGAGCCAGCCAGGGATCAGACCGATCGTCTGCATGCTGGCCAGCCCTGTGACCTTGCAAGGCCTCACCCTCTCTGAGCCTCCGCAGTCTATCTTTAAAGTGAACACCACCCACGTAGTAAGCCGCCAGTGGACGCGAGGATGCAAAGGCCAAGGCCTGACCTTCCTCTGGTTCTTCCCTTTTCCCAGGCCTTCGACGTTCAAACTGAGTATCTGGGAAAATGTCAGCGTCTGGCCAACACTTGTTGGATCCTTACAGGAACCAGCTGGGAGAGCCCCACACAAGCAGGGAAGGGCTACCTGCCATTTCGAGGTGAGGGGGGCACCATCCTGAGCCTCAGGAGCCAAATCTGCCCCCAAGACTATGCCGAGAGAGACCAGGACCTTGTCCCACCAGGCTGAGTCATCTCCCGTGTAGGGTTAAAGCCAGTCTTGAGAATCACCTTGCTGAGCTCCCTTAAAAGTTGGTCAGGCTCAGCCTTGGAGAAACTTCCTAACAGTGACACCAGAAGACACGCTCAGGAGCCCCAGGCAGAGCTGTCTGTGAACAGACACAGCAGCAGGAGACACAGTCAGGGACCAGACGGGTGCATCAGGGCCTTCCAGTCCCTGGATCTGGGTCCGGAACAGGTGGGGCCCGGACCCCGGGGCAGGCGCCCTGTGGGCCCAGGACAGGAATGCGCCTCGTACAGGGGCCCGAGGGGCCTCAGCCTGCTGGAGCCCGCGGACAAAGGGCACAGGCTGCCCTGTGCAAGTGGCAGACCAGCGGGAAACTCAGGAGCCACGTGCCCGGAGGGAGCCCGAGCAAACGCTTTACAACACCGGACCATTTCCTTGGCCCAGCAAGTCAGCCGCCCTTCTAACGGTGCGTTTGAAACAGGGGGGGGGGGACGTGTTACTGCTTTTAGCACTGGAAGTTTTTTTAGAACTTTTCCAAAGAAAGAGAGGATGACTAGTAAAAAGGGGTCCTAGGGAAATCAACGCTCTCACCTCTCCTAGCAAATTGTAAAAGGCAATTAGCACTTGAATAAGGGGACGGCGTGTCTGGAATGAGAATGGGCCGCGTGCGGAGTCGGGGTGCCGCTGCCATCCCTCCGGGTCCACAGCCCGAACCACCCAGACACCCGCCCGCACTCGGCCTCTGCGGACTCGGCTTCGGAGAAGAGCTGGCAACACGCAAAGCGAAACTGAGTGCGCTCCAGGCCCGCGTCGCCCGCCGCCAGCGCCCCGCGCCCCGCGCCCGCCCCGGGCCTGCGCCTCGGCTCCCGGAGCCCGCAGCCCGGAGCCCGGCCTCCCCGCCCGGCGGCGGCGCAGCGGCCCAGACGCGGGCCTTGGGCCTAGCGCGCCGCCCGCCCGGCCCTGGACCCGGCCCTGGACCCGGCCCTGGACCCGGCCCTGGACCCGGCCCTGGACCCGGCCCGCGGGGCCCCGGAGGCGGTGGGGACGCGGGAGGCCCAGGCCGCGCGGGCGCCCCGACGACTCGGCCCGAGGAGGGGCCGGGGCGACGGCCGCCGCTCGGGTCCCAGCCCCAGGCCCGGCCCCTCCGCCCCCCGCCCGGCCCGGCCCGCGCCGCACCCGCCAACGGCCAACCGCCAACGGCCAACCGCCCTGCGCCCGGCGCCGCGGGGAGGAGCGCGAGCGGCCGGCCGGCGCCCGCGCGAGGACTCACCGGGGCCGGCTCCCGAGTACATGGTGGCGCCGCCGAGGGGCTCCGGGGCCGAGGGGCGGCCGCGCGCGCGCCACGGGCCCCGACGCCGCGAGCCGCGAGGGAGCCGCCGGCCGCACGATCCGCCCCGGCGCGGCCGCCTCGCCAAACAGGTTTACCCGACGCGGCCCGGGCGGCGGGCGGAGGCGGCGGCGGCGGCGGCGGCGGCGGGCGGGGGAGGGGCGGGGCGGGGCCAGCGGAGAGGGAGGGGCGAGAGGAGGAGGAGGGGCGAGGGGACAGGGCGGGGCGTGGGGATGGGCGGGAAGAGGGAGGGGGAGGAGGGAGGCTACGCGCGCGCGGCCGGGGTGCCCGGGCGGGGACCCCGCGGGGCGGTGCAAACTCGGCGGGCGGGGCTCCAGGACCCGGGCTGGGGGCGGGGCTGGGCCGGGGCTGGGGAGGCTGCGGGGCGGGGGACCCCTCGCAGCCACTCAGATGGGCGACGTGGCCTCCTCCGGGGGCGGAGCGGGGCCAGCTCAGCGCCACAGCCCGAGACCCGAGAGAAAGAGGAGCAAACAGCCCTCGTTTTCCCGCCGATTCCCGCGTGCTGGGGCCGCCTCTGGCTGCTCCGGGTGCGTGAGGGTGCAGACCTTCCTTGTCACCCCACCAGCGGTGCACTTGGCCACGAAGGAGCCCTGGTGTTGCACTCTGCGTTGGCACCTCAGCATCTCAGCCTGGTTTTTTGTTTTTGTTTTTTAAGTTATTAACCAAACCTGAATATCAGGAAGCTTGCTTCCCACCCAGAGTGTGAACTTGAGTGTGAACTTGAGCGTGCCAAGCCCTCGCACACTGACACTTCCCAGCCAGGGACCCAGATAATCCATGTGAAATATTTAGTAAGTTGTCTGCCTGTGTGGCCCAGTGGTTAAGCATCAACCGGTGCACCAGGAGGTCTCTGGTTCGATTCCCGGTCAGGGCACAGGCCCGGGTTGTGGGCCCCATCCCCCGTGGGGGGCCTGCAGGAGACAGCCCATCGATGTTCTCTCTCATCGATGTTTCTCTCTCCCTCTCCCTTCAAAATCAATAAAGGAAAAAATAGTAAGTTGTGGTGAATTTAAGCTGCCCTCCATGATGAGATGGAACTGACACCCCCATACTCGGGCCTCCCTGGCTTGGGGTAGCCCTGTGCTGCAGGACCTGTGCCTGAGGGTCCTCCTTACCCAGACCCTCCACCCTGCATGGCCTGGCTCCAGCTGTTCTCTGAGGCCTTTTCCAGGGCAGCCAGCCCACCAGTGGGACCTCCTTCCTCCCCTAATGGTGGGTGATGGACACCAAGGGTGAAACACCAAGAGGCTGGTCACCTTGCAACACCCTTGCCTGCTCGGCCTCCATCCCGTAAACAGGTGCTCTCTGCATGTTGGGTGCAGGGGCTTCACGGTCCTGCGTCCTCATCCTCGGGTGACTCAAAAATGAGTCCAAGTCCTGCCTGCAAGGGGCCCCACACCCAGTAGGTTTATTATTGGTTCTTTGCAACCTTCAAGGGCCTCCCAAAATAAGTGCAGGACCAGCACTTCCTCCAGAGAGAAACTTAAAGGGACACCAGTCTCCACCAATCAAATAAATTATCGCCATGAACGGGACCTTGGTCCATGGCCCATCCCTCCCTCTAACCCCCCCCCCCCCGGCCTCTGCTCTCATGGTGGACCAGGTGGCCTAAGAGGCCCCTGAAATTACTCTCCCCTGTGACCAGCTCTCCACCTGACAGTCAAGTCGGATTGGAGGACACATCGGGCTTTGTGCCTGCTTTGCTCAAAGCCCTTCGTTGGCGGCCCGTCTCCATCTGCCTGTGGTCCAAGCCCTCCACTGGTCTCCAGTGTCCTGCGTGACAGGCTGCCTGCGCTGCCAGTCTCCCCTCACCTTCCTCAGGCTCCTCCTCAGTGTTGTTGTGAGACTGGCCAGTCATCCGGGAAACCAGTGTGTGGTGGTATCTGGAAGCGCTGGCCACAGGGCCCTAGCAGGACAGCGCAGCTTGGGGGGATGCTGGCCAGGACAGGCCTGGGCCCGGGACGTCCTGGAGGGACAGCTCAGGAGAGTCACACCTGTTCAGGAAGGGACTCAGCCTGACAAGGAGCCCTCTCCAGCCAAGCACAACCCACATCGCAACAACGTCGGGTGAAAGAAGCCACAAGCCACACACGGTTTCATTTATAAGTTCCAAACCTGGGCTCAGGGCTGCGTAATGAATAGTAGTAACAAGCTAAGGAAAGACAAGCTGGTGGTTCCCAGGGCCTCAGAAAGGTGGGAGCTGCTGGCAGGGATGAGTATTCCGACCAGAGGCCCTGGGGCTGGGCGGGGGGGCGCTCCCTCGGCTGGCAAGTCTCTCAAGCTGCATTTATTTCCCACGTACGTTTCTGTGCCTTCACTGTAGTTCACAGCCAAGACATCTTAACGTGCCGGTCCTGCCTGTTGTCACTCGGCTGTCTGGGAACCTCTGCACCAGCGACTTTCAACTGGTGAGCTGCAGGAATTTTTAAAACATGCAGTACCTGTCAGGGGCGCTGACCTCTTTTCCCTGAGATTGTCAGATTTAAAAAATGACAACAGTTAACACAACAATAGCCGTCTGGTGTGAATGGATCAAAATGATACCGATTTCTGCCCTGGCCAGTGTGGCTCAGGGCTTTGGCTTCCATTTCTGGTCAAGGACACATACTTGGGTTGCAAGTTCACCCCCTGGCCCCAGTGAGAGAGCCAATAAAGATGTTTCTCTCTCACATTGATGTTTCTCTCTCTCTCTGCCCCACTCCGTCCCTCCCACTTTCTTCGAAAATCAATGGAAGAAGTATCCTTGGGTGAGGATTAAAAACAAGAAAAGCTCTTTTGCAGCATCTGCTTCGAGGATGAAGGCCACTCTCAGCAATCAGACGGTCGCTGTCCTAGAAAAGGGGGACATCACTCTGAAGGTGTGCACAGGTACTGAGAAGGGCCCCAGGGGCACCCTGTGGAGGGACTTCAGCCACATCCATGTGGAACTCAGTCTCCTTGGAAAGAAAAAGAAGAGGCTTCGGATGACAAACGGCGGGGAAATGGGAAGGAACTGGCCACGGTCGCACTATCTGCAGTCCCGGACAGAACACGATCGAGGGTGTTTCTCTGGGCTTCCATTACCAGGTAAGGTCTGTGCACGCTCACTTCTCCATATACGTCGTTATTCCAGAGAAAGGTTCTCTCGCTGAAATTAGAAATTTCTTCGGAAAACATGCACCCTTAGAGTTCAGATGAGGTCAGGTGTCACTTGTTCAGTATCTCGAGCCCAGAAAGATGAGCTGATGCTTGAGGGAAACGTCATTGAACTTGTATCAAAGTCAGCTGCCTTGTTCCAGCAAAGCCACCGCAGTTAAAACAAGGTGTCAGGCCCTGGCCGGTTTGGCTCAGCGGTTAGGGTGTCAGCCTGCAGTCCTGAGAGACCCGGGTTCGGTTCCCGCTAAGGGCACGGCTGCAGTTCATCTCCGGCCCTGGTTGGGTCGTGCAGGTGGCAGCCACTCGATGTGTCCCTCTCACGTCGACGTTTCTCTCTCTCTCCCTCCCCCTCTATCTGAACAAAAAACGGAAACGTGTCCTCAGGTGAGGATAAAAAACAAGGTATAAGAACATGTTTGGACGGAATCTGTGTTTCCGAAAAAGGAACGGTTCAGCAGGCTGATGCATAAGATCCAAGTTGTCCAGCGATAGGAACACCAAGATGCCAAATGCTTTGTCACACTTATTTGAGATATTTTAAAGATGTAGTAAAAGCCTCGTATTGATTTGGGGGAGAAAAATAAATTAAATAAAAAGTGATACCTTTTTGTGCCAGGCAGGCAGAAAATACATTCTCTGGCGCGGCAGAACGCTAGCCCCGAGCGGCTGTGCGCAGGAGGGAAAAGGCTGACCCCCTGCTCTCACCGGCACGGCGCCGCCTCCCCAATCCCAGAGGCTCGCCCCTGGCTGCACCTCTGGCCGCGGAGCCCCGCGGAGAGCCGGTCCTGGTCTTTGCGCTGGGCGCCCTGCTTCTGAGCACACAGGCGGTTGCGTGTGGCCGGATCGGCTACATAGTGTCGCCCGCGCTCCTTTGTGCCGCTTTCCCGCCTAGAACGACACGCGCGACCCCTGCTGGTGGAGGGGCGCTGTCGCCGGCCGGCCGGCCCTACGGCCCCGGAGCCCAGGCTGGCTGGGGTTCTCCCGGCCCTGGCAGGGACCTGCAGCCCTGTGCCCACCTCTTCCGGACCACACCCGTCAGGCCTGCGCTGAGGACCTGCCCCCTCCCTGCAGCCCCAACCCCCGCAGCTCCAGGGCCAGAGCATCCAACCAAGTTCCTCCTCCCGACCTCCTTCCTCCTGTGTCCCTGCGTGGCCATCACTCACCATCCGCCAAGACACCCCCAGGCCCTTTGCCTGCTCCCTCTCCCGCAGGCAGTGACCCACTTAACCCCTGAATGGAGCCGTGCGATTCTAGCTGCGCCTGCTCCTCCAGGCCTTCCTCCCAGCTGCATGCTGACCACACGGGGCCACCACGGGCCCTTGGGGCCCGGTCTCTCTCCCTAGCACGACTCACTGCTCCGTACGGGGGGCTGGAGGGGGGGTCCCTATGCCAAGACTGCAGGGTCCCCCGCACTGGTCAGCAGGTGTGCTCCTCGGAGGCTGCTGTCCAGACAGACCAGCAACTCCTGCTGGGAGACCAAGGGAGGGCAGGGGCCACAGCGCCCTCCTGTGGTCATGGCGCCCACAACGCTCTCAACTCGGAGGCCCTTGGTTTCTTCAAGACCAAAATGTAGACTCTGGAATAACCAGCTGTTCCAAACACGTCTGCACATGATAACAGAGGGGGTCAAGAGGTCAAATAAATTGGGAAGCATTTGGTTTACACTAAACAGACTTACTGACCACAAGCCCTCTCAGAGCCTTCCACAAAGGATTAAGAATCAGGAGTCCACAAAGCGGAAGGAGGGGAACAGACCATTTGCAACTTGTCCCAACCCCACTTGGTGACAGAAAGCTTTTATCACGGGGTGCCTTCAGGTTCCGGGGAGCACACTTTGGGAAACACGGAGGCAGAAGCCTCCCATGACTCCTTCCAGCTCTAATGTTCAAAGATTCTTTGAATAAAAATTCTGGCTGTCTGTCTGAATTAAAAACCCGAGCGCGTGGTTGTGGACTGACAAATATTTCTGTCACAGTGGGAACAAAACACACACCTAAGTAACCTCTGTCCACGAAGCCCAGCATGACACGGAGCCCACTCAGCCTGAACACAAGTCACTTTGCCTCGGAGTGCTGCCCCTGGCAGAGGCTCAGTCCCGAGTCTCCGAGCAGGCGGCCACGTGCCTGCACAGCCCGGGACCACTGACGCCGCAGGGGTGTCACCCAGTGGCACACAGAGTGCAGACACACCAGGGGACCCGTCCCCCAGCGTGGATTCTTTGCTCTCGTCATAGGGAAAGAACAGCCAAGGTGTCACTAACACTGGGACATTAACTCTAAGAGGACCACAGGCTGAACAGTGAACATAAAACTTAAACAAGGAAGCAAAAACCCAGGGCTAGGCAGCTCTTGGACTCGACACCAAAAGCACAGTCCAACAAAGAAAAGTGGACACGCTGGACCTCATCAGAAAGCAAGCTCTGGCTCGGGGAGAGGGCCGTGGAGGGGGCAGAGAGCCCAACGGCAGAGTGGGAGAGGACATCTGCACGCCACAGTCTGACAAAGGACAATATGCAGAGTATGGGAAGAACTCAGACTCAACAGGAGAAAAGCAAACCACGTAAAACATGGCCGAAAGGCCCGGAGAGACTTCCACCAAAGGCCCCAGGGCCAAGGGCACACGAACATCGCTGGCCACGAGGGACGTGCCAGCCGCAGTCCTGTACACAGACGTGCAGACCCGCGGGGATGGCTGACGTAGACAGCAGCGTGCCCCCGGGGCCACCGAGACTTGCTAAGTCAGGAGCTACAAACTCGTGCGTATTCTCCAAAGGTCTGGGATGAACGTGGAGGTGGTGGGTGCAGCTTGGAGCATTTCCTGGAGTCAAGAGATACATAAAAGCTACTTTAAGAGGCTGGGGGGAGGTAGACCGGGACAGGGGGATAAATGGTGACGGAAGGAGACTTGATGGGGTGGTGAACACACGATGCAGTGCGAAGCTTATGAAAATAACCAATGTCACCCCAATACATTCAGTGAAAGAAAGGTAATTTCACGTTGGGCGAAACCATGGATTAAACACGCCATGCTATCGATCGAAGGAGTCAAGTGGAGGACCCGGTAAGCCAGCCTCGAGGGCCGGCTCTCAGCAGCTCCTTTACACCGTGTTCTTACCATCCCAGGGTGCGTCTGTGAAATAATCTACTGATGCACCTGTCATTTAATAAGGTTTTCGGCTGTACGGTCAATATTTAAAAATTAAGCATAATTCTATATATCAGTGACAAAATTAAAAATGAAATTGAAACAAAATGAAACATCAAAAATCTAGGAATGCGTCTTATCCGAGACACTCCGACCCTCTGCACAGAAATCCGTACACCGGACGGAGTGAATGAGGCCTGCATAGTGGGGGGGCAGCCTGCTCCCACACCGGGACTCCCTGCTGCACAGACGTGACCTGTCCCCAGACTGACCTACAGATTTAGTGCAATTTTAATAGGTTTGTTTTGTTGTTGTTGGTGGTGGTGGTGATGGTGGTGGTGGTGGGGGACACACTGGTGGGGCAGGACAGGTTTCTTAAATAAAACAATACTACCATGACGAAAATAATGAAACCTTGGATTTCATTAAATTAAGACATCAGCCCAGCTGGCGTGGCTCAGTGGATTGAGTGCCGTCCCAGGGACTGAGAGGTCCTGGTTCGATTCCCATTCGGGGCACATGACCAGGTTGTGGCTCCATCCCCAGTTGGGGGCATGTAGGAGGCAGCTGACTGATGTTTCTCATCAATGTTTGTATCTCTCTCAATCTTTCTCTCTCTCTGAAAATCAATAAAAATACTTTTAAAAATAAATCAATTAAGACACTATATGGAGCCCTGGCCGGTTTGGCTCAGCAGTTAGAGCGTTGGCTTGCGGACCAAAGAGTCCCGGGTTCGATTCCGGCCAAGGGCACATACCTTGTTGCAGTCTGTCCCTGGCCCCAGTCTTCCTCTCTCTCTCTCGCTCTCTCTCCCTCCCTCCCCCCGCCCTCCCACTGTCTGAAGATAAATGTAAAAATATCCTCGAGTAAGATTTTAAAAAAAGAAAAAAACACTATATAAAAAAATTTTTTTAAAAAAAGACCATATGGGTACCCTTTATTTGGATTTGATTTAAATAAAAAAATTTTTTCTTTATTGATTTTAGAGAGAGAGAAAGGAAGAGGGAGAGATAGAAAGATCGATGCGAGAACATCGACTGGCCGCCTCCTGCATTCTCTCCTCTGGGGATCAGTCCACAACCTGGGCATGTGCCCTGACCGGGAATCGAACCCGTGACCTCGTGGTGCCTGGGTCGATGCTCAACCAGAGACACACCAGTTGGGCTGGATTTGATTTTTTTAACTAGACAAAAAATTGGGAGACTACTAGGCGGATCTGAATTCTGACTGGATATCTGATATCGAGGAATAACCACTCGTTTTCCCAGCTGTGCTAATGGTGTTTTGATGAGGTCACACGAAAAAGAAGCCCGTCTTTCGGAGAGGCCAGCGGAAGCTTTTCCAGGTGAGAAGGTGCAGTGGTGGGGACTGTCAGTGTGAGCGGGCGGGGGCGCGGACCTGGGGTGCGAGGCCTGGAGGTGATCACCGGTTTCCCACTCGAAGCCCTTCCCAGCCCACGGCCGAGCCTGGTGCTGTTTCCTCGCCATCCTCTCCCTCAACGCCTCCTGCCTCTCGGGCCCCTGACCGTGGCCCCTCACCCCTCCGGCTGCCCCCGGTCTCCACACCTTGCACAGCACTTGGATGGAAGCTCCCGGGCTGCTACGGTCAGTACTGAGGGCCACAGGTCTCCGTCCTGCGTGGGGCTAGCGCAGCAGTGGGCACAGTGGGGGCCGAGCACTCGCCGAGGTGCAGTTTCAGGGCCCCCTGTCCCCAGGCCGCACCCTGAGGAGGGCAGTCAGACGGGGACACTCCGAGGTGCGGTGCAGTCACCACCGGCCCAGAAGGAAGTGCAGACACTGCTTCTGACCTCACGTGAGTGTCGAGAAGAGTCGCTCTGTCGTTCCTGGAAAAGCAGAGCGGAGTGGGCTCCAGGAGAGGGCCCCGTCCCGCCTGTGGGGACACCATGCTTCGCAGCCCCTGTGTGACTGGCACAGGCAACTGGGGTGTTAGCAGAGCGACAGGAAGAGGCTGGGTCCCAGCCCCAGCACACTGGTCGGTCGTGACAGGCACCCCCTCCTGGCCGCTGTGCACAGCGCAGAGGGGACCGAGCCCGGGTCCCAAGGGGCCTTTTAAGGAAATGGAAACTGACCGAGTGATTCTAAAATATATACAAAACTGCTGTCAGAGAGGGGGGAGCCACTTTGATCGGCTGCTTCCGCATGTGCCCCTGCTGGTATGTGTCCACCAGGGACCGAACCCACAACCAGGGTGTGTGCCAGAGCCACCAGGGCAGCACGGAGCCTTTCAAATGGGGCCAGAGGGGCTGCCTTGATGTGCTGCGCCTCACACCTGGGGGTACCCCAGGACCAAACGACAGCTGGACAGGGCCGAGGGCACCCCCGCACCCCAGGGCTGTCCGCGGGGACAATAAGGAAGCAGGTGCTGACTGTGGACTGGGAACCAGACGCGTTGGTAGAATTAACATCTGTTACCTTATCTGTGCCAACAGAGGTGCCTTCCTGCCATGGATGTCACTGTCCCCCTTTCCTGACCCCGAAACACCCCAGCCTTACTTGGGCCTCGGCCTGAACCACTGATTCCTAAATAGCTATGCTTGCTCATCTCGAATAAATGCTTGTTTCCTCTCACTTTGAAGGCCTTTACATTTTTAGCTGAACACTGCAAATGAGCTGGAAAAGCCGAAAAGGAAGTATCATGAAAAAGGGAACAGGAGAGGACCCCAACTTTGCGGCTGCCTGGATGGCCCGGCGCGCAAACGCCCTCCTGGGACCACAGCCAGCGTTCTGTGTCACCCGACATCTTCACAGAGGTCTGGGGGACGTAAAAATATTAATTCAGCTACACCATTGCCAATGAAATGTTTCCACAGTTGAAGTGCTGTCGTTTATCACTTCGTCACATAGACTTAGTCCAACCCTTAGAGCTGCACACAGCTCGTTATCTATGGAGCGTCGAGGCCAAGCCACCTGTGGGCCCACCCGCCAAACGAAGGCTTCTGAGCGGAAGGCGACGCCACTGCAGGTTCAAATGCTCACACACACTTCCAGGGGTGCCGTGGGGTCCACTGGGAGCCGGAGTGAGGAGTGGATGCATCTCTGAGACAGACCGCTGACGGCAGTGCGCACGGCACTGCAGAGGCCGAAGGGGACGCGTGTCTCCGTCACGTGACGCTGTCCGAGCAGGACAGCCGCGCCCCCCCAGGCTGGGGTCGTGAGGGGCGGGGCCTGAGCAGCAAGGGCACGGCGAGGGGACGTGTGCCAGGTCTCCTTGGTGAACGTGTGCGACCATTAGCGCCGCTGTGAGCCTTGGGCTTTCCAGACTAAATGTGAATCAAGTGTAAAATCAAATAATCCCACTCGTTTCATGACACATCACGACTGGATTTTCTTGTGGATTTAGAGAAATCTTACGGTTTTTGAGCGATTGCTGGAAAACCACGGCTCTGCAGCTCACACCTGGCATTTGCTTTCTGCCGTGGGGTGGCCGGCACGAAGCCTTTGCTAAGATGGGATAAGATGAGGCTGATTCGCGCCCACCCCATACGGAAGAGAGTGCGGAAGCTGAGCTGGGTTTTGGCCAGTGTATCCCGAAAAATGGGGTGGTCCCAGACACACGGCAGCCAGAGCTCAGTGACCATCATGCCGCGCTCAGCTCTCTGCAAGGGCTCTCGTCCCAGCGGTGACTGCCCACCAGGACGGGGATGAGTCCCGAGGGTGGCTGTCCTGGGAGGGAGGACACCTGGCTCCGGTGAGCGGAGGCCCGGCGCCGCTAGGCCCCCTGCCGTGCACAGGGAGGCGCCACTGCGGACCAGCTGCTCTCACAACCTCCTGTTGCCCCTGTGAAGACGAAATGGACTTGGAGACCGAGCAGGGCCGGAGAAGAGACTCAGAGGTGGCCCCCCTTTGTCCACATGAAGTCAGCGTCGCATGTCCCCAGCAGGAACGGGTGTCACTCAGGAAGAGCCGGCTCCGCGGGGCCGTGCCCTCCAGGCCCCACCGGGGAGCCCCAGCTCCACGTGCTCCCCACCGGCAGGCGGGTCTGGGGACCGGTGCTGTCAGATCCCTCACCAGTGTCCACGGAGGAGGGCGTCCCCGAGGCTGGACTGACATGACGACACCAGGGCCGCGGGGGGCGCCCTTCATGGGTGACACTGCGCCTCCCTCGATTTCTGTGTTTAATAAGACGGAGTGAACAGGCGACTTAGAATGAGGGGCCGTGGCTCTGTGGTGACAGCCTCGCTTGTCTAGAAGGCAGAGAGAAAGAAACTGGTGTAATGACTGAGCTCGCCTGGGTGTATCTGATCTGACAGGTCATCTGGACAACGTAAGGGGTTTGAAGGAAAAGGAAAGAAAGGCTATCAACCCGAGACCTTTACTGGTAACACCTTTTTAATAGGTCAAAGTAACTGTACAGTTCATTATATTCTTCCTGAGAATAATTTATATCCCCCAACACACTAAAGGGAGGGTGTAGCTCTCAAAAGCACTGGACGGGACGGCGGGGCCTGGGCCGCAGAGAGCCGTCTCGGCTCGCTGACCCTCCGCTGGGAAGACAGACAGTCAGGTGAGTCGGCCCCAGCGGCTGCAGAACAGTCGACATGGCTTTTATCTTTTTCATAAACTACAGAAAAGTGGGACCAGGGTGCTTGCAGAACCTCTTCTCAATGCAGGTTGGGGTGCCCTGGCACAAAGCATCTCTGCTCCCCGAGAACTCTGCTGCAAAAGCCGGCCCGTTATTCCGTGAAGGCAGTTTTCGTGTGTTCCATAGCCAGCTTCCCACAGAGGCCTCCCCGACACGTGAAGGAAAAGCAGGAAGACGGGAGGGCTGTGGTTCTGAAAGGACCTCACGACAGAGCGTCCGGGCCCCCCTCTGTGAGTGGCGCGGCACACTGCGCCCACGGGTGTGCCAGCGACAGCGGGCCGCCGGCACCACGCGGGGCCGGGAGAGCTCGGCCCGGACTCCAGGCGTCTCCCCCACCCTCTCACTTCCCGGCGAGTTCGGCTGCTCCCATGGAGACGGACCCCACAGTCTCTTCATGATCCCTAAAAACTTCTCAGTTTCATTCTCAGAAAAATGCCACATTTTGGATCCCAGACTTTTCTGAACACCATGATTCGAAAACCAAAACAAAAAAATAAACCCAAATCAAAATGTGGTTAAACTTTAGGAGAGATGATCAGCCTGCTGTCAGTCGAGGCGCTGGTGCGGTCAGTGCTGGGCCGAGGCCGGCCCTGCTGCTGGGGGCGGACAGACGTCTGAGAGCACAGGGCCGGCTCAGTGCGGTCTCGGCTGCCCCAGCATCTTCAGCCTGGCCTGGTCGATGACGTCCAGCAGGTTCTTGGCGTCCACGGCCAGGGCGTGAGCAGCCGTCAGCATCTGCTTCTTGTACTCCTGCTGCAGGCTGGTCAGGACGTACTGCTGGGCCAGCTTCATCTTGTTGATGAGCTCGCCCAGGTCGGAGTTCAGCAGCTTCTGCGCCATCTCGATCTGGAAGGACAAGAAGGCGGTCAGGAGAGCGGCTTCCAGGGAACCTTCCAGGGGACTTTTATGTACTTCTCAGGTGCCTCTGGGAAAAAGACACTCTTCTCTGCCCTTAGAGGCCTTGGGATCGGTCACTGCACACAGAAGAGCCACCGTGGGCGTCATTTAAACTGCTTCAGCATGGACCCGCCCCGGGGCCCCACCCACAGTCCCAGAGCAGGGGCCATGCCTACCTCGCGGTGAGTGCTGGCTGGCAGGCCGGGGATGGTCTCATCCACAGTGGCCAACAGTGTCCGCAGGGCCAGGCCGACCTCCTATTGGGCAGGAGCACACAGCGGGTCACAGCGCTGCACCCACACTGCCCTCCTTCCTGTCCCTCCTTTCCCTGGGCTGAGCCCCGCCTTCTCACCAGGAGGCAGTTTGCCCCGCAGGCTCAGAGGGCTGACACAGGGCTCAACGCCCTCGGGAATGGGAACAAAACGGGTCAGGAGATGCCCACTGAGAAAGGGTCTGGGAGGACAGGGCAGGGCCGTATCCCTGGTCATGTGTGCCCCCCCCCACTGTGCCCCTGCCAGGGCACCCTCCCCTCAGCGTGCTCCCTGAACCCCCCCAGGGCACCCTCCCCTCAGCGTGCTCCCTGAACCCCCTCCAGCCCACACTGGACCGGCTGGCCTGCGCTGGACGCATGCGTATCCATGCTGAGTGCTCTCGTCTCTTGCTTTATTCCCTCAAGATCACAGGAGTGCCCAGTGACAGTGACCCCCTCCAGGGCTCCAGACCCCCTGCAGACTCCCCCGAGGCTCAGACAGCAGCGACAACTCGTGTGATGGCAGCTGTGATGCAACACAGCCCACGAGGGGCCGCAGCCTCCGGCGGTCGGTCAGGACGCAGCTCTGCTGGGACACATGGGCGGGCCTACCTTCACCATAGGCACGTACTCTTCTGGCGGGGCTGGCTGGATCTTGCTGGACATCTCGATGACGGCCTTCACCAGGCCCGTGACGTTCTCGTACACCCTGTCGTTGGAGCGGTCCAGGTTGGCAGTGGGCGGGGGGCTGATCTCCTGGGGCTGAAGCTGCCAACACAAAAGCTGGTCATCCTTCTATCGTCCAGGAGGTGGCGGCATACACCAAGCTCCTTAGGGAGGGTCTTTAAAAGAGATCAAAGCAGATTGCAGCACTGATTTTCTGGTTGGCATGGGGTGGAGTTCACTCTGAGGATGACAGTGAGTAACTCATCCGAGTGACACAGACATGAGGCCATCATCTTTCTAACTTTGAGCTCAGTTAAAGGAAATGAGGTGGAATCACACACATTACACTAAAGAGCCCGATTCTCTTGGAGAAGTGATTTGAGGTCCCCCCGCAATCATTTCCCCAGAGGAAGATCAGATCTTACACCCCCAAGACCGCAAAGAGGCTGGCTTGGCCGAGCGGCCTGCATTGGACGGACAGTCTCCACCTGCTCAGGACCCTGCAGTGAGCACGACCTCCCGCGGAGAGCTGCCCCCTGCAGGCCTGGGACGCGGGACCAGCAGGCCCTCCCTGGGTACACCCGGGTCTCACTCCCTGCTCTGGGCAAGACTTGTGCACCACCACACCCAGCGCTGCACTTCCTGGGAGCGGCCTCCGTGGGCTCAGAAGAAGGGACACGTGTAAAATGGCCACCCAGTGCCCGGGCACAGGGACATCGCCAGATGTTACCCAGATAAACTGGGCACTGAGTTCCACAGGGGCCCCTGGAAAATCTTCAGTGGCAGTTACACAGTAAACTGGCCACCCTGGGCCCACAGGACAGCCCATGCTGCTCCAGAGACCGCATTCAGTGCCCGGTCCGGTGCCTGCGGAATCTGCTGGCACAGGGCCAGGCGCCCACTTCTGAGCCCTCAGGCTGCCTCTGCCCAAGGAGGCCGGAAGTCAGGGTCCCCATCTGGGCAGGAGATGGACAAGGACGACAGTTCAGTTGGGGAGCTGGTCCCGTCTCTCACTCGGCACTACACACTCTGCTGCTGGCACACCAAGCCCAAGAGCCCGCCCCAGCCCGAGTCCTGTCCAGTCACATGCAGGGCGCTGGGCATGACACAGAGCTGGACAGACACACAGACACGATGTGCTTACCCTCCACGGCTATTGTCGAGCGGAAGGTGAGGAAAGGTTAGAGAGATTATCAGAGAGGGAGAAAAGAAAAACAGTATTAATGGAGGCAGGGACAAACCCCCGTAAACACGTGCAGACGAGCAGCCCGCGGCCCTGGGGCAGGCGCAGCCACAGCCGCGGAGGTCTGCCAGGCACGCCCGTTTCCGTGACAACGGAAACAACATGCAAAGCCCGAGAAGGACAGTCCGGCAGCCGCGCAAGGATCAGAAGAACCGGGGACTTCCCGAAAAGAGGAGCGAGGATGCTTGTGGCCACAGCCACCTGGCCTCCGGGTGACTCGGAGGGACGCATGCCCAGCCTGCCCTGGCCCAGCCTCCTTGGAAATGGCTGCACCAGCACACGGGACCCCTGGATGGGGCTCGGCTTAAAGATGTTAGGAGCTTGTTTTAAAAACAGAACAGAAACCCTCATCTGAGCAATTCTTGTGGCTGGCTCCTTCCACTGACGAGCTCCAGCGAACTTTTCTCTATGGCTTGAGCCAAGGCCGCCCGCTGTGCTGTGAGGGCCAAGCTCCCAGGGGAGGGGCCTCCTGCCCCTCCTCAGCTGTGCCAGGCAGCAGACCCTGGAGGTCAAGGCCCACCCCCGGCCTGTGCTGTCACTCGGGTCACTCGGGCTGTCCCACGGTGGGCCGTGCGGGCAGAAGGCTGTGCACTGACGTCAAGGGCTCCTGGCAGGTCTCAGGCAAAGCTCCGTCCACAGGCCACAGGCTCTGGACTGAGGGAGGCGCTCACTGCAGCGTCTCTGCCGCTGCGTCTCCCTTGCCCCCTCCTGTCACAGCCGTCCCGGGACGCCAGGCCCCTCATCGTGACTCAGCGTGGTTCACGGACATCTGGCGCCGGCTCCCTATTTCTGGGAACTCCTGCTTCTCGACCGCGTGGAGCCCCAGCAGGTGGTGAGGACAAACCCGCATGGGAGCAGCCAGCGCCAGCCACTGAGGAGGGGCTGCTTACTGCCTCCGACCACGGGGAAGCAAACTGGAGCCGCCACGGAGAGCGGGGGCTCGTCTCGGCACCGGCTACTCAGGAGCTGTGTGCACTTGGGGGAAGGCGAGCATTTCTGTCCGGTGCAGCAGCTTCCTTCAGACGACTGGACAGCCTGACCCGCCAGTGGGTGACGGACAGACATTTCACACGTACTGAGCACTAAGAACTCTTCAGTTCACATTTACTATATAGTGAGCACACTATTCACTAGGATTTCACTTGCTTGACGCCCTACAAAAGGGGACGTCCATCACGTTTGCTTGCGGATCCCCACGGGGGCGCGTGCGTCAGGGTTCCAAGCTGGTATCTGACCTGCTTCTAGCGCTGGTCATCACTGTGATCCCAGCCATTCTGTGGCTCACGAAAATGAAAAAAGTTCACTAACCTAATCCTGCCCTCTGTCCTTCCCTTTATGTCAAGAACCCACATTAGGCATGTGGTGGCCCCTCTCCTCCTCCCAGACAGCACTGGTGTGGTGCCCAGGGTGCTGGGAGCCCCGGCCGAGCTCCAGGACCGGCCCTCTGACTGCGGACCTGCCTGCTACGGTGGGCGCTGGCCCTGGGCTGCAGCTGCCTCGGGCTCCGCGCCTGGAGAGGACACTCTCCCCCAGCACGATCTCCGACTCCGGCCTGAGAGCTCCCGCAGGACCTGGCAGCACAGTGGACAGGACAATGGCTACATGCTGGTCAGCTGTTGGGAGGCCAGAACCTCGCACATGCCCTGTAACCTTTGGGGACCTCGGCTATCTTACGTGAAAGTGGAAAAAAGAGTAACCCCACCAACCTGTGAGGCTGGCGTGAGGATCTGAACACAGGACACAGACACTAAGCAAGTGGTGGTGATTTGTGAGCCTGGGTTGCTAAGCGACACTGTCATCAGCAGACCACGATGCACCTTCTGCTGCACCACTAAGAAAACACGCTGCCCACGAAACCAACACACTGCCCGGCCGCTGTGGTGCAGTGGCTGAGCGTCGGCCCATGGACTGAGAGGTCCCGGTTCGATCCCTGGTCAGGGCACAGGCCGGGGTTGTGGGCCAGATCCTCAGTGGGGGGCGTGCAGGAGGCGGCCAACTGACGTCATCTCTCGTCGATGTTTCTCTCTCTCTTTCTAAAACACTCAGAACCGAGAAGCAGAACACGTCTGAGTGGCACCTGCTCTCTCACGGAAAGCAGAGCTGGCCTCTCTCAGATGGGCACAGAGGGGGAGGCCCTCCCCAAGGCCCCCGTGAGCCCAGCACTGGAGGGCTGTGGGGACCCGGAGGGCCAGACCTGACAGCCCTACTGGCCCCCCGGGCGGGCGGCAGGAGGGCAGGTTTGGAACCACGAAGAAGCTCCCAGGTGTCTGTGCCCAAGCCTCGAGGCCCCTCATCCGAGGCTGGCCCCACGGAGCAAAGCTGCTTCTACAGACACAGCTCTGGCCTTGGATGGACAGGACAGAGGTTTCTGCTCAGCCAGGCTGACAGACCTGGAGACACACTTCGGAAGGTCTCACTTCACCCAGCATCCTGGTCTAATTACTTTTTAAAACCAGAAGCCACCCAGCACTTCATTCCAAAGCAACACTCAGTCCAGTGATGCATTTAGAAGCTGGGCTCTGAGCGAGGCCCTAGCATCTGTCACACGAGAGAGGATGGACAAGACTTCCGGTAAAGCTGGTCCCTGACCCTCGGGTGCGGAACCACACCAGACAGCCCGCAGCCCAGCCTCGGCCGAGACCCGAGGGCTCCACAGGCCTCGAGGAGTCCCGGCTCCATGCCCACCTTGACGCCCTCGTTGTAACTGTCCCCGGGGCTGCTGAGGCTGGCGAGGCTGCCCAGGTGGCCGGGAGCTCCAGGACGCGGGGGCTTCTTTGGCGGAGCTGCAGGATCTGGGAAAGGAACATGTCTTATTGAGTAGTGCACCTTTACAAGGAGCGGCAACAACTCACACGCGGTCCCCATCAAAGCAGACGGGCGGAGAGGCGGCCGCAGGCAGTCCCTGCCGCCTTCGTAGCACGGGCTGCGCTCCCAGCGTCACACGTCACACGTCACACGGCACACGTCACACGGCACACACGCTGCGGCTCGTGGAGGGAGCCCTGACAGAAAGCCACGAGGCCTTCCAAAGCTAAGACACTTAGACATTTAAAGCCACTCTCTCCAAGTTACACTAACTTCTTGATACATAATTTGTTTACCTGGTTTTCCCACAGGCTGATAAATGTGCTGGTTTCCAGTCTGCGGGAACAGAAAGTCCGGTCAGCAGCAGTGTGCACCTTCCGCTCCACCCACCCCAGCAGCTATGCTAACCCCGGTCAAACCCACCAAGGTTGGGGTGGGGCTGCCTTAAGGCCGCAGTTGGGGTGGGGTGGGGTGGGGTTAGGCAAATAAGAATGGATGCTAAGAGGGGTGACAGACGGGCTGTGACGGAGGCAAGCAGGGCCCCGTGGGAACACAGACGTGGCGATCACAACCAACTTGAAGTTCTCCTTGTGCCCTGGCCAGTTGCTCGGTGGTTAGAGCACTGGCCTGTGGACTAAAGGAGTCCCAGGTTTGATTCCAGTCAAGAGCATGCAGCTCGGTTGCAGTTTGGTCTCTGGCTCTGGTCAGGTCATGCAGGAGGCAACCAATCGATGCGTCTCTCTCACATCGATGTATCTCTCCCTCCCTCCCTCCCTCTCACTCTACCTGAAGATCAAAGGAAAGATATTCACAGGTGAGGATTTAAAAAAAAATTCTCTTTTAAAAAATTACATCCATGATGTCTCAGGAGTGCGGTGAAACCAGGCCTTCCCACCTCTGGGCTCTTGCTCAGGAAGCTCCGGCACCCTCCCGACCACCCTGCTTACCAGAAGGTGTGCAAGGGGAACCGCGATGACAAGAGGAGACTTCACACCACTGGGAGCCTAGACCTGGGTCAGCCCAAGACCCAGCCATGAGCCCTGACCCTGTGCAGAGGGACAGGACAAGAAGGCAGCTCCACTTCCGATCACACCAACTCCGACGCCGGCAGTCACACTTAGCACAGCCACTGCAGGCCGGCTCAATGGAAATAATATTTTTAGGACTCGTGCTAATCGTGGAGAGACGGTCCATGCTGACTCTGCAGTCGTGACTGGTGTGTGCTCACAGACCACTTCAAGCTGCGCTCCGACCCAGAGGCCTCTTCACGTACACCTGCGTCTCCGAGCTGAGAGGCGTGCAGCCCGAGGGGCCCCTTTAACTAGCCTTTGTGTAGCCCTCAGTTCACCTGCACTCACCTGCCAAGTTACTGACACCTGCCTGGTTCGGCACAAAGCAGGCTGGCCCTGCTGGCACCCCCCAGTGGGGGGAGAGGAACAGACAACCAAGGACAGCAGGCTGTGCCCAGGGAAAAAGGGTTGCGGGGCACCAGGAAAGTGCAGTTTCAGTAGGAAGGGCAGGCCTTTTGAGAATGTGAACTCTCCGCCCAGGCCGGTTTGGCTCAGCAGTTAGAGCATCGGCCCTAGGACCGAACACTTGCAGGTTCAATTCGGGTCAAGGGTGGTTTGGTACCCGGCCCTGGTTGGGGTTGCGTGGGAGGCAACCAATTGATGTTTCCCCCCCTCACCCCCACTCTGTCTGAAAATAAATGGAAAAATATCCTTGAGTGAAGATTAAGAAAAAGGGAGCGCATGACCTCGAGCAGACTCGGGGGAAGCAGTCAGGGAGGCAGGGGTGTGCGGAGCCCGTGGGCAGAGCAGCTGCGAGCCCAGCACGGGCAGGGTGGGGAACGCGGCCCAGACTTTGGAACAGACGTGCTGTGCTGTGCCAACTGACCTGGGCTGTAAAACACGCCTTTTAAAAGGTCTGAAACACAAAGAATGTTCTGGTTGATTCTCAGGTAGCAGGAGAGTTTGACAAACTGGAACACTGCCCGAGCCCTCGTGGGCGGATGCACAGTCTGCAGGCACTGTCTAGGCAGCTCCACAGCTCCACTCCCGAAGGGCAGGCCCCGGAGTCCCTGCCTAGGGGTGGGAGGCCACTGCGTGGACTGGGGCCATGCTCTGGTCAGCCGGGTGTCCAGCTGCAGGCCGTGGAGGACTCACTCAGCTGTGTGCACCTTCGGGTCTCCCATCTGTAACCTGAAGCTACCGACCCCTACCTCCTTCAAGGTCATCACAGAACAGACGAGCTGCCGCCCGTGCGCTGTGCTGGAAGCCCGCACGCTCTCCCTCTGTGCACACCGAGGGGCCCCTTCCACGGGCAGGCCCTAGCGCTCAGTGAGCCCAGGCTGACCCGCAGCCCGCACGCTCTCCCTCTGTGCACACCGAGGGGCCCCTTCCACGGGCAGGCACCAGCGCTCAGTGAGCCCAGGCTGACCCGCAGCCCGCACGCTCTCCCTCTGTGCACACCGAGGGGCCCCTTCCACGGGCAGGCACCAGCGCTCAGTGAGCCCAGGCTGACCCGCAGCCCGCACGCTCTCCCTCTGTGCACACCGAGGGGCCCCTTCCACGGGCAGGCACCAGTGTTCAGTGAGCTCAGGCTGACCCGCAGCCCACACGCTCTGGCCACAGGCTTCTCCTGGAGACGGGCGTGTTTTCGAGTGGAAGGTCGGAGGGCTTCAAAGTGCCACAGCCAGCAGCCACCCGGGAGGGGACCACAGCCGGAGCCATGCGTCCAGGGAGGAGGTACCCGTCAGCTGGCATGTGGCGCCTGGCACTGCAGTGGGCAACTCGGCGTGCGTTCTCTGTAAGCCTGTTTACTCCTCTGTGGGGTGTGGACGGCAAGTGCCTGCCTTCACAGGGCACTGAGGATGCAGCGAGGGGCAGGAGGAAGCACCCAGCACAGCACCTGCAGGCAGAGCGCCCTCCCCAGGGGAACTACACTCCCGTCTCTCGGAGGCCGCGAGCGCCCCTTCCCGCTCCACCTGTTTTAGTGTTCTTGGGTCACCCTTCAGCAGATGTCAGTCACTCCATCACCCTCGTCTCCACATTTCCCAGAGCCCTCACATGCCACGTACTGGACACACAGAGCTTTCCCTTTATTTTATTAGTATTTTTTCCTTTATTATTTTATTCTTAGAGAGAGAGGAAGGGGGAAGGAGAGAGAGACAGAAACATCGATGAGAGAGAACATCGATTGGCCGCCTCCTGCATGTCTCCCACTGGGGATCGGCCCACAATCTGGGCATGTGCCCTGACCGGGAATGGAATCGGGGACCTCTTGGTGCTGGGTCAATGCTCAACCCCTGAGCCACACTAGCCGGCACTTTCCTTTTCTAATGCACTTCCCTGTCTGTGACGTTCGCAACAGCTGGTCCCAGGATGAGGGCTTATTGTCATGCTGAGTCTTGCTTTCTTCTTTGCAATGTGGGTCAGACTGCTTGTCACACAGAAGGAAGGTGTGTGGAGGTGTCAGATGGTGGATGACCTGCCTCCTGCCAAGTGTACAGCACCCTCACCCGCTGGACGCTGGGCATGGCCCCCAGGGGCCAGATTTCGGGCCAGCTGGGTATCCCAGTTCAGACAGGAGAGCTCCTGGTGGGGTCCTTTCCCACTGGGCCTCTTGGAGCTGGCGACCAGTGTCTGACATGCACACGCACGTCTGGTGTGACCCGTGGTTGCTTCTAGCCAGAGCCTCACCCGTGGAAACTGGTCCCAATGTCTGCCCAGCAGGCACAGGCTCCTGTTCTACTGGGAGCGCCTTTCAGTGGTAAACGAAATTTTTGTTTATTTCAACCAAACATCTGCTGATGGATATCCTAACAGAACAATTTTAACTACTCTCCCCAAAAGACCACAGAAGCGTTCTAGCAGGTTTTAAATATATTTGGGTCAACCACAAACTAGCTCTTTTTGTTTGAATCCTCACCTGGATACTTTTTGACTTTCTTTTTGAGATAGAGTGGGAAGGAGGGATGGAGAGAGAGGGAGAAAGAGAAATCGATTGGTTGCCTACCGCATGAACCTGACGGGCCAGGGATCGAACCTGCAACCGAGGTACATGCCCTTGACTGCGAATTGAACCTGCGACTCTTTGGGCCACGGGTCGATGCCCTAATCACCGAGCAAACCGTCCAGCACATAAGCTAGCTCCTTTTTTAAAAAAATCCTCACCCGAGGATATTTTTCTATTTATCTTTAGACAGACTGGGAGGGAGGGAGAGAGAGACATCGATTGGTTGCCTCCCACAGGACCCCGACCAGGGCAGGGACCAACCGCAACCGAGGCACATGCCCTTGACCAGAATCGAACCTGAGACTCATTGGTCTGTGGGCCAACATCCAGCCACTGAGCCGAACTGGCCAGAGCTAAGCTAGCTCTGTAAAGAGAACGTTAGGCATTTCCCCTGACAACATCCAGAGGGAAAAACCGTACAGGTTTTCTGTGACGGGAACTGTTTCACTGGCCCGTGGAGGCTGTGAGGAGTGTGCACCAGCAGACACACTGTGTGCACCAGCAGGCAGCTCGTGCCCGCGCCTCCTCAGGGCACAGCGTCCAGCTGCCCTGGCGGGGCGGCTCTGAGGAAGGTGCGGGTGCGTGGACGCTGGGTCGGTGGCCCTGCACCAGCACGCGTGACACGGGAAGGACAGTCCGAGTCCTGGCGCGGACTCGACAGCTGCTTACCGGGCCCTGGAGACTCCCGTCCTCCCTGTCCACGCTGCCGCGAGAGAGCCGCACGTCAGGTTTCTGCAGTGGAAACAGAACCGAGCAGCTTCAGTCTTGGTTCTCAAGCTCCTTCCTTCCACAGCACGACTGTCCTGACCAAGGAGAGCTGAGAGGTCCCCAGTTTCAGGACGGTTCCCCAAACCCAGAAACGACAACTCCTGGCTGGCGGCCCGGCCAGGCCCTGCCCCCGGGCCCCGGCACTTGGCCCCTGCAGCAGCAGGGCGAGTGGTCCCCTCCCCGGGACCCTGCACTCGACAGACAGGAGCAGCTGCACCTCCCGGCAAGGCCGCGTGGACCTGGCTGTCCCGCCACAGCAGCAAGTTTCCCACAAAGCACCCAGAACACAGGCCCCAGACGGAGAAAACTGGGTATAACACAAGTGAGAGCACAGAAATGCCACCGACACCAGAACAGAGAGAGCCAGCTCCACGCCATCTGGGGCAACTCCCAGCTTGCCCACCATGCTGGCCACGCTGCCTCCACACCGGCCACCCCTCCTTGGAGCCCACTGTCCACCGGAGAGCTGTGGGTGTGCAGAGATCGCCCCTCCCAACGTGAGGGGCCTGCTGCAGACCCGTCCGTGCAGCCCTGCGCCCCGCGGGCAGGCCCAGCGCACGGCACAGCGCTGGCTGTCTCGCTCTTGTTACACGTCCACGTGCACAGGAGTGAACCGTGCCGCAGAATTCCCGAGTTCACACAACATCAGAGTGCGACCAGGTGGAACAAGGCGAGAGGCTGCACGGTGCCCCAGAGCCTGAACGTCGTCGCGACCAGACACGCAGGCGGGGCCTGGGCTCTGGCACGGGCCTGGCACAGGTCAGACTCCAGCCCTTCTGCGCTGTGTGACCTGGGCCTCAGTCCTCAGCTACGCAAGGGGCAGTGATGAGACGCACTGCGCAGGCTCGCTGGTTAGGAGTGTCGAGTGGATGAATGTTGGCACATTACTGAGTTTTCGCCACATTAAGTGTCAAGTAAAATAAGCACTTCCACTGTTAGTTGACCATTTGGGCCATTTTCAAATGTTCGACTGTTTAAACAGACTATGGATGACACCTTTGTGTACAAATCTAACTAAATCCCTGACTACTTGTATCCCCGGGACAGGTTTCTAGGAACGGAACTACTGGGTCAGAGGGTTCCAACATTCGGAAAGTTCTGGGTCTTGGCTGCCAACGGCTCGGCAGACGGGCGCGCTGACCTGCCGGGAACTCGGGTCTCTCCCACTGGGGGCCACTCAGGCTCGCCAGCAAGACGCTGTGCTGCCGGCTGTGAACGGAAGGCTGGCTTCTCCTCCTACGCCGCAGCCGTGAGGACGGGCGTGGCGGGTGCTCCCCACTGGGCCTCTGCCTTCTGGTGCAGCAGGGACAGGCAGGTGGGGGCAGAGTGACCTGCACTATGCCACGCCCCAAGCCCACCCCCACCCGCCAGGCGGACCCCAGGGCCCGGCGCAGCGCTCAGTGGACACTCGAGGAAGGGGTGCTTGGTCGCCACGCGGGCAGACGGGCTCGCAGGCGAGGAGCCTGACCCCGCGAGCAGGCGTGGCGGGCGCCACCAGCTCAGACGCCGGCGAGGCCTTCCAGGCTGGACGCACTGTGTTTGCCTTTCACTTCAACGAGGGCAACTCGAGTTTGCGTGCCCGCTGACAGAGTAAGGGACTGTGTTTCATGTCTTTACACGAATTACCTATTTTTCTTCCCATGTAAATCACACAAAATGACTTATTTTTATTTCTTTATACACAATAATTCCCTAAGTTATACTTTTCCGAAGACAGGATTCCATTTTAAATGAGAGAGGCCTTCACCACGAAGCCTGCGCTGTCCCGCGAGGGGTTCTGCGCTATTCCCCACGCACCTGCCGAAGGGAGGGCAGAGCTGGGCCAGTGCTGAGCAGCCTGCCCGGAGGGCGAGGGCCTGTCGCTGCTCCTGCTCGGGTGAGGCTCAGGGCTCCTGCCCCGCCCAGGGCACTGGGGATGGAGGGCAGTGCCCACTGGGATGGTCACGGACGGCAGTTTGGGACGATCTGACTGAGCTCCCCACCAGGCAGGCCCCTCTTCCTTAACGTGGGTGCAGCACAGACAACAAAGTGCACACATGTTCAGTGTAAAGCTCATGCCATCTTCCTGGACGTGTGCACCCGCCTATCACATCCCCGGATGGGATAACCCCACACGCGCCTGCCCGCCCTGTGGATTCCTGCCTTCCCCTCGCCGCATGGATGACCGTCTGAGCTTCAAGCAAGTGGACACAATGTGCACCTGGTGTGTCTGCATCTTGTGAGCACCTGTCTGCGAGCCCGTCCCTGTGTCTGTCCACTCCGCTACTGTGCGGCACCCGCAGCACGAATGTCTGTGCATTCCGCTGTCCAGGGCATGGGCTAGCTCGTTCCTGGCACCATCGAGAGGTGGCTGCGCATATGCTCCCGCGAGTGGGCATGCGAGCCCCTCGGATCGGTAGCAGAGAGCCGAAGGTGCTGTGAGGTTCTGGGGACACAGCTACCCACGCGCCCGCCTTGGTCTCTACTCTCAGGTGGCTGTCACTCTAAACACCTCGAGTGCAGGCCTCCAACTCAAAGACCCTCCTTGGCTGCACCCACCGGCTTCCCCACCGGCTTCCCCTCCGGCAGACGCGTCAGGCAGACACACGGGGGCTGTGGCCTGGCCCAGAAGCAGAGCGGTCTTCCCAGGGCCACCTTGGATTTGCTGAAGGAAACAGCTCAAATATCCATTCCTGTGTCAGGAAGTGGGCTTTGTGTGGACAGGCCGTTCTCCTGCTGAAGCTGAAACCCTGAATCTAGCACAGCATCACCTCAGAAAGTGCTGCGCAGTCATGAAGTGAGTCACACGACTGCGCAGCCGCCCGAGGGAAGGACGCGCTCAGCGCCCTGGCCGCGTGGACACAGCACAAGCGGGCGTGGCTGGCTGCCCAAGGACACGCTGACTGGGGTGGGAGAAGTGAGCACACCACCCCGCGAGCTGCCCTGGGCCCTGGCCGCTGTGAAACGGCACCGGCAGGCGTGTCTGCGGCCGTGCTGACCGCAGCACTCAGGGAGGCAGGGCCATTGTCAACAACAGTGACATGAGTCGTGTGAGCCCTGAAGATGGAAGGTTTCAATAAACAGCTGCAGACTCTGATCTATTAGAGAAGAACCTGGGAAGCAGGACTGAGAAAGAACCTAAGAGCTAACTTTTCAAGCAGAACCTGCCTCTGCAGGTTGCTGATGTCACGGGGGTGGGAGCAGAGCTGCTCCCCATGCCGTCCAACGACCGGGTGGGCCGAGAATGCTCGGTGCCAGGCCAGGGGACAGAGCAGGAGGCGAGCATCTCTAGCAACTTCTCAAGCAATCTGAATAGTTGGAGGTCTGTTGAAGTTCATAATAAAAAAGTTTGGCTTGTATGTTGTGTATCTTTTTTAACATTTCCCTTTTCTCATAACTGGTTTTATTTTATTTAACTAGGGAAGCAGGTCTACGGCAGTTCAGACTGAAGCAGACGCGGGCCCTGCCTCACTGACAGCTGGCCAAGCCTGCCCGGGAAGGCACCTCGGCCTCAAAGGGGGCATTTCCAGCACACGGGTTCTATATCACAGGGGACACAGGGCACTGAGACACCACCAGGGGCCCGTCAGCTAACTGGTAACAAGAGCGGATTAAGGTTTCTTTATAACCACCAATAAACCCAATAAAAGGACGTTCAGCTCCTGAGCGATCCCTTCAGGGCTCCTCTGCAGAATCCCTCTGAAACCGGCCAACCTCTCGCTCCACCTATTACATTAGCCTTTGGTCAGCAGGGGCCAGAAGGTACTCTGGGACACGAGGCACACGACCTAGGAGCCCAGAGCCTCATCGACGCGGCTCGCGGCAGCTGTGCAGCGCAAAGCGAGGAAGAGAGATGAAGGCCCTTTGAAAAGCTAACGGGGTGACTCCTGCTCCCTCCACCCAGGAGGGAGAGGTCCTGGTTCGATTCCCAGTCAGGGCACATGCCCGGGTTGTGGGCTCAATCTCCAGTTGGGGGTGTGCAGGAGGCAGCCGATCGATGTTTCTCACATTGATGTTTCTATCTCTCTCTCCAAAAAAATCAATGAAAACATTTTTTTTTTTTAAGTTGAAACATAAAGAGAGAAAACAACTTATGCAGAGTCACAATAAGGAGTTTTGACTCTCCAAAGTCTAGGATTTTTCCTCGTGATGCTGTCTTAAAAGAGGAGACTCGGGATGGAAGGGCCCTCTGAGTGCCAAGCTGCTCCGTTTTCCTGCAGCCTCCACGCCCCTGGCCACCCTCCTCCCCCCGCCCGCATGGCCGAAGGGCCCGTGTGATCTGTCCCTTTGTTCCTGGGCTTGGCTCCCTCCCAGCTCGCCTGGGCAGTGCCCTTTCCCTGGGGTGTCCTTCCCAGACCTTCTGGGCCTGGCCCTCTGGTCTCAGCTGCTCGGCCCTCCCCGTGCTCCCTGCTGTGGTCAGGAGCTGCCTGGGGGGACAGGGAGAGAGGAGGGGCTGGGAAGGAGGCAGGTTTTACATTAGAGAGCGACAGGATCAGACTCGGGCTTCGACTGCCACTGTGGCCGTGGCATGAAAATGGCTCGGAGTGGACAGCAGTGCAGAGGTCCTGACGGGAAATGTCCCCGGCGGAAGGAAAGCTTATTGGTCCCCGTCCCCTGGCTCTCGGCTCCCTGTCCGCAGAAGCAGCCCACCGCCCACAGCGCCTCTGGCGAAGACCAGAACCAGACAGGCAGCGACCCCGCAGCGCATCAGGAGCCAGCGCTGCGCTGGGCTGGGAGCGGTGAACAGTGACAATGCGCACGCCGTTCCCGCTCACAGACTCCAGTTCTGATCCCAGGGAACACCACACACAGAAGAAACGGCCTGAGAAGGGTCACCAGTCATGGCTGCGCGGGGGCCTCTCTCGGGAGGCCAGGCGAGCACGGAGCTGAGCGAACCTCACATCCCCCCGCTCACCCGTCCAGCGCTCTGTGTAAGCAGAAGCACCACCGTCCATTTGAACTGTGCAGTAACGCTCCACCAAGTCACACCGACCGGAGAAACCATCACAGACACGGTCTGCGAAGCAGAAGCAGGAGGAGCAGGCCAGGGGCTCTGTCTACCAAAGCAGCAGGAGACCCTTCCGGGGAGGAGTGGGGGTCTGTGAGCACTGAGTGAAGTACTGCTTTAAAGAGTGACAGCCATGACCTCGGAAGAGCCAGGGGACACTCGGAAAGCTCAGGGTGCATTCCTGAGGGCCAACCGCCTACGCACACAGAAATGCGCAGCGGGAAGTCCAAGGGGAATGGGACACACCAGGTCAGCGACAGGGAGCTGTCCCGGGGAAGTAAGACGCAGTCAGAGGAGATTACAAAAGCTATTCAGGAGAAATAGAGGAGGTCAGGAGCAACTGGGAAACGCCCTTCCTCCGAGCCCAGGAATAAAGACCACTGAGGGTGGCTGCGGGTGGACCAGCACCCCACTGGGCTGTTTTATGCAGCTCCCTGAGTGGATGTGGAACATAATCCTGAACCTATTTGGAGCGACAGCAGTGTTCAATGCAGGGGTACGGGTCACACAGACTTTTGCATCTATCAAAGCGCATCGCATTGTACACTAAGATCCGTGCAGTCAGGATCATGTGCAAATGATGGATTAAAAATGAAAACCGACCACTGACCGACCAGCCAGCAGAGTAAACGCAGTCTCGAGCCTTTCATTAGACCGCGAGAAACCACTCAGAAGACTGAATGATGCCAAGCCCAGCACCCACGTCCCACTAGCTAGCTCAGGTCCCGTCAAGCAAGGGGAGCCCTGACAACAGTCCCCGGCCGCTGTCGTCACACCCCTTTCCTTGGCCTGGGATCTGTTTCCTGAGCCCGTGTGCCTGGAACATCCCAGTCTGCCTTCAGCCTTGGCTGAACTCTGCCACCCCCCTGCCTGCCCTGGCACGGGCCGGGCTCATCACGCCACACCACAGCATTTCCACCCACTCCGGAGAACCCGTGGCTCGAGCGCAGCCCGACACAGGGCGCCGAAGTCAGATGCATGGACTGTAGTGCAGAGAGTTTGTGACATTTACTCAAAAACACAAGTGGCTGTGGGAAAGAGGCCGCCCGCACAGGCTGAGAACAGGGCGGGGGTCTTAGAGCCAAACGGAGACTCGCACAGGTTAGCTCAGGTCAGCGCAGTAACAGTGACCATTTTTTGAAGCTTGCCTTAGCATCTCAAAGCTTGCTTTGACCTAGCTGAGAATGCCATCAGAGTGAGCTCGGTTCCAAGAGTGCAGCACTGACAGCAGGCACGAGCAGCCTTACTGTGACGGGAGGTGGGGAACCAGGCCTGGTGGGGCGGGCCATGTGCCAGGGGCAGGTGCCGAGAGGTTAGGGCCACAGACCCGGGAGCGGGGCCACTGGGTGGCTGCTGGGTGGACTTCTGGCTCTGTCACACCAGCCAGAGGCCCTGGGCAATGAGAATCAAGAGGGACAGGCTCATATTCCTTTACCGTTGTTTACAGAATCTAAGACACTCCGAAGAATGGTCATTTTGTTTATGTTTGATGCAAACCAATTTCATGGCAAAACCCGAGGGGACCGGTGTGAGGTCTGTTCTCACACCTGTCAGGGTGCAGACTCGTGCTCTGCTGTCGGAATACCAGTGCTCCGACTGCGGGACGTCCTGAAGCAGGACCTGACACGTGGCACGTGCACCGGCCACAGCACCTTTCTGAGACAAAGCGCTGCACTCTGAGGCACACAGAACCGCAGTCTGGAGTAGTGGGTTCCGAGCGGCTGCGAAGACAGAGCCTCACACAGCAGCAGCATGCGGGGCGGCGATCAGCAGGTAGTGACACAGTGCCTTCTCTTCACCGCTCAGCAGTGACAGGCAGTGCTAAGTGTGCACTGCACCTGTACGGCAGTGACCTGCCTGTGAAGCATGGTATCTGTAGGCCTCAAAAACGAAGGTGATCAAGCCCTGGCCAGTGTGGCTCCGCGGGTAGAGCATTGGCTGGCAGACCGAAGAGTCGTGGGTTCGATTCTGGTCAAGGGCACAAATCTGGGTTGCAGGTTGGATCCCTGGTCCTGGTCGGGGTTGTGCGGGAGGCAGCCAATCAATGCATCTCTTTCTTTTTAATTTTTAAAAATTGATTTTCAGAGAGAGAGGAAGGGAGAGGGAGAGAGATAGAAATACTGATGAGCGAGAACATCAACTGGCCGCCTCCTGCATGCCCCCCACTGGGGATCGGGCCCACAACCTGGGCATGTGCCCTGACCGGGAATCAAACCAGGGACCCCCTTGATGCACGCACGGATCAACGCTCAACCACTGAGCCACACCAGCCGGGCCAATGTGTCTCTTTCACGTCAATGTTTCTCTCTCTCTCTCTCCCTCCTTCCCTTTCGCTCCCTCTAAAAATCAGTGGAAGAATATCCCTGGGTGAGGATTAACGACAGAAAGAGAAGGTGCTTAGTTCCAGGCCCACAGGTGGGCACCCGGCTGGCGGGCTTGCAGAGGTCGGCCGCAGACACCTCCACGAGGCCCTGGCCCACGGAGGAAAACGTGCTTCACTAAACAAACCAGTGCGCAGGCTGCTTTCTATACTGTTAACTAGAGTAGAAGAACTGCAAGCCACATGTACATGATGCAATCAGAACCCACGCCGATGAACTCTGCAGAACGCGGTCTGCAGTGCCGTGGCTGACGGTTCCAGCAGTTGACAGGGCTGCACCCAACCACACTGGAGTCCCACCCTCAGCACAGAGGACCGTGCGCGAGTCTGAGCACAGGGACCCTGGGACCACCCAGGGAAAGTCCTCACTCAAGGTTCTGTGGAAACGGTGGGAGTCTGGCCTCTGCTCAGCTGTCTCCCGTCAGGTCGCTTCGGGAAGACGGAGATAGCTGTGTGGGTGTGTGGGTTCTGAGGCTGAGGGGCAGAGTGCCCGGCAAGGGGCCCGAGTCCAAAGGGCCCTGTGTCAAGCGACACACAGAGAGCACTCTGTCTCACCACTTCCTGTCTGTCCCCAGAGGACTTCCCAGGGGGTGTCAACAAGCCTTGCTGAGAAAGACACGTTTCCCCACCCCCATACAGGCAGGAGGAGGTCTGCACCCCAGGCCAAGACGAGGGACCCCGGAACACTGCAGTGCAGGTGGGATGTTCACACACAGGCTGACACCCTGGGGGTGTTCTCTGAGCACAGTGGCGACACAGAGACCAAAGAAATGCACACCTTCGAGCCCACAAGGCCACTGCCAAAGCCTCAGAAATTAATCCTAAAATATAAGTCAGGAAAAGCAAATACCCTACACGCGCAAGTTTTAGGAACCAGTTGTAAAACTAGCTCTCTGGCTACGGAAAGCATGAACTTCTGCACGACTCCAGCAGGGCCTAAGGTGGAAGAGCAGCTCCGAACACAATTACCAGAAACCTCTCCTCCTTCTCCAGCCAGCGCTGGTCCTCCTCCATCTCCTGCTGCTGCCGGATCAGCCGCTCCTCCATCAGGTGTGCCGGCAGCGCCTGCCCGATCCCACGCAGGTCCAGCGCCGCAGGGTCCTGAGGGATGGAAGCTGCATGGTCACTCTCAGGTCTGCTTGGGAGGCTCGTCCTCGTCCTCTGTCGTTCCGAGCGGGAAGCGGGACAGCCAGGTGGTGGAAGCAGGCTGTGCACCGCCTGCGGGAGTGGCCTGGGCTGCGAGCTAACACGGCCTCTCCACCAAGTGCACGGTCGCTACGCTCAGCCCCATAGGCAGGGAGAGCTGCAGGACAGCCAGACAGATGTGCCAGAGCATGCCTCAGTCCTGGCGAACAGGGGACACTGGGAGGGAGACACATGGGCCTGTGGGAGGTGTACACTCCGTCCTCCTGTTCCTTCCTGGGCCCCAGGTCCACCCTGACTCCATGCAATCTAGGTTCTGCCTTTCATATGAATGGGATAATGGTGGTAGCCTCTCTCCTTTCTTTAGTAAAAAAGATCCACAGAGTCAGAAAGCATCTGAGTAAAAGGAGTATCCTGATCTGAGAACTGTAGGATTCACAAACAAAAGGCACCTTGGACAAAGCTATGTCAGTTAGCACAGCGAAGCCCAAGAACATCCAACTTACCTCCATGCTGGGCTGCCACATCGATATCTCCTGTGGTCTGTGATTCCATGAATCTGTTTGGTCCAAAAGAGACGCCTGCCCTGGATACAGGCTGCCTGCCACGGCCGTGATCCCATGCGAGCCAGGGTAGCCGGAGACCTGCGGGCGAGGGGGGCAGGTGGTCCTGACACTGAGCTCTGCTCAGCTGTCTCCTCGTGGAAAGGTCACTGTGATGACAGCGAATGCTCGGCAGCCACAGGACGGCCCCAAGCTGCTCACGCCCACGCCCTGCACCTGTGGCTGTGCACCTGCACGGCAAAGGGACTCTGCAGAGGGGCCGTAAACGGGACGCCCAAGATGGGAAGAGGGTCCAGCACTGTCTGAGTGGACCTGGTGTGATCACACGGCTCCTTAGAAAGTGCAAGGGGGAAGCGGAAGAGGCAAGAGGGAGATGTGACCACTGAAGATTTGTGACACATGGGCTGTGGCCCTGAACATGGAGGGAAGGAGGTCACGAGCCCAGGAAGGCAGGTGGCCTCAGTGGATGCCCCTGAAGCCACACTGGCCGACGGCTGCAAGCCGGCCGCACAGCCGCAGACCAGCTGCTGAGGGCTCTCCCAGGTGCCACGCGCTGGGAGCACACTGTCTCTGCAAACCCCCAATGTCTGCCCTGATGAACGGGGGCTGGTGGTGGGAGGGGTCAACCCCGAATTCTAACAGTGACGACTAAGCCATACGGAAGACAGTCAGCTGGACATGGAGAACAGTGTCAGGCAGAAGGAAACGAGAGGACTCAGACCAGACACCTGAACTTGTCCCCATGACTCACCAGGGTAGCACCGGATGGCTGGGGTGTTAGTCAATGTTTTAACGAGACAAAGAACAGCCACACAGCCACACAGCCTTCGCAGAGGCTGTGCATCTGTCAGGGCTCCTGGCACCACTTACCCGACAATACGGAACTGAACTGTCAGATAAGATACACAGACAGTTCTCACAGTTTGCTGAATAAAAACATTTAATAATAAAAAATTCCACTAAACAGAAAATGCTGTGCCGCTACTATATTTGGTCAGCAAGGACATAGTACAGCCCAAGCACTTTAAGGAATTTTCACAACAAAGAGATTTCAGATGGTCTCAGACAGTTTCTACATACCAGCCAGCATTGACAGGACCAGAAGCGCATTCTGGACTAAGAGGCACAGGAGATAGCACAGGGACGGTCCTGCGTGTTCTCACTCAGACGCGGAGGAGGCCACCCTTCCTCCCGACCAGCTGCGGCTCTGACTCGGCACCTGACTCAGCTCTACTCCACACTGCTCCAGGTGCTGCGGGTCCTCAGGGTGGACGCCAGGACAGAGGCCGAGCCCAGCTGAGCCCGCACAGGGCGAGGCCCCCAGGCCGGGGACCCGGGGCTCGCTCTCACGGCCACTTCTCATCTAAACAATTCTGGTGTCCGGCTCCTCTCAGTGCCTGCTGAGCTCGGCCTTCCTGCCCTCAGAAAAGCTGACGCCGCCCCTCGGACACAGAACAAAGCCTGTGCTCTGGCCCTTCCTCCGGGGGACGATCTCTCCCCCTCTGTGCGAGTCATCTGTCTGCCAGTCTAGCAGTCAGTCTGCACTGGTCCACATGGCACCTTCTCTGGCTTTGAAGGCATTTTGAATCTTACTCTTGGCCTCCAGAACTCCCCAGTGGCACCATCTCTGCAGGGCCTGCCCCCTGGTCCTGCACTTTGTGGGAACAGGAGGAAAGGGGCCTGGGCAGGGACTCTGGCCCTGCTGCTTGCGGACGACGGCTCGCAGCCCCGCGAGGACGGCAGGGCAGCGTGCACCTAGGCAGTGACTAGGCTGACTCCTTCCCAGCCTTCTGCTCGCCACCCCGCACTTCTTAGGACACAAATAACACGTAAACATACACAGCCTCCCCCCACCCCAGTCTCTGCGACGGCCGACGTACCTGGTAATGATTGGTCTGCACCATGTGCTGTGGGCTGGGATAAAACCCTTCGCTGGACCTCGGACTAGGATAACCAGGTCTGCTGGGCTGTGAACATATCAACAGAGCACCACGTGAATGTGAGCACGGACACCCCGCCGCCCCACACGGGGCTCTGTGCAGCCGCTCTGAGGGGAACACAGGCACACTTGTATACACAGCCCGGCGGCCTCAGATGCTGGGAAGTGGGGTTCACAGCTGTTCTGGGGGCAATTAAGCATTATTTGTTATTAAACTAGTAGAGATGGAGAAATGTCTTGGTTCCATCGCTAAAGTCACTTAAAGCAACATCCATGGGACAGATGACGGGCCTCCCTGCCCTGGCCTCCGGTTTTCCATTTGTGGGGTAGGCTAGACTGTGGAGTTCCTCACCTCTGCAAGTCTGAGCAGCTGTGCCAGTCCCCATACTTCGTCAGGGGTGTGACAGTGCTCAGTGCCACACAATTTAAAACACTGATCATGGCCCTGGCCGGTTTGGCTCAGCGGATAGAGTAATGGCCCATGGACCGGAGAGTCCCAGGTTCGGTTCCTGAAGGGCACGTACCTTGGTTGGAATTTGTCCCCGGACCTGGTTGGGGTCATGTGGGTGGCAGCCAGTCAATGTGTCTCTCTCACATTGATGTTTCTCTCTCTCTTCTTCCCTCTCTCCCTCCTGCTCTATCTACAGATAAATGCAAAAATGTCCTCAGATGAGGATAAAAATAAATAAAAAATAAAACACTGACCATGAAAAGAACTTTCAGGTAGCATGATAAAAAAAATGGTATAATAGCTAAAGAGCACTTTGGACTAACAGATTTCGAAACGTTTTCAAAAAGAAAATAGAGTAAATTAAAGAATTGTCAAAGTAGCCCAGGTTGGCTCAGCAGTTAGTTAAGAGTGTCAGTCTGTGGACCGAAGAGTCTCAGGTTTGACTCCAGTCAAGGGCATGTACCTGGGTTGCAGGTTCGACCCCCAGCCCTGGTCAGGGTCATGCTCCTGGGAGGGAACCAGTCAGTGTGTGTCTCTCACATGGATGTTGCTCTCTCTCTCACTCTTTCTCTCCCCGTCCCTCCTCCACTGTTTCTAAAAATCAATGGAAAAATACCCTTGGGTGAAGATTAACAAAACAAATAAACAAAAGAATCGTCAAAGATTCTTAATATATTTTTAACCAATGAAATATCAAACAGGAGGTAATTATTAACTGCAAACAAGCCTATTATCTATTTACTGTCCAGAAATGAACCGATCACTCACAGCAACTGAGCCAGTGTGAGAACACCCGCCTGTCAAACCAAAGGTGCGTGAGGAACCCTTAGTCCAAGGGGGTCCGAGGCCAGGCCTGAGGATGCTGCATGCAGTTCCCACCCCAGCCAGCAGCCATAGGCCAGAGGAGGCTCTAACCACACCAAACCCAGCCCAAAAGGAACAGGGTCTGGTAGGATTTGACTCCTGTTGAGACAAAGCGGAATGTGAAGCACTCCTGACCTCTTCTCAGTCCCTCACGCTCTAACCTGGACTTGACACGAGAGAGAGGGAGTGAGAGGCCCCCGACAACAGCAACGGAGCAGCCTCCCCTGGGGCGGGCTGCCGGCTGCAGGGAGACGGGAGGGAGGGAACGAGGAGGAGGGGGAAGGGAGGCCGGGAAGAGCATTTAAAGAGCACAGGAAGAATCCAGCCCATCTGCAGCTGAAATGGAAACTGGGACACCCAGTGCAAAGAGCAGGGAGCAGACAAGAAACAGCAGCTGGAGCTAAAGGGTTACTCAGAACAGTGTGATACTGGGTTTCCTCCCCAGACAGCAGCTGCCTACACCAGACCCTCAGATGCTGGGGGGAATGCAAAGCTGGGGCGGGGGCCTCTGCTACCTTGGGCGGCGCTTCGTCGGACCCTCCGGAGTCCCAGGACACGGTGACCTGTCTTCTGGACTCCATCCTCATGCGCTCCTCGTGCTGAGCCTTCTCCTCCTCCAGGATCGTGCTGGGGAGACAACACACAGGTTAAGGGAGCTGCCGGAGAGTCAGCACAGCAGCCCCACCCCGACCTGTCTCAGAGCACCAGGCTAATAGCAGATGATAATCAGAGCGGGACAGAGGATCAAGTCTCTGACTCATCACACAAGGAGAGTAGCTGGGTCCAAACAGCAAGCCGGGCTGCAGCCCAGCTGGTTCCCAGGCCGGCCAGGAAGACAGAGGTGCGGGAGCTCAGAGACGCACCCAGGCTACGAGAGTAGCTGGGTCCAACAGCAAGCGGGCCGCAGCCCAGCTGGTTCCCAGGCCAGCCAGGAAGACAGAGGGTGCGGGAGCTCAGAGACGCACCCAGGCGGGATGTGTGTGCCAACGTGTGTTTGGAGCCGAGGAGGATTGCCCCGAGCACCCCGGCGCCTCACCCAGCACAGACCTGTCCCAGGACAGACTGCACGGGAGCCCAGCCCCACGCACGGAGCCAGCACATTACGGGGCAAGTTAGCAATCTGGCCGATCACCCCCTAAACAGCCCTCTTCCTGCCAGCTTCCGGCCTACCCAGTACTCCACCACCCCGGGGGAGCAAGAAGCAAGGCAGCAGTATTTGAAGGGCTTCTGGAAATTCCGCTGCCTTCAGCTGGAAGCTCATGGGCAGCAGCACCCTACTTACCACTGCTCGACTACTCAGGGGCTCTCTGAGGCCCACACCCCTCCTGCCCGCTGTGCAGCGCCTGGTCCTGGCTGCCTGCCATCCAGAAACTACCCCGAAGCCAGCCTTTGCCGCCTGGCCATAGCACTCGGATTCCCAGGCTCGGCGGGCGGCAGGGCTCAGGCACGTAGGTCCCCGCTGTGGCAGTCTGCTCGGTCCCACAGGCCTGCAAGCCTGAGCTCTAAGAACGAAGCCGCCTGGTGGAGCGCAGTAAATACGCGCCCAGAATCCCTCCCGACAGTGAGGTCAGCTGCAGCGCCTGCAGCACACCCGCTCTAATCTGGGAATGTGCGCGACTGTTTCAACAGACATTCCTGCCTGACTGGAGGCCAGAGCGAGCTGCCTCTCAGCCGAGCTCCCAGCACAGGCTGCCAGGACGCGGCCATCGCTGTTCACCCGTGCGCGTCAGCAAACCATCACTACAGATGGGAGGTTCTTTTTTTTTTTATCCTCACCCGAGGACATTCCTCCATTTTTCGTACAGATAGAGTGGGAGGGAGAGAGAGAGAGAAACATCGACGTGAAGGGACACATCGAGTGGCTGCCACCCGCACGACCAACCAGGGCCGGGGACAAACTGCAACCGAGGTACGTGCCCTTAGCGGGAACCGAACCCGGGTCTCTCCGGACCGCAGGCCGACGCTCCAACCGCTGAGCCAAACTGGCCAGGGCACTACAGATGGGAGTTTTAAGGAAAGGAAATGTTTCCTGTTTTAGTGAAAAGATTCACCCCCTCCTCAAAATAAAATTCTGGTTTTCTTCTGGTTCCAGCTAGAATCATGCCAGCCAACAGCACGAAACCCGATAACTGAAGAATGGAGTGTCGCCTCCAGGCTCCGAGGTGCACGCCCGCCAGCACACTGCGCACCTGCCCGGCCGCGCCTGCAGCCCTGGGAGATGCTCTCGAATGTGCTTGTTTGCCTCTCACTCCAGCGGACCTGCGCTCACGGGCCGGCATCACCAGGTCCTGGGTCCAGGCTGCATCGCCACGGCACTGAGCTGCCGAGTGAAGCCACGAGCGGCAGCCAGCGTGGCCGCACGGCACAGAGCCCTCGCCCAGCTCCCATGCCCTCACCGCAGGGGGACCGCAGGCCCCTCCTGCCAGACGGCCGGGCAGGAGCCGGCCCTGGTTAGGGGTGCTCAGGGCCCTCCCTCAATCACCTGAACCTCAAAATAAGTAACGGACCCTGAATCAGAACTCCCCAGAACTATAGTTTAAAACAACTAAAGAGTCTATAAAAATCAAGAAAAAAAAAAAGTCCTTTTTTTTTACAATTTCTTCAAATAATGAAAATATAAGCAAGCTATGACAAGACCACGTGTGACATATTCTTTAAGGCAATGAGACCTCCATTTTATTTTATTTACTGAATTACTTTTATTTATTTATTTAATTGATTTTAGAGGGAGAGGGAGAGAAAGAAACATCGATTGGCCGCCTCCTGCATGCCCTGCACTGGGGATCGGGCCCACAACCTGGGCATGTGCCCTGACCAGGAATTGAACCAGCCACCTCTCAGTGCATGGGTAGGCGCTCAACCACTGAGCCACACCAGCCAGGCAGAAACTCCATTTTAAATAAGTCCCATTGGTGCAGTTTATCGCAAGTGGGTTGTTTTATGAAATGGGCCACCCTGATCTCAAGGTCACTGTGCCCCACAAAAATCTCCAGGCAGGTCATGTGAGGCCCCAGGCCGTAGACCCTCTCCCGCGCCAGACGCACGGTCTCCCACCAGCGGCTCTGCCCTGTTCTCCAGCTCCCGAACCCTCTGCCTGAACCCTGCCTGTCAGCGCTTCGTCACCACCGCCATCCACACTCCTGCTCAGCCCTCTGGCTTTGGACAGTGGGCTTCGCACTGTCACGGTCGGCCCCGCTGCTCTCATGAGCTGTGTGGCATCTGTGTGACAGTCACTTCAATGTTTCCTCCACTGGGCAGGCCAGTCTTATCCCTGAAGAACACAGTGGTAACCAGGGAGACAGCTCCTTCAATCCCAGCACTTCGTTCTCATACCAAAAGTAACACAGCAAGACACTTGTGGGAGCCGCAGCCTGCTGCTCGGGGTGGTCAGGAATATAACATGAGAGTCTGTTTCACAGCAGACAGTCCCGTCGGTGCAGCAAGGACGCACGTGGAGACCCCGAGCTTCTCTGTGTGACTGCTGGCGAGCCCGAGTGATCAGCAGAATGTGCAGTGTCAAGGAGGTCAGACTGAAACATATTTTCCCAAACTACAGTATTTTTAGTAGCGAAGAATTCCACTGGAAGCTCTGAGCCGCCCAACGTGAGCTGGCAACGAGCCCGCGTCTTCTCCTCGGATGGCGGTTTCTCAGTCGCAGCGTGCAAGGAGATGAAACAGAAGCTAAGATTTCGTCTAATACACGTGAGAACACGTGACTGTCCCCGTTTACCCATGAGTCCTGTCGAGGGAGAGTCACGAGGAGGAGAGTGAGTGCACTACGCACCCCAGCTTCGACAGAAGTCCTTGCAGACATGGGTTCAGAGCAGGACACGCGGAGTCCTCAGGGCCACTCTGGTGGTTTCTCAGGGCCCGCAGCTCCCGTGGAGCCTGGTCTCCCAGCCTCGGCCAGCTAGCATGGGAGATCCTGCTCATTCCCTCCTGGAGCAACAGAACATGATTTCACCTCTAAGGCATGTTCGTGGAGAGCAAGGAAGTGGTCTCATCGGTTCCTCGTTGCCAGCTCTGAGCTAGGACACGAAAGCGAACCTCCTGCACAGAAGGGTCCAGTGGCGGGCCATCCGCTGTGTGGGTGGGAGCTGGCCCGGACAGGGCAGCAGGAGTGGCCTCCTGCTGAGGTTTGTGACCACACCCAGCCCGGCCTGCTGCAGCTTGTTTCCTCATTTGCAGACGAGAACACGGTCTGCCTCTCCATGACTCAGAAGGAGAGATGAAGCACGGAGGAAGCAGTAAAACGCGTAGGTGAACGCAAGTTCGTTCTGTCTTCCTACCTGCTCACAGACTACTAGGAAACATGAGTTTCTAGCTGCTTCATTTCTGCAGCATTTTTCCTGTGAGTAACTACTCTACTGTTCTTTCCTTTGAAACTAAAAAAAATTGCTTTTTAAAAATATAATTTGCGTGAATAACTTTTTTGGTAAAGAGGACTTTGATCACTTCAACATAATTTTATGGTGACATCACAACATTTGCTTTGGACATAAAAATCAGGCTGGATTCAAAGCAACTTAGGCTAATCTGAAAAATATCCAGAGAAATAGCAGCAAGAAATTGGAAGGAAAAAAGCCAAGAGGGAAAGGCTTGTTTTGGCGAGTCCATGGGAATGTCATCGTGAAACATGATCTCTCGCCATCAGCAGCATTGCCTCAGCGCAGAGGAACGAGACCGACCTTTCGTAGCAGTGCAGCCCTGGGCCCTTACAGGCAGCGGGGCTGGGGATGGAGCTGAAGCAGGCTGGCATGCCTGCGGCTGGCCGGCCTCATGGGAAATGCCCACCAGTGACAGCGGACGCCTCTGCTCTTCTCTCACGCACGGGCACGGCAGACTAGGCATCTAGTGCCACGGACACACCAGAACTGCTTTTCTCTCTTACTTACTATGTATCTAAAACTGTGGGAAATAATGCACTTTTGTTTGGTTGTGATATTACCCACCTCAAAGTTATTAAAAAAGTGACTTCTACTGAAATCTCACTCTTTGGTGGGGACCTCTTTGTATTTCTGCCACGTCTGAGTAGCAGCTAGGAGACCACCCTCTTGCGGGCAGCGACTACGGATATAAGCAGTGGCTCTGTGGGAGCAGGAGAGCCACCCGAGAGCCGGAGTCTGGGAGCTGACACGAGAGGAAGGCAATGGCACAGGGTGGGGCCCACATGGCAATGGCCGCCAGCCAGAAGCAGGCCCCAATCTTACTGGTTTGAAGAACGAGATGACTGAGTTTGAGTCACCACAGGTGGCGAAAAGTGAGGGGGGAATCCCAGGAGGAAGACAGCCAGGCAGAGGGTTCCTCAAACTCTGAGTATAAATTCTGCCCAAATCTCTAGCTGACCTCGGAGCCACACGTGAGGCAGATTCCAAGAAGCTGAGCTAAGGCTAAGAGAGATGAATTAAAACGTGAGGCTGCCCACAGCATGGAGAGAGTTTGCAATTTGAGACCAGCCAAGTTAAGTAAGTACCTGCCCAAATCAACTAACCAACTAACCAACCAACCAACCAGACAGCCAACCAACCACTCTTCAAAGGAATATAACTGAATCTAGTCACAATATACAGGACAATCTGACATTACTCAGTATACAGAAGGAACAAAACAAACCCATGAAAATGTGATCTATTCTCAAGAGAGAAAAAAGGAAAATCTAAAGGAAGCTGACTCCAAAGAAGACCCAGAAGTTGAAATTAGCAAGCAAGGATTTTTTTTTTAAAGAAATAGTATTTTTATTTTATTTTGTTCATTTTTATTGATTTGTCACAGAGAGAGGAAGGGAGGGAGAGATAAAAACATTGATGTGAGAGAGAAACATTGATTGGCTGCCTCCTACATGCCTCCCACTGGGGGTCAAGCCTGCAACCCGGGCATGTGCCCCAACTGGAAATTGAACCAGGACCTCTCAGATCATAGGATAATGCTCAATCCACTGAGCCACACCAGCTGGGCAGCAGGCAAGGATTTTAAAGAGTTATTATATTCAAGGACATAAAGAAAAATTTGTTTATAATTAATTAAAAAAAACAGAAAATGTGAGCAGAAAATAGAAACTAAAAAAGAACCAACTGAAAAACACAATGTCTGAAATTATATCTCTATGGGATTGAATGATTGGTAGGGTGGAGATGACAGAAGAGTCAGAGAACTTGAAAATAAATCTGAAGGACACTACCCACAGGTTTAACATGGATGAGACTGGAGTTTTAGAAGAAAGAAAACAGCACAAAGAACATCTCAATGCACAGTGGTCAAAGACATATTTACAGATTCAAGAGGGTCAGTGAACCTCAAGTATGACCAACACAAAGAAAATCACACCTGCCCGGCCAGTGTGGCTCAGTGGTTGAGCGTCGACCCTGCACCAAGAGGTCTCCAGTTCGATTCCCTGTCAGGGCACATGCCCAGGTTGTGGGCCCGATCCCCAGTGCAGGGCATGCAGGAGGCGGCCAGTCGTTCTCTCTCATCAATGTTTCTATCTCTCTCCCCCCTCCCTTCCTCTCTCTCTAAAATCAATAAAGAATAAAATAAATAAATAAAAAAGAAGGTCCCCCCTAAGCACATCTCAGTTAAACTGCCGACATCCAGAGGAGAGAGAGCCGGGGAAGCAGCCAGGACGACGACAGCGGAGCAGAGGGACAGGGACAGGACGGCCGCGGCCCCTCGCAGGGAGGAGAAGAGGTCAGAAGACAGCGGAAGAGCCTTTAAAGAGCTGGACAACAGTCGCTGGGAGCAGCCCCGGAACAAGCAATGTAAACAAGGTCTGAGATGGGAAGCCGAATGGAAGCTCTTTAGGAAGAACAGAGAGCACTGTATGGGGTTAGATGTAAAATAGTCTTCCTTACAACACCATTTAAAACACAGACACCAGCTTATTCTGCCAGGTCGCTAACACGAATGCACCGTGACGACACCTGGAGTGTGCAGGGCGGAGGAGGAGCAGGCTTTCCGTATTTTACGTCAAGTACAATAAAGAGCGCTCTGTAGACCAGTAAGTTACACACGGACATTGTAAGCCCTGGGCCAACCAGTAAAATGCAACGCAGATGTGGGTTTAGGAGAGAAAGAAGGGGGGGGAGCTGCCGGCAAACACAGCCGACCTGGCCCAGGACTGCTGCCCCCCCGCGAGAGCCATGCTGAGCCGTGTCTCCCCACCAGCCTCCTGCCACCAGCAGGCACACTCCCTGCCGCTCTGCGCACGGAGGGGCCACAGCCCCTGGGCCACCGACCCTCCACGTCCAGAGAGGGGAGGCACTCGGGTCTCCTCTTCCCCATGGCCCGGGGGAACCACCCGGAGACGGAATTCAGTGAAGGGGGCTGAGAACAGCGGGAGAGAATGCAACCGCAGCAGACAGAACGGGGTCGTCGGGCTCTCGCTGTGGGCTCTGAGGTGGGTGCAGACCGTGAGCAGAGAACTATGGAGCACAGCTCAGATGTGAGCCTCGCCGAGTCGGGGTCTGGAGCACGGAGAAACCAGAGGGAGGGCGGTCCTGACTGTGGTCTCAGTCAGGAGAAAGTGGCTGGATCTTGGGTCCACCCTTTGTAACTGCCAGTCATAGCATTTATTTAGCCTCAAGTTCTCTAAGTGCAAAGGCAACGGGAACTCAAACATGGTGATGCATGTGAAAATGGCCCATGAGGTCACAGAAAGACAGAGGACGACTTTCTGTGAGAGCAAGTTCAGTTCCACCAGAAATGCCGATTTCACACGAAACCCAGCTAAGCGCTGTAACCACAGAGATGCGCAGCGAGCCCTGTATGCTGCTGAGACCACCAAGGCTGAGACTTGTCCTTAGATGAGAAAGAGCAAGGACATAACTTTTAGTGGAAACTATTTAAATTTTACATTAAATTCCTATTAAATTTAGATTTACTATTTAATTTTTACTACTGGGAAGGCTAAGGAACAAAAACCAAACCATAAACAACCCCCTTAAAGTTCAGATGTAAACATTTTAAGATGTATACAGGAAAACCAAGATCACGCTTCAAGATATTAGCTAGACCCAACAGGAGAGCAACGAGAAGAAAACACTGTCATGATGACTAAGGACCCACTGACACTCCGCCTGGGAAAGGAATTTTGGAAGCAAACACAAAACCATTTAAAAAAACACACGCGCAGCAAGAAGCACCGCAGCCTCACGCCACCGCCTGACCTAGAGCTTCGATGCACAGTCCCCTTTCAGGGGAGTGAGGACAGAAGGATTTAAAGAAACTTGCATGAGATGCTGTTCACATATTAAACATTTTAAATCCACGTTCCATAAGACATCTATAAAATGTCAAAAACATATTAAACATTTTAAATCCACGTTCCATAAGACATCTATAAAATGTCAAAAAGAGGTGCTTTGGATCTGGGTACCTGGGTCATAGCAGTTAACACTTTGAAAGTCAGATCAGCAGGTTTTAAAATGGGAGCTGACCGTCCTCCTGCACCCGCGACCCCAGGGTCCCTCTGGTCTTCAGGAGGAGCCTGTGTGACTGCTGCTACCAGAGCAGCTCGAGGTGCACCCACGGGACCCCGTGCCATCGGGACAGATCAGATGAGCTCGTTTACCTTGAAACTACATGTAGGTAGACTTGTGATCCTGCTCTTACAGGGACACTGAGCCACTTGTCCAAGGCCACACAGCCTTTTCAAGTCTAACCTTCATAACACAAAGTAGAGAGCTGCAAACACAGGGTTAAATTCCTCCACACTCAAGTGTTCGCTGATCTCATACTTATGTAGGACACACACACACACACACACACACACACCATTTACCCTGCAGGTGCTGCTGGCTTGAACTGGCAGCCTCACAGACCAGCTGACATCCACGTGGATATGCTATGGAGAGGTCATTTTAAAGTTGCATAAATCGGGGGCTGCAGCCACTCCAGGTTGTAGCTGTCTCCAAGGCCAGCTTTGTATGACAAAGTGAAGAAGCAAACATGACAACATGAAGTTAAAATAACAAACACCCCGCCCCCAAGCTGCGACAGGCTCCCTGCCATGCACATGGAAGTATCACAGCAGGTACCTGCGGACTGACCGCGCATTGCAGGGCTGGCCCCCACCTTGCCTCAAGTCACCCTAGAGACTCAGGCTCATTGAAAACTTCTCAAACAAATGTTAAGAAAACCAGCAGTGGGAACTCCTTGTAAAATATGTTTTCTTCTTCTTCCCTTTTAACCAGACGACGTTAGTCAGCTGCTCACAGGCCGAATCATAGGACGGGCACCTAGCGACCTCTGGGCACGTCTCCGTTGAGGTGCGGAGCAGGGCTGGCAGCTCGGGCCCAGCCTCAGGTGGACCTGCCTGGGACCCAGCCCTGACCCAGGTCTGCTACCTTACCACAGGGTCTCAGCAAACTGCCAATGCTAGCGCCACCTCCCCCAGACGTGAGGACCAGAATAAAGCACAACGCCTGCCACACATAGCGCTCCGGTGACACTGGCTCTGAAGGTCACAACCAGTCAGCCGACTGGAGTGAGGGAGACTTGCATCAGTGAACACATGCTGGCTCTAAAGGTCTTCCCAGCGCTCAGTGACGGGACCCACTCAAAACCAGGGGCCGCCTTCCAGGGAGCTGCTTCACCAGGCCAAGGTCCCTGGGACAGAAAAGGTCAGGTGACCAGTCTGCCCGCCACTCAGCTTCTCTGACCGCAGCGTCCACTGCAAACGGCGTGCTGGGAATCAGGAGTGGCTGCCAAAGGCTCGCACAGGCTGTGGCTGCAGAAGGACAGCAGTCGTGCCTGCTGGGGGCTCGCTGCATGTCCACGCTGGGGACCGGCGGCACCTCCTGAAGCTAGACTGGTGCACACGGCTGACTCTTGGATTCATACCCAACTGACACCCTTGTTCACGTGCTCACCAAGAGACACCCACTATTATATGTTCACAGGGCAAGAGTGTCGACAGCCCCAAACTGGAAAGGATCCGAGGTTCCACCGACAGCGGAGTGGTTCAACTACGCTACGTTCACACACAGACTGCACACGGCACAAGCACGCAGCACAGCCACCAAACAATGGGACCTTCTCAGACAGATGCTGAGCAAAACCCACTCCAAACACCAAGTCCGTACTGAAGGCCTCCATTGACAGGGCGCTCAGACAGGCGAACTGGCCACGTCAGTGTGAGCCCTGAGGGGCACAGCGACCGGAAGGGCAGCGGCGGGGTCTGGGCCAGCGTTGCTGTCTTGTTCTGGATGCTGGTTGTGAAAATTCAATGAGCCATTCACTTCTTGGCATGTTTACATGTTCACATCTTTGTACGCCAATAAAAAGTTTAAAAATATATCAATTATGGTATAAACTTTTAATTGACAATTGTTTTTGTTTTTTTGCCTTCATTTGTCTAAAAGGCTTCAGGAAGCTGCGCAGTAGCGGAAACAGTTCCCTGGACCGGTGTGCAGCCAACCCCCGTCTAGCAGAGAGAGCTGGGGCAGAGCCTCAAGTCCCAAAGGGCAGACAGCGCTGTCTATTGTGATCTCCTTGGCATCGTATCTACCAAAGTTTAACTGAATTTATCAGTGATGAACTGACTTTTTCATTCAAAAGTCACTCAGTGTACACCCATCAGCCGTCAGTCACACAGCACAAAACCGCCAGAGACCACGTAGAGAAACTTCCCCTGCAGGTCACTGCCCCATACTCCTGCTGAGGGTTCTACACTCGAAACTCGGCCGCCTACAGGCTAGTCTCGTTCTGAGTCCCAGTGAATTCACATCTATGAGTAAGGCAACGGGGTGAGGACAGACTCTGAGTCAGAGATCAGCCCAGGAGACTGAACAGCACTTCGTGAGTCCGCCTGACAAGGTTCAGCGCAGAGGAAGGGGCACGCGTGCGCCCCAAGGGGGTGGAGGCCTCAGTGAGCTGAGTCTGTCTGCAGACAAGGAGAACGGGATTTGGGAGACATTTTTAACTGCCCCAGGTAAGGACTTTCTGAAATTTATTACTTTGTTAACATCTTGGATATAATTAAACTTTTGAAAAACTCAGAAAAAGAACCTACTTCATTATTGTGGTACACCCGCACATGTAAGTGACCAAGTAAGCTGGTAGATTACAGGTGAACTTTGCTGGTCTATTTGGTAGCATTATTACACAAGTCCAAATGCAGAGTTAAACTCACTTCTGACTAAGACAGAACAATACAGAATCAATTATTTCTCAATGGCTTGTGCTAACTGTGCACAGGAAAATATCCATAAATTATAGTCTAGGTATATTATATTTATGTGTGTGTGTATTTGAAAATAATTCTATTTAGTTCTAAAACTTCATCGTGGACAGTTTTTTGGAGTTAATTTACCTGAAGGAACAGTCCTTAAATCAATGTCAATGTTAGTCTGCATGTGCTCAGCAAGGAACCCGGGCCACCGGGCCCTGAGGGGTCTAGGCTCCTGGCCTGGAGGGTGGGCGGCACCGAGGTGAGTATGACGATCCCTGTCCTCAAGGAGCTTCAGTCTAGTAGGGATGAGACATACTAGACTGTGAGCTCCTCGAGGGCAGGAAAAGTGCTCTAGTCATCTTGCCCAGGGACAGCACCAGGCCAACTACGGCGGTGCAGTGTCTGCGGGCTGAGCGGGCACGGCGGGCACGGTGGGCACGGCGGGCGCGGCAGCGCGTGGGGGCGATGAGGCAAGCAGTGCTCTGAGGGCTCCGAGGGCTGAGCCAGTCAGCTGGGAAGTCACGGAACAGCCAGCACGCGACAGAAGCCCAGAAGGACGGACAGGATCTCGCCGGGGGAGGAGGCAGGCCAGGCAGGGAGGGCCAGCTCGGGCACAGTGTGAGAGGGGCAGGACGGAGCAGCCCCTGGAAGGAGCCGCAGGGCTGCTCCGAAAGCCCCCGAGCAGAGCACGGCAGCGCCGGAGCCCCGGAAGGCGGACTGCGGAAGGCGGGCTCGAGCTCGCCGGGCAGGAGAGCGGAGTCAGGAGAGACGGGGCTGGAGGCCGGGCAGGGAAGCCTCTCCAGCTGCCAGGGGCAGGCGGGCAAGGAAGTGCCCATGACTCCAAGATGGACAGGAAGACAAAGGCCTCAATGTCACCCACGGAAGGTGAGGGGCTGAGGAGGAGGCAATCTCTTTGCTCTGGAGAAACGCGACGCCCGCACGATCGCAAAGGAGGGTGGGGCCGCGAGAAAAGGCAGCACAGCCGGAAGCTGATGACAGCGGAGGAGGAAGCCCAGCCCAGAGCACCTCCGAGAACCCAGGAGGACGGAGAGGAGGGGTCCAGAGCTGAAACCTCGTCACTGCTGAGCCATGAGCAGGGGTGCAAGGTCAACAGACAGAATGTCAGGGAGGCAGTACGTGGAACTGGAATCAGAGGGAGAAATTGCAAGGGCAGAATGTCCAACTGCGAGGAAAGATCGAAGAGGAACAAACAAGTTTATGAGCAAAACATGAAATCCAGTCCATTCAAACACAGCTCTAGCAGTGAGAGAAACATAAGTAAGCCACAGGGGCATCAGGAGGTGAGACATGTAGCTCGGAGAAGGCCTTCTGGGAACACGGAAGACCCGGCACGAGAAATGCGGGGCAGGCGGGCTCTGTGCCCTGGAGCGGCCCCTGGCCGCGGGCAGGCGGTGCGGGCCAGGAGCCAGCTCAGCCGCTCAGTCAGGGAAGCACCCCAAATATGAAACAGGTGACAGACACTCAATAAACCACGGCACTGGTTGGTTATTAAAGTGTCAAGCGTTAATCTGGATGCATCTTAATCCAATTAGACAGCTGTTTATTGAGCGCTTATTCGGTGCCTGGTCCCAAACTCTGGGATTACAGAAAAGAGTAAGACGCAGGGCCATCATCAAGAGCCGGAGTCTGCTTGGGGACACAAGCCAGCCAGTGAGAAACACCCAGGCCAGGTGCACGTGGTTCTGCAGACAGCGGAAGGCTGGCGCGCTGAGACGTCCCGCGTGCGCCCTCCAGGGCACTGGGAGCTACGGAAGGTTTGGGTCTGACAGCCTGGCACGAAGAGGAGCCTCTGATGGCAGCTGAAGGGCGATGCGGCTGTCCCCCTGGGAGAACAGCAGCTCTGGAAGGGAGCACAGGAGTGCTGTCTCTGGGGTCAGGGCAGGTTAGGGAAGCCTCTTGAAGGAGGTGACACCTGAGCTGGATTCTACCGACGGAATAGGGCTCGTTGGGGCCGAAGGCAGGGAAGCGTGTCTGGCAGAAGACAGCATGAGAAGAGGCAGGGCCGTGCCGGGAGAAGGCAGGCGGCTAGGCACGGCTGGGGCCGAGGACTGCGGCGAAGGAGCCGTGTGAGATGCGCCGGAACAGGTAAGCAGGGACCACGTTACTGCAGACCTTGCATGCCACGCTAAGTCAGTTAGAAGTTAGGGGAGAGAGACTTTATCATCATTTGAAATTCATTTGAAGATATAATCTACTCAAGACTCTTGTAAGGTATAAATAAATGCAAATCAATTTAAAAATTATGTTTGCCCAAGAAGCAGGTTAGCCTTCGAAATACTGAGAAAGTAACCTCGAACGCTAACACTCAGGGAGCAGCAGCACCTGCCCAGCCCGGCCCTCTCTCCCCCCACTCCTACCTGAGCTGAGCCTTGAGCTCAGTGAACCGGGGCCGCCTGCTGGGGTCATAGGCCCAGCATTTCGTCATAAGGCTGTAGAGGGTGGGAGGGCAATTTGGAGGCATTGGCAATCTCTCCCCATTCTCAATTCGCCCGATCACATCATTGTTCTTCACTCCTTGAAAAGGCTTCACACCATGCATCAGTATCTCCCACATACACACACCTGTGGAACGGGATGAGAACAGAACAGGGCTTAGCAGGCATCGCTTCAGAGTGGCCGAGAGCACCAGCGATGCGGGCAATCAGCGAGACAAGCAGTCAGTGAGCTCTGGTAAGCACAGCAACACTAACTTAATATGAGTCATTAAATATTAAATTACCATACACAAATCCATAATCTTTCTACAAGATTTTCTTCTCTAAGAATCCTCTATTAGAAAACGGTCTGCCAACCTCAGGGTCACTTCCTGGCTCAGTGACCAGCTCAAACGCAGCGGAATGAGTTTCAGCTCCGAGCTCCCCCAGCGCAGCGGCTGACCTGAGGCCCGACACGGAAGCCCGACACGGAAGTCCTGCACTGTCAGAATGCCCAGATCCCTCTGGCGCTGTCCTCTCGTGGATGGCCGGTCCTGGCTGAGGCACACAGTGGCACTAGCGTCTGGCTCACCCACCAGTCAGCCACTATGCCTGGGACTTCTCATCCAAAACGCCACAGTCAACCTCAGGAAGTATCCTCACACTCGACCCTTGAGAATCACATATTCTCAGTATCATCTGAAGAACATTTGAGCATACAACAAGCGAACCAAACCTATAACTGAAAATGATGACCCCTACGAATGACCCGGGCACCGAGCCCCAGCACAGAGGGAGGGTGGCTTCTCCTGGTGGCGTGTGATCACCACATGGCGCTTTGGCCCCTGGAGACCTGCCACCCTGAACATGCCACACATGTTCTTTCGGCCTGTGAGCCTCTCCAGCTGCACGCCGCTCCCGCTCCACGAGCTCTCCTCGTCTGAGCCAGGTCTGTGGGCCCTCCTGGGGCCCTTCCCGATGCTCCGGGCACCTCGGCTCCCTCCCTCCCTCCTCAGTGCGCGGTGCTCTGAGGCCCCAGGAGAGGCACTGGGACTTTCTCTGCATCTTCAGCTCCTAAGTGGCATGTCCCTCAGAGGAGGCATGGCACGCTCTCCTGGAAACACGAATCAGACCCTGGACTGAGCCAAAGTCCAGTGATTTCCGAGTGAAGAGTGCACGAGAAGAGTCACGCCCCAGTTCCGTCTCACAGAGGCGGCGACATCGTCAGAAACGCGGACGCCAGGTGCCCGTTCTGAAGGCACCTTGCTGGCGCCCCTCTCTGAGTGTGCACATCATCCTAGTCCTCACACTCTCATCTCCTTAGGAACTGGGTCTGGCCAAGTCTAAGGGGCCACGGACTGTGAGATACAGCATCATTTTATATGGCCAAGAAGAGGGGAGATGCTGCCGACTAAATTACGATACAACCCTTTGTTATCTCTTAGAATTACTTTATTCTTACCAAAAGCTCTTCTAATTCATCCAGGCAAGAAAGTAACAGAAACATGAATAAAACAGACAAAGCCCTCATGAGTGCGGCAAGGCAGCCAGGTCAAACATGCCGCCACTAACCCAAGTGTAGAAAATGCCACTGATTAGCGACACAGCCCAGTTCTAGAAACATTAAAATGTGAGAAAACCGGGCATTTAGCATCTCTGAAGTATGGAATTCCCTCGAGAGGTTAAGTAACCTCTCGAGAGGTTAAGTAGCTCTGCAACCGGGTTACAGAGCTAACAAGCGAGGTCCTGGGAACTGAAGCCGGTCGGTTGGACCCCAGAACCTTTCCTGACCCTGTCCGGCTCCCTCCTGCTCTGCCAGAGGCCCCTCCTGGACCCAGGCTCGGTGAGGGAGAAATGGCGACCGCCGTCGGCAACAGGAGACAGGCGAGCAGGAGCACACTAGATGCAGAGGAGCTGGGTCACTGACAGGAAGGCACACACACTGGCGGAGGGAAGACGGCCAAAGGCTGCGCGGACCCACGTGCGCGTCAGGACGGAGAAGGGCAGGAAGGGCAGACATGAAGCTCACGTTTGGACGCTACACCTTCTCCATGAGGCTTCATGGAAGGGAGACATCTCAGGTGACCTTGAGGTGGGGAGAGGGTGCAGGACAAGGTGTTCCAGGGGGGAGGAGCCACAGCAGGAAGGGGTGGGGGAGGGAGTGTCACCCATCTGAAAGGTAGGAATGGAAAACCTGGACTGGGAGCTGCTGTTGGCAGTGTGGTGCATGAGCCCTCCCCACTCACGGGGAGACGCTCAATGACGGGCAGCAGGAGGAGGGCGCTGCCTGGCGCGGTTGGGCAGGAGGGCAGAGCAGACACTGAAGGAGCAGGGGCACAGAGAAAGGGTCACACCCTGGCTGGGACAGTCAGGAAGGAGGCCCCGGGTTCGAGGGCCATCGCAGAGCCAAGTGGGCAGCTCACCCAGGCCGGGGAAGGAAGGGGAGAGATGGCAGAGAGCCAGGGAGGAGGGGAGGGCACTCTCCCTGTGGCAGGTGACGGCAAAGGAAAGCAAGGGAAGAGGGACAGAAGAGGACTCGGCGCGACCTGGAAGAAGCCACGCCTGGAATGGGCACCTGGGCTCCCCGACCATCTGCGCACGAACCAAAGAGGGCTTAACGCAGGGGAGGCAACCACCCTAGGGCTCGGAGGCCGGGCTCAGTTCTCAGTAGACTGGGGGACACGAGAAAAACACAAAGCCTTCCAAAATACTCACCAAACATCCATACATCACTAGCTGAGGTAAAACGTCGAAAATTGATGGACTCTGGAGCCATCCATTTAATAGGCAATTTTCCTTTGGAAGCTAGAAGATTAATTTTAGAAAGTAAATTTTCCCTGTTATCTGCTGAAGAATCTAGTAGTTATAGCTAGCTGAGATTTTTAGTATCAAAATAAAAAGCGTTAACTATTTGACCCTCGGACTTGTGTTTCATGGGAGAACTCCTTTCCCGTTCCTTGATGTCTTGAGGTCCCTGGGAGGACGAGGTCACACCGGGCGGGGGTGGGGACGAGGTCGCCCGGGCACATGGGTGCCCTCTCGGGAAGATGGGAGCAGGATGGAGAGGGCACGTCAGGGAGGCTCCCTGGCAGCCCTAGGGCGGGCGGGGCCCTCGCTGCAGGCATGGCCTGCTAAGGACAGGCAGCCCATTCCCATGCCTGAAGTCACCCCGAACCCTGAACCACCATGCCCAGGGAAGTATTACATGCACATGCTCAGCTCAGTCTTCAACCCAGACAACGGTCCCAGTAGGTCCCATCGTCTTCAGAGCACGAGGCCCAGGCACCTGGGGGGCCAGCCTGAGCTTGCCTCTGGGGACTTGTCATCGGGAGACAATGACATTCCTCACATTTACACTTTTCCATCGAACTTCCAGCCCCTTCTTGACAACTTGGCTCAAATGCTGTTTGACTCCTTCAGGACAAAGTGCCTCGTGCTGTGCTCCGACCTGAAGGCCCAGCAGCTGGGGCAGTTCTCTCGAAGCCCAGTGGCCCCGCACTGACCTTTCTGGGAGACGTCTGCGTGGCTGTCCACTGCCCATTCACAGCTCTGTGATGGCAGCTTTGCCCACCTTGCTGTTTGGAGTTTAGCTCTTTACTGGGATTCTAGGTCTTGGATCAGTTAGGATTTGAGCTGGACATGAACAGTATTTTAAAATAGTAGAGAGCTGACTTGGTTGTTTACAGTTAAATGACCAAATAACTGAAATGTATATACAACGAAAGGATTTCCTTTTCATGCAACAAAGGACCCCTGCTGACATTTTCAGGCCGCAGCACAGGAAGCGTGTGGAAGGAGAACAGTCCGGAGCTACAGGAAGTCGAACACCCGGGAAGAGACCGGCCTCTGTGGAGGGCAGCAGTGCCAGAGCACACGCTGACGGCACGACATGGGTCAGCAACGGAGGCCTTGGCGCTAGGAACGTGGACATCCATTAATAAAAGCATTGTTCAATAATAATTTGAAGAAACAAGTCAGTCTATTCAAGATCGGCAAATTAAAGAAAAACCACAGGAGCTAGATTTCAGTTCCCAAGCTTATGGACCGAGTCCTGGAGTTGGCCGACTTGAGATGTGTAGTCAGACGCCTTTCACTGGGCCAAGGCACAGCCCCATCTGCTGTCAGCTGCCTATGTCCACCAGCTGAAGGACACCTGGGCTAGTTCCAACTTATGGCTACTAGTAATAAGCTGCAATGAACATTCAAATATAGGTTTTGTGTCAAGTTTCCATTTCTCCTACAGAAGTGCCCAAGAGTGTCACTGATGGTTATAGGGTAGTTGGATGCTTAGGTTTTTAAGAATCTGCATACTCGTGTCCTGGCTGGTGTGGCTCAGTTGGCTGGAGCATCGTCCCAACAACGGTAGGTTGGGTTTGATTCCCGGTTAGGGCATATACCTAGGTTTCAGGTGCGATCCTTGGTTGGGGCGCGTCCCCCACCCCCCCCAAATCAATAAAACAAAAAACAAACCATATCCTCAGGTGAGGATGAAAAGAAAAAAGAATCTGCGCTCTTTTCCAGAGCGGCTGCACCATGTTACTTTCTCTCAAGCAGTTTCAGTAACTGAGTTTCTCGGTGTCTTTGGCGGCACTGAAGTTATCAGTGTTTCATTTGAGCCATTCTGATAAGTCCACAGTGGTATCTCACTGTGGCCTCAATCTGCTTGTCCCTAATGAGTAATGTACTTAGCTGCCATCTCCTCTGTAGTCAAACCTTTCTCCTTATCTTCTGCCCATTTTCTTTCTTTGTTTCTTTTCTCTGCTGAGTTTTGAGAGTCTTTCTGTATTCTAGACATTAGTTCCTTGTTGGATAGCTATGTGGTTGGCAAATCTTTTCTTCCTTCTCTTTTCATTCTTCAACAGGTCTTTTGTAGTACAGAAGCCTTTCATTTGATGAGGTCCAGTCCATCCGTCTTTTCCTGCTATGGATGCTGTGGCATCGGGTCTGAGGGCTCTTTGCCCAGCCCTAGATCCCAAAGACTCACTCGTGTTTCTCCTAGAAGGTGAACATGCTGCAGCTGCCTACGACGCTGTGAGCTCCAGGCCAGGTGGGCCACCCTGCCCGCCGCTGCAGCTCCAGCACAGCACCTGCGGGCTGTCCTCCCCGAACTGACGTCACGCCTGTCAGCCATCGCTGAGTGCGGTTCTTTAGAGAAATAAAGCCCTCGAAGCTGCTGAGCCTACTGCTAGCTCACTCCCCGGCCTTACCTTTGTAGTAAGTACTGTCTTCCATGTATCGGGAGAGTCCAAAGTCTCCGAGTTTCACGCAGTCATTTGAGGACACCAGAACATTCCGAGCAGCAATGTCCCTGGGTAAGAAAGCATTTGGGACACAAATGTTAGCAAACAGAGAACCCCATAGAGGCCTCTCTACTCTACAGACATGTAGGTGCTTTGAAAGACAGCTTATATACAATGCAAACAGTAGAGTCATCACACTGAAAAAAGGGCACTATCATTTTACTTCAAATATATTCCTTCTGGCAGATATTCAATCGTTAATATGATGATCACTATCTTGAGTGATGGCAATAACAATATTCTCAAATAGTAAAACCACTCATGACTTCTCAACCAATCGCACTGCAGCGGCATCATTGATAGTGACCACAGCCTGCCTGGGCCCGCCGGCCTCAGAGCAGGCGAGGGGGGTGGCTCCCAGCAGTTAACGCGGTGCCAGGGCACCGTCGCAGCACCGATACGACGCGCTGACCATGCCAGCTCCCCCTGCACCACCCTGGACCAGGCCGTAATCACAAACTCCAGAGGGCACCCACGGCCGTCACTGGCGAGGCCAGGGTGGTACCTGCACTGCACGCCCAGGTCAGGCACACAGCCCTGCCTGGACCTTACCTGTGCACAAACCTCTTGCTCTCCAGGTACGCGAGAGCTGTGCTCAACTGGTAGGCGTATAGGATCAAAGCCGCCAGATCCAAGCTGTACTTTCGGACTTGCAAAAATGACCTCAGCTGTGGGACAGTGACCAGATGAAAAGGAAAGGTTAGTGATGGAGAACAGAATCCACAGCAAAAGAGCCACATCCAACAACACTGCCCATCTCCAAGTGCATTTAATGAGAACGCTTCAATTCTCCCTCATACAAAAAGCGTGCGAATGAAACATCCTAGCTCAGAAATTATGGTTAAGCATTCTTTATTTTAAATCCTACTGTTAAGCTGGAATCTTCATGACTATAGACCAACTTTTGAGAAAAATCAGAGATGTTTCCAGGGAATAAATAAAAGCACTACATATTGCTGAATAATGACAGCTAGTTACCACTCGAACAAGCCACACACAAGCATGGTCAGCTCCTGCCACTCCGAACCTCGCTGCATCCCGGCAGGTCTGAGGATACGGTGATGGTGGGGGAGGAAGGCAAGGAGCGGTGTCCCCCCCTCGCTGCCCCCATGGAGTTTTGGGTGCAGAAAGGTAAACCGGCCACATGCTGGGTACTTATCCCACTGGGCTAATCAGTGCCTACTACCACTGTCATGATTAATTCAGCTAAATGTTGACATAGCAAAGAAAGGTAGAGGAATTGAACACTCTAATTCTACAAAATCAATACATAAAAAAGAAACATTTAGCAATAATTTTCTAATCCTGAAGAATTAGCAAATTCTTCCAGAGCAAAAGCAAAAAAACACTGTATAAAACATAAAAATACTCCATCTTATCTGAAAAGGTAGCACAGAAGAGGGGAGGCTCCATCCAGCTAACCCTGAGCACGTGCAGGGAGGACCCTTTCAGAGGAGGGGGCACCTGATGCTGTCACAAGGAGGAGGAAGGAGCAAGCCACATCTCGGTTCCTGGTGGCTGGCAACCCAGTACTCAGAACAAAGCTGTGCTTGGTCTCCTTTACACGACGAGAGCGTGGGGCATGTTTTCGAAGGCTGCACTACTAAGTTTCAGTAGTAGAAAGTTAAGTGTCGGAATCTGAAAAATCAACCCGTGTTTGTCCCCAGCCAGCCCGCAGATGGAAGTGGGGTGCTGGGCTGCGCTGCCCCGCCCCGCCTGCGGTTCTGAGCGAGCAGCCTGGCCGGGCACGGCACTCGCACCGGGACACATTTCCAGGTGGCGTTGAGACCCTGGTCGAGGGCTTCCGTGTCCGGGAGAAAGACGAGGACTGCTCCCGCTCTGCCACTCACATGCAGAGAAGCGGTGACAGTGCCGCTGCTCCGAAAGCCTCCGCAGAGTGCGTTCTCAAGAAGCCTAAGGAGCTGCTCAGACCACCAGCGCTCAGCATGAACCCACCACGGCTGCTCAGGCCTCACGCCACTAGGCCAGTTCTGAGGGGCCAGCACCAGAGAAGGAGAAAGAACCACGTGGTCACCTGGTACCTCCAGTCCTGACAAAACTGTGGGCCAGCGCAGACTAAGTTAGGGGATGGCTGGGGAATGTAATGAGGAGGACACTGCACCCCATCCTCTGAATCAAAACCACGGGGGACACAATGTACAGCTCCCTTTCTTAACAAAGGACACCACACAGCCCACGTGGACTGCCTGAGTACTGACTGCGCTGACCTGCCCTGGCAGCCCACCCACACAGGTGGGTCTGGGCACACGGGGCAGCCCGCCTGCAGGCCAGGCCTGGCACACGGTACCTCTCCAAGCGTGCACAGCTCCATGATGATCCAGACAGGGTTCTCTGTGATGACGCCAATCAGCTTCACAATGTGAGGGTGGTCAAACTGACGCATGGTTACTAGGGGAGAACAGAGTGCAGTTACTCTCTCGACAGGCTGTTAGGTGGTGACGGCTGATGCATTCCACAGTTTCCTGGCCTAGATGCTCTGCAGTGAGAACTATGAGACAGTCCTGCCAGGCCTGTGTGGTACGCACGTTAGAGAGAGAGCAGGATTAAGGCTGTACTTAGACAGAACTGATGAAGTCACAGGTGGGTTCCTGACTTACACTGCCGAGTGCCTTCTGTGAGCAAAGCAGACAGTCTCTGTTCCCTATGGAGCTCAAAGCCCACAGGGAGAGAGTGACGATAACAACCTTTAAGCAAGGCTTTTAGTCATGAATACTTGGGAAGGAAAGACCATGGCCCGTGATGAGGCTTCTGAGGAGAGACCACTGTCTGCGGTCAGATGGGAAGGGACCCAGGAACGGGCGAGGAGGGAGGAGTCCCAGCTGAGGGCAGGTGGGAGGGAGCCTGATGGGCACAAACGGACAGAACAAGCTCCTGTCTCTCCGAGTGCACATCCAGCACAGAAGACTTCCCCGCATGTGACCCCCAGGCAGCGGGAGGCGTGAACCCAGTACAGCAGGACCAGGGGACTGTCCACCTGCTCCCTCCCAACTCCGGGGCCTACAGCACGTGTGCTGGGACCATTTCTATATCTGCCCACTTCCAGGGCGAAGATTTTAATGGTACAAGGTACTGGAGGACGCCCTGGCCGGTTTGGCTCAGCGGTTAGAGCGTCGGCCTGCGGTCCTGAGAGACCCGGGTTCAGTTCCCGCTAAGGGCGCGTACCTCGGTTGCAGTTTGTCCCCGGCCCTGGTCGGTTGTGCGGGTGGCAGCCACTCGATGTGTTCCTTTCACATCGATGTTTCTCTCTCTCTCTCTGTTCCTCTCTCTTCCTCCCACTCTACCTGAACAAAAAATGGAAAAATGTCCTCGGGTGAGGATAAAAAAAAAAAAAAAAAAAAAAGGTACTGGAGGACAAAGGGACAGTAAGTCAATCTATCTTTATAACCCAAACATCCTGGCTTACCCAGAAAAAGCTGTAACTATGACCTATAAAAATAGTTACCTAATTTGCAAGGAAAGATAATAAAAGGGGTTGTCTCATAAAAGTCAAAACATTATTTTTCTTCTTCAGACAGTTTGGATTTCACAGATAAAGTCAAATGGAATTCCACAGAATTTTCCTAGAAACTTACAGGCTTCTTGAAGGAATTTCTCTCTGACGCTGTCGGAGGTGCAGTTTTTACACGTTTTAATTGCGACCGCCAAAGCTGGATTCTCCTGTGGGGAGACCAGAGTCACACAGATGTCAGAGGCCCCCTGCTTGCAGCGGGGCACGCCCACAGGGCTGCTGCTCTGCAGCCACGAGGACACGGGGCCCGACAGCACCCGAGTGCAAGGTCTCAGGCTGGGGCGCTTGAAGCCTCGTGAACCCAGGGGGGACGGGCGTGGGCCTGCACTGCCGCGGGGGATGTGCTGCCTTCTTTTCTGCAATGTCGCAGGCACTTCTTGGGGCCAAGGGTACACAGCGAACAGGGGCAGCCATGCCTCTCCAGGGGAGAGCAAGGACAAGGAACACAGAGACCCGCCATGGTGGCAGCAGGAGGAGACACTGGGTGGAGAAACGCACAGTGGTGTGGGAGGTGGGTGCTGCTGTGCCGCAGCCGTCTGGGGAGCCCAGGGCACAGCCCTAGGAGGGGCACTGAGTGCGCCAGGCTGGGCTGTGGTGAGGGCAGGTGGAGGCCACAAGCTCAGAGGGCAGCAGAGGCCCAGGCAGGAGGGGCTAATAGAAGCAAAGCTCTCTACTCTAGGGGAGACAGCAGTGTGGGGGGACACTTGCGTGGTGCTGAGAAAGGGCCACAGGGGGAGGGAAGGCAGGCACAGAGAGCGGCAGCTCGGGCCAGTGCGGGCCAGCGGAGGAGAGGAAGGGGACTGCACCTGGAAGGAGCTGGGTCAGGTTTACGGGGGGGGAGGGGGGGGGGCTCAGCTATGCCTGTGACAGGCCCCGTCACCGAGTCACACGGTGTGTAGGCAGCAGGGGCCTGGCCTGCAGAGAGTCTGGAGCAGTCACAATGTGGACAGAGAGGAAGTCGCCCTGGAGGCAGAGGGCGGGAGCTCTACCAGGTAATGCGGTGGGAGACCGGAGGAATGCAGGGGCACCGACGGTGTTGTTCTGGGAGGCAGGGAAGCTGACCTTTTCTTGAACAAGTTCGAGAGACAGCTTTAGAAGTAAGAGGCCACTTTGAGCAAGTCGACGGAAGGCCATGGACGGCCCTGACCAGCGACGTGAGTGCTTACCTCCTGCTCATTTTATGCTGTCTCTGCCAGAACCACCCCTCATCTAGCTTCATGCTGCGATTTCTGCAGGTGCCTCCCAGGACCCTGACCAGCACACCTACCATCAAACCTGTGTCTTCCTTCATCTCCTCCATCTCACTAAGCAAACAGTACTGACACAGGTAAACAACCTGGGGGCCATCTGGATTCCTCCATCTCCCCCCTCTCTGTACATCCAACAACCAAGGGCCCAGTCAATGGTCCCTCCCCAGAGCATGCACCCAGAATCTGCCTAGCTATGCCAGCACCATCTACGTGTGCCGCCTGCAACCCAGTCTCCAATGGGCATCTCATGATTCTGCTTAACCTCCTCCAATGGCTTCTGTTTCCAACATACTTAGAATAAAAGCCCGACCCGTCACCATGGGCAATGGAGGAACCTGAATACAGGAGAAGTCAGCTCAAAGGATTTTTTCCTAAAAAATTATTTAAGAAATATTTTTTCTTAAAAAAATTATTTTTATTATTTTATTTTTGTTACAGATGTTTCTCCTTTTCCCCTCATTTCTAAAAAACCTTTAAAAGAGGCAAACATGTCTACATAACTGCTCAAGATATGGATTTTTTTTTTCCTTTATTGATTTTAGAGAGAGATGAGTGAGAAGGAGAGAGAGAGAGAGAGAAAGATCCATGAGAGCCCTGGCCGGTTTGGCCCAGCGGTTAGAGCGTCGGCCTGAGGTCCAGGGAGACCTGGGTTCGATTTCCACTAAGGGCACGTACCTTGGTTGCAGTTTGTCCCCGGCCCTGATTGGGTTATGCGGGAGGCAGCCACTCGATGTGTCCCTTTCACATCGACGTTTCTCTCTCTCTGTCTCTGCCTCCCATTCTATCTGAACAGAAAAGGAAAAAATGTCCTCGGGTAAGGATAAAAAAAAAGGAAGATCTATGAGAGAGAACACCGATTGGCCCCCTCCTGCATGCCCCCCACTAGGGATCGGGCCTACAACCTGGGCCTTGTGCCCTGACTGGGAATCGCACCAGCGACCTCTTGGTGCAGGGGTTGATGCTCAACCACTGAGCCACATCAGCCAGACGAGAGATATGGTTTTTAAAAAACTTCTTTAAAAGATAGGCGACAGCCCAGCTGGTGTGGCTCAGTGGTTGAGCGTCAACCCATGCACTAAGAGGTGGCCAATTCAATTCCCAGTCAGAGCATGGACCCAGGTTGTGGGTCAAAACCCCAGTGGGTGCATGCAGGAGCTAGCTGCTTGATGTTCTCTCTCTTCGATGTCTCTCTCTCTAGCTCCCTCTCCTTTCCTCTCTCTCTAAAATCCACAAAGGAAAAAAACAGATTAGTTTAAAATATAGGCAGCATTCAAGAGGGCAAGAAGCTTCACTGTCCAATGAAAATGCCACTCTGACATGTACTCTCCTATACAAAGACTGTGATGAGGCTCAGGGTTAACAACAGCTGGGAGATAGTTAAAAGATTCTAACAAATAAATCTAGAGGACTGTTCTGGGATAAGTTGTGAGGAAGACAAACTTAAAACCAGTTTATAAGGCGAGGATCAGAATGATGAGAGAATGTACAAGTGTTTCTCAGCAGATACTCAAATAATAAAAAATAAGCCCAATAACCTTGCCCAATAAAGAAAAAAAGCCAACGAGCCTTTAAAATTCACCTTTACTGACTCTGAGAAAGGAACTCAAGAGTCTGACCCCAAGGCCCACCAGGCCCCATCAGTGCCCATGCCCTCTGGTCTCACCTCCAGGCCCCTCCTCTTCCACTCCAGTGCAGGCCCACTGGCCTCTCTTTGGCTTCCCACCCACACTCATCCCCAGGGGAAGCTCCTGGGCTGCTCCCCTCCTTGCTTCATTCAGGTCTCTTGATAAATAATTGCTGGAAAAATTCATTAAATCTCCATTACAGGAACCAGTAGTAGGCTCTTGCCCACGAAACCTGTGCTGAATCCAGTTGACCAGGTACTAAAACCCTTGATAAAATGCTGTTTGATCTTATTGAACAGTACAGAGCATAACCAGGGGAAAGGATTTTTAATAGGAACCCAGAGAAATGAAGACAATTTTGCACAGTCAAATTAGACTCTCACATTAAAAACAAAATAAACATGCAGCCCTGGCCGGTTTGGCTCAGCGGTCAGAGCGTCAGCCTGCGGTCTGGAGAGACCCGGGTTCGGTTCCCGCTAAGGGCATGTACCTTGGCTGCAGTTTGTCCCCGGCCCTAGTTGGTTCGTGTGGGTGGCGGCCACTCGATGTGTCCCTTTCACGTCGATGTTTCTCTCTCTTCCTCTCTCTCCTTCCCGCTCTGAGTAAAAAATGGAAAAATGTCCTCGGGTGAGGATAAAAAAAAAAATAAAAATAATAAAATAAAATAAAAACAAAATAAACATGCAAATATTTGTCGGAAAGATATTCAACGAAAGAATCCGAGTCCTGGTCTTCCTCTGGGGGCCAGGACTCGGTCAGCACCAGACTAGGGGCACTTCCAGCCCTGCTCTCTGCACTTTCCCAACACAGACGGACTGCTCGTTGTACAAGGGGACAAAGTCAGTCCACCGACCCGCTGCCACCTGCGTGCCCTGGAACCTCACTGACCGGCACCTGCAGAGCGTTTGCCATCAGGAATGTGAGAGAAGGAAGGGGCACAGAGACCACCGGGCTCACCTGCAGTGCTTCCGACCAAGGAGCCTTCTCCCTACGTCTCAGAGTCAGGGAGAGCAGGTCTAGAACGTAGGTCTTTGGACTAAATCTAGACCCAGGGCTCTTCCCACTGCGTTCTGCCTCCAAGAGCAGAGTGAAGAGAATGAGGAAGATGAGCGATGTAGATGCAGTGAAAACACTTGCAGGAGTTGTTGTCAGCTAACAGTATGCAACAGATGGTACCATGTTATATAAGTACAAGGGTAGAGGCTTTTAAAACTGAACTTTGAGCCCAGCTGGTGTGGCTCCTAATCAGGGTACAAGCGCAGGTTGTGGGCCCAATCCCCAGTAGGGGGCATGCAGGAGGCGGCCAATCAATGTTCTCATAGATGTTTCTATCTCTCTCTTCCTCTCCTTTCTTTTCTCTCTAAAATCAATAACAAACAAACAAAAAAATTCTAAAACTGAACTTTGAAAACCAGAACTTCCCATTTGTTTAGCTACATGGTGGCAATTATCTTTTGCTCCTGACCAGAAACTTCTGCAGCCCTCTGGTGGTAACAGAAACGAGCTGAGCATCTCTGGCGCACAGGTGAAGGGTGGAGAATGGTGGCCGTACTGTTCCTGGGGGTGCACATGTGCCCAGAGCAGGGCATTGCCAAGGGCCACTATCTGTGCTGCCGGAGCTTCATCAGTGGTCTCTTACACCTGCTGTTATTCTAGCAAAAGGAAGCTTCTCGAGCAAGCATTGCTTTTATCTTTAAGCGTCGTTTAAAAATTACTAATCTAATCAAAAGACACACAGTAATAAGTGTTGACAGGGAAATGGAGAAACGGGCACTCTCATACACTGCTGCTAGGAATGGCAACGTGCGGCTTCTTTGGCAAACACGTCAGCAGTTCATCAGAAAGTTACAGTTACCGTGGGACCCAGCAGTCCCACTCCTAGACATAAACTCAGGAGAACTGAAAACCATGTACACAGAGACTGTACATGAATGTTCACAGTAGCATTATTTATAATAGCCCCAAAGTGGCAATATCCCAAATACCCACCAGCTGACGAGCAGCTAAACAAAAAGCAGTGGATCCACACCACGCATGCGCTTTGCCAATGAGAAGGAGTGAAGTTCTCCTACATGACACGACATGGGTGAACCTTGAAACACTGTGCGGAGAGAAACAACCACAAAAAGCCACACCCCATATGATTCCACTTGTATGAGATGCCCAGAATAGGTCAATTTATACAAACAGAAAGTAGATGAGCCCTGGCTGGTTTGGCTCAGCAGTTGGAGCATTGACCCGCGGACCAGAGAGACCCGGGTTCAGTTCTCGCTAAGGGCACGTACCTCGGTTGCAGTTTGTCCCCGGCCCCAGTTGGGGTCATGTGGGTGGCAGCTACTCAATGTGTCCCTTTCACGTTGATGTTTCTCTCTCTCTCTTCCTCCCTCTCTCCTTCCCTGCTCTATCTGAAGATAAATGCAAAAATGTCCTCGAGTGAGGATAAAAAAAAAAAAGATGAGTGGTTGCCAAGGACTAGGGGGAGGGGGCAACAGGACGTAACTAACAGGGGTTTCTTTTTAATTTTTTTTCTTTATTAATTTTAGAGCAAGTGGAAGGGAGAGGTAGAGAGAGATAGAAACATCAATGAGAGAGAACATCGACTGGCCGCCTCCTGCATGCCCACACTGGGGATCAGGCCCACAACCTGGGCATGTGCCCTGACCAGGAATCAAACTGGTGACCTCTTGGTGCCTGGGTCGACGCTCAATCCCTGAGCCACACCAGCCGGGCCAGAGGTTTCCTTTGGGGGTAAAATACAATGCACTAAAATAGACTGTGGTGATGGTTGCACAACTCTGTGAATATGCTAAAAACAACCACTGAATTGTACATATAAGAGAGTTAATTTTATACCATGGGAATTATATCTCAATAAAGCTATTAGTAAATAAATAATTTCAAAAATTCACTTATCTCTTGTGGAGGGCAATATTGGGCAAATTAATGTTCTTTTCTTGAAAACGCAGGCAGGTGGGAATACTGGCTAACTGCTATTAACCATGTCACTATGTGTTAATCCCCGCCATGGAGCAATCTTCTGTGGAGTCTGTGCCCGAGACAGAGGCTGGCGGAGGCAAGTGACACAGACAGACGCGGCCCTCTCGGAGCGGTTCCGCTGAGCTTTCCTTTTGTAATACACTGAGGAAGCCGACATACATGATGGGCTTAAAAAGCCCACTGCAACACCTTGAAAGGACTTAAGAAGGCAAACGAGAGGCAATTTAAACTTAAACAATCAAAAGAAGTCCAGACTTCCGAACTTACGGGGCTCACGTAAACGCCTTGGTGCACGTCCCCGAACTGGCCTTCTCCAATGCACCGACCAAGCTCGATTCTTTCTCTCTGAATCTCATAATCCCTGGCTGCAAAACAGGGTCAAGTCGTCAAAACACAAGAGCAACATTCCAAATGTTGAAATGACACGTGACAGTTCATTTCATTAACATCCACCAGTAAAAATGTCATCAGAGGGACATCTTTCTATGAAAACGCTTTAAACAGTGGAATTCTCTTAAACAGCATTGGTTGAACTACCAAAACAGCGAGTTCTATTACAGGTAGATTTTTTTTATGTTTGATTTAATTTATATCTATGTGATAGTTTTAAAAAATAATTTCTCTAAGTATCAAGTTATATGCTTAATTAATAAGCGCTATTAGTTCAGGTATTAATATATGAAGGCTAAAAATGTTATTTACGGCAATTATTTTACAAATAACTCAAGTTTGCAAACACGGAGACAACAAAAAAATTGTGTCAAGAGCAACTTAAAAGTTTAAGAGTGTTCCACTTTATTATACTCCTATCTTGATATTATTCATGGAGCTAAAAGAGTTTAAAGAGGTAGCGTCTAAAATTTTCAAAATTATATGACTTGGAATCAGGTTGAACACATCACATACATTATAAGCATTGGTCTCAAATTAACGTATGAGATTGCTGACTTACACAAAACCAATTACGTGGAGGCATATGGACAGAAATGCCCACTGGGAGTCTAGGAGATGGTTCCGATCGGCCCAGGACTTGGCCTAGCTGCGGCCTCACCCGCCAGAAACGCAGCCCACAGCCCACACTGCCATGTCCCATTAGTATGATCACCGATGGAATTAAACAGCTCCCCCTGGTTTATCAAATTAGATAAATCATGCAGAAATTCAACCCAAATTTTAGATGGCTATTTTCCTCTTTAAAATCACTTTAGCTAGTAGTTCCATTGATTTAACAGCATGAGTAAACCAATGAAAAAAGGTTTAAAAATAAAAGTTAACCGAAAACGGAAACATCCCGTATCATTCCACAGGTTGCAATTGCAAGCAAATGCAGTTATTTTAAAGGAATCCTGTTACCTTCATCTATTCCATAGCTTTCTGTATTGCAATTAAGAGAGAAAAAAAATTGAAGACCTTGCTTAGAAATAACTAATAAAGATTAGGTTAACAACAATCAATTTGCAGAGTACATGTCAATGAGATTCACTTTGTTAAACTTTTAACTATGAATATGAGTAAAAAAAGAGGACTAGACACAAGTAGAAACAAAGTTTATTCTAGCTAACTCAATGCGACATAAACACCGCTTTAAAGTTCTATCTTGTGGCCCTGGCCGGTGTGGCTCAGCGGTAAGAGTGTCGGTCCACAGACTGAAGAGTCGAGGGTTCAATTCCAGGCAACGGCACATGCCTTGGTTGCAGTTCAGTCCCCAGCCCTGGCTGGGGTCGTGCAGGAGACAACCAATCGATGTGTCTCTTTTACACTGATGTTTTTCTCTCTCGTCCTCCCTCCCACTCTATTTGAAAATTAGTGGAAAAATATCCCCAGGTAAGGACTGAAAAATAAATGACAAAATGTCTAACCAAAAATTAATATTTTCCCAAATTGTTACTGCAAGTCAAAACGCACACACGTACGTTTTAGCTCTGGCCTCTGTTTCGCATCCCTCTCTGACAACACAGGCGGTGGGGAACGGGCCCAGGGCTCCTGAGGCTATGCAGGCCTCAGCGGGCTGGGTGGTTTCTCTTTATTTTGGTAACAGCTCCTCAGTGTACAGTAAGTCTAAACGCAAGCACCTTTTAAAATATTTACACCACACGGTAAAGCACTCCAGACATTTATATTACAAATATGTATGGCTCCACTGAAATCAGGTGTGAGCTGTTGCATTATTAATGCCTCCGAGGCTGTAAGGTGGAATTATGATGGGGCCTCTTTAAGGGGTAGGTTTACAGTTTTTAAAATGTGAATGACAGTTTAAGGGTGCCTCCAATTCTAGATCTGGGACTATAAGCTCCAACTGGAGACCCGGGCCTTCCAGATGCCCTCGATCAACCAGCCGCCTGGCAGTGAAGCGCGGGGCAGCCATCGCCGGCCGCCGGCCACAGGAACGCAGGAGAGAGAGCAGCTCTGTCCCCGGTTCGTCAGGGCGAGAACGCTGGTTCACGGGGACATGTGCCTCACTGAGCAGACTCAGGCATGGGATTAAATAGAGATATGCTTTAACTCTAAATAACATTTGTTTTCTACAGAGAGGAAATACTCTGATCAATAAAGGTTATACTATCACAGACCCAGAAAGCAAGAGGACAGCAAGCCTGAGTTTTGGGCACATAAATGCAGAATTCTGAGGGTTTTAAAGAGTATTTGTTAGACACTCAATGAGGCATTAAGAACAGTTCTAAAAGGCCAATAAGTATCTAAGGCCTTTACACGTGAGCTATTTACATATTAACTATCTGTCACCAGGGAAGGAGAACAAAGCAGAAGTCTGCTTACTTGAGGGCATGGTGTAGGTATCTTCTTCATCTATGATCTCAGCATAGTCGTCTGTTTCTGCAGGAAAGGAAACAGGTATGTTGGAAGAGGTTAAATATTTGAACTCCTGGCCTGTGGAGAATTTGAAAAGGCAAAATGGTCTGCCTCAATCCCCTATTATGCTTTCATGTTCTTAAAACACTATTACTCAATTTTTGCTCATACACGAGTCACTGAGAGAAATAAAAGTGGTATCATGGCCCCTGCTGTAGGACAGACCTGCTTCTCAGAGCAGACAGAGCACAGAGAGCCCTGGGGAAGGACCAAGACACGGGAACTGGGTCAGCCCCACCCCATGGGCACCGACGGCACCCTCCCTCCGCCCGCAGAGACCTCAGCACCACGCACTGTCCACTGGTGTCTCCAACAGCCCCCGAGGGCACTCACTCATCATCGGGCCCCACAGCATCGGCTCAGCGTTCTCCTTTGGAAAACAAAACTGGCAGCCGATTTCGGGGAGATTAACTGAGCTGATTCATTTTATTTGTTCAGGGCGAAAGCAGCCCAGGGACTTTTCTCTAGTAACCTTCTCACTCCGGTATTTGAAGAGCATACATTAACGCCAAACAGGCACAATATCTACCAAAAAGAGTAAGATGAGAATAAACAGCATATTAAAATGAGTTCTTTTCTGAGACATGGGCAAGGAGTCCTAGGACTTCCACTTACTCCTTCCCATGATGCAGCAACTTAAAAACCCACCCCCAAGTACTGGGGGACCGCATGGAGAGAGCCCCGCACGCACAGCAGCAATCACGTGTGGGAGAGGACACGCCCGCTGCTCCGCCTACGAGGCAGAGGAGGAGGGGCAGCCTTCGGGAATCACCTGACAAGAGCACTACTTTGAAAACCTGACCTGGCAGCCACTGGAAACCCCAGAGAAAGGAAAAACTAAATGTTCCTTCTTCTCTGATGCCATTATTTCTTCATTCCGATATGAAAATCGTAGAAACCAAAGAAAGGCGAGACTACAGTTCACACTCTCTAGGGCTCAGTCGTCCCACACACAGCTATGTAATGACTGCGAGCACGTCTAACAGTTCCCAGGAGAACTCATTTCTTAATTTGTAACCATCAGTACAAATTATTAAAGTAAAAAAAAATTTCAACTGATAGAGTGAAAAGTCGATAAACCAATCATCTTGAACACATTTAGCAAATATAAACCATTCACAATTTCTATATATAGGTCGATAACCTCTATTGTTCTTACGTGTCGACCCTGACCCTCCGGGACTGAAGAGGAACTAACCTAGCCCAAAGCCTGCATTCTTTCATTTCTACAGCTCTCCCTCCTACCTGTTCTCAGTGGACACTACGGACAGAATGTGCCCTGGTCCAGGCCTGCAGCGTTGCTTCCGTGTGAGAGGACTTAGCAAGACACTGTGACATGCAACTTGGGACAGAGGGAGCTGCCCAGGCACTGGTGAGAACCAGGACCGAGGGGGGAGGGACCTACTCTCTGTAGTTCAGACAACAGAAGCCACTTGAGCTGAGGGATGCTAGCTCACCATTTCCTCTCTCTTCTTCACTTAACAGGCTCAGCTCCAGGCCACTCCCATCAGAAAGCAAAACTAGCCCAGGTGTCCCAGACAGAACTCCCCTCCCTGGCTGGCCCTGAAGGGGGCAAGATGCTGGCATAAAAGCTGCTCAGACCCCACCTCTACTGCCCTCACCCAGCCACCCAGAGCTCCACTAAGGAGATGTCAGGACCCAGCGAGTGTCAGGTGCCCATGCTTCCCGTGGCACGGGCCCCACGGCTGCCAGTCCCAGGCCGGGAGGGAGAAGGTGACCCTCTTCCTGAGGGCTCACTGGTGCTGACACCCAGCTGGCTCATGGCTACTTCTGCTTTCGGCTAGAGTGCCACCTACTCAGGGACCCCTCTTCAAACTGACGTCCAATTACTCTTAACCATGTGCCTGTTCTACTTCCTCAGCACCTATGACGACCAGCGACCCGCCAGTCCTGGGCTCCCCATCAGCTCTCCAGAACGGGTCCCGTGTCCTGTGCACACGCTCAGCTCCTGAACGGCACCTGCACAGAGAGGGCTCAGGAGGCGCCTGTGACAACGAGGACAGCGCGTCGTGACCACGCTGAGCAAAGAGGAGCCAGGTGCAGGGCGGGGCGCACCGCACTCATAAGGCCCCCCTCAGCTGAGGCACCACCTCATATTTGGGGGTGACCTGCCTGACCTTCATCTGTCCGCCTCAGCTGCGCCCTCTGTATGAACGAGGACACATGCCCTGGAGGGTTGCTCAGGGTCTCAGGAGCTGTAGGAGCTGAGACCGGCCCTGCTGCAGGAGCACAGGCTCTGCCTCCTCTGCAGAGCTCCATGGACAGAAGCAGGCCTCGGAGGGCGAGGGCCGCCCAGGGGGCAGTGCTGGTCCCAGGGCTGCCTTGGTATCAAATCCTCAGTGGAGGCAGCAGTTCTGAAGCAGCAGGAATGAAACAGCTACTACCCGTCAGGTAGCACAGACCTGCCTTGGCATAGTGGAGGCGGCAGCTGGATTAATTCAGTGACCAGGAAGGGCCCACCCTTCCCTGGCCTGTCGTGTGAATTCCATACAGAACCTTGGGGATGTGCAGGCTCTCTGGAAGTTATCCGGTGACATCTGGGGTGCCAATGTGAGCACTGGGCTGCCATGGACAGAACTCGTGTCCTTCCCGGGCATCAATACCGCTGCACAGGTACAGGGACCAAGTGGAGCTCAGCGTCACCTTTTGCATGAGCATCTTTGAGTGGCAGCACCTGCCCGTTTCTCTGAGCATTCTTGACATTGATTTGGTTCCATTCCTGTCTTTCTCTCTGGGCTTTAGGATCACGGGCTGTATGACATTGACGGGAGAGGTACGTCCACACACTCGAGGCCCCTGAGAAACTGGAGCCCACCTGAACTGCCCAGCCTCCAAGAAATGGTGAGACAGAAGAACCAGAAACAGAGAGAGGAGACAGGCTCAAGACCGGGGCATGCGCACAGGAGCAGACAGCGCGCATGCTCCACTCGATGGTGGCAGCGAGCCCTGCGCCAGCCGCGGAGACACCATCAAGTGCTGTTCTCACCCCCGGGTGATGAGGAGGTTTCTCGGGGTACCAGGGCCAGTCCATGGCAGGCTGGCAGCAGAAGGCACTCCAGCACATGGCCCTCCGCCACGCTGAGTGCATTTTGACATGGATTCTTCCCTGAAGGAGGTCTGGGATCCCCATACCACCCCTTGTGGGCACCGTTTTACTCCAGGGCTGCTCACAGGAAGGCTTATCAGGGCCTATGTACTTGGGAGACAATTTTAGGATGCCTGGCCCATGAGTTAACCATTTTGAAATAAACACTTAAGCAAAAGTGCCCCGGCCAGTTTGGCTCAGCAGTTAAGAGTGTCGGCCAGTAGACCAAAGGGTTGAGGATTCAATTCCCAATTAAGGGCACGTACCTCGGTTGCAGTTTTGATCCCCGGTTGGGGTCGTGTGAGAGACAACCAATTAATGTCTATGTGTCTCTCTCTCCCTCTCCCTCCCTCCCTTCCACTCTATCTAAAGATCAATAGAAAAATATCTTCGGGTGAGGACTAACTACAACAAAAAGCGGGACTTCTAAAGCCTCGGACATTATTTGAAAAGTTTGGTATCACAGTACGTGGTAAAATAAAAATGATATGAAGACATATAAAAAGAACGAAAACCAACAGCTCAGAGACCTGCAGAGAAAGTGCTCGTTCTCATTTTAAAGCCAAGCGAAGGGACGCAGGGAAGCCACCATGACAGCGCCCAGAGCCTGAGGGCCCTGCAGCCGCTGGTGAGAGCCGGTCTGGATCGGGAGGGACATGGCAGCTGCAGTGATGCCCTCACTGGCCACCAATGAAGGGACTGCACAGCCTCCAGGCTCCCCACTTCCCAGGGCTGGCCGCCTGCTGACCTTCCCACAGAGGGCTGCAGACAGTGAATCTGTCACCAGGCCCCGGCAGGGAACGGTGGCCCTGTCCCCTGGTGGCATGGGTGTTGGCTTGGACCCCTGCAGTTCTGATGCGTTGTTCCCAACAGGCCTCCCCGAGGCCCTCAGGATGAGTGAACAAGCCATTGGTCCCATGTGGCCACATCTGCACAGTGACTAGGCTACTCGGTCATTCAGGGGCTGGACCGACCACAGCTTTCATCCACCTGGTGACTCAGACATGCCCTGCTCTTCCCTGTCCACTAGCTATAGGACCCAGCCAGGGGGGCGAACTTTTTGTAAATGGCCAACAGCACGGCTCACACAGCCCCAGCTACTCACACTCACTTGTGCTGCTCACACTACGTGGGTAAGAGCCACAACCACTAGGTAAATGAACCAGGTAACCATGATCCAATGAAACTGACTAATGGCCCTGACTGGTGTCACTCAGCTGTTAGAGTGTCAGCCCTAGGACCAAGGGGTCACAGGCTCGATGCTCAGTCAAGGGCACGTACCTGGGTTGCAGGTTTGATCCCTGCCCTGGCTGGGGCAGGTGGCAACCAATCGACGTGTCTCTCTCACATCGCTATTTCTTTCTCTCCCCCCACCGCCCCTTCCCTACCACTCTCTCTAATAATCAATGGAAAAGATATCTTCAGAAGAGGATTAAAAAAATTTAAGAGAAACAAGAACTGACTTGTGGACATTGCCATTTGAACTTCCTGTAGTTTCAATGCCACAAACACTATTCTACTTCTGTTTCCCCACCAGCCATTAAAAACGTAATAATCATTCTTAGCTCAAGGGGCGATATAAAATCAGCAGATGGGCAGTATTTGGCCTGCAGACCTCGGTATGTGGCCCCCTGACCTAAACTAAGTGATTAAAGGCTTAAGGCTCAGTTTCTCTGTCTGTAAAGCGGGCTACCAGTACTGCTGTGTCTAATGTCCAGCATCAGGAAATGCAAATGTGGGAGCACGCATGACGACGCCTCCTTGACGGACCTGTGCTTGCACAGCAGTCCCCCACACACCGGAGACCTCCCCAGGGGAAGACGCAGGTCCCTCATGTCAGCTGAGGGCAGTGCAAGCGGCAGCAGCCTGAGACCCAGCCACTCATCTCCTGGTGGCCACGGACCATCCGTGTCTGCACCTGCACAGCAGTGAATCGCTGCCCATGGACACTGCCCGTGAGCGGCAGCAGCTGCCCGTCACTCCCGGGAGTGCACTGGGAGTGAGCTCAACGCCCTGGCTGTGTCCACGAAGAAGACGTGCTTCTCCGGCCACACCGAGCTGAGACCTCTCACTGCACATGCTCTGCTCGTCATGCCAAAGTTGTCCGTCCCCTCACCCACGTGAACACAGGCGGAGCTTCAGCACGAGGAAAACACTCTCCCTGCACGTTCGCGGACAGACTGGCTCCTGAAAGCAGAGCGCGGCTGCGGGGCGCGGGGCACGAGGCAGGCGGACAGGGGCCACTGCCCACGGTCAGGTTCCCAGCTGACTCAGAGCGCCCTCCATTGCTTGGGAGCCGTCCTCACATGACAACTGAAACCTCCGAAACCCCTGGGGCCTGCCGCTCTCCTCAGCATGCACCCTTCCTGCCCACGCCCTCCCTCCCCAACAGCACGATGCAGGTCCCACACTCGGGAACAGGGTCCGTGTCTGTCATCAGTGCTCTCGAGTGCAACTCATGTTCCGAATGGTACCATTCAGACCACTTTTCTACAATTCTGGCTTGAAGGTCAAAATCTAGAAAATTCACTGTGAGTATATACAACTCAAATGTGCGAGTGAGACGTGGTGAAGGAACGGAGCCACGCTCTCCGTGTGGGAGCCCTGAACCCCTTGCTCTGTTGCACGGAAACCAGTCTGCCCTCACTCCACACTGAACGACGTGCACATCAGTACATACCGCCGCACGTTAGTGAACATGAATGAGAAAAGAAACATTACCGTCCCCACTAATTTCATCTGCAGATCCAGGCAGCATGCAAAGAAAGGGGGAGGAGAGAGGGAAAACACTATTAAAATGACAAGTAAATCAAAGTGTAAGGAAAATAAAAAAATCACCCCAAGGCCTACTTAAGACAGAAGATCTGCAGCCGAGTGCGGCAGCGTCGAAGGCGGTTTCTCTCACCGAACAACATTCACTGGATTGCCTCTCACAATTAAGTGTTAAAATGGTTTCTACCCCCCTCAAAGGGAATTTGGACGCTCTTAGATAAAAGTGAACGCAAGGCATCGTTAGTGTGGACGTTGACTGGTAAGCAGGGGCAGCCCGGCGGGCTCTTCCGCGAGCCCAGCGCCAGGCCCCGAGGGGCAGGCGCACGAAGCTGTGCTCGCTCACAGGCTGTTTCCACGTGTATCCACACGGCGCTCAGAGAAGTCCCTGCTCTATCACTACGCGTCTGCTTTCCTAGAACACCGTCCACGTGGCTGGCTGCCGCTACGCCCGCCGCCACCCCTCAGCAGCTGCCCCAAGCACAGATACTGCCCATGGCTCCCTGGCCACTCCCCTGCATCCAGCCGCATGCACCACCAGGAAAGCACGGTGCAAACACAGTAGCTGCCGGCCCTGCACTACAACACCCACACCACCCCCACCCCAACACCCACACGTGGAACCAGGAAGCTCCCTACCGCCCTGCACTGCATGCACACATCAGCAAACAGGCGAACAAAATCTTCTACCAACAGAGCAGCCCGAAGACCTCTACTTGAACCCTGGCCCCTGAATCGCTGCTGGGTGGGGCAGCGCACACAGACCCCAGCAAGGTGGCTCTGCCCGGGCCCTGTGGCGGCTAAGGGCCTGTGCAAAGGTGAGTGCAGTACCCGTAGGAGGCTCGTGGGAACAGAAGAGCAAAGGGAGGAAGCGCCTAGCTTTCTTAACCTTATGCTGGCAGTGACTGACTCCTTTATAAAGAGGCGAGAGAAGAGAGAAAAACAGAAACATTATTTCAGTACAAAAGAAATGTATGTCACATTTTACGGCACAGCTATAAAAATAAATACAAAATTGCAGTATCTTATTTGACTATTGACACAGTTTCTTACTATGATTGACGTGGGTTTGAAAAAACATGAATATTTTAACATGCAATTTCCTCTTTTAGCAAAGATTAGCACTAGGTAGAGAGACTTCTAGCAAGACATAAGGAGAGTCTCACAGTTCTGCACCCAGCCAAGTGAAGGTACAGATATCTTTACAAACAACAAAACCAAAACAAAATGAAACAAGACAAAATTAAAGACCAATACATAATTCCAGATTCTTGTGAACATCTAACATTCAACCATAAAGCAAAAATTGTGGGAAACGAGCATAGCTGATCCTGATTTGTAAAAGAGCTTTATGGGCAATTTCCCCCAAATCATCAGCAGACACAGACTTAGAGACCGTACGTGTACACCTCAAATAAATTACCTTATTATAAAAAACTGGTGATTAGGATGTTTGAATCCACAGGTTGTAAAGCCCTCTGCCCACTGACAGCGCTTACACATTCACTCCCTCGTTCCCACACCCAAGCTCGTCTGACAGTCAGCATCACTACAGTAGGCACCTGCTGGATCAGCAAGACATCCCGGCCCTCCAGGAGCTCACAACACAGTGAGAAACAGAGAAGAAACGACAGTATGTAGAGCAACAGCAGAATGTCACAGTGAGGGCAAACAAGGGACACACAACATAGCCCTTTACGATGCAGCAGTGACAATGTGTGACAACAGACATGGGTGGCGTGAAAGTTTAACCGCAGACCCATCGAGAAGGATGAGGACGTCAGGTGTGGGCCCAGGGAGAGCACAGGTCAGGGTCAAGATGGCAGCACTCACAGACGTCATCAACGAGTTAGGTAGGAACGGGGAAGTGGGACATCATTTAAGGAAACATCAGGGAATGATGAGGTCAGGCCCAGTGGGTCAACATGTCCTCTGATGTGTAGTCACGCAAGTGACCAGGCCTCTCAATCTCATTCCTCTCCTTGGAAATTACAGTTTAGTGCTAACAATGCTGAACTTGATCTCAGCCCTGAGTTCCGAGAAAACAGCCCTCCTGGCAAATCATCCAACCTGGGGTGCTCATGGGAACCCCTGCCCTCAGCATTGCTAGAAATCCATGAATTCCCACCAGACAACATCTTCTGGGGAGGGAGGCAGCTCACTGTCCGCGCCCGCGGGGGAAGGGAAGGAGGAGCCTTTCCAGCAGGGACCGTTCCTCGGGCGACCGGCTGGCCAGTCTCGCTGAACCGCCAACGGGGAAAGGAATCCGCTGTCCCCTCTTCCGGCCCGATGGAACCCAGGCGTGGAGATCAGTGGCTGCGAAAGCGGTCAGGTGATGTGCTCACGGGGCTTTCCAGTGGATGCATCGGACAGACCAAACCTACTGCTCGGTCCGAGTGTCACAGACAGCCAGGCGTCACTTGCACCACCCATGACGCGGTCTCATTACAAACACCCATTGAGCCCAACTCCGACCAAGCCTCTCTGGATCCTAATGCCCAGCTTAGAGAAAGTGCAAGAAGACGGGGGCCTGGGAGCAATGCGCCCAGCAGGACATCACAGAGGTGGATCAGCCAGATCTGGGGCGGGGGGGGGGGGGGTGGACAACAAATAAGCTGCGATCAGAAAAGAAAGGAGGAAACAGGAGAAGCAGCAAGTTCGACCAGCACTGCTGCTGGCTCCTGACCAGACAGCTGAGTGAGGAAGCACCTCGAGCAAAGGGACTTCAGCACAGACTGGACAGCTGGTACACAGGAATCGCAGTCCATTTTCTTGTAGTACAACACTTCCAAAGAGCCTTACGTTCTAGAACTACTTACAAATGAAAGATCATTGAAGCCTGGTGAAGGCCTGTCCTGAACCAAGCCCCCGCCCCGTGACCACACTCCCAGACCCCTAGTCACAAGTGCTGCCTGTCGGCTCTGAGTGCTACCTGAGATCTACACAACATGCACACGTTTCCTGAAAGGAAAAAAGTCTTGATACTTAGGCTAGAAACCTACTCTAGGATTCAGAATAATGTGCTCAAGGAAGTACACTGTTCTGTTAGACATTTTGTAGATCTGTTCACCTTATTATTATTTCTTGTTAATCTTCATTCATGGATATTTTTTCCACTGATTTTTAGGTAGAGTGGAAGAAAGGGAAGGGGCGGGGGAGAGAGGGAAGGGGAGAGCGAAACACCGATGTGAGAGACGCACAGATTGGCTGTGCCCTACACACGCCCTGACCAGGCCAGGGATTGAACTGCAACCCAGGTGTGTGCCCTTGACTGGGAAATGAACCTGAGACCCTGCTATGCACAGGTGGATGTTCCAACCACTGACTCCCACCGGCCAGGGCCACCGTACTCAATTTTAGAGAGAAATTTGGTCTTGATAGCGAAGATAAGCTCTCCACATACTTAACATTAATTGTAACTGTCTTACAGAAGATGCAATAAGTACCTTTCCTTCGCAATGAAACACAAGTGAGGCCTGCTATCTCATCACCGGAATGAAAGCATACTGCTCTATTTCCCAGCCGGGGCCCCCTGGGTGCTGGATCGAGCGAGTGCCTCCACGGCCCCTGCCCATAAGCTCCTACAGAGCCCCAGAACAATTCGCAGTGAGCAGCTCAGGATCGTCTGGGAGACCAGGGACCCTCAGGGTCACTGCTGGCTCTCAGTGTCCCTACTTTTCTCCTTCCTATACCTGAGCGTGTCCCTAAGTGCCCAGCACCCTTGCTCGGGCACAGAAATTCATTAAGAACATTAGCAACGTGCTGGTCACCCTACAGCCCACCAGGCATGGGACACCATCCACCAGGCACCGGCCCTGGAGCCAACCTCTGCTCCACCCTGCTGGCAGTGCTCAGAGCCTTCTGACGCCGAGTACTCGGCACACATCTGTCACACGCACGGGGTACCTTTGAGAATCAGACCAACACAAGCACACTTCCTGAGAGGGGCTTACAGGGTGCTTACGCACAAAAGAGCAATGAGCAGCCCGGTGGGTGTGCTCAGTGGATGGAGCGTGGTCCCATGGACTGAGAGGCCCCAGTTCGATTCCCGGTCAGGGCACAGGCCCAGGTTGTGGCCCGGGTTGTGGGCTTGACCCCAGTAGGGGGCGTGCAGGAGGCAGCTGATCAACGTTTCTCTCTCACATCGATGTTTCTATTTCTCTCTCCCTCCCTCTCTCTTTAGGAGGGAAAAAAAATCAATAAAAACATATAAAAATTATTTTTTAAAAAGAGAGTGATGAACAGTTACATGTGTGTGTGGAAAACAAAGCGCCGCCAGCAGCGAGGCGCAGCGAGAGCGGAGCTTCGGGAAAGGGCTCGAGGCCAACGGGCGTCCAGGAACCCGCCGGGTCTCCCCGAGGCCAGGCTGCGGCCCCGGAGCTGGCAGGGGCTGAGTGGCACACATCGGAGGACAGACCGTGTGTGCAGAACACGAGTGTGCTGTGAGGTGGAAGCCTGGGTCCACCGAAGACCTGTTTCCTTCCCCCTCCTGTTTTCCAGTTTTCAGTGGAAAGACACATGTATTTTGAAAACATACCAAGGAAAGCACAGCACGCTCACCATGCCAACAAACAGTGAAGATGATGTTCATGCCAGTATCTGAACTAGACGTTTAAAAAAGTAAGGGTGAGGATAAAAAAAAAAAGTAATAATCAAACACCATTTTATGTTAATTGTGAAAGACAAAAACCATTTTAAAATGTATCACATATCTGGAACATCAGAACACAATGAATATACAAAATATACTCTGTTAATTCTGCTGAACTGCAAAGATAAATTATAATGGCAATTCCAAAAGTAAAAATTTCACACTAAATATGGTTAACATGACAGTAAAACTAAAAACCGACTTGGAATTCTATAGAACTGTGTGAGTAATCTGGAATTACTCTTGTATGGCTCACCTACGGAAAACCCGTATTTACACCGATTTAATGATGGTGAGATTACGCAGTTGGGTAGTCAGTGTCTCATTTCTATGAGCTGTTCAGGAGGCAGAATCATAATAAAAGGAACAGACATCTGCCGCAATGACCCTCCTACCACCACCTCCACCGAGCAGGGTGCTCTGTGGGTTTCCAGGCGAGCCCTTACCTGACACGGAGACCGCGTGTGTCCGCACGCCCTGCTTCTCACTGTTGGCCAGCCTGAAACAGAGGGGTACCGCTGTGAGTGCCATGCTCTCAGCCAAACGACTGTCACTCTTTCATACTGAACTGCCGACAATCAGGAGAACCACACTGTTTCCCATGAAGACTCACATAATAGAGGGCAGATTTTTAAAAAAATTGGATTCTACTATCCAAACCCTTAAAATCACCAGACTGCTTTAATGTTTCAAAGATCAGAAATAAGGACAGACAACTGCTCCGAGAAAGCAACTGGGACAGTGACCTCGTGCCCTGCAAATGGGAAGCCCCCAACCCCAGGGCCTCCAGCTGCAGTGCTCCTCTGTGGGCCCTGGGCTCTGCTCACACCTGTCTGGGAGCTCGGGACACAGCTGCACCTGCTCACTGGCCTGTACCCTAGACTTCACTGTCATCTGGTCCCTAGTTTCTAGTACACTGGCTGAAAAAGAGACATTATTAAGTTCTTTAAGCACTACTATCAATTATTTTAATTATGTAGATCAATACATAAACAATGAAATTTATGACATAAACAAGTACAAAAAACTAACATAAATTACTTTCATAGTTTTTAATTTTCTCACTTGTAAAACAGCCAGAACGGTCCCTATGTCCAGGTTCTCATAAAGACCAGGGACAGTGCGAAGTGCGTATTTAACCGGCCCCACAGCACCACTGCTCTGACTATTCTTGAGCTCCCTAATGAATGTAAGATAAAGGGAAGATTCACTCTCAACTTCTGATTGGACCTAAACACGTGACGTGATGTACATCTGGCTGGCTGCTCTCGGAACGTGTTCCAGCCCCTCCCGAAGGGCGCGCCCTGGCTGTGCGGCCGATGGCCCTGGAGCCGCGGTCCCACCGCTGGGCACAAACGAGCGCCAGGAAGCGAACATCAGCACTTACTTCGGTATTGATGGCAAAGCCCGTTCGCCTTCTGGGGGAAAAAGAAAAGACAACGGTGAGGTTCCCTCTGTTCCCTTGGGAAGATTCTATGCAGAAAACGGGGGAGGATGAGTCCCATCGCAGCATCTGCGCAATGGCCCTTCAAGGGAGCTGAAGTGTGAAGGTGACAAACGATGAAAAGTGTCTCCCCAGGAGGCCCTCAGAGACGAGGTGTCTGCAGTCAGCACCCACCCTCCCCGCGGAAGGACTGGACACTGCATCTGACAAACATGCTCATTAGCAGCGACACCAAGCCTGTGCAGGAGACACAGACCCAGAGATGTGCGGCTCCTGAGGGACAGAGGCCCCGAGGGTCCAGGAACAGGCCTGCAGAGCGGGCACCTGGCAGAGTCTGTGTCTTGGAGCTCTCTACCGACAGTGGTCACCTCCCACCTGTGACAGGAGGCTCGGGACCCAGTCCCGGGTTGGGAAGACTCTCTCCCCCCTCTTCTTCTACAGCAGGATGCAAAGAGCCCCCTGGTTTAATCTCTTCTATCTGTATTAACGGGAACAAACTCCTACCTGATCCTGTCCTGCAATCCACCTCCCCCAAAACAAAGTCATCAAGTCATGCCCCTGCTCACAACTGTACTGTCTCTCTTGACAGTGTTTAGGATGAAACTGATGCAACTGTTTATCCCACAAAGCACCGCTCTGCTCCTATCGGCACAGAGCACTGCTCTGTCTCCATCCTCAGGTGTGTCTGTGGGGTGGGGTGGGGTGGGGTGTACAGGTGGGCAGTGCCCATCTACCACCCGTTTCTCTGATCCTTTCCCAGGCAGCTCCAGGCTAACAGCCCTGGTGCAGTCACACATGCTGCCTCTCCTTGCACTTGCCCTTGAACCTGGTCCCATCAGCTCTCCCCCCAGTACACGCTTCCCGGTGCATCACTCGGCCCTTGCACACTCCAGTTCTTGAAAGATGCTCTTCCTTCTGGAGCAAACATTCCTCTTCTCAGTCTTTCAAAGCTCAGTTCCAGCACGGTCTCCTCAAAGGAGCCCTCGCTGAGACACCTCCAGAGGCCGTGGACGGTCCTCGTGGCATCTGCTGCGGTACCAGAGCACTTCCCACATGGCCGACCACCTGCAGGCTGCCCTGGGCCTGCCTGACGCCCGGCAGAGGCCTGCACTCAGAGGCCGTCGGCCCCGCTCAGTGAATGGAGAACTCAACCAGCCTCGCGACACCCACACAGCACTTCTGAAGTGGTACACCCTCACCTCCAGGGTGGGTATTCATTCTAATCGGTTTCATCCCATGACATTGAACTAATTTTGTTCTTGGACTGTTCTAAGCTTCTGAGATGTATAAGAAAAAATAGCCAAAGAGGCTTTACTGACATGAGTTAGAACAGATACTTTAAAAAACAACAACACCCAGAACATAATCCCAAAAGTTTATTAGGAAATACTAATGGTCACCTGGAAAACACTCGAGTGTGTTCTCGCAGTACAGCAGCTCTCTGTGCTCTGTTCAAGCCCAGCTCCTGGGCTGGGAGCTGGGCCTCTGCACTAGGAAAGAAGAGCACAGACTTACAGGCTGAGTCATTCGCTCGGTGTTCGAGTTCAGTTACCGGGAAGAGTTCCAGGCTGCTGGGGGCCCGTCAATCAGCTAGGTGAGAAGGTGTGAAGAGAACCGAAGCTCACCTTTCTGGGGTCTGATGATGAACGACTGCGAGGCTCCGTTCACCAGCCGGCAGTAACCGTCGATCAGGTCGGCCATGTTCTCGGCAATGGTCAGGGACGGTGCTGTCACTGTCAGAGGCTAAAAGGGGAACAGACCGAGAGAGAGCCGTTATTGTTCTGCCTGATACCCAAAGGGACAGCTGCGCATGACATCAGGGCTCTGCACACCCGCACAAACAGGCGAGTGGCAGTGGGACAGGGTTCGTCGTGAGGTCTGAGTGAAAAGGAAGTTTGATGTTTAAGACGCTGTTCCTAGACTCTGGCAGAAGGCGAACCCAGACGAAGACGGAAAATCACTCACACTGAGACTCACTTTCTAGAACAAAAGGAAGTGGGAAAGGGTTTCCCTTCTGAACGCCTGGCCCCTCTGGCACTCTGACTCACGGAAGAGGCTAGAGAACCATGCGCGGAAGGGGACTCATCAGAAGCGACACTAACAGGGAGCACATTTTGACCAGCCAACCGCCATAGTTTTTGTGACTCTGAGATCAGTGAACCCCAGCGTTTCCAGCAGGCACAGCAGTCTCTGCCTAGGAGCTCAGAAATCACTTTGACAGAACACGTGTGCTTGAGGCATTTCCCAGCGACTGTCACTGAGTGGTCCCCAGCAGGTAATCAAAGCTGCATTTTGCTCCCAAATACAGGCTTGTGCTGATTCTCGCAGCATGTATAACCTCTAAACGAACAACTCGCCTCGCCTGCATCATCCCTCTGTTACGGGGGGGGGGGGGCGGTGTGAAAAGCACGGTGCCTGACGAGGACACGCCGGAGCTCTCTGCAGGACATCTCCACTTGTAGTAGGGTGCCAATGTTTCGTGGCGTCACTGAATACCAAGCATCAAATGCACTTCCCAGAGCCTCAGAAACCCACCCCCAAGGCGGGCAGAACAAGGACAGGCGAGAAGCGCTGTGCTGCGGGGGACTGGAGGAGCGCCTAACAGGCCACCACGCACACGTGTCTGCTGCCGGCCAGCGCCGCCTAGCGCACGGCGTCCTGTGCTCTGCAGAAGGCTCATGCCGCTCTGCCAGGGCCTCGCTTCTCCTGCCGCCGTCCTTAGCGCGCTGCGTGCACAGCTGAGCACCCAGGCCCTGGGCCAGGCAGTGCACTTTAGAAAATAACAGTTTATAGACATGTGTTTCTACACAATTTTAAGAAGTTGACTTCCTTGGTAATTTGCATTAATCTTCAATTATCTTCACAATAATGCTCTTGACCGATTTTTATATCTGTTTCCTGTTCTACACTTGGGGGCACTTAATCGTGATTATCATGACTGATGACCCACGAAAAAATCATCATCCCCAAACACCCCGGCCCCCGTGCGCCCGGAGGCTGCGCGCTCCTACCTCGGGCGCGCCCGCTATCTTCAGCTGCAGCGTCCCTTTCCTGTCCTTGTCGTCGCTGCTTGAGTACTGGATGGTCTGCACTTGATTGAAGTCGGCCAGATGCGTGGGCTTTGGAAAGAAAAGGCGCAAACTGTGGACCACAGATAAAAGACTAGAGACTGACGACACACTCTGCGCATCTCCGCCCACCCGCCCCACCCTCCTGAAGATGCTCCCGGGGGCTCTCTTTCTGAGCAGTGGTGGAGCTGCAGGGCTGGCTGTGCCTCGTGCTGAGAGGCCACGGAGGATACTGCCCCAGGAGCTGGCGGAGGGCCACGCAGGTGCCACGCCAGGGACAAGACAGCGAGGAAAGTAGAAGGGAGTCCCTGACTTGGCTCCTCACCAGCTGGGGTGTGTGTGTGAGAAATTCCTGGTCGGAGTGAACGTCTGCTCCCCTTCCCACAGGGAGGGACCAGGGCCCACTCCCAACACACCTGCACCTGCACACACCCCAGAAACCTGAGGTTCCAGTGTGGAATGGAGCGTGGGAGGCAGGAAGTGCCCAAGGACCCTCCCACGACAGGCCCAGAGAAACTGTTCCATTTCCAAGCAGAATCAACTCTTCTTTTTAGGAATATAAAATATGCCCATCTGTCTTTTAGCACTCTAGCATGTCAAGAAAGCGATTATTTTGCATGCAATGAATTCCTACACGTTTATTCAAAACAAGTAGCCTGGTTAAGACCTCTTGCTCTTAGCATGTCACGCGCATCCACTTCTCCTGCCAAGTGACCCCTCAGCACAGGTTACGCCCTGGGATCGAGCTGGAACTCGGTGCACAAAGGACTCAAGGAGTCTTCCTGAGATGCCCGCGGGCAATACTCCATGCCCTCTGCCCCGGGCAACTGGCAGCACAGCCCTGAGGTGCTCAGCCCTCGGCCTGGGGACAACTAGCTGCCCAGGATTTCCTGCGCCCTCCCTGGCTCGTGCAGGGCTCCTTCACTGGCTTCTCCCCTGCTCAGACTACAAGTGTTCAAGCACACAGACCCAGTGAACCCCCGTTCCTCAGCTCGGTCTCTGTCCGCAGCGAGCCCACATGGGGGCTATGCACAGCAGTCCAAGGATGCCCAGAGCAGACTTACATTGCAGCCCTTGTCTGTGAGGTAGCTGATGCCTTCCTCAGGGCCGATCGCCAGCTCCACCGAAATAATCCAGCTTGACTTTGAAGGTGAAACAGATGAAGAAAGAGGTACCAGGAGGAAAAGGAACAATTTTAGATGAAGAGTCCAGGGCACATTAAAGGACCAATGTGGGGCCAGCTTAGCTAGCCATTAACCTAACCAAATAAGCAGCATCTTTATCACTTCATCGATCCCGTCTGCCTGGCCTGGACAGAGAGCATGTGCCTTCCGGCGGGCCTGAGCTGACGTTTCTACGGGAAGACTGTTGGGCAGGGCAAGCTAGCCCTTCAAGAACAGCCCATCAGCCCTGGCCAGTTTGGCTCAGCGGTTAGAGCGTCCGCCTGCGGTCTGGAGAGACCCGGGTTCGGTTCCCGCTAAGGGCGCGTACCTCGGTTGCAGTTTGTCCCCGGCCCTGGTTGGTCGTGCGGGTGGCAGCCACTCGATGTGTCCCTTTCACATCGATGTTTCCCTCTCTCTCTCTTCCTCTCTCTCCCTCCTACTCTATCTGTACAAAAAATGGAAAACTGTCCTCGGATGAGGATTAAAAAAAAAAAAGAACAGCCCATCAACCAGCTGCTCAGCTGGACAGGGAAATCTAATCACGAACGCAGACACGCTGTTAAAAAGGATGACTTTGCTCTCACATTAATATATTTTGCATTTTCTCCACATTCTGATGTTGTTAAAAATGTGACAAATTCTATTCCGACCGTAAATTTAGATGCACCTGGGTAAGGAAAAGCCGCCGCGAAGCCTCAGCCTCGCACCCTGCCTGCACTTACGCCGAGAGCACACTTGAAGCATTCCTTGTCAAATCTGTACACCGGGGAGAGGATCTCGAAGAACTTCAGAATGCTCTCTTCTCTGTTGAGGTTGGCAAACTGTCTAAAGGTCTGTTGGATCAGTTTTCTTAGTGTTTTGGCCTGCACGAGAAAAACCACAAAGGTGATCAGAATGGAGACTGAGTGAGGAGCTCAGCAGCTAACCTCAAGAGGAGGCTCCCCGCCCACCTAATCCGCCTATGTTCCATTGTTATAAAATGTCACCTTGTGGGAGCTTCACTTCTGTTTAAGTAACTACCATAATAACATGCACCTAACGTAAACGAGGCATGGCCACCATCTCTCCATGTCCGTCCGGGCACTCAGCTCTCCGTCCCGTACGAACCTGTGCAGCAGTGCTGGTGCGGCAGCGCGTGCCTGAGGGAGCGATGAGAGCACGTCCCCCCCATGGAGGGCCCTGGCCCAGGTGAGGGCTCAAGGCGCTCACACGGCCCCTGCTGGGAGGGCCTGTCAGCGCTGCCCTTCTGAAGGTCACACAAACCAGAAACCTTAGAAGACCACAACTCTTGACCCAGCGATGAAAATCCAAGGACGTTATTCCTTAGAAGTGATTACAGAACTATGCAGGTTCAGCAACAGGGAGGGTCTGCAGAGCTGTCTGCAGTGAGGCCCAGCCAGGCATGCACACGGTGTGTCTGTCTACCCTACGCTCGATGCACCCCGGGGACGGCTGTGTAGAACTGACTGACAGACAGTAAAACCCATCATACAGTTCCATGAAGAAATAGGAGAAAACAATGTGCACACATAGGTGCTTTGGAAAGGAGAGCACAGGCCCTGGCTGGTTTGGCTCAGCGGTTACAGCGTCAGCCTGTGGACCAGAGTGAAAAGGAGAGCACAGCCCTGGCCGGTTTGGTTCAGTGGTTAGAGCGTCGGCCTGTGGTCCTGAGAGACCCGGGTTCGGTTCCCGCTAAGGGCGCGTACCTCGGTTGCAGTTTGTCCCCGGCCCTGGTCGGTTGTGCGGGTGGCAGCCACTCGATGTGTCCCTTTCATGTCGATGTTTCTCTCTCTCCCTCCCACCCTACCTGAACAAAAAATGGAAAAATGTCCTCGGGTGAGGATAAAAAAAAAAAAAAAAGGAGAGCACAGGATGAGACTCACACTCAGACACGTGTGAGCACACAGAGCACAGGGTGGGATTCACACTCAGACACGTGTGAGCACACAGAGCACAGGATGGGATTCACACTCGGACACGTGTGAGCACACAGAGCACAGGATGGGATCCACACTCAGACACGTGTGAGCACACAGAGCACAGGATGGCATTCACACTCGGACACGTGTGAGCACACAGAGCAGAGGATGGGATTCACACTCGGACACGTGTGAGCACACAGAGCACAGGATGGGATTCACACTCGGACACGTGTGAGCACACAGAGCACAGGATGGGATTCACACACGGACACGTGTGAGCACAATGAGCATGAGGTGGACTCACACACGAACACGTGTGAACACACAGAGCACAAGGGGTGGACTCACACACGGACACGTGTGAGCACAATGAGCACAGGGGTGGACTCATGCACGGACACATGAGCACACTGAGCACAGGGGTGGATTCATGCACAGATACGTGAGCACAATGAGTACAGGGGTAGACTCATGCATGGACATGTGTGAGCACACCGAGCACAGGGGTGGACTCATGCACGGACACGTGAGCACACTGAGCACGGCAACAGTGCACGAGGAAGGGGAAAAACCAATGCACCTTTGTTTTCTGTGTAGAAAACATGTATCCATGCATGCTATTCAATTCTGAACCAATTCACCTACAAACTGCTTAGCATGGGACACTTCTTCAAAACGAAGCAGTGTTACTGGGTCACAGCATCAGAAATTACAGCTATAGCCCTGGCTGGTTTGGCTCAGCGGTTAGAGCGTTGGCCTGTGGTCCAGAGAAATTACAGCTATGAAATACTTTCATATCAGTCAACATTCATCAGATGCTGCTAGCAACAAGGGACACCAGGGCTTCCCAGATAGAAAGATTATGCTGTAATGCTAAAGAAAGTTTCCAAAGGAATAAGAGGCTGTTAAATACTAATGTGTTAATAGTTCGTGCAAAGTGTGCTTTTGAAAACATGAGATGTGACTGACATAATACTACGTTAGTTTTGGGTGTCAACACGAGGATCAGTATTTGTGTGTGCTGTGAAATGATCGCCCGATGGCTAGTTAGCCCCTCGTGCAGGCAGCGTCATTGACTGGTCACCGGGCGGTGCATTACATCCCTGGGGCATTTACTTTGCAACTGGAAATTTGTATCGTTTGAATCCCTTTGCCCATTTCACCCACCCCAGTCCCCACCTCTGGCAACCACCAATCTGTCCTCTGTATGTATGAGTTTGGTCCGTTTTGTTTTAGATTTTGTTTTCAGATTCCACACATAAGTGAACTCATCTGGTATGTCTCTAACTCGTCACTGAGCACAATGCCCTCCAAGAACAGCGTGCTGTCACAAATGGCTGAGCATCTTCTCCACCCATGCATCGCTGGACACCTCGGCTGTTCGGCCTGTACCAGATACCAGGGGCACCTGTATCAGGCAGGGTCTTCCCATGCAGACACAGAGTCACTGCCCACACAGGGGCTGGCACACAGCAATGCCAGGAATGGAGTGCTGGATCACTCCTAAGCCAGGCATTCTGTGCTTAGCTAAATGTCAAGCCTGCAATGGTCACCTGCCAATCACAGACTGGAGAATAACTGTTCTCTCCAAGGATGAAGCTAAGCGTTCCTGACAGCACTCCAGGGAGCAGTGTGATGACTTGTGAACTGGAGAGAGAGTTCTCAGAGCGGGCCAGGACAGGAGAGGGCTCTCAAGCCTTCTCCAGCCCACCTGAGGTGGACGTCTTCCTCGACCCGGGCCCGTGTGCTGAACCATGCCCTGACACTGGTAAGGCCCTGTCCACTGCACTGCAGGACGTGCCCACAGCTCGCCGTCTGCCCACTAAGAGCACTGTCCGCTCTATCCTTTGACCGTCAGGATCTCACACTGTCAGCTGTCACAGCTTCTTAACACTTCCGAAGAGTAATGATCAGAAAGTTGTACCCGTAACATCATAACTTTACATATGAGGGAGAAAACCATATACCACAGGGGAGGGTTCTGAATCACATGGTCATCTGAGTATGATAAAATGAACTCTAATTACCTTGACAGAATCCAGTAAACTCCTAGGAAAAAACCGCTTCAAACCAACATCTTTTCTGAAATATAAAAAGAAGTGTAACAATAACACCACCAAATCAATGAATATAATGACACTATTGCAAGAACACAGGAGTGTGAACTACTTATCCCTGCACATCTACTCAGGAAGAAAGGACAATGAAGGTCGGATTATCTGCCATATCACGGAAGGGGTGGGCCTAGTCATCCTCTAGATCATGCAGAAAAGCACCAATGTGATGTGGTGCGAGTAGGAAATCTTCTGTTCCTTTGATGCTTACTGGAAACCCATTTAAATGCTGCCCCACTGCAGACTTCAATGCACAGACACTGTTCTCTGAATATTGCCTGAAGGTTAGTCTTATAAACACCATTTGAAAGGAGCAATGCTGTATTTGCAGACAGGCCTAATTAGGAAAAAAATTGGGGACATACTACGGAAGTTTAAAAAAAAAAACCTGAATTAATCCTAAAGGCTGAATCTTTTAAAATAAGCTTTCTGAATAAGTGACACATTCACCTAATCAAGGTTCATCCTCTCAGACTCACATAGGAAACAAAAGAAATTAAGGGATTTGCCTAAGGTCAAAAGGTGAATGCATGAAAATGCTGGAAACCCCGTGACTTCCTTTATATCAGGCTACAGGATCAATCATGATTTTCAAGAGTCTCAAAGCACTGTGGCCAAGAAAATAAATGGATAAGAAGAGCTCCTTCTACTTTGGGTACTAAATGCCCAGGTGTTTTGACCACTAGATGGCAGTCATGTGCGGGTAAGATGGAAAAGCCTGGACACAGCAAGCAAGGAAAGATCAGGAGAAAAGTAAAATACAGGTGTCTGTTCAGAATTACATAAGGAAACAATAAACTGAATATAAAATATAAAAGAAAACTATGAGATAACTTAGTCATCTATGCTCTAAGTCAGCCGCATTCTAGAGAAACGACGGGAGACACATCAGTGCGTGTGGTTGATCCTACACCAGTTTAATCCTACTCTACACTCTGACTGGTTAGGACCTGAGCCAACAAACGCCTTGCTAAATCCAAAACCGCTCCCGGCTCTCACTTTTGTATGTTTTTCTTATCTGGTTCACTGCATCTTTATAAAATGCCACCTTGGCTCTATGACATACTGCTTTGTGGTTTTACCTATCAGTTAATTCACGAAAGCCCTGGTTTCCATCTATTTCTCTAAGTTCTCATCTTTTCAGACCTGCAGCATCTACTCTGACTCCAGGACACGAGGAGGGAGTGTCCACCAGACTCCTCCACTCCGATGCCTCCTGAGAAGACAGGGCTCTGCATTCTAACTGTTTGTGAGTAGCTGGTGCTGATCACTATGGGAAGTAAGAATGAGCACAAAGGAAAAGCAAACACCTAGAATCCTGACACGTTCCTGAGCACCCCTTCCCGGCTCCCCTTCCAGGCAGCCAGGCCACCTCGGAAACGCTTCTTCTCCCACAGACAGCTGGGCAAGGACCGTGGCTGTGCCGTGGGCAGACCTGGCTGTGGCCTTGCCCCTGGGACCTGGGCTCTCTCTTGTAGAGGGGATGCTCCCCCTACTGCACACTGCAGGGCTGAGGGCGCAGTAACGAGTTAAGTCCTGGAACCAACTCCGAGGGTAGGCGCCTATCCCCGGAGTACTGCAGGCCCCTCCTGTCTGAGAGTTTGACCCACAGGCCTGCCCAGCGGCCGCTCTGAGCAGAGGGAAGTGTCACCTGACCCTGCTATGAAGAATGCACCGTGAGGGGGAGGGCAGGAGGCTGATGGCCTGGGAAGAAGCTGTGCAGGGGGAGATGCAGGAGCTGCTCTGGCCGTAGAGTCCGCAGAGCTGAATGACTGGGTGTGTGGCAGAGGGAGAGCCGACTCTGGGGACACTGACACCATGACTGGGGGGGGGAGGGAGGCTGTGGGGGTCTGCTTCAGACGTGGGGTGCGCCCTCCAGTGGGATTTCAGGGAGACGGCTGGATGGGGGAAGACAGGCAGGGAGCCTATTCCGACCGTGGCTGGGGGCGCCTAGTCAGACCTGCCACGTCTCTACCTCTTAGTCGGGTGGGAACAATCTGCGGTGTCATCACCGCCACACGTGGGAAAGTGCAAGGTGGACCAATATGGTTGTATGTTTCAAGAAAAATGAGAGAACATATTTCTTTGTAGAAATAAAGCCTATTCCTGGGAAGACAACTCCACTTGAAAGGACCGCTGAGGCCAACGAACGCTGAGCAAACATGCAGTTTCTTTTCCCAACTGTTGTGCTAGGAAGGACTTTGTAACGTTTGTCCGCATGTTAGAACGCCTTGAAATGGGACGCCTGGAAAGTAAGAAAGTAAAAACGAGGCTCAAGGACACAAAACCACCAGAAAACTTCAGCACCACCCTTAGCACATGTCTGTTGACTGAGTCGAGACGCCGGCTTCCTGCAGGCTCCGTGGTGGAGGCCCCAGGCGCTCCGCTCAGTGCAGGGAGCCACGGGAGACACGGGAATCTAAGCTCTGGGAGGGAGCAGGCGGGGACCGCAGGCTGCCCACTTGCCCACGGGCGCTCTCCGAGCTGGTAGTGGCACAGCACCGCTTTACCAATCACTTGGCTCGGCAGCCACCGGGCTGAGCTGTAGGTGGCGGGAACCTCACTTGAGCTCAGACGCCACACCTGTGCAAGTGACTGACACAATGAACAGCACTTGTAAACAAAGTGCGGCCACTGGCCTTCCTGCAAGGTGACCCTTTACTATGCAGTTAGTTATAAAAATAAACACATGAACAAACGAGCTCACAGGGAACTTTCAGAGTACATACTGCTGGACCCCAGCCCCAAAGCCCCTCCCTGGGGTGTTGCCACCTCGCCCAGCCGACAAGACATGACGCGGAGAGCTGCACGGCCACTGCAGGAGCACACGCAGCCCTCATCCTGAGAGCAGGTAACACTGAATGTAAACATCTAGCCCCAGGCCCCGCACTCGGGGGCCCAGGAGGCTGATAGCTTCTGCACTGTCCGGCTCGGTGCTGTGCGCCCACTGGCAACTAGGCCAGGCAGGGAGGGTGACATGGGTGGACGCTGGGCACAGCCGCGGGGTCCAGCTGGCATGGGCAGCGGGAGTGTCTGACTTCTCCCCTCCCCTCTCCTCAGGACAAGCAGAACAGGGTCCTGTCATCTCGGCCCGAAGACACTTATTACTCTGAGGTGCAGCTCTAAAGACAGCGAGCCGGGCTTGGTCCCTGATGCCGTGGGGCACCGGTGGGCAATGGCAACCCCGCAGCGCTCCATCTTCCCGGCGAGGTGCCAGCGAGGTGCCAGCGTGTCTGCTGCGGAGAGGAGGGTCCCGGAGACTCCCCGCACTCACGCCCCACCGCGTACCAGACGGCCCAGCGCACGTGGCATCCGCCCCGCCTGCCTGTAGGTGGGGTCTCAGACCAGGGCCAGCTCAGGAGGCTCTGGTTCTCCTCGGTTCATCCTCAGAGCTCTGCCTCCCCACCTCCACCCGTGGCTTCCTCATGTTCCCCTTTCACACCACACTGGCCATTCGGGTGGTCCGGCGTGAAGATGGGCCTCCCTCCACCATGGGGGAGTTCTACGTCAAGGATACACGATTTCCTCTTGGGATTGGTTCCGAGAAGACTGGCCGTCTGCGGCTTTGGTCACTCCTCGCGGCTCTGGAGCCCAGGCAAGCCTGACCGAGTGCCCAGTCTGAGCCCATTCCTGCAGTGGCCAGGCTCATCCTCACCCCACACCTCAGAGTGAAGGGCCTTTCATTTAAAAGTACACAGAGATACTTAACCTCTCTTACAGATGAACGTGAAATCCTCTAAGGGCAACAAAGACTAATGCGTCTCCATGGCAGCGTCTCCTCCCCCGGGGACAGCTGTCTTTCAGACAGGGACAGCACCTCACTCCTCGGGGAGGCAGGTGGCCCGTGACTGTGTTTTGGCCAATGTCCCTCTAAGGAAAAGTACTATGTACACACGTGTCCTTGAGTGGGGAGGAAAGGAGGGCGGGAGAGCGAATGTCCATCTCTTCTCTCCTTCGGGTTAGAATGCAAATGTGATGGGTGAGGTCCAGCAGCCACCCCAGGCCACGAGGTGGTGTGATGTGGATAAGGAAGGACAGATAAAAGGGGCCTGGTGATGAGGAACACTGACCGCCTAGGACTTTTCTGTATGAAAGAGAAATGTTAGCTAAGTTACTGTCAACTCATGCCAAACCTGTTTCGGAACCATGACTTTAAGACTATCATTAGCTTACTTGGGTCTAATGTGTCATGGGCAGCAATGCAGGTTTGAAGCTGGATAACAAAACATTTTCTTAAAACATCTGATCAGACCTGTGGCAGCTGCCTTCTTTTCTACCCACTGCCTCTAATTTACAAAAGATGTAAATGAAAGTCTTGTCTGTCTGCACCGTTTGTTCCTGGCAGCGTGAGCCTTCGGGATCCAGGGATCGGATGGAGGGCTCACGCCGTGCACCTCCCCCGCTTGCCTACAGAAAAGGTACCTTGGTTCTACCAAGGTTGAACATTTTTATATAAATGAAAATTTCTAGATAGTGCTTTTCCCACTGTAAAGTGTGGCCCGATTTTTAGAATAAAAATACTAAGAGTAACCGAACTGTCTCCTCAGAGCAAGGTGTTCTACCCAGAACAGTGACGGCTTTCCAGCCAGAATCCAACCATCCGCGCTTCTGTCCCCGCCCAGAGCCGGCTCCCTCCTGGATCAGCCTGCTGCCCGGCCAGCTACCCCTCGCCTGCCCACACTCCTCCTGCGAAACTCTGAGTGGACAACCATCTCAGACATTAAGTACCACCCCTACCCTGACGCCCTCTAGAAACTTCTACATTAGTTCTTAGTATGTTATTTTATATTTACTTTCAAGTAAAGATAAATTAATAGAAACTGCAGTTTGAAGAATGAGTTAGTTCTGACCATTTGCTTCTGAAGGGCTCGTTCCGGTGTGTAATACTTACTCTAGCACTTCATAGTTAGACTTCTTCTCTAGTGCGTTGCCCCGCATCTCCCAGTATGATCGCCTAAAATCAGGAAAGATACAAAGTTTTATATATGTTTAAAGAATGTCTATTTATCCAATGATAAAAACTGTGGGGGACTTCACCACCCTGTGGCTCAGCCATGAACATGCCAATCAACTCGAATACAGACAAATTTGATCCACAGCATGTTCTCATATCCTAATGAGGCACAATCTGTTAACCCGGACCAACTTCCTTTTTAAAATTATCATTTTTTAAATATGTTTTTATTAATTTTTTAGAGAGAGAGGAAGGGAGAGGGAGAGAAACACAGATCAGCTGCTTCCCGCACGACTCTGACTGGGAGCCTGCGACCTGTCGGCACAGGACGACACGCAGCCGAACCAGCTGGCAGGGCCACCCAGAGCCCTCCTACTGGCCAGCCTCCCTCCCCGTTAGGGGAAGTGTGTCTGGCTCTCTGCAGACAGGACAGGTTCCAGTGTCAAGGGGTGAGCTACATCCCCTACTTCTGAACTTCTACCTTTTCTCAAGGGACAGCACACAGAGCCGAACAGCCACAGGGACACCAGACGGCGGCTGTGGCCGGGTGTGAGCCACACCCACTCCTGCGGAGGCTTATGTCATTGGGTGACAGCATCAGACACGGCATAGAATGATCAACTTAATTCAGAATCTTACCAAATTTTCACTCCCATTTTATTCAATATTCTATTGATAATCTTTATGAGAAAAGGAAAATACCTGGATAATTTCCAAAAATAAAAACCATTGATGATTCAAGACCTCAATGTACAGTGATCACCTTACCGTATTTCTAGACACCCCAACTTCAAAGCAATGTCCTGGTCTACTTGGTCGGCTATCGCTAGCATGTAATCGCTCTTCACCTGTGATGAAAAGGAATGGGAAACAGTGCTGTTTCAAAGGAGCACACTTCAGACTTACTCATGCAGTAAATGCTGACTTCTCGTACGTTATACATCCTGTGTCAGTATAACTATGCTCGCTGGCTGGTATGAAGATGAGCAACATCACAAAACAGGGAAAGGGAGCCAGGGCCCCTCCTCAGAGGAGCTTATGTAATCTATGAGCAGCACATGGGACTCAGAGAAACAATGAACTTCCCCGGGATCCCAGTAACGCCAGGCTGCTCCTCCCCCTTCCCGTGCTGTCAGAAGTGAAAGCCATTCCCAAGCAAGTTCGCAGTGGACATGTTCTTAACTCGAACTTCAGTTCCAACAGCACTTTTGAACCTTAGTGCAAGATCAGGAAAACGGACACATCTCCAAATCTACTTACCTCAGCAACTGACTTTGCTTCTACCTACCCACCAACTGTGATTAATCTGTAAAGTAATGAACATGCTTCAAGTCTAATATAAAGAGAAGAACCTAACAGAACTTCACAGATGCCTTCCAACAATGCTTATACTCAACTCACACAACCAATGGACCGTGTGGCACTTAGAGCCACTCTCAGCGTGAGGACGTCTTCACAGGGCAGGAGGTGAGCCTCCTTATGGTGACACTGAGGGCTCAACACCCGCCATGGAGGCTGATGCTGGAGAGCCCCCATCTGAACCTCAGCTACGGGAAATGCCCGCCCCCCCCCCCCCAACAGAGCTCCATTTTTAGCATGCCTGTCCTACGAAACACTGCACTCAGCTATCGGGTTATGAATTTGACCAAGCAGAACTGTGGACATCATCTTGGTGTTATGTAATATTTCATAACACCCTAATTTTGCCTCTTGGTCCTCAACCCCACAGTATTTACTCTCTGGCCCTTTACAGAAAAAAGTGTGTTGACTCCACCATAGAAGACCCCAGCTCCCTTCTAGGCTTGTCAGTTTGCTTGCTCGGAAGGTCTCTGCTCCCCCGTGGGTCACTCTGCCCACCTCCTACTGTGCAGCTCACCACTGCCATCCATCTTCCACGCAGCGACCCCAGCTCCCTTGCCCCATACCATTCCGGGACTTTACTGCCTGGCAAAACCACACACAGGAAACAAGGCACACCCCTGCTTTCCACGCTTACTGCCGAGCACCTGGAGAAACTGCAGTCTGGGATTCGCTTTAAATGCATAACGATACCCTCCAACGGCCAGCTGGAACTGTCTGGAAGCTGAGGGATGCTTGTCCGGAAGCTCGCCCGCTGGGCCCGACTTCCTCCAGGAAAGACAGCTCTCCAGACGGGGAGGCCTCCTCAGCAGACCAGGAACTTGCGCCACGACAGGCGCGTGTCCTCGCCCTGCCAGCCCTTCTGGCAGCGGGGCGTGGCAACTCGTCCAGCAGTGGACAGCCATCTGCTGTCTCTGACCAAACGCCCCTCCCTCCCAAAACCCGCTTTAGTTTCCGCATTAGCACCTCGACCGCAGTGCTCAGTCAATATTTGCTGACTGAGCGAGTGAGCAGATGAAGGAATGAACAGTGATCAAGCTGGGTCTCAGTGCCGGCGCGAGCCATCCCTACTACTTGCACACAGTAGGCAGGCATCTCAGGCTGACTCAGAGGAGCCAGATGACTCAACCCACCAAATAAAGTGAAAAGCTTCCATTCTAAAATCATTGTGTTTATACTTCATTTGGCTCTTTCTCCTGTACAGCAAATCGTAAGCCCAAAGGTAAGAACCAAGTCCTTGCATCACTGGTAGTTTTGTCATCGAGCAGAAACAAGGCACAAGGAAGGACCGAGACACGCGTGTATGTCCATCAGGGAGACACTCCCGTCGTCCTGACGGAGCCCCTGCGGGGGCAGACTTAGACAAACCACAGCAGAATAACCTTAGAGCTGAGGAAGATGCATCACCACAGACTGTTTTAAAGATTAAGTATGTAATTTTTTTTTAACCTCACCCGAGGACATTTTTTCCATTTTTTGTTCAGATAGAGCGGGAGGGAGAGAGAGGAAGAGAGAGAGAGAGAAACATCGATGTGAAGGGACACATCGAGTGGCTGCCACCCGCACGACCAACCAGGGCCGGGGACAAACTGCAACTGAGGTACATGCCCTTAGCGGGAACCGAACCCGGGTTTCTCTGTACCGCAGGCCGACGCTCCAACCGCTGAGCCAAACCGGCCAGGGCTTAATTATGTAATTTTTAAACACTATGTACAAGTGGGAAATGTAGTCACTTGCTTTATTTCATTTATCAAAACCAAATTAATATTAGTTGCAAAGATATAAAAGGGGAAATCAGAATGTAACAATCCTAACGGGAAATCCCCTTTTCACAAACTTGACTTAAAAGTTCTGTGAATTGTTTTCCCTACAGCAATAACCTACTACTTTTGAGCTGTCGGACCATGGCCTGAAGTCCATTTGTGGTCTGAGGTGACCGACATGTTCTGGGAAGTGTACCGACCCAGGAGGGACAGGCTGTCACAACAGGCCCTCGTCGCATGGCCTCACCACCAGCCCTGGGCGGCTTCCCAGCCAGTTCCGAGGCCCAGAGCCTCTCCCTGTCCACCGGGCCCTGGAGCCGTGTTCCCTGTGCATCTGCGTGTCTGCTGTCAGCACAGGACTCGGGTCCTTCATGCTCAGTGCCTGTTTCTTTTATAAAACATTTCTTGACTACCTTCCATCTACTAACTCCAGCAGAAGGTGTTGCTTTCAGCTGTGAAATCAATGCAATCCACTGAGCATTCAAGGGTGAGTATGTACTCACAACTGCTTAAACAGCACCATCCAGGCAGATAGATCTACGCGCGGCACTCACTCATTCAATCTCCATCACTTCGCAGTGAGCGGCACTTCTGCCCTCGGTCATCGGAAGAGGCCTGGGAGGAAGACGGCAGAGACCGCCTGCTGCCCGGGGAGTGCCTGCCAGGGCGAGGGCCCGGCACTGCGCTGGTCTCCGTGCACTGTCCATAATCCCTGCAGCTCTCCAGTCAGTCCTCAGTAGTTCTGCTTTATACAGAGGATCGGAACAGGTCACTGACCCAAGGTCGCATGGCAAGTGTCCACCACTGCGCCTCAGGCTTCATGCGGACCCCCTCTGTGGACGCCGCAGGAGAGGGCATATTCTCTGCGAGGAGGCCGGAGGCCGAGGGGGACTCTGCTCACCACCCTGGGGTCCCAGGACTACACGGGCCTCGCAGGCCTCTCCTGGTTCCTGTTCCCACCGTCACTGCTTCCTTCGACACTGTTTACTATTGTTTATTCTCTCCTCTGCCAGCCTGCCTACTGGTGCCCCTCTCCCACGAAACGGGCTGGGCTCGGGCTCCTGCTGTGGCAGGCACTGCATCTGAGGGCCCCCACTCCTACTCGGTGACGGAATCAAGCACAGGGCTTAGAGCAAAGCCGCTCCCATCGCTAACAGAAGGCATTAGTCCTGAACCACTCCATCATGTGTTCAGCTCAGTGCCAAACGGTTCTGTACGGGTCAGTCAACATGCCAACTTCTAGACTGAACACAGATGGACACAGACCTTCAAACCCATGGCCACCACTATTTGCAAAAGGTTACCACCAACCAAATACACTTTTAACAAATGTGAATTCGGAGAGAGAAAGAGGAATCAAATGCTATATGGCAAAGGAAAATTTGATTTCAGGGTAAAACATAGTTTTCTTGCTTTAAAATAAGCCATTAGCTTTAGTGTCGAACTTATTTTTATAGACTCCTGCTCTACAGTGAACAGGTTACAACAAGATCCAGTTTATTTTTAGAGTGTGCTGATTTACATCTTTCAGAAGTTCTAAAACGGGTCAAAAGCACTGAGGGCATCACTGATGATCCCTCACATTGGGAGTCCCACTGGGGACATCTTTAAATGAAACTGCTTCCACAGAACAATACCCCATCATCACTCACAACACCCACTATCTCCACTGACACCTTGTGTTCCTTGAGACACCATCCCAGAGCACAGGACATAATGAACAGGGGGCTGAAACTGGGTGAAATTTCAAAATAACACCGGCAAGGTAGGTTATTATAAGCTCTCTCTCTCCCTTCTCTGGGAATGTCGGCAGAGAGAATCTAAACATAATCCCTTCACTCCTGTCTAATGAAAGAGACAAAACAATAAAGACACGGTTCCTTCTGAAGCGCAGAGCGAACACTCAGGAACATTCGCTGTTCCCCGGTCTAGACCCTCAAGATCCCAGATGTGAAGTCCAGCAAAACAGCCGACCCCCACAGACACAGGCCACATGTCCCTGAACAAGAATTAGTGCGGTCAACCCAGCAGACAGAAAGCCCAGGGGTGAAACATGTTGTAATTCAGACTCAGAAGAGAGACACTGACTCTTAATGACATGATGAGAAATAAAAGGCAGGAAGTTAGCAAGTAATAAGGGCCCTATAAAAGATGACCTCGGCCCTGGCCAGTTGGGCTCAGCGATTAGAGCATCGGCCTGCGGTCCAGAGAGACCCGGGTTCGGTTCCTGCTAAGGGCACGTACCTCGGTTGCAGTTTGTCCCCGGCCCTGGATGTGTTGTGTAGGTGGCAGCCACTCAATGTGTCCCTTTCACGTCGATGTTTCTCTCTCTCTCTCTTCCTCTCTCTCCCTCCCACTCTAGCTGAACAAAAAATGGAAAAATTTCCTCGGGTGAGGATAAAAAAAATGAAATAAAATAAAAATAAAATAAAATAAAATAAAAGATGACCTCGCAGATTTAAAAAAGTGTGTGTGTGTGTGTGTGTGTGTGTGAGATAACTAAAAAACAATCAATAAAAACTGAACAAATATACAACAAATAGACCTGGCCGCATCTGAGAGCTGAGGACCTAACAGAGCTATGTGGGTCCCAGATTCCAGACAGACAGGAGTGGGAAGCAGCAAAGAGAAGTTAATAGACAGTCTGAGAAACTCTAATGTAGGAAGAACAAAAAATGAAGAACAGGCAGTATCTGAAGAGACATATAAGGCATCTCTAGAGTTGAGGAAGAAGACATAAACCTGTAGGCACATACTGCATAACACAGATAAAGAACAGGTGGAATCCACACCTCGTTAGTAATAACACCGCAAAACACTGTGGACAAAGGGAAGGTCTCCAAGCCACAGAGAGATAGGACAGATAATCTACTGAGACAGACAGGACAAGAGGCAACTTCTCAGCAGCAATAATAAAACTCAGACCAAAAACACCATCACAGTTCTGAGGGGCAGGGGTATGTTCTCTGCGTCTGGGCAGCGGAGTCTCGGTGCTCATCTTATTAAGTATCACTCCTTATAAAAGATGTTACAGGATCTACACAATTAAATAGAACCGTTGTCATCAAATTCTGAGCCTCTTTAAAATGGATCAATTTAGCTTGAAATTCAGTAAAAACATATGAATGTATATATGTATACATCTTATATACTTCAAATATTAAAGACTTAAAATTAGAGAATGGGTGTCATACAATTCAGAGGCACCTATAAAATATATTCGAATTTAGTGAAAATTTCTATACTCAAGTCCCTCCAAAATATTTCAGCTGCATTCTCAGTTAAATAAATAGGTAAAGGGCCAATTTTTTCATTGACATGTTTTTGGGGGAGCGGGAACGAGCTTCCTGAATTCATGACTGATTTTTCAGGCTGGAAAAATGAAACCTGCTCCCAGGTTGGGAACCGCCTGAGTGGGTAACGCACAGGTCACCTGTCAGAGTCCTGAAGTTCCTGCACACATACCAGGACAGATTCTACACCAAGAATTTATCACAAGAAGTCATATAAAGATATAATTATTTACCAATGCAGCGATGCAAAGATCATACTGCTTTCAAAACTTTCCAGTGAGACCTGGGTAAAAAGAAAAGGGGTGCATTTCCCCACACAGGCGGAGCGGCGGATACACTGTGCCCTGGCCTGCCGGGAGCCGCAGCACTTGGTGGAGCGCCCTCCGTGCCAGGGCAGAGCGCGCTCCTCCAGTCGGCCGTGCGCCGAGCGAGGCCTGAAGCTGAGCGGGGCAGCCTCAGCGAGCGCTTCTGTGAGACACCCGCACGGCTTCCGGTTCCGGCCTGCCACTGGACTGTCCCTACGAGCACCCTGGAACACACACGGAAATCTCATGTCTTTGGACAGAGCCTTCGAAGTAGAATTATTAATTCAAACCAACTGAAATAGCCAATTTTCAACTACTTTTTACCTACACAACTGTTGCTGTTCAAGATGTCACACACAGACCATCAGGGCTCAGGGTTTTCCGCCCACTGATGCTCGTGACAGACAGCACCTGTCCTCCCCCTCACCTCCTTGGTTCAGCTTCCCCTCCCCTGCATTGCTGCCCTGAGCCCGGACTGGCCACCAGCCTGGCAGGGCACTGCTACGACTGCATGTGCGTTGCTTTCACAAAGTGTACTTGGCAGAACATTACAAAAGCGTACACAAACGGAAGTGACGCTTTAGAATCTTTTCCAAACGTCCTAAGACTGCCATGTGCTCTAAGTGTAGAAAGTCACCCAGGAAAGAGTGCCGAGAAGCTGTGGACGTGGAGGACAGTGGGTGGGTCGGAGGGACTGGAGCCCCGAGAGGGCACGGGGAGGGGACACTGCCCTCCCAGCGTGCGCAGCTCCCACTGGTGCCAGGGCACGTACCTGGGCAGCTGCATGGCGACGCCATCTCACGGGATCGAGTCAGCAGCCCAGGATGGCATCCTATCTCGGTTTCCGTGGGTGAGACGAGGCGCGAGGGGCTGAGTCACACGTCACCGGGTGCAGAACAGGCCCCTTGGGCACGCCCCTCAGCCCACACCGAGTTCTCTGAGGGTTACAACGACACTCCCCGAGCTGCCAGACGGCAGAGACACAGCCCTGCTTGGGGGAGCCCTGGGAGGCACCTGCATCAGCGCTGACTTCCAGTTGTAGGGACAGAGCAAGGTCTTGGAAAGGGGAAACCAGGACAAACTAGTGACAACGTGGAAGGAACACAAAAGTTGCTGACTTCTACGTGAGCCCAGACATTCTAAAAGGGGTCAATGTGAGCTACTTAGGCCTGTACTATGCATTCTGGAAATCAGTGTCACTGCAGCAGTCCTAGATCTCCTCCACGGGCAGATTTTTCAAAAGTACGCCATAGTGAAACAAAGCACTACCAGAGAGAAGGCCCAGCACACACTAGCTGACTGCTCTTGGTCGTCTCCCTCGCCGAGCTTTGGACGAGGCTCCCCGTGCGCTCAGGACAAGAGGCGCCCATGGTGAGAAGCAGCAGACAAACTGGGGTGGACTCTGCAGGGAGCGGGCTGCAGCCCGAGCCCCCACACACCCCTCCACCCTTCCTCGCCGTGTGACTCCCCCTCACAGACAGGCTGGACCCTTCCTCCGCCCCTGCTCTCACGGTGGGCATCTAGGTGGGAATAACCAGGTGCCTGGCGACACCCCGGCCTCTTCCTCCCCCAGGTTCACGCTCCATCTGCATTCACTTCGTCCTGAAACACCCCGCACTCGGTCTGCGGGCTGCCCGCTTCGCCGCAGACCTTCCTCGTCTGCTGCCCGCATGGCGAAGTGCCTACCTGCTGGCAGCCCTTCAGGCCTCGCTCCACCGCCAGCCTGCCACCCGGTGGGGGCCTAGCTGAAGAAGGCATTCACTAAGGAACTTCTTTTCCTGGCACCCAGTGACCTGCAGAAGACCTCACGCCCCTTCACATGATGTGGCCGTCTCTCTGACCCGCTTCCTTTCAAACCACACTGGCTCAGACTCCAAGGCACGGAGTTCCTCATGTCCTCCGCGTCCTCATCAAGCTGGAGACTCCTCAGAGGCCAGCGCCCGGGGAGACCCTCGGTCCCACACTCCCGGGTGGCGGGCCTCCTGGGCCCAGTGGCGTCTCCAGCACAGCAGCGGACTGAACACAAAGCCGCCCACAGACGCCCCCGAACTGAGGAGCTGGAGGGGCAGGCCCTTTCAGTTCTGCTTTCATGACCCGCCGGAGACAGACACATACTTTCATTCAGCCGAAAATCCCCAAGTGCATGCAAACGTCTCTGGTGCTCATCAGGCAGTCTGGAGGGGCACTGTTCGCTAACACTAACGAGGAGCACTTCTTCGGTCACACACTGCACTGGCTCATTCACGCCATGTACACCCACCGCCTACCCGTGTACACCCGCTGCCTGCCTAACACCGTGAGGGCAAAAGCAAGCTGCTCTTAGTGCAGAAAGTCAATTCCGGCTTTGTGCAAACTGCCCGAGGTCTCATGGTGCCATTAGTTAGCTCTCTCACTTCTACATCCGACAAGTGTGCTGATGTCCAGGCATGTCAGAATGACCAATGCTTGTGTCACTTGGGACTTTTAAGAGTTGCCCAAGCATATAAAAATTCACAAAATGTCCCAAGTTCCTAAGTTCTCACCAGCGAAAAGATTCTCATTGCCACACAGTGACAAATGTATATTCCCAAATGTGATGTTTAATCTGATTACAAAAGAAAGCTATGTAATAAATAAAATTCAAATAAACAAAGGAAAAAGTACATAAATCAGCCTCCTATACCTGTTGATAGAAGAAGTTCAAAGTTGGCTTGTCTTCAGTAAACTGGCTTAGAAATCCTTTGGGCAAATAACGAATTCTCAATTCATATCTAAAAAGTAATTCACAAAACAGAACAATTAGAAATCAGCATGTTTCTCAATTTGCCATCTACAGTCACAATATGATGTAAGGCACTGCCAGTTCTCCAATCCACCAGCAAGTCCCGTGAGCTCTACCTGAAGCGTCTATCCCTGTGCAGTTACTTCTCACCCCTCCTGTTACCACCCCTAGTCCACCCTCCTCTCCCAGCTTTGCCTGGGTTGCTGCCCTAGCTTGTCCATGGTTTCCTGCGTCTATCCAATTAGACTGTGAAGTTAACACCATAGGTGGGTCTAGGGAGAAAGGAAGAGAAGAAAAGAGGTCTCTGGAGCAGCCCGGAGTACAAAGGCTGAGCAGAAGAGAGGTGAATGGTCAACACAGCAGGACCACCTTTCCCAGAGGACAGCCTGGTGCCCGGGAGGCTGAGTGAGACGCACCCAGACAGGAGGAAGGGACTGTGCCCGCCACTGCACACTGGTGGACAGGCACACTGAGAAGAGCCCACTGGGGGACCCTCAGCAAGCCGGGGGGGGGAGGGTGGTCTGAACCATGAATTACTTGGGAATGTGTTTTTAAACTGATTAATATACTGTTATGTACAAAATTCTGTATTTCTACAGTAAAGAGTTAAATACATAATTTACTGCTCACTACTGTGTTCCTTCTGTTTTATTAGGAGGTAAGCTTTATTCTTGTATGAATGCCGTTGCTTCATACATTTGGAGGAGAGTCTTTAGGAATTTATACGTTTAAGAGTTATACCTGCTTCCACACTTATTAAGTCTGTGGTGAGAGGAGCCTTTCTTGTTATGCGGATGCCCTCTGTATCCCTAGGGTGCTTTTCCGACATGGAGCTTTCTTCACAGGCTATTCATAGAGCAGACCAATCCACCCCGAGCGCCTGGCGAGTGCCCGGGTAGTCAATTACTTTAGCTACCTATTTATTATTATTATTTTTTATCCTCACCCGAGGACACCTTTCCATTTTTTGTTCAGATAGAGTGGGAGGGAGAGAGAGAGAAAGAGAAACATCGACATGAAAGGGACACATTGAGTGGCTGCCACCTGCACAACCAACCAGGGCAGGGGACAAACTGCAACCAAGTACATGCCCTTAGCGGGAACCGAACCTGGGTCTCTCTGGACCACAGGCTGATGCTCTAACCACTGAGCCAAGCAGGCCAGGGCATAGCTACCTACTTAAAAGAAGTAGAGCCAAACAGAATGGCACTGAAGAGAAATCCTCAGACTCCAGTGTAAATAGTAAGACTAGCATGGTTTATGATCTATAGATGCAGACCCATTACACAGAACAAATTTTAAGATATACAAACATGTACATGTGCATTAGAGTGTCAGGTAAAATACGTTTCTTCCTTTAAGTCAAGAAAAACACCTGACCATCGCTGTTTCAGACAGCTCTTATAAAAAGCAGAGTGCTGAAATACACCTTCTGATCACACCCTAACAATCTGACCATTTACTGTTCATATACCTGCATTTATTTCCAAAATCTTATTGTGCCTCCTGTTTTCCGATTCCCACGTTTTCTTTTCTCCTTTTCTTGCTGGTGGCTAATTTCTCTAACACCTACTTACCCACCTGCCACTGAAGTTATAAACTGTCTCTGATGTTTCAGTTGTTACCCTACTATGCCACTGTAGAACGTGGCTGACAGTGTTTGGACTCTGACCGCCTCTGTCCTGTCACGCATCTAGTACTTGAGCTCCACTTTTTTAATAGAAAAAAATTAGTTCTTACCACCATCTTTGTTTTTAGAGCCAATGCTCACTCAGCTCAGCCCAGTTCTCTGCCTGCACTCCTCCCTCGCCTGAAAGGCTGCGTCAAAGGCACTCCCCTTTCCTGGCGGCGTCGGGGGCGTCCTCGGGCAAACTGCGGGACCGAGCTGGCCGACTGCAGAGCTCGGGCCTGCTCTCCGGGCGCCTGTTACCACTGTGGAGAAGTCTGGACTTTCTCTGGCTGCTTTTCACATCATCTCCTTTTCCTTGATACAATGCTATCTTCCTCTCACCTGGATTTAGTTGTACTAACCCTGTTTGAGACTTTATGTTAATCCTGTATGTGAGGACTCCTGTCATTCATTGATTCTAGAAGATTCTCAGCCATTATCTCTGGATTATTTCCTCTCTTCCCTCTTTTATTTATTTTTTATCCTCACCCAACGACATTTTTTGCATAGAATGAGAGGGGGAGAGAGAGAGAGACATCGATGTGAGAGAGACACATCAACTGACTGCCATCTACACAACCCCAACCGGGGTGGGGACAAACCGCAACCGAGACACATGCCCTTGGCGGGAACCGAACCTGGGTCTCTCTGGACCGCGAGCTGACGCTCTAAGCGCTGAGCCAAACTGGCCAGGGCCCTCCCCCCTTTCTGAATACTCTTCCCCCAGAGTCCTCGTCAGCGATGGGCTGACCTCACTCTCCCATCACTCACCTGCTTCCACATTCTCCATCTGCTCTTCTCCCTGCGCTGTGCTCTGGGCAAACTGTCTCAGACCTACGTTCCTGTCTACTGATTCTTTACCTATATCTAATCTGCTGTTTTATCTGTCCAATGACTTCTAGAACTTCTGTTTGGTTGTTTTAAAGGAACTTCTCTTCACTAATGACACTTAAATTCCCTCTCCCTGCCCGGCTGGTGTGGCTCAGTGGTTGAGCCTCACCCAGGCACCACAGGTCGCCAGTTCAACTCCCGGTCAGGCACCTGCGCAGGTTGCGGGCCCGATCCCCAGTGGGGGGCGTGCAGGAGGCGGCCAGTCGATGTTCTGTCTCATCGATGTCTCTCTCTCTCCCCCTCTCTAAAATAGAGAAAAACAATAATAAATTCCCTCTCCTCTGAAAGTCGTGGAATGATCCGCATTAACCCTCACACTCTGGAAAACACCACATTGGTGTCGATTGTGTCTCTGAATACATTTTCTTTCATACCTCCACCTACATCCATGCAACTGTCACTAGACGTATGAGCCTGGCTCACGCTGCAGCCGAGGAGCACTCCGCCCTGCCGAGAGGGTGGGCTGGCTCTCAGTACCCGTGAGCGCGACCTGAGCTCGCAGTGCTGCGCCCCTGCTTCCGTCCACAGGACAGGGCACTGGCAGTCTTCACCTCACGAGGTTAGAGGAAGGTTGAGTGAGAACACATCTTACAAATTACTAACATACAGATATGAACAGCATGTAGCTGGCACGGCCCCTGGCTCTTCTCAGCCACACAGTGGTGATGTCACCACCGTCCGCAGTGTCATTACTGGCAGCATCTCCCTCATGGCGCAGGGTCGGACCATGTGAGGTCCTATCTCACCCAGTCCACATGGTTCTGACTTTTGAGGACTCAGGCTCCGATGGATAAAGTAGTGCCTACTCAACTCTACCTGAACTAAGGTCAAATCAATTGGCTTAAAAGAACAAAAACAAAAGCCCTCCCCTCAGAGACTGACATTCGGCAAACATTCCGTGGCGCGCTAAGAATGGCCTTGGCCTGAGTGTGCCTGTGGAGACTACCTGAGTGCGCTTCGTGCGGACTCTGCCCAGCTCTCAGACACGCTGCCGCGGAGCTGGGCAATGTCTGCAGCTGGCAGAGCAGGCCAGAGGTTTCGTGCTGTGACCTGTTTTAAAAATAAAGCCTCTTAAAATCACAACAACAACAAAAGAGGACACTGGAAGTGTGTGAAATAGAAGTGTCCGCGGGTATTGTTAACTGATTTTTAGAGTCGTAGTTTTAAACACTTATTTCATTAACTGACTAAATAGTTGCAGGTTGAATCTCCGCTAGCCATTGATGTCATCAGTTCCTGCTATTTGATAAATCTGAAAATATAAGTCTGTTTTTTTAATGAACTCTAACTGGCACAAGATTCAATTCAACTAGAGGTTTCTGAACCTAAACTGTCAGTTTTCCTCTGAAAATGTCTACTCGATGCAGATGCTTGGAGAAGTGCTGCCGTCTGACTGCCTGCTTCAGTCGTGATCCCACGTGTCCCCGCAGAGGTGACAACACCGACGGCTGGCCCAGGCCATACTCTCTCCAACATAACTGTCAGATGTCCGCTTCCACCCAACATCGGAGGAGAGAACCAGGGGAAGGACAACTGCAGGGAGCTCCTTCAGTTTACCCGAGTCGTCAGTTTCACTAAGTCAGCACAAGCCACTAGGAGATCCCTTCCTGATGTAACGTCCTCTGTGAACATCGGATACACAGCCCGGGACCACAGAGCAAGCGATGCAGCCCGGTGACGAGATCAGCGGCGTGTCCTCCTCCAGGCGAATCAAGTCCTGCACACTGAAGGACGCAGCGGAACAGACAGTGGGAGTCAGAGTCAGAACAAACAGCACAGACGTGGGAAGTGGGACCAGCAACAGACCATCACAGTGGAAGAAGTCAGTGGTGCCCCAGAGACACACATTAGGACAGATCACTGGCTGGCAGTCACCAGCCAACTTCATACAGGAATCACAAGGACAACCAGCGTGAAGAGCAAGCAACGACATTCACCCTCTTATGCATGGCTGAGTCTAGAAAACAGAGCAGTGTGAGTGACACGAAGCAGGTGTGTGACCTTACTTCCACTCCTCTGGCGGGTGTGCGAGCTCATACTTCTCCCTCACGCTGGACACGCCCATGTCCAAGTGGAGCCAGTGAACCTCCTCCGACCGCAGGTGACTGAGCCGAAATCCGTAGCAGGCCACGTGCTTTACTTTGTGACTGTCCACTATCTTCTGAATGATGCCCTAAAAACACCCCCACAGAAAATGACTATTACACACAAAAAACTACATGTGGAATTAAGGCAATGGGCGTTTCTTTTCATTAATTATCAGAAATCTTTGGTAAAAGAGTTTCAACTTAAGTTGAATTTCACCTAGGACTCTTTTTCTCAAATAGTATTCTTAGGAACAAGGACACGCTGAGACAAGAGGTGAACAAGGCACGGAGATGCAGCTGGTCCGCAGCTCTGCGCGCCCAGACTTGCCACGTGCACCAGCCGCCCTTCTGCATCACTTGCTGAGGACCAGACCCCAGAAGGGGTTACATTTCTGAATGAAGGACAGCATATTGTTCAAAACCAGGCTACAGTTAATATTTTTTTTAAAAAAAATAACACACATTTAGGAATATATAATTAAGACCATGTCTCTGATAACATTGATGACATATGAAAAGTTATTTGAAGTTGGGCCTAACCTATCTATTAGCACTCCACAGAGTAATACACAGCAATCTAAAATAGCCCCCAAGTCTGATGCTTCCAGCCTCTGTGGCCCGCGAGCTCACTGGCGGTGAAGGTAACCTCTGAAGGAGGCCATCAGGGAAGGCTTCCTGGAGAAAGCAGTTTCCTCTGGGCCGTGGAGAGGGCAGCGGTGGGCCTGACTCTCGCCCACACCTGCACCATGTGAGTCACATGCATGTGTGCCTGTGAACAGGCACACACGGACCACTCACTTGGGAACAAAACCATCACTGCTCTTGCATGAGGGTGTGCTAGTCACAGTCTCCAGAATCTCCTCAATCTTTTAGGCCATTTATAATGTGTTTTTAATGATGCTGGTATTAATACATAAATGTCTATTAAAGAAAACCATCAGTGGTTTTTAAAAATTTACAATCAACTGCCCGGCCAGTGTGGCTCAGTGGTTGAGCCTCAACCCATGCACCAAGAGGTCGCCGGTTCAATTCCCAGTCAGGGCACGTGCCCAGGATGTGGGCCAAATTCCCCATGGGGGGCGTGCAGGAGGCAGTCATTCAATGTTCTCTCTCATCGATGTTTTCATCTTTCCTCTCCCTCTCCCTCTCCCTCTAAACACTGAACAAAAAAAAAATTTTTTAATTTACAATTAACTGGAACTATTAAAATGTAAGACACATCCTAAAATTCCTGCAGACAGTAGTATTTCTTTATGACAGCACAATGCTGTTGATGACACACTTAAGGGTGCTCCCAGCCCTCCCCATGAGAAAAGATAGTAACACGTACTATACACAAAAACCAGCAAGGACCCCGAGTGCCCACACTACGGCCATTTGTACGCTGTGCTCCTGGTGGCTGCATGTGGCCGACCCCCCTGTCAGACTGCTCAGCCCGGCACAAGCTCTGTGAGGCACAGGAGTGTTGTGGGAGGGACGGAAGGAGGGAGGGAACAAAGGTCCAGGCTGGAAGAGTCAAAGACAGCTTTCTAAAGAATTCTCACGGGACAGGAAGGATGGGTGGAACAAAGCTAGGCATAAAACATCCTTCCTGGCTTTGGGTTCAAGGCCAGGGACTTGTGACAAGGCCACTGGGAATGACGGTGCGGGCTGTGCCCTACCGGAGGGCGCTCAGCCAAGGGGGCGGGGGGGGGGGGGGACGACTGACATCCAGCCCGAGCTCTGGGAGGGGGGGGTCTGTCTAGAGGAAGGCACATCTTTCTCTAGTGACTCTCTCACAGGCCCCTCTGCGGCTTCTCCTTGCCAACGCTCAGATCCCCGCGCTGCGCAGGACAGGAGCTGGCGCCGCTTTCAGACCCCACAAAGGCGCCTTTGTCTGCGGCCCGGCCCTGCCGGTTCACGGCCAGCGCTCACCAGCACCAGCCACCCTTGCTGAAGCACAGGGCGTCTCTGCTCCACAGCAGCGGGCGCTGCGACCTTCCTCCTCCTGCTGGGGCTGCCATTCACATCTGTCTGGTTGTCTGTCCCTGTGCACCTGCCTGTCCTTCCATGCCAGTCCTTAGACCTGTATTTGCACAAACACGGCAGAGGAACTCCCACCTTCTCTGGGTGCCTTCCCTGATGACCCCTCGCCAAGGCTACTTTGTGTCCTCTGAACTCATGGGGCACACATAGGAGGCTCTGCAGAGAGACAGTGCTGACTGGACAGGCTTGGTCTAAACTGTGGTGCTTACGAGGGAAAAGCAGGTTCCCAGTTTGGGGTTTTGTGGAACTGACAGAATTGCAGTCAGTGCACCTGGTCACAGTGCCCGCAGACACGCAGGGTTCCGAGTTTGGCTGCGTGGCAAAGGCGCTGCCATGCCCAGTACCTGGGGACTGAGCAAGGTCACGGCTTTTACTCTTCACTAGAAAATTAAAAGCAGTAACACAGAGACATTTCCTTCTATTATGCTCCCATGTTGTGTTCTGTGCTAGTCCCGGCCCCAGTGCTCGGCAGTCTCCCTGACGCGGTGGCTGCCAGGCACTGGCACAGGGGGCACTAAGCACACGTGCCAGGTCACGCAAGCACCTCTGAGAACCACGCGTCTGGGTGCGCGCAGCTGAACACTTAACCTTCGGAACTGGCTATTCCGTGAGGAAGGCACATCTTTCTCTAGTGACTCTCTCACAGGCCCCTCTGCGGCTTCTCCTTGCCAACGCTCAGATCCCCGCGCTGCGCAGGACAGGAGCTATGATGGTACCACGTGCAAACGTGGCCGTTTCCATAATACACACACACACTAGTATGAACCCATGTTACTTCAGAAATACAGACATTTAGAAAAATGGCTGTTTCTAGGGAGATAAGGGACTAGGTTTACCTACTGCATCAACTGGAGTTGAATTCAAAGGAAAAGCTTAGCTTTCTAAGACTTCTATAGTCTCAAACACCAAAATTATTCGAACCCATAATAATCAGCAGCCAGGTTCTAGGGAAGTGTCGCCGGCTCCTCTCAGAGACAGCTGCTCGGACCCTGCTCAGACCACACAGCATGGCCGTGACGACACAGCACTGCCGCAGACAGTCCTCCCGCTCACTGGGCTGTCTTTCCAATGTGCAGGTGGATTCCTTTGCTGTGTATTAAAATACCACATTTTCCAATGTCACAGCATCGAAGGATTGATGAGAGTGGGTTAGGGACCCCCACTTCCACCACAGTGACCCCGTGCCATGTGGATCTCATGCGAGTCCAGGAAAGGCTGCTGGCAACCAGCGCCAGTCCAGAGCTCTCTGCCTTGAGCTGAACATCATCAACTGATAGGGGTATCTAAGAATAGCTGTCAATTACTATGAAATAAAACAACTTGCAGGGCGGGAACAGGAGAGGGTGTCAATGAAGGAAAAAGAAGAAACATCTGTAACAAAATAATTTTAAAAAATAATAATAATAAAATGAAACAACTTTTTTTCCGGCCACAGATCTCCCCAGGTGGCTCTCCATAGAAGTTTGACAGACATGCTCATGTATCTTATGTGTGTGCATCTAGTTTAGATTTTTCTTCCCAACATGTATATTCTGATGCCTGGTAAGTTTCTAACATAGGCTAAAGGCTGGCCTGTGCCCAGTGACCACCATCCTCTCTCAACATACTATCTCAGGTGCAGGAAGTATGCTACTAAAGCCACGGTACACTTGTCGTGGAATCTTTCCAACATGACTTTTCTGATATAATAGATCTTAAATATCTACCAAGCATCGTGACAGATACATAACCTTTGACAGCTCCTCTCCTGCACAAATGTTCCGAGCTGACTAAGGCTGAAGCAGTGGTCTAAAGAATTTCCTTGTTCACTATAATTGAAATTTACCAGGACAGGAAGATACACACAGCCTTCCCATAAATGTTACATCTGCAAGGGTTCTCTTACCATTATCACCAGCTTATGTGAAGGTGGAATACTGGCCACAGGCCTTTCTACCAAGTGATCAGGTTTCTAAGGCTAAATATAAAGCAGAACTGTAGAAAAAGCCAGCAAACTTTTTAAAAAGTTTATAAAAAGAGACTATATTTCAATGATAGCACGTGAATAGGTATTAATACACATTTCAATCCTGAATGATTCTCTTTTTAATTAATCCATTTGAATAGTCAGTATTGCAATATTACAGACACACCAGAAAATTACACATAATTCAAATGTAATACTGTAGCCTTAAATCTAAATTCTACCATTCTCTTTATTGTGTTTAAAAGTTGTTAAGACATATAAATTAAAGAGTAGCAAGTTAATTCGTATCACTATTATAAAAAGAAAGGAGGGGAGACATATCTGTTCATCTCAGTCACTGGACACCTGGTCCTCCTTAAAGGTGGACATGGACTAAGCGGAGGCGGCAGGAAGGAGGAAGGGTCCTTTACCATTTGATCAAAGTAAACTCATCTCAGTAACCTTTGTCTAGGATGTGCTCCACCCAGAATTCCTGATCTAACTCTCACTCAGCACCCACAGGAAACCCTGTCCAGGCTAATCTCACATCCAGGGTTCCTCCTCGCTCTTCCTCGTTACCGGGACACCCCAGGAAGCACCTGCTGCACTGTGTGACGGTCACGGTGTCTCCCCGACACACTGTGAGCTGTCCCAGCAAGACCTTGTCTATCTCCAGAGCCTTGCCAAGTGTCTGATATTTAGAAGATAGCCAACAACTTGTAAGAAATTATCCTATTTGGAATCATGAAAATACCTTCAAAATTACACTTTCTAGAAAATAACTTTCTTATTTCACAGTATCAGAGGCTGTTTTAATTGCTTTGTTTCTTTGTATCCTCTGCAAAATTAAAAATGAAACCAGGGGAGAAAAACAAGTCAATGGCATATATATGATTCAGTTATTATTTTTCTAAGAAATTTTACAACAGTCTAAACTCTGGTCAACCACACATTAGCGGAATAAATGTTATAAAGAAAAAGTTGCCTGGCTGGTGTGGTTCACTGATTGAGCATAACCCATGCACCAGGAGGTTGCCGGTTCGATTCCCAATCAGGGCACATGTGCAGGTGTGGGCCAGATCCCCAGTTGGGGACATGCAGGAGGCAGCCAATGGATGTTCTCTCTCATCAATGTTTCTATCTCTCTCTCCCTCTCCCTTCCTCTCTCTCTAAAATCAATAAAAAAGAAAAAGTTAACATCTCTGCAATATGGGAATAAGAATTATTACTTTGTAAGTGCCATCAACATCTAACTGACATACACGATTCTGTCCGCAAGGAAATGTGCTCACCCTGACATCAGTGGCATCTCCATGCCTAATGATACTGGCCCAAGTGGTCGGCTCACTGTTGCTTTCAAAATAATGAAAGACCTTTAGCACTCGCTCCATGGCTCCTGGGGAACGTTCCACACTGGCACCCAGGTGCGTCTTGGTACTCGAATTTGGTGTGTGATTCAAGTTTGGGTCCAGGTAAGCAGCTGCCATTATTTTGCTAGATGCTAGGTACCTGTCATATTCTGTAAAAGAAAAAACAAAATTTTCACTGTACCACATTTGAAATCTACTGATTGAAATGATAGTGGATAATCATATTAACAACACTGGTTTATGTCCTCTCCTCATGCTTGAAGAGAACTGGGATCTAGTCCAACAAGACTGTCCCCTATATCCCATACCCACACTCAGAGCAGGACCTGGTTCATGGTAATCTTTATTATACAAACTAGTAAAAGGCCAGGAGTCCTATTTCAGCTCTGTCAAAAATGCACTGTATTATATATAAACAATGTAATCCCCCCCTTTAATCACAGACTAAATGTGTGGGAAAACCCGTCAGGAAAACCAAGCATGTCGATTTCGCCGCCCGCTCTGAGAATATTTACCAAGAACAGGTTCCCTGCTCACAAGACAGCTCAGCGAGTGTCCTTGCAGAGTGGGCGTTGGTGACAGACAACCACAGATAGAACAAGGTCCTCCTGCCTAGTCAGTCACCTTGCAGGAGAGTCAGACACATCAAAACAGAAAACAAAACCCAAAAAAACCCCCACAAAAAACAGAAACAATTACATTTTTAAAAAAGTAGGACAGTACTTACATTTGAGCGTGAGGGAAAAGCTTGGGCGAGACGGAAACGCCCACTGGGAAACCCAGCAAAGCCAGGTTGACACACAACATGAACAACGTCTGGAGTCCCCTTGGCATCTCAGACATCGAGAGGCAACCCGACAACAGGTGGCAGAGATGGCTGCCGCTTCCCAAAGGGCATTTGCCAATTCTGTTTCTCCAAGGGCCTGAAGAGCCCAGAAAAAGCCACTGATGAAAGAGAACCCAGCAGAGCTTTCGGCAGTGAAAGACCAAGGCGTGAGTGTGAGGGCCCAGGGTCCTGGTGAGAAGGACAGGGTAGGAACCGAGCCACACGCTCTGCTGTTGTCCCTTTAAGACACTCACCAGTCCTGAAGGCCAACCAAGGAGGAGTTAAGCGAGGGAAGGGAGGGCCAGAGAGGAGAAGGAGCACACCTGATTGATGAGACCCTTCTAACTTACAGCAGATCTGAACAACACGGTAACAAACTTGATTTCATCAACACAGAAACCACTACGCCCAATAGCAATTCATCTACGCAAGTGAAATTTTTACTAAATATGCACATGAAATAGTTACTAAATTGACCACATGCTTGGTGAAAGAGAAAGATTCAATAACTATCGAAGGACTGCAATTATTCCGAGAACATTCTGTGTCTGGCTTTAAGCTGGACAACAACAAAAAGACAACCAGAAAATCCCAGTTGTCTGGGAATTAAGCAACGCAACTCAGGTAACCCATTAGCCAAAAAGGAGCTCAAAGTATTTTGAACTGAATGACATAATGAAAATATCGAAGCCCTGGCCGGTTTGGCTCAGTGGTTAGAGCGTCGGCCTGCGGTAGAGAAAGACCGGGTTCGGTTGCTGCTAAGGGCGCATACCTCAGTTGCAGTTTGTCCCCGGCCCTGGTTGGTTGTGCAGGTGGCAGCTACTCGATGTGTCCCTTTCACATCGATGTTTCTTTCTCTCTCTCTCTCTCTCTCTCTCTTCCTCTCTCTCCCTCCCACTCTATCTGAACAAAAAATGAAAAGGTGTCCTCGGGTGTGGATTAAAAACAAAAACAAAAAAACTGGATGCAGATAAGATTCTGCTTAGATTAAAATCTACACTTTTAAATGCGTATTTTGGAAACGTAGATTGGAAATCAATGATTTTAAGTAATTAATAACTAACAGTATAATTTAAAAGCCGAACAAAATGAAGTTATTTCTTTGAAAAGAATGATGCAACTGACATATGGCAGACCTCTAGCAAGTTTAATCACGAGAAAAGGGGAAAAACTAGCAATATCAAGGGCGAAGGAGAACAGGTAAGAAAACGTTAATAATAAGAGGTAATATTAGAATATTAAAATATTAATAAGAGATTCTGAACAACTTTATGCCAATAAATATGAAAATTTAGATGCATGCACAATTCCTCACAAAGTACACCTTCCCAAAACCAAAACAAGAAATATAAACCCTAAATAGACCTATTCTACTAAAAATAAATAATTTGTAATTAAGATTCTTTCCACAAAGAAATCTTTGAATTGTTTCAACAGTTTAAGGAACAAATAATATTAACCTTGCTGAAATTCTTCCAGAGAACAGGGAACACCTCCCGCCTGTTTTAGGAGTCCAGTGAAAAGCAACACAGACCATGATCATTGAGAACAGTGAGAGAAAGGGCGCACGTCCAGCTTTCTTATCAACACAGGGGCAAAATCTGTGCAAAACACAGACATTTTCTTAGCAATATTTTAAAAGAAACATGTATTAGGATCAAGAAGAGTTTATTTGCCTGGCCGGTGTGGCTCAGTGGTTGAGTGTCAACCCAGGCACCAAGAGGTCGCCAGTTTGATTCCTGGTCAGGACACATGCTCAGGTTGTGGGCCCAATCTCCAGTGGGGAGCATGCAGGAGGCAGCCAATTGATGTTCTCTCTCATGGATGTTTCTCTCTCTCTCTCTCTCTCTCTCTCTCTCTCTCTCTCTCCCTTTCAAATCAATAAAGAAAAAAAATTGTTTTAAAGAGTTTATTCAAGAAATGCAAACGTGCCCTGGCCAGTTTGGCTCAGCGGTTAGAGCATCGGCCTGCGGTCCGGAGAGACCTGGGTTCGGTTCCCGCTAAGGGCACGTACCTCGGTTGCAGTTTGTCCCTGACCCTGGTTGGGTTGTGTGGGTGGCAGCCACTCGATGTGTCCCTTTCACGTCCATGTTTCTCTCTCTCTCTGTTCCTCTCTCTCCCTCCCACTCTACCTGAACAAAGAATGGAAAAATGTCCTCGGGTGAGGATGATAAAAAAAAAAAAGAAATGCAAACGTGGTTAAATATCTAAAAAGCAACCAGTATTTACAGCAGCTTTATTCACAGTCACCAAAACCTGGAAGCAACCAAGATGTCCTCCAGGAGGTGATGGATAAACAAACTGTGGTTCATGCAGACAGTGGAATAGTACTCAGTTCTAAAAAGAAATGAGCCGTCAAGCCATGGAAAGACTTGGAGGGAACTTAACGGCATGTCACTAAGTGACAGAAGCCATCTGAAAGAGCTGCATCCCGTGTGGTTGCAGCTGTATGACATTCTGGGAAAGGCAACACCAGAGACAGTGAAAAGGTCAGTGGATGCAGAAGTTGGCAGTGGGGGTGGGGGAGTGTGGGAGGATGAATAGCTGGGCACAGAGGGGTTTTAGCGCAGTGAAAATACTCTGTATATTATTATGCTGAGAACATGTTATTGTATTATACATTTGTGTAAACCTTTGAGTGACTGAACCTAATGTAAACTATGACTCTGAGTGGTTACAATGTATTGGTGTAGGTTCATCTCTTGTAACAAATGTATCACTCTGTGGGGATAATGGGAGGCTGTGCATTTATGAGGGCACTGGGTATATGGGCAATCGGTTCATTTCGCTCAAATTTTCTTGTGAACCTGAAACTGTTTTTTAAAAAAAAGTCGATTAAAAAAAAATGCAATCAAGCCCTGGCCAGTTTGGCTCAGCAGTTGGTGGACCAAAGAGTCAAAGGTTCGATTTCCGGTCAAGGGCATGGACCTGAGTTTCGGGTTAGATCCCTGGCCCTGGTCGGGGTGGTACAGGAGGCAACCAATCAATGTGTCTCTCTCACATTGATGTCTCTCTCTCTCTGTCTCGCTCTCTCTCCCTCCCTCCCTTCCACTCTATCTAAAAATTAATGGAAAAATATCCTCAGGTAAGGATTAACAAAAAATAAAAATAAAAGAAAGCAATGTAATTCACCATATTTTTAGAAAGAAGAACCATAGTTATCTCAATATATGTAGGAAAAACATCTGCTAAAGTTTACCAAATACTCATGATTAAAAAAAAAAAAATCTTAGCAAAGTAGGAATAGGAATAAATGTCCTTATATCTACATTACAGTGAAATACTGGTGGAAAGGAGCACCCCCAACCCTGACTGGGGGTAAATCACGGTTGCCACCACCACTTATATTTGACATGTCTGGAAGTCTCAGCCAGACGCTGCAGGCAAAAAGGGAAGTAAAATAGGTTGGGAAGGAAGAGCCAAAACTATCATTGCTCAGACTCCATGGTTATGTATGAAGAATATTTGTAAGATTCTGAAGGTAAATTATTAGAATTAATCAATGATTTACGGAGGTTGCTGGACTGTCAAACAAAACCAACCACACCCGATGGCTTCAGCGAGCTCTCTGCTCCCAGCCCAGACAGGGAAGCACGACAATGAAGCGCAGTGCCCAGTGCTCCCTGAAAGAAACCGTCTGCAGAGTGGGCAGAACAGACACCCCGGCCCTGAGCACACTGACTCCGGACCCTGGGCATGGCGGGGGAAGTGGAACCAGAAAGACAGCACCACCGGAATACACCTCTGCAGCCCAAATCCGTGGTGAAGCCTCCCTAGGCTTCCAAGTAGGCCCGGGCAGTTTTACAGAAAACCATTCTATGATGGTAACAGAGTAAAGACATAGAAGTTTTTTAAATTTTTAATTTAATTTTTTCTATCACCATGTATCCCCTCCATGGCCTCTTCCACCTCCTCCCATCCCCCACCACTCCCGAAATCACCACACTACTGTCCTTGTCCAGGAGTTCTCTCTGCCCCTCCCCACACCCCAGAGCTATCTGCCTGAAGCTATAGCAGTTTTAAAGATAAACCACTGTGTTCAGTCCGATCAAATGGGTCTGTTTTAGTTTAGTGCTTTCGTCTGCTTGTCAAAGTCTACTTGTGCTAGAAATTCTCAAACTGGCCACATTCCCACCATCAAGCCTTTCCTGACCCTTCTAAATCGTTCTGTGCCTGATTCTGTTAACAGCCACCTCTCGTCGGTGGCATTCATGTCTGTGTTGGTCTTGAGGATTCTGCAAGTGGCATCCATGTGGCCTCTGGCCATGACACTACCATGGTTAGCCAGTCTGAGAGGTGGTCTCCATGGAATGAGAAGTCCCAGAGCTGCTTTCTGCTACACTGACTATTCTCTTTCCAACAGCGAACAGAACTCTCTGTGTTGTTTGAGTGGCTCTGTGTTTGTTTTTGACCTGTAGCTGAAGTTGTGTAAGTGGTGGTGCCAATTCTGTCTCGAACAGAAGAGCCCTTTGCCCTCGGACCAAGAGAGGGAGGCTGGCTGTCCTGGACCTGGTTGTAACCCACCCTCCTACCACCTGTGGCCAGAGTTATCTTTTATAAGTTTCCAGATTAACCAAACGTTAAGGGTCCTGCTACTTGTGTAACTACACAATATCTTTTTCAACAAAGTATCAAAGAGGAGGAAAGAAAAAGACTAAAAGTGGAAACAACTGGTTCACAAGGCTGGACACCCACTCCTCCAATCATCTGTAGGGAAGGACCAGTTTGTTTTGTTTTACAACCTGAACCAGACCAATATATACTTTTGTAAAATATGATGGAAAGGAATTTCTAAGAAAATGAAATTTAAAAATAAAAGACACACAAAGGCCAAGCACAAAACTTCTACCACCAGAGTCACTAAACATCAAATGACTGTCAAACTGCCTGAAGGTTCCAGAGGCTCACACCAAATTCTACCCTTCCTGCATCCTAGGGGCAAACAGCTCCCCGCCAGCCCAGGGAGCCGGCCACGCTGTGCAGAGCCCCTCCACCTCCACGGCAGGAACGAGGCCCAGAACCAGCTGAATGACCGCGCGGACAGCAGCGAAAACTGCGAGCTACCCTCAGCTGAGGCCTCCCTTTAGTTAACATAGGAAGCATTTCAAGGATTCTTGGTGCCAAACTTCTTCTTGTCTTGGAACAAGGAGGGCAGTCCCAAGTCAGGCTGTGAGTGAACAAGGTGCTGACACACCCTGGAGCTGGCTCCGAGGTTCCCTGCAGGCCGGCAGACGTGTCCATGGGACAGCACACATGACAGGGAGAGACGTGAGGACTGCCACGAGCATCTCTCCAGAGTCCCCTGCTCAGTCACTGCATTACACAGTAAGAGCTCACCAAGACAGCAACCTCCTCACGCTTGACACACACTGGCCCTTTAATGAAAGTTGAGAAGCTTGCCAGAATATGAGTGAAGACGCCAAGAATGTAAATCAAGACAAACAAGTCTGAAGAGTTTTTAATAATTTGGTAATGATCCTAGTTAAAGTAAGTCCTTAAACTGGACTGGTGTAAATGTTTTCTCCTCCCTAATTTTCTTCTTTCACACAAGATTTGGGTTTATTTTCTCACAGATCTCTAACCTGAATACCCTACCCTTCATTAGACAGGGAAGCTAACATGAAAGTGTTCCATATCTAATAGCAGCATGTGGCAGCTGCTTTCCAGGGCCTCCTCCAGCAGGACGGCACTCCTCCTTTCAGGAGGTGAGTCCGTGCTCCTCCCCTTGAATCTGGGTGGTCCTAACATTCTAACCAGACAGTAAAGGTGACAGAGAAGAAAGGAAAGAAGAGGCCCCTCCAGCCCCCTGGGTGCCCTCGGGGTGCTTGCTCACAGGACCCCGCCTCCTAGCCCTCCGCAAGCCCAAGCAGCCCCAGAACTATGCTCCAGGGACCAGAGCCTGAGCGGAGCTTCCCAACAGCCAGTGTCAACTTGTGTGCCCTGGGACAGAACCAGCTTAAAGGTGAACCCTCTGGCTCCCATTTGCATCACCCAGCTGCCACCACCAGGGGAGAGATGAACTGTCCCTGGTGAGTCCTGTCCAGATGGCAGATCTTAACAAAACAATTAATTCTTGTCATTTGCAGCCATATTCCACAGCAGTCTTAGCAAACCAAGTTCCCATTCTTTCCAAATTTCCCTGGTAGCCTCTGTTTTTAGCAGTCTTTCAAACTCGACTCCTTGGTTCACTGGATTCTGTGCAGGGTCTCAGAGCTGGGAGGGAAGGTTAAAGGGGCCAGCATGTACCCTCCCTCCATGCCATTTAACTCTTTCATGTCTGCTCCCCCTTCAAGCCGCTTCCAAATCGAAGGAAGTGTGAAAACCTGAGTCTGGCCCCGGCCAGGTTTGGAGATAGGAGACGAGGAGGGACTACCCGAGGAGGTTCAGAAGCTACGGCCAGTAGGTTAGGTGGGAAACCAAGAGTGATGGCTCAGAAACAGAGTCCAGGAGAGTTTCCAGGGAGAGGTGCCACGTGCACCACCTGGTCAAGATGAGCACCCGTGCATGGGCACTGCAGGACACCCCAGCGGCCGGAGGCTGTGGTCTAACAGGGCTGACAGGAGGGAGCCCTGGCGAGAAAGGGCTCCGTGAGCGTGTGCAGGGACCAGGCAGAAGCGCCCAGCTTCTGGAGCGCAGACCGGCCTGCGGTCTAGCACACGAAGGCCACACAACAAACACACTGCCTGGAAATCAGGATGGGTGATTTCGCAGATGTTCACTAAATGCACAACTGAAATCCCACTCTAGTAAAAACAGCATATGTCTAACTTCTATTTAAAAGGCAAAATCGAGTCAAGTACTGCAAGATAAAGAACAAAAACAGGAACAAAAATCCTTTGTCTGAATGCTGACAAATGTGTTAGGCATCCAGGTAGTTTTGTTATCCGTTTTAACTCACTTGATTTGATCCTGAACAAATCCTAAGAAGTAAACATTAATCCCAATACACAGGAGAGAACATGGGGGAAGAACAGGCCTGGATGGCCCCTGCCCCAGAATCACTAGCAACTACCGAAAAGCCGGCAGCCGTTTCCCTGGCGTGGGTAGCCAAGTGGACAGGTCCCACTGGCTGCGATAAGGAGCACAGAGGGAGACACTGTTTGCTGGGGAGGAGAGGGCAGGAAGTTGGAGATGAATCCAGTTTGGGGAACATCACAGGCCTAAGTGCCTGACCTCTCGCCAGAATGAAGGAGGCACTTCATGCCTCCAGTGAAGGGGCGGGAGCAGGGAGCCTGGGCCTGCGGGAGCTGACTGGAGAGGGATGTAAACCTGGTCCACCCCCACCTGCTCTCAGGCTGGGGGGGTGACAGACGAGTGCTGTTAGATTTGGGCTCTTTGACACCTTTGAAGAAACTAATCTCACTGGTAAACGGAGTCTCTGTGCTCCTAAGGAGATAGCCATTGCCTCTGGGAAACTCTGGGAGGCTTTGCGAAACTAAACAGCACGTGCTGGGGCAAACCCGGGTGAGCTGGGGCAAACGCCGAGACCCCCTTCCAGCAGGGCACTGGGTCCGCATGGAGCGCAGGCACGCCCTCCGCAGGGGCAGGACCGTGATGGCACAAGCATTTACCGTGCCAGCACCGTCCTACTCAGAAGTGAACTCAGCCAGGAGCCAGGCAGTCCACCCGGAGACCACGCTCTGACGACCACGCTCTGACGAGCTCCGCCGGGCTTGCCGGGTTTCCGCCGCATCTGGAAAGCATCACCAGCTAAGTGGCAGCACTCTCCTGTCACCAGTCATCACCGCTCGCTGTCCCTGGCCAAGAGCCAGCTGCAGTTTACCGGCGCTCCACCCGCCTGCTCCTTCTTTCCCGCCACCCTCCCTTACGTCCATTGACCCTGAAGCTGTTTGCCGAGCCCACAACCAGGCGGGGCCCTGGAACAGATGTGGGGATGTGGACAGTGACCTATATATATATGTACTACATATATACGAGACACACACACACACTCACTCACACGTGACTATTTAATTGCAACTCTAATAAGTACTGTTAGAAGCTGACAACTGTGGTTAGAGCTGTAAGGAAAAGCACCCAGTCATGGAAGTCTCAGCGGGAAGCTGCAGGGCGTCATCGGGGAGGAAGGCCCTGGGCACTGCCAGGAGGGGTGGCAGCCTGAGAAGCAGCCACAGGGGCTCCATGCCTGGGAACCTTCAATCCAGAAACCCTCAGCTGTGGTGCCAAGGTCCCCGCACCACTTCCTGGGTGCCTTCCTCCCTTTCCACTTTCTGGACTTCTACGTTCGCCACCCCAATTTCTCTTCCTCCTCCACTCATTTCCACTCCGGGCTCTGAGAGGGCCCTCCGCGTGCCCTCCCAGGGCCTTCCCCAACTGAGTCTGCGCCTCTGCCACTCCCAGCTTTCCTGGTCGGGAGGCCTGGCTCTCTGGAGATCTTACCCTGAGGCGGACTGTTCTGTCTGTTCTTAGTTCCCTTCTGCTTGCCGTGTCACCTTTGTTGCCTGGGAACCATTGGCTCTGGTCATCTCCCTGCTTTGAAAGCAGAGGCTATCTTCAAACCCGGGGACCCCGCGCTCAGCAGGGAAGCGGCCACCAGTCAGCGCCCCTGCGTGTGAGCACCACCTCCGCTCAGGAGAGAGCATGTCCACCTCCACCCAGGTGGGCCCAGGCTTCCTCACAGGGTCCGGGAGCCAGGGGGGGAAGCACGCCTCATTCCACGCAAGCCCCAATTATGAGTAGCAGAATGTGTTGTTCTAGTATTCCGGTTTACCAGAAATTGTCCACAGTCATGTTTTAAAACTCTATATTCAGACAGTGCACAGTGGGGAACATAACTTATTACAATTGTTATGGCCTTGAAGACTCTCACTGGTGAGGTGCACCCACAGAATATCGAGACTAGATTACTCTGCCTTAAGCCATTCATTCACTTTCTATGGGCAAGACACCCTAGGGTCACAAGACAGCTGAAACTTCACCTAAATCACCAAAGTAAATGTTTAAAAGCACGAGCCAATGTGACCTCTGAGACTGTCACTGGACAAGGCCGGGCCCACAGCAGAGGCACGTCTCAGGGCTTTACAGGCTGTGCCCCTGAGCAGCACCTGATCCAGAAGCAGGGTCCGCTGCTTGATAACGTGAAGAACTGAGCCTGGCTCCCCACTCACAACTATGAGACTCTGCAGTCCCCACAGGTGCCCTGTCTGTAGGTGGAAGTGGTCATGTCACACCTACCCTGTGAGCTGAGATAATACAGGTAGAGTGCTTAGCAGGACACAGGAAACAAAGTTAGCATTCAACAGATAACAACAGTCGCTGAAGAAGGGCAACCTGATTCTCCAGGCCAAGAAAGGGGGAGCAGTAAGTGGACTGTTCTCTAAACGGAAGCCGTCAGACCTGCCCACTGCGTCAAGCTTCAGAAGCGCGTCCCAGCCCTGCGCAGCATTCGGTGACGCTCACAGATCACCATTCTTCTCCTGACAAGATCTGCAAGTTTGAGATGTGTTATCACACCCAAACACCAAGTCCAAGTCCAGCACAGCATCCTTTAGAACGTCCTCCTAAACCTTGCCCTATAAAAAAAATGGGGTTTTCAAACCTGGAACATGCCACCGGTATAGCATCCCACCACAAACTTACACAGAAGTAGGATGAGGAGAACATGCATCAGTCTGGATGCTCACCTTCTCAGTGAATGTCTGCTTTCAAAACAGTAAGATCCTTACAGTAAAAAAAAAAAAAAAAAATGAATATACGATATCCTAGCAGGACTTTGTTTCTTAAAAAAAGCAAAGCGGTTTACACAGCAGAGCGTGAGGAGACACACCACCCTGGCACCACCCCGGCACCACCCCGGGTAACAGGCCTGGTGATTTCCCTGGTGTTTGCGATAAGGCAGACGACACACACCTTTCAACACACTTTCTGGCCAACGTAAATATAAGGAAAATGAGTATTTAGACCCCCAAACTCAATATAATTTTAAACAAAAGCATGTGTGAAAAGTCTCAAGTTAAAATTCAGATAAAATTTGCAGGACCTCAAAATCACCTATAGAGTTTGAAAAGCCAGGTGTCAGCGCTGGGGGACACTACCCTGGAACGTGACTGCTCCAGAGGTCCCATGAGTCCCGTGCCTCCCCCAGCAGCAGAAACCATGGGGCGGAGCGGAACCTCCTCACCCTTCTGCTGCAGAGCCACCGGGCTGAGCTTCTAGAACTTCCTCCCAGGACAGCCAGCCGCCCTTCTTCACCGAAGTCCCCTCCTACCTCCCCAGCCCTCTTCCTCACCTCCTATTTCTCGGAAACACCTTCTCTCCTATTGTACGTTTGTGTGTGCATTTGTTCCCTAGCACCTCTAGCTCCTCTGTGACCGTCCCCGTGCTGCAGGTCCCCGTGCTGCAGGTGAGACGAGCACGGTGTGACCGTCCCCGTGCTGCAGGCGAGACGAGCACGGTGTGACCGTCCCCATGCTGCAGGCGAGACGAGCACGGTGTGACCGTCCCCGTGCTGCAGGTGAGACGAGCACGGTGTGACCGTCCCCGTGCTGCAGGTGAGACGAGCACGGTGTGACCGGAGACCTTCCCACACGCGGCCTTCCCCATCCAGTCAGCAACCAGACCCAAGCGCACACATGACGTTTACTTCAACGCTCCAAATGAACACGTCCGTAAGCCTAGGACACTGTGATGTGGTTGAACTCGTTCTAACAAAGTCCTTTTAAACAGGTTAGACTCTCGCCACCGCCCGTGGGTGGGATCTAAGGTGGCGCTGCAATGGCACAAAACACTGTGTGACCGAAGAGACCCCAGAGGCTGTGAATACCTGAAAGGTTTCAGTTCAAAGTATACAAATATAGGTCTGTCCCATTATTTTTAGCCTGTTCTAAAAAGTATTTATATGTCCTCCTAAATTGGGACACTGCTGTGTTTTGAGGTTAATGTGGCTGATAAAATCAAAGGTGAGGTTTAGAATGTCTAACTGCAATGAGAGACCATATTCTTTGGATTTGAGCTTTTCATTTTGTATTTATCTAAAAGTAGGAACTTCTATACTTGACAATAACCAATTCAGCCAGTTCCTTTACACCCCCATCTTTGCTTTTATCATGTAACAAAAATCAACCTGAATAAAGCTAAGCCCTCCTGCCGCCCTGCCGGGTGCAGAGTGAACTGAGAAGGCGGCAGGAAGGGCACGCAGAGCCGCGGTGGCTCACGGTGGCAGCGGCACGCTCAGCCTGCAGAACAGGACGCGGACAAGCTCCTCAGTGTTCTGAGTCTCCTCCTGCACAACCCAAGGCAAGACCCCTGCTTGGAAAGGGCCTGCTCCATCCCCAGACAGACTGGCTCTGACCTGATGCTGCCCCCTCTCTTCCTGGCGTGGACACGCGAGCTCTGTCTCTTGCCCAACCCTTGCTCCCTCTATCAAAACGGCATTTCAGTTAAAAATGCCTCTACTCATTTGCTCTGCCAGTTAGCAAATATGATTTTTAAAATAGGCTGCTTCGAGCAACTGCTTTGGGATGAGCAAAAACACTACAATTTCTCTTCCAAGGTTCCTGTTTCTAAAGTTACTTTGAATTTTTTTTTAAAAAACCTAGTAGCTGGTCACTTCATGCCCCATTGCTACTGGACCGCAGGTCTGGGTCTGGCCTAGACCCAGTGAGTGAGGTGGCAGCCTCACTGTGAAGGGCCAGCGCTGACAGATGTGCCAGCCAACGCAGGTCTAGGAAAAGACCGAAATGTTCCCCAAGCACAGAACTCTGTTCCTGAGCGCTCATTGCTGGTCACGCTCAATTATACGAGACACCCGGAGCTTCCCAAATCCAATTTCTAAAAGTTCTCAAACCCAAAGACCTTTAAAGTTCAAGAGTTTTAATTAACTCAGCGAAATTGTTTCTCTTTAACAAAGTGACAGGTGCTTCACTCAGATAGCATTGCACTAAACCAGTTCTTTTGTCACATGTGTTAGAAATGCCGAAAAGCCTAGAAAAGAATGCTCAGGTAACTACGGGCCATCGGTGCGCTCTGGCAATGGAGGGCGCGGCTCCAGTTCGGTGCTGCCATCCACCCCAGTGGCACCATCCACAGGACTGCAGCTCTTCCCGAGCACGGGAGCCGCCTTCGCAAAGACTGCCCAAGTGCAGTCACGTGATGTCCACACTGCACATGGAAACGAGAGCACTTCCCTACCCCTCCCTGAGGACTGGCTGTCTCCCAGACTGAATGCTCACCGCTCCTCCAAGGGAAGCAGCCAGAGGCTTCAGTCTTCCTCCTGCATGAATTTATGGCATTTTTAACTTCTAAACATGCTCCCCGAATACTGCCTTAAATACTGCAATAAAAATGCTACATTTTCTATTTACATTATTATATAAATAAAGACCCTAACCACTGTGATGTGGAAGGCCGTTCATTCACAGTGGTGCTGACCCTCAGTGAGAAGCCCACCTTACCATACCATGGAGTTCAAGTGGAATAAATACTAGCCTATACAGGAAGTAAAGGAAACCAATTTTTGAAATTAGAAAATCCATGTTACTCTTTTTTCCTACAGTCTTATCTAAGTTAAAGTTGGTCTCATTATTCCTTAAAGCATCCTACATCACAGAACAGACATCTTGATTAAAACACGAACTAAAACATGAAACTTCAAAAGACATAGGACAGAGCATATAAAAAAGACAGTTTACGCACTGACAATGCATTTCCATGAAAACCCTTTTACTGCTCGAAAAGCAGCCTGCTGGGCTCCCCGCGAGCCCACAAGCCCCGTGAGCCCCGTGAACCCCGTGAGCCCCGCGAGCCCACAAGCCCCGTGAGCCCACAAGCCCCGTGAGCCCTGTGAACCCCGTGAGCCCACAAGCCCCGTGAGCCCCGTGAACCCCGTGAGCCCCGCGAGCCCACAAGCCCCGCGAGCCCACAAGCCCCTGAGCCCACAAGCCCCGCGAGCCCCGCGAGCCCACAAGCACCGTGAGCCCCGTGAACCCCGTGAGCCCCGCGAGCCCACAAGCCCCGTGAGCCCACAAGCCCCGTGAGCCCCGTGAACCCCGTGAGCCCCGTGAGCCCACAAGCCCCGTGAGCCCCGTGAGCCCACAAGCCCCGTGAGCCCACAAGCCCCGTGAGCCCCGTGAACCCCGTGAGCCCCGTGAGCCCACAAGCCCCGCGAGCCCACAAGCCCCGTGAGCCCCGTGAGCCCCGCGAGCCCACAAGCCCCGCGAGCCCACAAGCCCCGTGAGCCCGCGAGCCCCGTGAGCCCCGCGAGCCCCGTGAGCCCACAAGCCCCGCGAGCCCACAAGCCCCGCGAGCCCACAAGCCCATGCCACACCAGTGTCCATTTCCCTTCAATTTAGTTGTGACCTATCTGAAATAAATTCTGAGAAACCCTCACCTACCACTTCAGCGCAAAGCAGGACTATAAATAAAATGTAACCGAGCCGAGTTTGAGGTTATTCATACCTTTAGCCCAACACACTGGGAAGGGGCTACAACCGCTCCTCTCCATACAGATGGCCCCTGCTGGCTCCAGGGCCTCTCGGCCCGCCAGGTCCAGCAACATCAACTCAGCGTCAGAAAGACCAAGCCCGGAGTCCGCACACCCAGTCCCAGGTCACGGCCCCACGGGGCGTGCTTCCATCTGCCAGAAGCCCCAGCCTCCCTGGCTCCTTCTCTCAATGCGCGAAGCACGCGGAGGGGCTCCTGCTGTTCGCAGCGGCTGAAGAGTGCCCCTCAATCAGTCTTCTGTTTCCGCAATCTGCAGCAGGCCGTCCTGGCCGGATCAGGCGCTGAGCAGAATGAAGCCACCCGTAATGTGACCCCATGGTCTGTGTTCCTAGATTCATTCAGGGGAGGAGGCAGGGGAGGAGGAGGGGAGGAGGAGGAGAGCAGGGAGGAGAACAGGGAGGAGAGCAAGAGGCCAGTGCCAGCCCCTCATGAATATGCTAATCTCAGCCTCCAGCTCGGCTCACCCAGCAGACTGGATGACAAACTGACAGGAGCCCACCTCCGAGGGGGAGCTGCAGACCAGCGGCCAGCACAGGCCCCCCCGCAGACCATTTCTGCCTTCAAAGTCATGCCTTGGGCATTTTGCCGTCTAAATCTGGCCTCACAGTTAAAATAACTACCTTAATGAGGTAAGAATCATTTTGGGAGAAAAAAAAAGCTTCATCAACATTAAAAACAAGTTTGTAAAATACATGTCCGTAGGAACCCAAATAGTTTAGAGGTGGAATGCTTTTCCAGACTGACATATCCATGGTGAGTTTGTAAATGTAGACGACTAGCTAGAGCACAAAGAAGCGGAAATTGAGCTTGCAGACTTGTTCAGCATCAGCTTGGAGGACAGGGAGGGTCCACATGCACAATGGCTTTTCTTAGCTTCAAAACGTCAGACGCACACTGGAGCAGCGGGACAGAAAGGACACCAGCAACGCTTTAAAATGCAAAACTACTTTTTCTTGCATTCAAGCTGAGAGACAGTGAAGGTCAGCTCAGAAGGCCAGCAATGTGAACACATCCATGTCAGCAGCTCGGTCCTGAGTAGCGAGGCTCCTGGAGCCCTTCGCTAGCTGAGCACAGGCCTCCAGATAGATGGGCCATGCTGTTAGTAGCCAATCCCACAAACTAACAACAACTAAAAAAAACAAGTGCTTTACTTAACTGTGAACATGACTAAGACTTTGTGCGTTCACTAACTTCTGAAAATGAGCTGAACAAAGGCTAGAACAAGAGGCGTATCTGTGTCCAGTGATGCCCAGACAGTCTGCTTCATGTCTAACACTTGCTCTTGATGATGGCTCTGTCTCCAGGCTTCACATTCAGGCTCCTAACAGCGGTGAGGCTCAAGTGACCTGGAAAGTGCCCCAGTGAAAACACATCAGTCACCAGTGTGAACTCTGACCCCAGGCAACTCTGGGAAGAAAAGGGGCTCCAGAAAAACACAGGTCAGCCAGCTGGAACAAGAGCAGAACAGCACACAGACCTGTTTGAGCACATGCAGACTATGCCAGCTCTACCGTCCGAGGACCTTGGCGCAAAGGCCACTGCTCCATGGGGAGCGCCAGAGCGAGGCTGACAACCGACTCGAATCCAAGAATGGAGGGTGGGGGGGCCGGGGGTGAATCTGAATCATCAACTGAGACACTAGAAACAACCAAGCAGACTGTAGGTCTCTCTTAGAGTACAGAGCTCTCAGATCCAATAAAAGCCCCTCTACCAGTCCCCTGGACACCCTACACACTAAATGCGGGTGAGAGACATCTCGTTTTCACATCTTCTCAGCAAAAGCAGGGCTAGCGCATCTGTTAAGTATGTGTGAAGACAGGGTTACACAACAGGAAGAGGTCACTGAGCCCAACCGCTATCCAGGAAGCCGGGGGTCTTCACCCCCCCCCCCACTAGGGGCATGAGCCAGACTGAACCGAAGCCTCGGCACCAACTGGAAAGAAGATGGGGTGGCACAAGCAAACAAGTGGGGGGAGAGGCTGGGGCAAAGGCAGGGCAGTGGAGGAGGAGACAGGCACAGACATGGAACTTTTTAGGATGTGGGAAGTGAGTGTGGAGAGCGAGGGAGGGAGAGGGGAAGCCAGGTCTCTGCCATTGAAGTGACCAGTGGATGGCAGCTCTCTCCCACCCCACCAAGCTTTGGTGATATCCAAGTATCACCTCCAAATGAACAAGGTCCTGTGGGCCTCGGAAGACAACAAGATAAAGAAGACAGAGTCAGGAAGAGGGCCCACTCGGCCTACAGACAGTGAATAACCAGGGAGAACCAAAGGGATGAAGAAAGAAAGAAGTTCCGGAAACATGCCGCAGAAAGAACACAAGACAGGTGAGCTGCTCTCGCCGCATGCACCTCTGATCCGTGCACGCAGGTGCCAGCCCTCTGGGTCAGCAATCCTGCCCAGCACAGACTCAGACAGAGCCACCGCAGCACCTGGTGGGCGCGGAGCAGGCAGCAGAGAGTGCAGTCACCACCGGGAAATAAGCACGACCACCGAGCTAAACAACACTGAGGGCCAAGAAATCGAAGGGAAAATGCAACACCAAAAAGGCAGAAAATTCTGAACTTTGTTCTTAATCTAAACAATACTGAACTAGAGCAGCGATTTTCAGCTGGTGTGCTGCAAGAATTTTTAGAACAGGCAATACCTGGGGCCAGTCAGGGGCATTGGCCTCTTTTCCCTTAAATTGTCAAATAAAAAAGAAAATGACGATAGCCAACACAATAAAATTTGTCGGTGTGAATGAATCAAAAGTATACCTATATTTTTATCAGATGGGCAAAAAATATGCTTTGGTGTACTGCAGAATTTCAGTAATCAGTGTGTGTGTGCCACGAGATGAAAAAGATTGAAAACCACTGGACTAAAGCACTTTCACAGACGCTAATTAATGGTTATTTCTAAGTGTTTTGCCATATAGGAGATCAAAGTTAAATTCCAGGTTTAGAAACTGTTGGGAGGTTACTTGTCATCAAGTTTAAAAGAAAAAAAGAAGCCCTGGCCGGTTTGGCTCAGCGGTTAGAGCGTTGGCCTGCAATCCAGAGAGCCTCGGGTTCGGTTCCCACTAAGGGCGCGTACTTCGGTTGCAGTTTGTCCCCGGTCCTGATTGGGTCGTGCAGGTGGCGACCACTCAATGTGTCCCTTTCACGTCGATGTTTCTCTCTCTCTCTCTCTCTCCCCCACTCTATCTGAACAAAAAATGGGAAAATGTCCTCGGGTAACGATAGAAAAATAAAATAAAATGTTGAAAAATTTTAAAAAAGAAAGAAAGAAGGTCCCCGAGTCCAGCCAGTGTGGCTCAGTGGACTGAGCGTCATCCCATGGACTGAGAGGTCCTGGTTCGATTCCCGGTCAGGGCACGTGCCTGGGTTGTGGGTCTGATCCCCAGTGGGGGGCGTGCAGGAGGAAGCTAACTGATGTTTCTCTATCACATCGATGTTTCTCTCTCTCTAAAAAAAAAAAATCAATAAAAATATATTTAAAAAAAAAAGAAGGCCCTTGAAATCAGCAAGATGCCACTTTAGTTTTTCAAATATACTAGTAGAGGCATGATAACAGTACAGGCCAAGAAACTCTGCAAAAATTTCAACCTAACTATCTATGGTTATAAAATAGAGGGGGTTTTGTTTATATTGATCAAAATAACACAAACATCAAAAGTAGTCAAGTAGTTATTTTCTTTCTTCTTTTTTTTTTTTAATCCTCACCCGAGGACATTTTTTCATTTTTTTGTTCAGATAGAGTGGGAGGGAGAGAGGGAGAGAGGGAGAGACAGAGAAACATCAATGTAAAAGGGACACATCGAGTGGCTGCCTCCCGCACAACCCAACCAGGGCTGGGGACAAACTGCAACCAAGGTACATGCCCTTAGTGGGAACCGAACCCGGGTCTCTCTGGACCACAGGATGAGGCTCTAACCGCTGAGCCAAACCGGCCAGGGCGCTAGTTATTTATTTTCATGTTGACACTGCTCTAATCAACTCTGAAACTTTATTTTATTGAACATGCACATATACACCCAACTTACTTTAACATCTTCATTAGTGTTCACTTTTTTTTTACCCTATAAATCCCATGTATCCATGGTGTGATCACTCACCTTATTTAGCAAACAGCAACAGTGTCAAAGGACTGGTCTCCTTGTTGGACATGGAAGCAGCGGGGCTGGTCCAGCTGCTACTGCAGGAAAGCATGCTGGTGTCCGGAGGACCCCTAGTGGTGAACGTGGGTCCCTTCTACAACCTACATTTCTCAGCTATGAAGAGTGAAAAACCAACACTACATTTTAAACTGTCCCATGTGTGGCTTAGAAAAGCAAACTGGCTCTACAATCTGACTCTACACTCCATCTTCGAGAAAGAGCAGGGGCAGCTGGTATAGCTCCATTCCTTGCTCCATATCTAGTGATATTCAGAGTAGGAGACAAAAATAACTTCTCTTTCCAAACACAGCTATACAGCGGCTGGCTTTCTTTGTCAATTGCCCTCCCCTACATATCTGGTTTTATTGCACTGGGATTGACAGATATTATCCCAACTTAGCAAGAAATTTATGCAGTCACTTTTACAATTCTACCCCAAATTTTTTATCACATTAAAACCTACCTTTTACTTATTCGAATGATTACTACTTAGAAAAACAGAGAATAACAAATGTTGGCAGGGATGTGGTAAAATTATACCCCTGTGCAGTGCTGGTGGGAAAGCACAATGGTGCCGCCGCTGTGAAAACCAGTATGGAGTTTCCCCAGAAAAATCAAACTAGAATGGCCTTGTGACCCAGCAGTCCCATTCCTGGGCAGACATCCACAAGCACTGGGAGCAGGGTCATGAGGAGATATGCAGACACCCACGCAGAATCACACAGCCTGATTCTCAACAGTCGAGAGGAGAAAGCAAACCGAGCGTCTATGGATGGAGGGATGGATAAACACAACGCGGTCAGTTCATACAGTGGAATATGATCTAGCCTTTGAAGGGAAGGGCATTCCGGCACTTGCTACAGCAGGGGCGGACCTGAGGACATGGTGTTAAGGGGAGCAGCAGTCACAACGGCAGAAGCTGCCTGGAGAACCTGAAGTGCTCGGGTCTGTGCGTCAGAAAGAACCGTGACTCGGGGCCTGTGGAGGGGGTGGGGAAGGTGTTCAGGGGCACAGAGCATCAGTTCGCAAGATAAAAAGCCCTGGAGATCTGTTTCACAACAATGTGAATGTATTTAACACTTCAAAATGGTTATCATAGTAAACTTGATGTTTTTTATCAAAATAGAAAACTTTAACATGTTAACACCACTTTAAAAGAATGAATCTCATTTATACTTCACAACAAATCTGCAGAAACGATATAACAACGTCTATTTTTGAGGCTGAGGGGAAAGCCTGGCCATGTTCAGAGTGTGCCCAAAGTGCAGGAGGCAGGAAGAAGGGAGAGCCAGGAACTAGTCCTTGGCTGACGGCCCAACACTGCACAGGGCCCTAAGTGGCTTTTCCAAGAGAGCTAACCCTTTAAGAAACGCTGAGATAATTACTGACATCACTGTCTTCAAGGAAGAGGGTACAGAGGCTTAGCGAGGCCAAGGACCTGGACAGGGTCGCACTGTACAGATCAAAGCTACCCTGCCTACACACAAACCCTGACCCCTTTCCCACCCCCACACCCTGAAAGCCCAGCGTCATCCACCAGCTTTGTTCCAGTACTCCCTGAATCCCCACTTGGCTACCTACAACCTGTGTGACCATGGGCACTTTCTAAGCCTCGCTCCTTCACTTAGTTTTCCCAGTAGTTACATAAAGTCGAGAGCAGAGTCCATCTTCGCTGCTATGAGCATTAAACACTGCAGACCCAGGGCTCTGAGCGCCCAGCACACAGTACGGCTCGAGGGGTCACCAGTGCAGCACCCGGCACCTCTGTGCCATGCAACGGCCTGAGCACTAGGACCCAAAACACTGGGACAGAGCTCAGAGCCGAGGAGGAGACAAGCATGTGAGTCACAGCATCCCGGTCCTAGCTTCCGGCAGGTCTGAGAACCCTCCAACAACCCTTTATGGTTTAAGGCAGTTTGAGGCTTAACTGACTCATAGGTTTATCTGCAATACTGAGAAACTAGGAACTGCCTACATGCTCAATAGACAGGAATTAGTGACTGAAGTTTGAAACATCAAAAAGAGTGACTACAATTAAAACTATGCAGTCCAGCCGGTGTGGCTCAATGGACTGAGCATCGTCCCATGGACTGAGAGGTCCTGGTTAGATTCCTGGCCAGGGCACATGCCCGGGTTCTGGGCTCAATCCCCAGTAGGGGGCGTGCAGGAGGCAGCCAGTCGAGATGTTTCTCTCTCACATCGATGTTTCTGTCTCTTGCTCTCTAAAAGAAAATCAATAAAAGCATACTTAAAAAAAACTATGCATTAAAAAAGTGTGATGAAAATTTCTCAGTAACACTGGAAAATACTCATTAATGAAAAAAGCAATACATAAGATTTAAAGAGGAGGGAAAGCACCAGCCTTGAAATGCAGATTTTCAAGATGCATATTTTAAGTATTAGAAAAGGGTACACAGGATTATATCGGATGCTATATATCAGTATGGCACCTCCGCATGGGGATGCCGAATACCGCTAGGGAGTTAGTTACACAAGCCATTAGGAACAGTGATTCATCTGGAGAAAGAATTCGGGAAAGAATAGGTTTAAAGCCCTGGCCGGTTTGCTCAGCGGTTAGAGCGCCAGCCTGCGGTCCGGAGAGACCCGGGTTCGGTTCCCGCTAAGGGCATGTACCTTGGTTGCAGTTTGTCCCCGGCTCTGGTCAGTCGTGCGGGTGGCAGCCACTCGATGTGTCCCTTCATATCGATGTTTCTCTCTCTCTCTCCCTTCCTCTCTCTCCCTCCCACTCTACCTGAACAAAAAATGGAAAAATGTCCTCGGGTGAGGATAAAAAAAAAAAAAAAAAAGAATAGGTTTAAAGAATGGAAGGTTTATAATCCACTGTGTACTCACTTGAATTTTGTGCCATGTATATTTTCTATTCAAAATAATAAATGAACATAAAAAGTAGCTATTTTGAAGACATGATATTGAGTAAAGTTCCTAATATTTCCTAAGTAAACAATCCTTTCTAAAGAACACATGGGTCAAGTAACACATCAAAAGAGAAATTCAGAATATGTTTAGAACACAGTGATAATAAAAATAAAACATCAAAATCTTTGAGATGCAGCTAAGAGGACCTAGAGGGAAATTTATAAGTTTAGGTGCTTATATTTAAAAGGTAAAAACATGATGTTTTACCTTAAGAAACAAAGGCAACACCAGCAAACCAAGCCTAAGTCAGCAGGAGTAAGGGCTGGATTGAGGAGCACAGCCGCACGTGAGGGCACAGGGAAGCGAGTGACACTGACCCTGTCTTCATAAAGTCTGGTGTCATGTTCTGCATGGACTTTTGCATTATTTTTTTATTTTTTAAACTACTGCATTAAACTGTTGTTCATTGATAACTGAGCTTTTAGAGCCCCCGTCAAATGCCCACACACAGCCTTTCCCACAGCCCACTCTTCCCCTCTGGCCCCATCACCTCACCCCACAGCTCCCCACACCCAGGACCTATCACCTGGGGGCTTGTGAAATTAGAAACATTTCTACCCAAGGCATGTTAAATACAACCACTCAACTTTAAAAGTTCCCCTCTGAGAACAATAAAAACATTTAATGCTTCTTTTTCAAGAACCAGAATCACAGTAACTAAGGTGTCAAAACATTATCTACTTGAAACGGTTGCAATGCATTTTTTTTAATCCTCACCTGAGGATATTTTTCCAAATATCTTCAGATAGATTGGCGGGGGGACCAGAAACATCCATGTGACAGACACATGGATTGGCTGCCCCCCACCCACGACCCCAACCAGGGCCGGGGATAAACTGTAACCAAGGTATGTGCCCTTGGCTGGAATCAAATGCGAGATTCTTTGGTCTGCGGGCCGACGTACTAACCACTCAGCAACCAACCAGGGCGCATTTTCTTTTCACACTGGCACAGCAAATTCCTAAATTCCTAAATGTCTGAACTTTAATAAAGAAGGCAAACCCTAAAACAATGCCATCTACCTTATCCACCTGGTAGGGCTGCTCAGCACCTTGGAATAACGGAGCACCCGGACGATGGAGAGGGGGATGGTGCACCACTGCCTTCCAGCTGCGACCACCCCCTGGCAGGCTTCCATTCTCACAGCTGCTCGAGCTCCGCCCTCCAAGCTGCTATCCCAGAGTTCACCTCCTCCTGACCTCACCTTTCAGAGTGAGCACACCCTCCTCTCTTCCCTCAGAGGCCGGCACCCCTGGCTTTCCTCACACCTGCCTATGCCCACGCTGCTCGCTCTCCTGGACCAACTGATGACCGAGTGACCCAGGGTTCCGGCCCTGGCCGGCTCTCCCCTCAGCTCGCTCCTGCAGTGAGCAGTGTCACTGCATCTTCGTCTGCACTTCCAGCTCAGACTTCTCTTCCAAGTTCCAAACGCCTACTTCCAGCTGCCTCAGACCCTGCCCGACCTCTCAAACTGCAGGACGCCCAGCAGCGAGCTCTCCCCTGCCTCTACCCCGAGCCCGCCCACAGCTCTCCACTGCCTCGCTGCCCAGGCCTGAGGCTCACTGCCAGCTCTTCTCCTTGCTTTTCCTCACATCCCTCAACTCTGTCAGCAAACCCCACTGTTCTACCTTCAAAATACATCCAGGGCCCAATGATCTCCACCCAGCTCGTCTTACTACCCCAGTCCCAGCCACCACGGCCGCTCACCAACTGCGTGTAGGCCTCATTCCACTGCACGGCATTAAGAAGAAAAACGGTGTGTGACCTCTGTTAATACTGCCTCCCCATCAAACTGCCTTGTGCTCCCCCATAGCAAACTGGTCTGAAAAGCTGTTATTATCTTAAGTTACACCTAATATTCTCCCTCTCGTTCAGATTTACTGAGAAAAGAGAACTTATTTTTAATGAGCATTAAACAGTCCTTTGTTCTGCATTTAGTGAAAACTACCTGTGGCTTAAGCAGTAAAGATGCAGAGATGAAATAAAATCTTTGCCTTCAAAGGCTCTCAGAAACAGACTTACCCCCAAATGTTCAAAATGACTGTTGTACAAAGATGCACACACCATGGACTGGGAGGGGAGTTAAACGGAAACAGAGAGCTGGGCTGTGACCATGACCTCCCCTGAAACAGTCACACCTAGCAGGCTCCTCCCGCAGCCAACACAGAGCAGGGGGATTGGAAAAACAAGAGCCACACTTCCAGGCCTTGCTAGGAAATTAAAACTGCATTACACAATTTCCTTTCCCTAATACCTAATCTCTGTAGAAAGAGAAGTGAGTTCAGGGAGCAAGGAGAACAAAGGAGGAAGGTGAACTGATCCTCAAAAGGAAATGAAAAAAAAAAACACAATCCAGGGCCCTGCCCCTCAGACATCTAAGACAAAGACACTGCCAAAGTCAAGTTCAACATAAACTATAAATTGCCATGAATTCTGAGTCCATGAAGTCCATGTTCACGAGGCCTTTGCCACAGCAGCATATTGGTAAAACAAAATGCTTACCCACGCCAGCACCCCCAGCAAGCTGTCGACTACCTGCCCTACCTACCACTAACCTACCAGAAAGAGCAGTCTGGGATCAGACAAACTAGGACAGAATCTCGACTCTGCAACTTCTCACTTGTGAGCAGAGAACAAGTTACAAATTAACGAATGACAAATGACCCTACCACTCTGGGCTCAGTGTCCCCTGCACACTGAGATCGGAGCGAGAGCCCTGGCCAGTGTGGCTCAGTGGCTGGAGCATTTGCCTGCACACCGAAGAGTCATGGGTTCTACTCCCTTCTGGGGCACGTACCTTGGTTGCAGGTTCAATCCAAGCCCTGGTTGGGGCGCAAGCAAGAGACAACAAATTGGTGTGTCTCTTTCATATCGATGTTTCTCTCTCTTCTCCCCTCTCCCCACCCCCTCCTTGCCTTCCTTCTATTCTCTCTTAAAAAAAAAAAAAAAATCAATAGAAAAAATATCCTCAGGTGAGGATCAACAACAAAAGGAAAGACACCACCGAACAGTCACCCTAAGGTGTGAGTGCTGAGCACACTCCACGTGTCACAGGATCTGCACCACCGCCGGGCAGAGGTCCTAGAACAACACCCCAGCCCGAGGGAAAGCTGGGCTGGGTAGTCACAGAGGGTTCACGAGCGGAGCCCACGTCTGCACCCCAGGCCTATGGGAACACAACAGTATGAAATGCACACGCAGAAGCCACACGGAATTGAACCTGACTCCGCGACTCTGAACCTCTCCGTGTTCAGTTATGCACCTGTGAAACGGGGAGAAGGGGACCTGCACCCAGGGTTACTGTGAGGACAGTCAGCGGTTGGGAATCAGGGTTACCCTGCACCAGGCCGTGCTCTAAACTGTGTGGTCAGCACTGTGGTCAGCAGCAGTCTGCGCCCACCCTGTGGCGCTGCCCACCCCAGAGCACGTGCGAAGCGGGCACACAGGAGGCCTGCACAGCTTGCGCTTCCCGCACCGCTCTGCAGAGTCAGAGTCGCGCTTGGGTTGCCTGCCGTGTGTCAGTCCCCCAAGGGCAGGTGAGCGCAAAAGCAAAGGAAACCAAAGGAGGCACCAGCGTAGCAGAGGCTCACACTCACAGTCAGAGGCCACAGCGGTCTGTGACGATGCCAATGCGTTTCGGGGAGTGCTCCTAGTTCCTCTCGCCCCCTTCCATGGCGCCGCGAGAACCTGACGAGAAAGACGCGTGTAAGAGACGACCTGTCCCGACCATCCTCAAAGCCTGCTGTGCTCACCCCTCGGTCAGCTCCGCTACCGGCCACGGCACTGTGTACGACGAGGGGTGAGAACGTGAAGGCAGGTTCCTGTCTTCAAACCTACATCCCAGAGAAGAAAACGCATGTGAAACAACTGAAAACTACCAAAACAGGTCAATAATTTCAAATTAATATGCACCAGAATACATATACCTATTTCACCCCCTCCCACTAAAATGATTCTAAAGAGGCATTTAAATTTTCTTTGAAAAAACAGCACAGGGAGAACTGAAAAGAAGGAACACAATTTTGGAAGTTATAAGGAAAGCTTAGTTCTGACATGAAAGATAGAGGCCAAAACAAATTTTTTAAAAAAGCGGAAGAGAACACGGAGGAAACACAAACTATAAAAAGCTTGGAAGCAGAGTAAATGACTCATGGCCAGAAAGCCAGACTGCGCCAGCGCGGACGCCGAGAACCGCTGCGGTGACGGCGGCCAGGAGGCTCACGGGCACCAGTGCAGACAGGGCTGGGCGAAGGCTGGCGGAGCTGCAGCCAGAACGCAACACCTTGCCTCCATGTGACTGTCCCTCGCTCAGACAGAGGACTGGCAGTGCCTCTGGACTGAAGCCACCTGCCCAGCTGTACAGAGCAGAGGGGGGTCTGATCATGGTGCACACACTGAGCAGTGACATCTCCCGGCCAACGGCCAACCCAGCCCCATCCTCCCACCCACACATTCCACTCCCAGAACTCGGCAGTCAAGAAGCTGGAAGAATCTTCTTAGGGAATCTGATCAGTCCCAGAAGAAAACCTAAAGACACCAACCCTGGGGATTCCCCGACAGGAGGCCACTCGGAACACCCTGCTGTCAAGTCGTGAGCCCACCTATGTCAGAGCGAGCAGGACAGAAACAGGGAAGAGGGAAGGAGGAGAGGAAGGAGGGAAGGACAGAGAGGAGGGAACAAAGAATTGGAAACAGAAACTATAGGAACTATCAATCACAGTTTCAATCATACACAGTCTCAAAATATTTTACCTCCTAAGCCTCCCAGCTCAGAAAGCCACTGGAGAAAGTCTCCACCAAAATGTGAGCATGAACAAATATGAGGAAGCATGGGGTACGGAAAACAAAGCTTTGATGGAGACCAGCAAAGGGCAGGGAATCCCCAGGATGAGGTGAGGAGGGCTCTGGTGCGGCAGCTGCATCAGCATCAGCGGGACAGACGCCAGGCGGGCTGGAGCGCTGGTCCAGAAAAGGGTGTGGAGGCGGGTCTCCACCTTGCCTGAAGGCACTGCACCTCTTTTCATGGTGATTAACCTCTGGATGATGCACTCTACCAAAACAAAGAAGTCAGCCAAGAAAGACAAAGACGAGATAACACAAACACTAAGACAGGAGGAAAGTCAAAGGCTGAGAGCAAAGGAACGTCAGGGGCCAACACAGTGAACAGCACAGGGAGTAACCAGTTCGGAAAAGAGAACAGAGACTCCAGGAAATTGTCTCCCAAGAACAAAATGTGAAGAACGGGTGAGTCTACGTGACTAACTTTAATGGGAAGCTGACCAGCAGGCCATCGGAAAGTATGGGGAAACAAGCGGCAGGTATGGAGAGAACTGAGAGATGGGGCTGAGCCTCGCAGGAGGGCTGGCTGCAGGGCCCATCACAAGCTCACCGGCTGCGCTGTGATGGGTGGAAGACTCCCTCCCTCACCGGCCCATGTCACCTCGCTGTCCCTTTCAGAGCCCAGCAGAACACCTGCAACAAGACTGCACACAGAGGCCAAGGCCTTCGAACCCGGAGCACACTGCACAGCTGGCTGTGTTCCAGGGAGCCAGAATCCAAAGACATGCAGCCCCTGCATGCCCTCAAAGAGTTCAAACTATGTTTTATTCCTGAAAAAACAAGTATTATCCCACATCCTCATTCTCCCCAGAAGAAAAAGAGTTTGCCAATGGCCTATGGAAATTCAACAGTCCACCTACCACTAGTGGATATGAACCCCAGACCTGAGAATGCTTTTTTGAGATGACATGCATTGTGTAGGATGAAGAGCACCAGACTAGGACTAAGAAGCCTGGCTTCTAGTGCTTCAGAACTGTTACTTTTGAAGAAAGAAAATCCAGGTTCCTTCCCACGACCTGTCAGTCCCTAAGGACCAAGCCCATTCTGACCGGCAGCCCCACTTCTCTCGCCACTGTCTCCTCTGAACACACCTGCTTTCCGTTTACGGGACGACCTGCACGCCTCTCCACCTCCTCCCTCCAGGTCAGACGCCTCTCTCCGCATTCCCACAGCCTTCCTGCCCTCACAGACCTTCACGGGGCGACTGACACCTGCCATGCACTGGACTGCACAGCAGTGAGCGGAGACACGGCCCTGCTCCCAAGGACTCCAGTGGCATCGCTTCCTGCCTCACACACTTCCTGGAGTGGGTGTGGAGTCCGGCTGACCCGTTTCTTCCTCTGCCCACACAGCAAGGTTCTAGGGGCCATGACAGCGTCTTCCAGCTCTGCGCCCTCAGCACCTGCACCAGGTGAGCGATGCAGCCACTGTGCACTGACTGAGATAGAATTGAGAGCACAGCTGGCTGCAGCGGGAGGAAACCCTTGCTGCTCAGAGGCCTCCGACTTCTGTGCCTCTTCTCTGTTGGATGTGTCCATTGGAAGTGCCACTCACTGAAATCCTGCAAGTCTCTGGGGCTGGCTTTCCTCTTCCTGCCAAGTGCCAAGGCAGAGCGTCCCCGTCCCTTCCCAGGTCTGGCTCTGGTCACCGCTGCATCCCCGACACGCACTGTATCAAGCACCTGGAGCCCACAATCAGCGGACATGACGATGCATGAGAGGCTTAACCAGTGAGTGAAGGAATGGTGCTGGTTTTGGGCACCTTTACTTTGCTTTTTATTTATTTATATTTTTTATCCTCACCCGAGAACACTTTTCCATTTATCTTTGGATAGAGTGTGAGGAAGGGAGGGAGGGCGAGAGAGAGAAACATGTGAGAGACACTGAATGATTGCCTCCTGCACGAGCCCAACAAGGGCTGGGAACTGAACTACAACCGAGGGACGTGCCCTTGACCAGAATCAAACCGGAGACTCTTTGGTGGCCCAAGGGCCAGGGCCTTTTACTTTTTGTCTTAAGGAGAAGTCAAGCAAGTAACAACATTCCATTCTGTCAACACCAGGCCTCCGCTTGCGCGCTCACTACTTTAGCAGCAGGCAATGAGGGCTGCGTTCGACATTATCTACCCCATGACCTCATCTATCTATATTAATATGAATCTATGTATTTTAATTATGAAATTAATAGAAGCATAAACATTTGAACTAGTTCAAATAGAACAGAAAGCTGGACATTACCCAAACTGTAGAATTAAAATGTTTAAATTCTTTTGTTCCAGATGGATAAAAGTTAAACTTGGCTCGTTATACAATGAAATGTATTGCCAACTCCCCCAAGCTATTTGTGAGCTGGATGCCCCACCTCTCTGGCACGAATGGTGCATCTTAGGATGGGTCTGAGTAGATGCCCGAGCTGCTGAGAGCCCTATCCCTTCCTGACAGGCAAACTGAATTCCTACTAGTCACACACCCTGAGTCTGGGCACCACTGACATGCAGTGTCATCCTGACGCAGTGTTCTCACTCCAATGCGCAACCCAACCTGGCCCGCTCCCTAGCACCCGTCTTTCTCTCTGAGTCTGGATGGCAACCCCAACCACGGACACGATGGCAGCCCCACACTGCGCAGGCCCTGCTATGTCATGCCTTCTCCTCAGGGCCTCACAAACAATGCTCCTTTACCCTCACAGCGCTAACTCATATGATTACTGGTCCTGTTTTACACGCAAGGAAACGAAATCTTAAAGAAATTAAGAAACTTTCCAAGGTCACACAGCAAACAAGGGAGAGATGAGGAATTCAAACACTGGCTAATCAGCACTCTTGAAACCATGATGCTCTTCTGGCTTCCCCAACTAACCAGGTAGTAAATACTGTTAAAACAATGAACATGACCTGAGCTTTCCAAAACTGCCTGACAGAAGAACTCTTCCTGAAGCTGAGTAACATTCCATTTGGCATACTGAAAACTTATACAACATCTGGCTGGAATTAAGCAGGTAGGCTGACCCTGAAAAAGGAATGGTCTGTTGGATGCTATCTGCTAAATATGACCCAAACTCACCGCTTCTTAACCCATCACATCCCGACAACTTGTTTGTGAAGGTCTCCAATGTCCAAAACATAAAACCACTTCACGTAGGGTTCCTTCCTGTAAGCTGAGTCTACCAATAGTGTCCACGTGTAGGCAAGCTGTGACCCGTATTCTGAAAGAGCATAGGTCAGAACTAACTTCCTGAAAAACCAAAAATATATGAAGAATGTAAACATGATTATGAAAATCATCTGGGCCAACACAAGCTTCTCTATGTTTCCAAATAATTTTCTAGCTAAAAATATTCTGAGATTGTGGAGCTGCTCACAGGTGGGGAGCCTAGGCCAGCGCTTGGTGCTGGGCTTGCATCCCACTGCTATCAATTACTGCCTACATTTTGAAAAACCAATATTAACAGCAATAATAAACTTACTCAGCACAGGAAGGACCAGGGAAACCTTAATCCTGTGGGACAGAAGATGCAGATAAGCCAGTACTGAGATGAGACAAGTGTTAGCATTAGCTCACAAACAACCCTATAAAGAAGCACACACCCACCCTGGCTGGCTTGGCTCAGCGGCTGGAGCGTCGGCCTGCAGACCAGAGAGGTCCGGGTTTGGTTCCCGCTAGGGGCACGTACCAAAAAAAAAAAAAAAGCAGCAGCAGCACACACCCAATACACTCGGTACACTGCACAAAAACTTCTCTCTCCAAGATGAACAATGCTCTCCAGGATTGCTTGAGCCAATGGTCAGTGCTCTGGTCTCACTGACAAAAGCAGGTCCCCACCCCTTTTCCTGGGATCCAGGACTCATCTCTGGTTTTCTCCCCACCTCACTGGTGTTTCCTTTCTTCTTTCAAACCAATTGAACCTAGAGTCCTTTCTCCTCCTGGCCACAATTACCTCCCAGGCAAGCTCCCTTTAAATGCTGTCCTGTGCTAACCCTGCAAAACCGCACCTCTTGCTTCAACCAGTGGGCTGGCTGTTGCGCTGGGCTGACTGCTGCCAACTCTGCTCACAGCCTCCACTGTCCACATGCTCCTGTGCATCACAGAGGAGGAGCCAAAACTACATTTCCCAAAGCCCCTTCCTGCTCCAGCTCAGGGTCGGAGGTAACTAATAAGGGTGCTCGAGCCAGGCTGGTAAAGATGAAAGAGAACATTCTTCTCTGGAGGCAGTGTGGGCAGCACACAGCGGCAGGCAGATGCGTAGGGAGAAAAAGAATTCACCGATGTTGGCAGCAGGACCTAGAATGGCTTCTACTGAGAATTCCCTGTGACCTCTGAGACCCCAGAGAGCACCTGCTTCAAGCAGAGATCAGCAGCAGAGGGTCCAGTTGCCCAGGCCACTGTGGACCCAGATGAGCTCCCGGCCAGCACTCATCTGTAACAGCTGCTTCCCTGACCTTCAACTCCGCCAGCCCTGCCAGTGGCAGCCACGGAGTCTAACCCCTTGTACAGGCAGACCTGCGGTTCGGTTTCAGACCACCGCAAAAAAGCAAATATTGCAATAAAGCAAGTCACATGATTTTTTGGGGGGGTTTCTCAGTGCATATAAAAATTATGTGTGTATTACATTATAGCCTATTAAGTGAGCAACAGCATTATGTCTTTTAAATGTACAGACTTAATTTAAATATACTTTAGTGCTAAAAAATGCTAGCCATCAGAGTCCTGATCTTTCTGCTGGTGTCCCTGCCTCCACGCTGATACTGACGCTACTGCTGACCAGGGCTGCAAAGGCTGGGGTGCAGTGGCAATGCCTCATACGACAGTGACGAAGTTTGCACATCAACTGACGTCTCCTTTCATGAGCAATCTCTCTGGAGCATTGGATACTGTTTGACAGCATTTCACCCACAGCAGAGCTTCTGTCAAAACTGGGGTCAGTCCTCTCAAACCTGCTGCTGCCTCATCAACTAAGTTCATGTGATTTTCTAAGTCCTTTGTTTTCATTTCAACAATCTTCACAGCATCATCACCAGGAGCAGATTCCATCTCAGAAAAAACTCCTTGCTCATCCGTAAAAATTAACTCCTCATCCATTCAAGTGTGATCACGAGACTGCAGCAACGCGGGCCCGCCCCTCTTCAGCTCCACTTCTACTCTCGTCTCTCGCTGTTTCCACACCTGCAGTTCCTTCCTCCGCTGAGGGCTGGAACTCCTCACAGTCAGTCAGGAGGGCTGGAAGCAACTCCTTCCAAACCCGTCAGTGTTGATATTTTGACCTCGCCCATGAATCATGAATGTTCCCAATGGCACCCAGAATGGTGAGTCCTTTCCAGACGATTTTCCATGTACTTTGCCCCAGTCCATCAGAGTCACGATCTACGGCAGCTACAGTCTTATGAGATGTGCTTCTTCAACAATGAGACTTGGAAGCGGAACGGACTCCTTGACCCCTGGGCTGCAGAAGGGATGCTGGTTAGCAGGCAGGGAAACACTGAGCACACTGCCCACCCCTCAGAGCTCTGCAGCAGGCGCACGGTCAACGAGCAGGCACACTTGAAAGGAGTGTTTCCTGAGCAGCAGGCCTCCCCAGTGGCTCGGACTCTCCAGTGACCGTGCTGTGCACAGGCGCGCTGTCACCCAGGCTGGCTGTCCAGGCACAGAGCACAGGCAGAGGAGACTGAGCATCTGCTGAGGGCGTGGGATTTCCTCATGGTGAGAGGCACTGGCTTCAGCTTAGTCACAGCTGCATGAGCCCCTGTCAGCCTGTCCTGTGAAGCCTGGCACTGACTTCTCCTCTCCAGCTGGTCCGTCTACACTGGAAGTCCGTTGCTCGGTGCAGACACCTGCATGAATTGTGAGCCAATTTTGTGGGTCACCTGCTGCGGCCTCCACATCCGCACCTGCCGCTTCACCTGGCTTCTGTCCTGCAGCCTCATGAACCGACCTCTGCGAGCCCCGACTTTCCTTCTGCAGCCTGCCCACCTCTGCCAGCCTTGCCAGAACTGCAAAGCGGGCCTTGCTCTGGGCGAGGCTCTGGCTTCAGGGGATGCTGCGGCAGGCTGTGCTTCTGTCCAGACCACTGCCCTTTCTCCACATCAGCAGTCACACTGTTTCACTTTCTCATCCCTCGTGTGCTCGCTGGAGCAGCACTTCCAAGCCCTCCAAGAGCTTTCCCTTTGCAGTCGCAGCGGGGCTGACTGGTGCCAGCAGCCTCACTTTCCCCTTTCTCGCTGCCACGGGCCTGTTCACTGAGACTGGTCGTTTCCAGCTCTCCACTTAAAGCGACAGACATGAGACTACCTTCCACTTGAATAGAAGGGCCACTGCAGGGTTATTAATTGGCCCAATTTCAATATTGTTGTGTCTCAGAATAGGGAGGCCCAAGGAGAGGGTGACAGAATGGGGGACAGCCAGTCAGTGGAGCAGTCAGAACACACACAATAAACATGTATGGATTAAGTTCACAGTCTTATGGGGGTACAGTTTGTGGCGCCCCCAAAATCATTACAACCGTAACATCGAAACAAAGCTCACTGATCACAAATCTCCACGACAAACACAATAATAACTGAAAAGTCTGAAATATTGCGAGAACTACCAACATGTGACACAGGGACATGAAGTGAGCAGACGCCGCTGGCGCCGACAGACTAGCCCCCAGGAAGGGGTTAACTGGCCACAAAATGACATGCCCACAGGCAAGTACCCAGGATAGAACCTTCCACTTTCTCAGTTGGTTTCCTTTCCATTAAGTCCACCATTGTACACTGTTCCTGATATATTTTACCTCATTGGTTTTAGCACTTCATTACAACTTGTTGAAATATTTAAAAATTCTGATGGCAAAATGAGCTGTCCCCAGCGTGACTCCTCCCTCACTTCACATTCCTGACACAGCATTAGGAGAGCATCAAGTGCGCCACACCTCTGGAGACATTTGGCAGAAATTCTGATGCTTTAGTTTTGTGGTCAATTGTACCGTGTGGTTGCAACATGTATCTTCTACCTAAAGCAACACTTCCTTAAACTCCTGAGTAATGACAAACAATGATTTCCTTTTTTAGGCTTGATGCAGTAAAGGATTAAACTTGCCCTTAGAAAGGCTTTGCTGCTGCCCAGCTCCTGGGAAGTAACCTCTAAGCCCCTGGCATCTCTTGCCTGATAAGGCTGTCTTTGTTTAGCTGGGGCTAAGAGTCTCAGCAGACAGCCTTCACCAACATCATTTTGGGTGGAGCTTTGGGCCTGAAGGGGTTGTCCGAAGGGGTTGGAGACTAAGTTCAGCCATGCTGGTAGTACCTATATGACCAGCCCCACAATAAATATTCTAAATACCAAGGCTCAGGTGAGCTTCCTGGTTGGCAATACTCAATGCCTATTGCCACACGTGTCGCTGAGAGAAATGGGCATGCCTCCATGGGGAGGACATCTGGAGCTCGTGCCTGGCCCCTCCTGGACTCGGCCCTACCCAGCACTCCTTTGCTGATGTTCCCTGTATCCGTCCACTGTAATAAACCATGACTGTGAGTGTAAAGGCTTTCCTGAGCTTTGCGGGTCCTCTAGGGAATGAAACACTGAACCTCAGGTAGTCCTGGGGGCCTCAAGAGCTGCAGGTCTTTGTGATTTACAATATATTCCACCAACACTACAGAGCAGCGCTTCTCATAAAGGTAACTGGACTCCATCTACAGCGGAAGTGACATTCAACATCTCCGAGGGCTGGCCCTGGGCATTTGCATTTGGATACACTCGCCTTGGTGGTTCTTGCTTACACTCCTTTCAGAACCACTGATGTCATGAGGGCAGGGAGGGCGTCTCTGTCAGCGACTCCACATCACCTGGCACACAGCTGGCCACGTGGTAGATGCTCAAGAGCACCTCATGAGAACCCTGCGAGTGTGAGAGAAAGGGGAGCAGAACTAACATCATTCATCTTTTAAAACTCAGAACAGCCCTGGCCGGTTTGGCTCAGCGGTTAGAGCGTCGACCTGCGGTACGGAGAGACCCGGGTTCGGTTCCCGCTAAGGGCACGTACTTCGGTTGCAGTTTGTCCCCGGCCCTGGTTGGGTCGTACGGGTGGCAGCCACTCGATGTGTCCCTTTCACATCAATGTTTCTCTCTCTCTCTCTCCCTCCCACTCTATCCATACAAAAAATGGAAAAATGTCCTCAGGTGAGGATAAAAAAAATAAATAAAAATAAATAAATAAAATAAAACTCAGAACATAAATATGTAAGACTTGTTTGCAACTATCCAAGATAATGTGGGAACAAGGAAGCGAATGGAGACCAGAAGTCAGCTGGGAATGATCTGGGCAGCAGACTCAGTGATGTCCACCTCCTAGGCCACTCTGTCAACACCGTCGATGTGTCCATCTCCCCTCTGACAATCAACAGGGAAGCTGAACTGTATAAGCTGTCTTCACACCTTTCATCTACTAAAAGGGTCGCCACCACGCTAAAAGTCGAGACAGCTAAGATTCTCTTAGGAGCTCTCCCAATTTACCACCAAATAGTCACGCATCCTTCCTATTATTTCCTCATCTCTGAAGTGGGAGCTCTGGGCCAGAGAGCAGCTCTAAAATTCTAGATTATCTAAAGCAGTAAGAAGAAAGGGGCAAAACCCAGAGGGAAAGTCTGAACACTTTGCAGTGAAAGGGTCAAAAGGGCAGACTCAGAGGACAGATAAAAACCAGACACCAACTCTTTACCAATCAAATAACCAACCATGAACTGTAAAAAAATTAATTCAATAAGTCACTATGTTGTAACCTGAAATTAACATAATATTGTATGTCAACTATAATTTAAAATAAAAATATAAATGAATTCATTCAAATGTAGACAACCTGCATTTAAACCAAGTTCCTTCTGCAACCTATTCTAGCAAGTCAATTCCTTAGGCTACGCCTACTGCTGTTCTTTCCAAACAGAAAGCAAACTGCCACCCAAACTGCCATGACCTGAGCCCAAGCAGACTTGAAACTTTCCGCCTGCACTGAATGACAATTACCCCCAGCCTGAAATCCTGAGGCTGATAGAGTCTTACACAGTCTAACTTCTACACCATCACTGAGCTCCATCATTTCTTAGATCTCTGCCATTCATGACACTTTGTGCTTAATGGAGGCCACAATTTTTCTCAACAGGAAAAGAGAAACTCTGAGAGATACACCCATTTCCAGTGTCTCCCCTGTAAGACCTACCCCCTAAGGGCGGCCCTCTCCCCCAAGCTGCAGGGATTGCTGTATCTGCAGACTGACTCCTGAATAGAATCATGCTGATGTCGAGCAGGAGCCAGTCTCACAGACCCCAGAGCACCAGATTCCAACAAGTAGTCACCAGCTGCCCTGTTGCTCCTGTGCAGGTCACCTAAGGGGTCACCGTGACAGCATGATTTAGGTATTGTTTTACAACCCACTACTCACATTTCTAATTGGACAGAAGGAGCTACACTCATTTTTGGTGTTAGCATATGCTACACTTAACAATGACACCTGCCCATCTCTCACAGCCATGTGACTATTCAGATATGCCTAACAGTAGAAAACTTTAGCTTTGTCTAATGTACAGCAGCATGTTGGAAATGTTTAATGCCAATTAGAGTCCCAAACACCTGGCTGGCTTCTAGGTATGAAAACGTGACTTGTTTTGACTTTTGGAGGGTGGGGGAGGCCAGGGGAAACATTGTAATTGCCGGTTGATACGGCTCTATTTTGGAGACAGCTGCATGGGTGCATCTGACTTGGCAGTTCAGGATATATCACATTTACAGTAAGATTCCTTGTTCTGGAGGTTAGCTTTCCCTTAGGCCTCAAGCCTCTGCAGAGCACCAGGTGCCCACCATCTAACAAGGCCTGGCTGCCCTTGGGGTGGGGCTCCTTTCAATCACCTGACGAAAGCCCCAGAGGCTCTCCCCAGGGAAACAGCTCACACACACACACACACACACACACACACACAGAGTCTCTTATGATTTCTGAGGTTCATGGACCTAGAAATGTTTCCTCCTCAAAGCAATAGTTCAATCACTAGTATTTGCTAAAAGAGCTCCATGAACTTGTCGCCGACCAGGAAGTCTGGGAGCCGTGCACGACTTACCCTGGACCCCCCGAGAGGTCCTGCCGCTGCATGTGCCAGCTCAGAGCCTGGAGGTGAGCTCAGAAGCAGGCGTTCACATCATCCCCTCGCTTCCATTCCTCAGTTGCACCCGTAATTAAGGCTTTCTTCATTTATTTGTACAACACAATTATATCATTAAATCAGACCATCTGAACTTTGCCCATCACTTTACCAGCGAGGCCAGACTGGACAGCCATTGCCTCAATGGCAAAAGGTCGCTCCCTCCCTCCTCTTGAGTGCATTACTGTGACCCTCCTTCACCGAACCCTGTTACTCTGGTCCAACCCTCCTGCCCCATAAGCCTGTTCTGTATCAGAACCAACTGCAAACTGCACTGGTCTTGCCTATAACATCAACTGCACCTCCTTCTCCACCCAGCCTTCCTGCACTCCACACTGGGGAGAAACACGGGTTCCACAGACCCCCGCCACACCTCTGCGCGTCTGCACAGGTGTGGCCTCCATCCGCAGGCCCGCGTCCACTCGTCCACTGACCTTCGACAGGACCTTTCGCACGGCTAGAACCTGCAGAGGTTGCCACATCTGGTCCGCAGCCAGTTTTTGTAGAGTTCTTGAGTTAAGAATAATTTTTTTATCTTTTTAAAGGGCTTTAAAAAAAAAAAAAGTGGCAGGTCACACATGGCTCACAAAGCCTGAAGTGTTTACTGTCTGGCGACACCTGAAGTTGACCAGCACCGGGGACACACCCTGTGGGTCTTCAGAGCACCTGCTGCGACATGAGCACTGCAGGCACCCACTGCTCGCCAGCGAACTGTACCAGGCTCAGCCCCTCAAGTCTGTACCTTTATAAGAAAGGCATCCAATGAACGCTGAACAAATGCAGTCACTGAGGAGACAGCTCCAGGGTGAACTAGGAAAACACACCGAGTACGGATCGGCCTTCGGGAGTAAACACTGTCGTCTGGTGGAGATCCAGGGCAGGCCCTTCGCAGCTGTGCCCGCTTTACATGGTGACCGTCCACACGACCTCAGGCTACCTTGCCAGCACAGACTTGATCGGTAAGGACGCCGAGATACAGGAACGGGCAACTTGTCAAAGGCAGAGAGCCAACATGTGGACCCAGGTCTTCTGTTTCCTAGATGAGATGCTCTTCCTGTTAAAAAGACCTGCCCCTCTACACAAACTAGACTACACACCTTCCATGACTAACTCCTGAGGCTTTGGGGGCGGGGGGCAAATTAAACTTCTGTCTCATTATTTACTGTTTATAATTTTCAAACTACTTTTTGTAAACAAACAAAAATGAGAAGGACACCCAAAAGAGCACTAGGCTAAATGGCCTTAGAATAACCACAAACCAACAATCTTCTTTCTTTCCTTCTTCTTTTTTTTTTTAATTCTCACCTGAGGATAGCTTTCCCTTGATTTTCAGATAAAGTGGGAGGGAGGGAGGAAGAGAGACAGAGAGAGAAAAACATCGATGTGAGAGAAATACATCAACTGGTTGCCTCCTGCATGACCCCAACCAGGGCCGGGAATTGCAACCACGGTACGTGCACTTAACCAGAATCGAACCCACGACTCTTTGGTCCATGGGCCCACAATCTAACCGCTGAGCCAAGGGCTCTTTCATTTTTTAATCAGTCCCTGAGAAAGTAAAATTAAACAGCTTAATTAGCAAAGGCAGGAAAGGCAGGCAGCTGGGCCCAGCGTGAGCCCTGGTCGGCAGCTGAGCTCCAGCAGGCTGGCAGTGACAGTCACTTTTCCGGAAGCTTCAGTTTGGGCAGCACAGGGCCAAGAGCTGGTCATGTACATTCACACCTCGACCTAAGCCAGGAAACAGCACACCCATTTCCAGAGGCAGAAATAAAACACAAGAAACTCTCTTTACTAAAAACTTAGGCTAATCTATTACTCAAATCCATTTTGCATAACCGAGGCTTATACACAGAGCTGAGTTCAAGTAGCTTAGAGCCCAGATGTTTCTAAGTTAGACCAAGATCTTACCCAAAGTGAACTATGACATGGGCCTATTTAAGATAACATTTCAAAGACTTGGTTTCATACACAACAAAAATTTTACTACAATCCAACTTTAGAAATAAGTCACAACAAGGTACATCAAAAAAATTCACTCATTTGGAATTCATAAAACACTTTACAGGAAATCTTAATGTAAATTAGAAAATAGAACTAAATAATAAACATATTCATACAGTGGAACAATAAATGTCTTATGAACTAAACAAAAATACCTCACATCAAAATTTAGCCCTCAGGTAAAAAAAGATTCCTTAAATGAAACGAAAAAAAAGAATCATAAAAGAAGACACTGATAAAGATGACATTAAAGTTAAGAACTTTAGTTCCCAGACAGCTCGGCAGCAAGAAGCTGGCCGGAGTGGACAGGGAGACAGGGCTGCTGGTGCTCACAGAAAACGCACAGCTATGGCAGGAGGACAGAGAGGGGCAGGCCCACGTCCTTCCTAAAACAGAAAAGATCTGGCCAACAGATGAAATGAAGCTCAACAGCATTAGTGATGAGGGAAACTCAATTCAAAGCCACAAATAGATATGATTACATACCCAACAGAACGGCAAAACTGAGAGCCAGACAAAATAAACTGCTGGCAAGAACGTGGAACCAGGAGTCATTCTTTCTTATATCCGTGGGGATGTAAATTGGGACAAGCACTTTGAAAGCAATTTGGCAGCAACTAGTCACACTGAAGACTGGCCAGCCCAGAGCCCAGCCATCGGTTCCTGGATGCACGGGCTGGACATCAGCACACACATGGCAGAGACATGCGCAGCAGCATTTGTTTTTTTTTGTTTGTTTTTTTTTGGTCAGGTAGAGTGGGAGGGAGAGAGAAACAGAGAGAGAGAGAGAAACATCGATGCGAAAGGAACACATCGAGTGGCTGCCACCCGCACAACCGACCAGGGCCGGGGACAAACTGCAACCGAGGTACGTGCCCTTAGCGGGAACCGAACCCGGGTCTCTCTGGACCGCAGGCCGACGCTCTAACCGCTGAGCCAAACTGGCCAGGGCTATTTCTTTTTTTTTTTTTAATCCTCACCCGAGGATATTTTTCCATTTTTTGTACAGATAGAGTGGGAGGGAGAGAGAGAAACATCGATGTGAAGGGACACATCGAGTGGCTGCCACCCGCACGACCGACCAGGGCCGGGGACAAACTGCAACCGAAGTACATGCCCTTAGCGGGAACCGAACCCGGGTATCTCCGGACCGCAGGCCGACGCTCTAACCGCTGAGCCAAACGCGCAGCAGCATTTGTGATGGGGGAAGGCTGGCAACACCCAAGTGCATCCACTGTGGGCAGGACGACGCAACAGTGAAAATGAAGGAGCACAAACAACATATTCCCTTCCGGTGAGTTTCAGGGTCAGAGCTGAGTGCAAAAAGGAAGTCATGAAAAAACACATATAGTGAGCCCTGGTTGGTTTGGCCCACTGGTTAGAGCGTCGGCCCGCGGACCAATGGTCACGGATTTATTCCAGTCAAGGGCATGTACCTCGGTTGCGGTTCGTCCCCGGTCCTGGTTGGGGTCGTACAGGAGGCAGTCAGTCGATGTGTCTCTCTCACATCAATGTTTCTCTCTCTCTTTCTCCCTCCCTCCCACTCTATCTGAAGATAAATGGGGAAATATCCTCGGGTGAGGATTAAAAATTTTTAAAAAAACCAAAAACACACACACATATAGTGTGACCCCTTATAGTACAAGACACAAAGACAAGAAATGCTACACACAGTATCAGTCAGTGACCACTGTTCAAGTGCTAGGGATGTGGCACTGAACAGACATTCTGTCCTCAGAGTATACACCACAGCCAAGTGACAAAGAGGATAAAGTAAGTAAAATACAAACAATATCAGATGGCGGAAAGGGCTTGGAGGACAGGCAGCTAAGGGCTGAGGGGAGGATGGTCATGATGGAGGGGCCCGAGGGGCTGTGTTAAGCAGTAATGTTATAAGCTGAGCAAAGAGCCCAGGCGGTACGGCTCTGTGGTTGAGTGTCGACCCTACACCAAGAAGTCCTCGGTTCATATCCCAGTCAGGACATATGCCCAAGTTGTGGGCCCGATCCCCAGTGGGGGCATGCAGGAGGTGACCAACAGGTGCTCTCTCTCATCGATGTTTCTCTCTCTCTCCCTCTCCCTTCCTCTCTCTAAAATCAATAAAGAAAAAATATTTTAAATAAATAAACTGAGCGAAGATGCAGGGAGGATTGAGAGCTCTGAACACTGGCAAACTTTCATGCAGATGTTTACTTTTAATAACGACCACATTTCTGCCCTGGCCAGTTTGGCTCAGTGGATTGAGCATCACCCCATGGATAGAAGTCCTGGTTTTTAATTATCGGTCAGGGCACATGTCCCTGGTTTCCGGCTCGATCCCCAGCAGGGGGCATGCAGGAAACAGTCGATTGATATATCTCTCTCACACTGATGTTTCTCTCTCTCTAAAAAATCAATAAAAACATATTTTTTAAAAAATGATTACTTTTTGTGAAACATTTCAGAAGGCCAGGGACTAGTGAACACCAGAACCTCACATGCTATGTATCATTTAATTCTCCCATCAGCTCACAGTTCTAGCATTTGGCTGATTTAACTGACCAGAAAAAGGAGATTAGAGAAGTTAACGCGCCGGCCCAACATCACGGAGCCTGCGCCGAGGCCGTCCTTGGACCGCTGCACTCCCCAGCGCTTACTTCACTTTGAAGTGAGTGAGCAATGCCATCTCATGAGCCACAGTTTGGAAAGCAATGCCTTGCCATACGTAGTGGGGTCTCCCGACCACCAGCACTGCACCAGCTGGGAGCCTGCTAGAAATGCAAGATCTGATGCCCCACTTCAGCCAGACTGGGTTCGAATCTAAAACTGAATGAGATCCCCAGGTGACATGTGTGCACGTGGGAGTCTGGGGCCCCAAAGCAGCACGTGTACCTCTATTTTGAGGGAGATGACCCAGTTCAGACACAGAGCCTACTCTAGTTAAACTGAGCGTCCATCTCTGCTGCTCACTCTGAGATCCCAAAGCAAAGGAAGACAAGTGTGGGCAGGCTACACCCTAGGCTGCCACGACGAGGGTTAAAATGACAGCCCTGTCTGTGGCCCTGATATTTCCCCTCCACCCACCTCAGTCCCTCTTCCTTCGCACCTGTCTGACAGAGCCTAAGCAGCCACAACCCCCTTTCTACCATGGGTTCGTGAGCCTTCCTCCTGGAGTGGCAGATAAGTCACATGCCCCAGAGAGCAAGGAGCTGCCCAGTGCGTGCCAGGGCCAATCCGCAGTATGGAAAGCTGGCAGAGGGCAGCAGGGCCGCTTCCACAAGTCTCTGCGGACACTCTCCAAAGACTGGAGCACCGTGAGCCACAGAGAGAGGCTCCAACGCATCCCTCGTAACAACACTGCTCTTACCAACTAGCAGGGATTACTGAGTGAATGGACGGATTGTCCTTTTAGGTTTCCCTCTCGTGACCTTTTAAATCTGGGGTTTCTGCCACCTCTCTTGACATGAGAATCTAATTGATGGTGCAGTAAACCAGTCCCTGCACCTGCTTTTCTTCTACCTAGAACACTCTCCCCATCCTTTCTTGCTCCCCAGGCTAGTTCCTGCTGGCCCCTCCAGAGAGGGGTGCGGCCCTCCTGTGAGCTCCTGCAGTACCCTGCAGCGTCGCCACGTACTTGAAACATGGCATTGCAACTGCCCATTCACTAGACTATGCCCTCCCCCACCAAGGGCCGGGATTCAAATCAACATATTACAAATGTTTTCACTAGATCTCAGTTAGAGTGGCAGATATTTGGAAGATAACAATCAGTACTCAGTGGTGCCTACTCAGTGCATCACCGGCACTAGTCTGAGAACCCCCGCGGGCCTTCTGGGGAGACTTCAGGACGAGCCTATGAAGGACCCTGTACTGGCGGCTGTCGGTCAGACCGGTGCGCCACGGCCAGTGCTGACCACCAGAGAGCTCCGCGCACATGGAAACGTCCTGTCTCTGCGCTGTCCGAGCGGTTGCCACTAGCCAGTGTGGGGACTGAGCGCTTGGAGAGGGGCAGTGTGACTGGAACAGAGAGCAGGTCAGGTCCAGACGGCAGACACTGGAGTGGGAATGAAAGAAAGTGTCCCTGGTTCCTAACTGCAGGCTATGCTACTGGGTCCAACCCTCCCCTTGAAAGAACTTAAAAGATGGATGGAGTACGTTAATCTTAAAGCAACTGGAAACCAACAAGACAACGAGGAAATGCTTGGATAAAATTTAAGTGAGATCAAAAACCAGAGAGAGAAACAAGCACAGAAGCCACCTTTGCCCTGAAGTCATTTGCCAATTCTGAAATTTTCAACTTTCCTTTTCACAACAGTATAGGGAAAGGCAGACAGAAATCGAAGACCGAGTCCCCCAAAGTTTCTAACCTGACCTCAATAAACAGGACCCCAAAGGCTACACCACTCAGGATGTGAATGAACCAGAAGTGAGCCGTCTCTCTCGTACAATTATAGTTCGGGTGGTCCAAAGTTCCTCAAGCCTTGAACTTGATTTTAGGTGATCCCAGGCTGGTTGAAGAGAAAACAAATGTTCTTTCCAGGCCTCAAATCACTTGGCTCCACAGGCTATACCATAAATAAAAATGATCTCAAAATGAATCAAAGGTTAAATGTAAAACGTAAAACTACAAATCTTTGGGGAAAAGGATGGGAGAAAATCTTTGTGATCTAACATTAGGCAATGTTTTCTTAAACATTACACCAAAAAAGCACAGTCCATAAAACAACAAACTGATAAATGGGACATCATTAAAATGTATAACTTCTGCCCTTCAGGACACTGTCAAGAGAATGAAGAAACAAGCCGCAGTATGGGACAAAAGCATTCGTATCTAATAAAGGACTTGTAACCAGAATACATAATGAATCCATCAGTTAAAAAAAAAAAAAATGTTCAATGCGCAAAATATTTGAACACTAAAGATAAAGGGGTGGCAAATAAGCATATGAAGAGATACTCGAAGTCATTAGGCCTTTGGGAAATGGGAACTAAAACCACAATGAAACACCATTGGACCCTTTTACAACGGCTCCAGCATAATAGACTCACCGCACCCAGTGCTGCCCACTGGCACCCGCGGGGCTGCTGGGAGCTGAGACGGCACAGCTCCTCTCGAACACAGTGTGGCCCTTTCTCCAGAAGGTAAACACGCACCTACCAGGAGAATGAAAGCCTATGTCCACAAGACTTACACAAAAATATTCCTAGACTTTTTTGTAATATCCCCAAACTAGAAACAATTCTCCCCACAGAGATCTATATACGTTCAAAGGCATCCCAAACGTATCCAGAATGCGTTTCTGTGGAAGTTGACAAGTGGCCCTCAAACGTGTGCAGATCCCCGAAGGCCAAGGGTAGCCGAGTGCACCTGAAGGAGCCCAGCAGGCAGAGTGCTCCGGTGCGCTGAGCCTTGTTGTAAAGCTGCAGGAACCCGGCAGCTCAGTGCCAGGGGAACTGAACAGATGTGCACGTGTATGGCCCCTTCATTCACAACAAGGTAGTACCGCAGAGCACTGGGGGAAGGACGCTCTTCTCAGTAAATGGTATTGGGACAAACAGACATCCACATGTTAATGAAACTGGATCCTTCTTCACACTATACATCAAAATCAATTGAAGAGAATTATAAACTTAAAGGAGAAAGGCAAACTATGAAACATTTAGAAAATAACAGAGGAATTAATTCCTGACCTCAGGGTAGGGAAAGACCTGAAAAGCACTCATGATAAAGGAAAAGACTGATAAACTATACTACATTAAACTTCTGTGCATAAAAACACAACACCATGGATCAGTGAAACGGCGTATGACAAAGTAGGAAGAGACAGTTTCAAAACATGTAACCAACAGAGGACTTCTAAACACACGAAGAAGTCTGCAATCAATTTTTAAAAACCTAACAGGAAAGGGCACTTCATGAAATGGTGACTGGCCAGCAAGTGTATAAAAAGATATGGAACCTCATTCTAACCAGGAAAAGGCTATTTCAAACCACAAAGCGGTGACACTACAGAAACCACCAGCAGGGGTGGGGAGGAAAGACACAGGAGACCAGAGAGACGGCGCAGAGTAGGCAGAGAAGGGGTTGATGGCTGGCCCCCGGTTCATGAGGCGTGCCAGGAGATCAGGCACTGGGTCAGGCACCCTGCAGCACACTGCACAGGGCACACAGCCCACAACTGACTGTGAACTCCAGCTTTCATTTCACTTGACTAATTTTAAGGAGACAGATACTGTTCTAGAAGGCTCCTTCCCTCAGCTCATTTCTCCATTTCACCTTCACAGAGCTATGCAGTTGACTGGAAGTTTGATCATGAGGTATGGGGGCAGGGAGGCAGGAGTGGGGTATTCATGTGCAAACATCCTTCTCCTGTTTTGGGGATTCCACTTAATTCCCTCCATCTATCCTAATTCTTCTTTTCTACCTTTGTAACAACTTTCATATAGGACCCCTTCTCACAAAGCCCCACAACAAAGTGATTTATTCTGGTCTTTGTAATTGACTCCCTTCAGGACCGCAGCAGGAGAGAGTGTCCTTAATCAACCAAAGTACTGACCACCTCCCTGCACTAGCAGCATGAAGAAGCTGTGGGACCAAAAGACTTGGAAAGGATAACACAAAATCCTTGTCCCTGAGCTCACAGTGTTCTCTCTGCCAACAGGTGCACCTAATTCTGCATACGACATGAGAGAGATGAGGCATATCACCAATCTCATCTTTGTACATCATGAAACTTGTGTTTAACCTTTTTCTTAGGAAGAAGGGAAAGGACAAAAGGCAAAATGAAATGTATTAAAGTTAGATATGAATTTAACACTAGGCAGAGAATCGATTCACACAGCACTTCCATTAGTCACCCAAGACTTGGCAACCACCCTGACTCCAGTAGAAGCTAGCCAGTGTTTCAGCACCAAGACAAAACCACCAAGGAGAGCGTGCCTGGGGCACTCACACGTCCTCTCTCCTGCCACTGGCCGAAAGCCACAGGTCCAGGAGCCATACAAACTGCTATTTCAATGTAAAATTGTCCATTTAAAACTGTTCACTTTGAAATCAGGTTCAAAAGAACTAAGTGGTCTTAGCATAAAACATTCAAAATCCCTCAACAAGAACAGTTTTAGGGTCTTCCCCAAACTCTCAAAGTGCTGAAAGACATATTTAAGAGTTCTGAAGTGAAGGCAACCTCATTAGCAAGTCTAAGTGGTCACTCCTCTGACCCCCAAAAAGTCACCAAAGAAAAACTCCATGAATGTATAAGTTACCAAAGCATGTCCTTGACAAATAAAAAGCGTCAATCACTGCACAGTGCACTATACATTTTTATTTAACTGCTTCTACACTAATTTATTTATTTTTTATCCTCACCTGAGGACATTTTTCCATTTTTTACTCAGATAGAGCGGGAAGGAGAGAGAGGAAGAGAGAGAAACATCGATGTGAAAGGAATACGAGTGGCTGCCACCCACATGACCCAACCAGGGCCGGGGACAAACTGCAGCCAAGGTACATGCCCTTAGCAGGAACCGAACCCGGGTCTCTGTGGACCGCAGGCTGACGTTCTAACCGCTGAGCCAAACCGGCCAGGCTGATTCTACACTAATTTAAAATAATTAAACAATTTTGGTATTTCATTAAGATTTACCTATACCATGTTGGCCAGATCAGAACTTCAAATTCTGAAACTATCAGATTCAAACAAAAAACACAATGATTTCAACTTCCCCAGACAGGCTAACCCACTCGCACACTACTCACTCCCACTTCAGAAGACGGGCGGAGGTGTTGGCGACTGCCCTCTCTGGTCAGGAGCTAGCTGCCCCGGGCAGTCCCTCAGGCCTGGCCGACCAGGACCCGCCACTTTGGGGCTGAGAGGCCCTAGCCACTCTACCCCAGAACTGCAGCTCCCCCTGTAGAATGAGGACATGAACAGCACGACACGCTCTAGCACACAGGATTGAAGCACTCTGCTTGGGTCTGGCACACAGTGGGTGCTGAACAAACAGAACACACAGTGCAGACACTCTGCCACATGTCGCTCCTCTGGAAAGGGCAGCAACACCTACCAACACGTGCACCCACAGTCATGTCCCATTTCTCCCCATCACTGGATAACATCAGTAACTTACGTCATTTTTCTGGTTCTGAAAAGAGTTCACAGTAAATGGCAATGTGCACAAATAAAATTTAGGTAGGGTTATTTTTTTCTTTATTTTTTTTTCAACTTCTTCAAATAATGAAAATAAGGCAAGCTATGACAAGGCCATGTGTGACATATTCTGTAAGGCAATGGAACCTCCATTTTATTTATGTATTGAATATTTTTTTTTTCTTTATTTTTAGAGAGAGAGGAAGGGAGAGGGAGAGATAGAAACATCAATGAGAGAGAACATCGATTGGCCGCCTCCTGCATGCCTCCCACTAGGGACTGGGCCCACAACCTGGGCCTGTGCCCTGACCAGGAATCGAACCAGTAACCTCTTAGTGCATGGGTGGACGCTCAGCCACTGAGCCACCAGCTGGGCTAGGTAGGGTTAGTTTAATTAAATACAAAGTTTGTAAGGAAATACTTTCATGCTCTTAGAATGAGGTGAGCGTGTGGTGATGCTACCAGACCTTCTCCGAGGCTTCCGACGGCTAAAGAGGAGGAATGATGCCGTAGGGCCAACATCTATTTCCTACTTCCGTCTAGAAACCAGGTCAACAGTGTTTATGCAAATCAGACTAAAATTAAAAGCATTTGCTAAAAATTCCATTTAAACTAAAGGTTGAACTACATATGCTTATCTGGATTTATTTTCATCACAAAGTCTAGTAAAAAAAAAATACCCAATTGTCACAGATAGGCACAGAGGGGCTCCTCCGCTGCTTTATAAGCAGAAGCGCAGACAGCAGAGAGAAAGCCGTAAAGGGCTCAGAGGATCTGCTCCTAAGGCAGAAGAGGAGGAAAAAGCTGCTCGACACGGCTGGGGGACAGTGAGCCCAGGTGCACCCGGGGCTCTCCATCCTCTTCCCAGGCACCTACTAAGGACTGAAAGCAGCTTAGCGTTTGAATGCTTATTTGCTTTCAGAAATTCCTGGACTTTATTACTATTGACTCAAATAAGGTAATTTGCTTTGCCCAAATTTTTAAAACTGGCATTTTAAATAATTAAGACAGGCATCAGTCTCAAAGACCTTTACAGCAATTTTTTGCTAATTATTTAGGTTTTTTTTTTCAAGGGAAAACAGTAATGAAAATACGTTCTTAAACACACTTTAAGATAAAGTACTACAGAAATTACACTTTTCTGATTTTGTTTTAGCAAAAAAAAAAAAACTCATTTCACAAATATGGTAATAATAACAACTTTTAATGCTATTGAAATTTAAAACAAGATTTAACTGAAAATCTGTCTTAACTGAAAATGTTTAATTCCAAAAGTTAAAGATTTACATACTGTATTAACACTTTGAATCAAATCTTTTGTTGCCCTGAAGACAATTTTTAATTATTTTCTCAAAATTAAAACATCTTAAAATACAGAAAAAAGGGTTTCCATAATCTCTACAGAGATATGAACTAAGATCCCACTTCTTACTCAAATAACATCCAAAGAAAGAATAGTAACTTCCAAAATTATTTTTTTACTATGTTAATAGTGTATATATATATATATATATATATATATATATATATGACATATGAAAATTAGATAGAATATATATTAATTTCTTCTGCAGGAACTAATAAATCATTTTTAAAGGAGCTAGTTTTAACAATACGATTTTGTGATTTAGACAATTTCTCCAACTTCCTACCAAGAAAATTATCTGACTAGCTGAACAACCCAGTTTTGAGAAATGGGACATTAAGTTCTGTAATTTCCAACAATGGGCATGGAGTATTGCAGAAACAATTTTAGTTAAAAATATTTTAATGATTTCCAACAACGGGCATGGAGTGTAGAAACAATTTGTTAAAAATGTCTGAATGATCCTCATGGCTCTCCAGACCTTTCATTGCTGCCACATTCACGGAGCTCCACTCCTAACCTAACACTTATCCACACTCCATGGACGCCAGTCTCAAAGGGGCTTCAGTCACACCTTCACTTGGTGTGCCAGAATTTGCCCAAACCGTACGTAATAAGCTTTGGACCCAGTGTCTTACTCACCGATGCCTATTCTATTCATCCAGTGCCTACATGCACTGAAGCCTATGTGACTGTGGGCGCCTCTAAAGGGGAACCTGGGTTTGACAGTATTTCCAGCGCTCACTATTGAACTGGACTACTTGGTCATGACGAGTGAAATTCATGGGAGGAGAATTTGTACTATTAGATCTGGCCACTTCTGTAGCGCTTAGCACACAACAGTGTTCAGGAGATGGCTGACAGGCTCTGCTAGGCTCCCCTCCAAGGAGAGCCACAAATATAAAGCAGTATGCTCATAGAGATACTGAAACACAAACTTCCTTTAAAAGTTTCACATGTTGAAACACAACAGGGTTTTAAAAATGAACTCAAGTACACTGGACGAAAACATTATCTGGCTTGTACTAAAACAAAAGTAGGCTGAAGGCTCGTTTACGTCTCTCCCATCACTTCATCACATTCTTTCCTTCCACCTTGCCACAGGTTTTCAAAGACGGGACAACTGAGCGGAGGCTCGGCTGTGTCGTTTCCAAGAGGAGAGAGACTATTTTCACTACGTTTCACAAATACGAAGGGTGAGGCTCTGTCCTTCATTCCAAGTAGCAATGCCTGTCTGTTTTTCCACCCATGAAAATATTTACCTTGGGAGCAGAAATCCCAGTGACGGCTGTCTTAAATCCAGATCCCCCAACTCAGACAGCGCCTCCAGTTTCCACCATTACTACAATATTACTACTATCTCACCCGCACTGCCCAGAGCCAGCTGCAGGCTAGCTAAGCAAGAAAGGGACACTGTTGAAATGGCACAAAAAAGAAAGTTACAGTTAGTGCATTAAGCCTCAAAATCGTGCGATCAAATAAAAGCAAGTAATAGCAACACCTACACACACCCTCCTGATGGAGCAGGGGTGCTGGGCAAGGGACGCGGGGGGACAGCAAGCAATGGTCCCCGGGCAGGGGGACTTGGGGGCTGGACAGAAGAGGAGGAAACTTGGGAGGCGCGATGAATCCACCCAGGTCCTCAGGGCCATCGCCAGGGAGCCCCGGGCCCCAGGATGCGAGCGCCAGCTGCGGGGACGGAGCCCAGCCCTCCCGCCCGGGCCGGTGAGTCTCCATCCCGCCCCGGCTTACCCGGGTCTCCCTCTTCCTCCTTCCTCTCCCCCCTTTTGTGAGGCAGTCGGCCCACGCCGGCCACCCTCCCCGGGCCCCGGCCTCTCCGTCTCCCCACGTTCCCGGCCTCCCCGAGCCCCCGTCTCCCCACGTCCCCGAGCCCCCGGCCTCCCCACGTCTCCGGCCTCCCCAAGTCCCCCGGCCTCCCCGAGCCCCGGCCTCCCCGAACCCCCGGCCTCCCCGAGCCCCCGGCCTCCCCGAACCCCCGGCCTCCCCGAGCCCCGGCCTCCCCGAGCCCCCGGCCTCCCCGAGCCCCCGGCCTCCCCGAACCCCCGGCCTCCCCGAGCCCCCGGCCTCCCCGAGCCCCGGCCTCCCCGAACCCCCGGCCTCCCCGAGCCCCCGGCCTCTCAGTCTCCCCACGTCCCCGGCCTCCCCGAGCCCCCCGGCCTCTCAGTCTCCCCACGTCCCCGGCCTCCCGGGGCCGCGGCCGGCGGGCGGGCAGCGCGGGAGGAACCGGGCGCCGTCGCACCCGCCTCCGGGGCTGGTCCGCCCGGCTCCGCTCGGCCCTCCGCCCTCGGGCCGCGGCCCTGCCAACCGCCAGCTCCGGGAGTCGGCGCGCCCGCGCCCCGGCCCGGCCCGGCCCCGCACTCACTCGGACCGCGCTCGGCGCGGAGACGCGAAGACCGACGACGACGGGGCGGCGCCGCGGGCGGACAGGCCGCGCTCCTCCCACGCCTCACGCCGCGGGCGCACAGCGGTCCCGGCCCGGCGGCGGCGGCGGCGGCGGCGGCGGCGGCGGCGGGCTCGCGCCCTCGGGGCCGAGCTGCGCGTGCGCGGCGTCTGGCCGAGGCGCGCGCTCCCCCGTCCGCTGCGCGCGCCCGACGCGTCCCTGTCCCGAGCTTCCGCCTCCCTGAGGACCGGGCCTGCGCGCCGCGGCCCGCGCATGCCCAGCACGCTGCCGGGCTCCGCTCCCGAGGTCGCGCCGGGGACGCCGGGCCGGGCTGCGCGAGGGGACGCCGGGCGAGCTGCGCGGGCGTGGCTGCGGGCCGGGGAAGCCCTGGCGGGGCGCGGCGGGGGCCTCTGGGCAGGCGGGGGGACACCTCGGGGAAGCCCTCCGACCCCTTCCCAGTCCGCAAACCCGGTCTGGCCCCTCTGGATGCCCGGGTGGGCGACCCAACGGTCCCGCCCCAGAGCCGGAACCACCCGTGTCGGATCCCGCCGTGGGCCCAGGCCTGGTCCGTGACCTCTCCAGGCTTCGTGCCCCCCCTAAGGAGTTAGCTGTCCCGGGCCCCTTTGCAGATGGGGACACCGAGGCTCGGGGGCTTGTTTCAGCTCCCCGAAGATCTGATCTTGGAAGATGGTCTGAAAGGGCCTTTATGAACCCGCTCGAGGTGGACAGGTGGACAGGTTACGGCGCTGGTCTGGGTCTGGAGGCCTGAGTGAGGGGAGGAGGACCCCGGAACCTGGACCTCGCCAGGCAGCGGGCGTCTGAGCAAGAGCCAGTTTTGCGGAGGGGCTGATGGGTCAGGACGACTGGACCACGGGCGTTGGGGTGCGGGGCAGGGGGTAAAAAGTGCGCATGGCAGGGCCCTAGTAGTCCGGCTTAGGTGCCTGGCCTTTATTCTTTAGCAGCAGGGTCCTACGGACAGGTCTGTGCCGAAAGTGATAGTTGATTTGTGTTGTTAAAGAAAAAAAAAAAATCACTGGCAACCTTGCGGTAGGAAGTGAAACCAGAAGCAACTTTCATTTTTATGGTGTCACTGAACCTCACCACAAGGCAGGAGGCAGGGGGGGCACCTGCTCCTTCTGAAGCTCGCAGAAGTGACCCGTCATCCCGTTTTCAGAAGCTGTAATTGGGTTCCCATTATAACAGAATCAGGCAAAATAGAATGCTTTTGCTTAGCAAGAATTTTTTGATAGTTAATGTCTTCTTGTTTGTTGTTGTTTAATGAAATGTATTATGGTAGTTTTGTTCCTTTTAAAATGGGAAGGAGTTGTGTCTCCGAACATCAGCCCCAGGGCCTTGGCGGTGGCTGTTTGCTGTGCCTGGAACTCCTCCCCCTCTGCTTGGACCTGGTCATTCTCACTTCCTTCAGCGGAGCACTCTGTGTGATGGGAACCACCATCCCTGCACAGGTGCTCCCCACCCCCTTACTCTGCTCTGTTGTTCTCCAAAGCACCTGCTGTTCACATCCTCACAATAGGTACTTGTTTATTTCTCGATTGTCTGCTCCCTCCACTATGATATTAGATTCATTAGAATAGCAACTTTGTTTTTGTTCGTTTCTGGGTCCCTGGCACATAATAAAATATTTGTTGAGTGACTGAATGAAGCTTTGAGTGATGTGAAGTGAGAACGTATTATTCAAAGTGTAGGAAGGGATTGGGAATTGGGAGGGGAGCGAAGGGCCAAGCGGGATTGTAGTCAAGGATATCTTTGTGGGAGGGGTTGTGCTGAGCTGGTAGACTAAACACTGCTGCGAGTCGGTGACACTCCTCCCAGTGAGAGATGGAAGCGAGCTATTCACTCCTTGAATTTGGACTGATGTTGTAACTTGCTTTGACCAATAAAATGTGATCCAGGGATGTTGTCTGACTTCTTTGCGGAGGCCTTAAGAAGCCGTGCGGCCTTTCTCTTCACCCTCATACACAAGCTCCAGCTAGTTTAGTGAGGCTATGTAGAAGAAGCCAAACATCCTGGCCAACAAGCTGCCAGCCGCCAGATGTGAGTGAGGCTACCCCAGACCACCCAGCCCCAGTCAAGCATTCAGCCACCTGGAGCCACGTGAGACCCAGAGAACAGCAGAACTGTCCAGCTGTACCCATCCCAAACTGCGAAACCAGAGAATCCTGAGCAAATAAAAGTAAAACTGTTTTTTTTTTTTTTATTTTTTTTATTTATGGATTGGAGAGAAAGAGAAACATTGATTTGTTGTTCCACTTATTTATGCGTTCATTGGTTTATTCTTGTATGTGCCCTGACAAGTGATCAAAACTTCATTCTTGGCATCAGGACAACGCTCCAACCAGCTGAGCTACTAGACCAGGGCAAAACTTGTTGTCTTAAGCTTTTACATTTTGGGATACTTTATCACCTAGCCATAGAAAACTGAAACATTCAATTTCCTCAACTCTAACATAATACATCGGAAATTGATATTCTTGAAGGCAGCTTTGATTATTCTGCTTACTGAAGAAAATAGGGGAAAGGCAGGAGGAAGAATGGATGCAAATGAGAAGGGCAGACAGGAGAAAAGGCAGACAGCATGGGCAACATTGTACGGCCAGCTGTCTAATGAACCCTCTTTAGCCCTTGAGCATCCTAGTGATGCCTCAGAGCTGAGGCTCAGGGCTCGAAGGACCCATGGAGCAGACCCAGGTTCAGATCCAACCATTCAGCAGCACCTGACACTGGGCAGGTTGTATTCAACATATCTTAACCTCATTCCTCATCTGTAAAATGGGGCTTGGGACCTACATGAGACTGGGTTGTTGTAGGACGAAATGAATCAGCTAAGACACTTAGAAGTGTGCTTGGCATAATATAAGTGTCACTGATTAGCTATAGCATTACTGTACGGATTACTACTAACCTTGATGATCATGGACCACCCAGAGCGTAGTGTTAATGAAGGCTGATTTTATTTGGGTC